>NC_141667.1:56967500-58167500 GCF_028749965.1 Puma concolor
CCTAAGTCAATTTAGTGATAATTTCCCACCTTTGAGTCTGAACACTGTGGCCTGACTTCAGGAAGAATCCTGTAAAGTCAGTTTAGCTAGAATCTCCTGCCCTTGATGTCTCCTCTTAGTATTTTTCCATCCACTATTCCCTTCCCTCTGTTCCTTGACTCTAAATCCTTAGCTGTCTTTCATTTATTTAGAGTTGAACTCTAAATAGTTGAACTCTAAATTGTTGAAATAGAGTTGAACTCTCCCCTGTTACAATGCTGTCATTGCAAAAATATTGAATAAATTCTTCCATACCATAACAAGTGTCAGGATACTTTTTTTTCTTTAATAAAATACAAGGAAATACTACATATTCACTTTACATGGGATCCACTAATCATGTAGCAAACTTAAGACTTTAATAAGTTCTACAATAGAGAAAAACGTTTACCACTATTTAACCAATTATTGCTAAATCACTTGGATTTTTTTTCCTTAAGGATTATATACCAACATCCATGTGATTTAGTTCCAATATAACTGATTTTATGATCAGAACCTATGTTTCCTGTCATTATCAGAAGCCTCTTATTTTCCAGGTATGCATACCTGTGAATGAATCAATGGACACTACAGATAGAAAGATGGGGGTAGGGAGTTCTGGTCAGGACTTCCCTCTGTACTTGTGAGGAAATGCTCTGAGCTGCTTCCATGTTCATATTTAAGAATCCTTCATGACAGAAAATGAACTTGTAACCAGAGTTCCATGTATGCAAACTAAAGACAGGAACTGTAACTATTGCACTTAATATATTTATATTGTAAATTCTGCATTCCTCTCTAACATTTGCTTTCACATGAAATTATATTTGTGAAATTATAATTTCACATGAAATTATATTTCCTTCAAAACTTAGGTGTCATGCCCTTCAAAAGTGAAGAAAATGTATAATTCATAGAAATATATCATGTTTATCTGGTAACGTGGACCTTCATAAATTTAGGGAAATGCAAAGCCGGCAGAGACAAGAGAACAGATTTAATTGGAAATCCGTGATGTGATTTCTTATTCTGCTTCCTTTTTGGTTGTGTGATCTTGTTCTAATCACCTGCCTTATCTGAGGCCTCACAACACCAGCCAAATGGGGTCCATCAGAGCCGCTCTGCCTACCACACACTGTCTCTATGATCTCAAAGGTAATAAGTAACATATGGAGAAACTGTGTATAGTGCTTTACAAACATAAGTCTCTATTATTATTGTATGGGATAGATGACAAAACTGGTATCTTATTACTTATCACATTTGTTCTCAGGAAGAAACATTGCCTTGTAATATTTGGTCAGAATAATTATCAATAGTGTAGTGGGGTTAGAAACAATACTTCATTTTAATTGAACCAAAGAAAACAGGGAAGAGGAGGGGTATATATCTCAGACCTGATCCACTAAATTAAAAGAGTTGTATAAAAACACTATATACCCATCTGTTGATATTAGCATCTCATTTTGTGAATGAAAAATTCACATCATATTGTAAGCTATGCTAGGATAGGAATGTCCTCCAGATGTATTCTCAAAACAACCTTAAAGGTTGCATTAAAAAAATCATAGGATTAAATGGCTTTCTTTTTTCTTGTCAAAGTTAGTAATGCTTTCACTGGGGTTCTTTCTAGCTCTCTGAAGAACAAGAACACTCCCTATTGACTCAGAGGAGAAGAAAGCCTGTAACTAACATTCTGTATGGGTGTGGGTGGGAATGGGTATCAGATCATCTTAATATAATTTCATGGTTACATCAGAGAATGTCATAGATATATCAGAGGACAGCAGCATGTGAAGAAAAAGTGCTAACATGAGAGTCAGAATATTAGAGTATTTTAATTCAGTCAATCCATTTTTATTGAACACTTTCTGTCGACCTGGCTGGCCACTAGGTTAACAATGGGCAGTAAAGAATATGGAGGCCCTGGCCTCCATCAGACACTAAGGGGTGGGGAAGCCAGGATTAACTGAGATGAACTTAATCCAAGAATGGGAGGATATAATTGCTTGTGGTGGGTCAGGATGTGGATGGAGAATGCTTTGAATAAAATTCCTTAGAGTTTACCCCAAAGTAATGATACAACACAGCTGCAATTTGGGCAGAAACCCAAAAATCTTTATTGGTCTAAAACTTCCTAAATTTTATTTTATTTATTTTTTAATTTTTAGAAATGTTTATTTATTTGAGAGAGAGGGAGAGCTGGAGAGGCAGAGAGAAAAGGAGAACAGAATACGAAGTAGCCTCCAGACTCTGAGCTATCAGCAAAGAGCCCTATGGTGGGGCTCGAACTCATGAACTGTGAGATTGTGACCTGGGCTGAAAGTCAGAGGCTTAACCGACTGAGCCACCAGGTGCCCCTTAATTTCCTAAATTTTAAAGTTATTTAAATTTTTTAATGTTTTTTTTTCTTTGAGAGAGAGAGAGAGAGCTAGCAGGGGAGGGGCAGAGAGAGAGGGAGGCATAGAATTCAAAGCAGGCTCCAGGCTTTGAGCTGTCAGAACAGAGCCCAATGTGGGGCTTGAACTCACGAACAGAGAGATCATGACCCAAGCAAATGTCAGACACTTAAGTGACTAAGCTACCCAGGTGCCCCTAAAGTTATTTCAGAGAATACTGGAAAGTAGGACTGGATAGAACATCGAAGGAAGAAACAGAGTCTAGACTCAACTTTGCTCCTGGTAAGTTTGTAGTCTTAGAAAAGTCCCTAGACTTTAGTATTTTTTTTTTTTTTATCAAAGATTGAACTAGACATTCCTAATATCTGATCTATATCTCATCTTCTGTAATTTTATGATTCTAGTTACCACTATAGTTATTCCTGATAGTTTACTCAAATTAAATATTCACATCTTTTTCCACTAGAATTTATTATGAAAAATGATCGACTACTAAAATGTATTAATTGGCAAGATGGATTTAAATAACTGGAGATTTATCTCTGGGAATGAATAAAGTTTTTATTATTTTTTTTAAATATAGTATTCCTTATGTCGTAACAGGACACCTCCCACTATTCCTACACATTTCATATAATGCACTGAGGTTAGCACTGTTTAATAGTCTGCAAGTTACAATTAACGAGCAGCGCTGAACAATTGCCTAAAGGGCCATGAGGTCTGCTTTGACATTGCATTTCTCTGCACAGGAACAACATTTGAATTTTTTTTTTTCCTTTTTCACGCAAGTAACTCAGTTGCTTGGGGAGAAAATAATTCCAAAACACAATATCATCTTAGGCTCAAATAATGAATGACTTGTGTACTGCTTACTATAACTATTAATATTTCAAGCTAAACTTATCATGCACCCTGAACTAAAGCTGAGGTAGACAGGTGTGGGGTATGATCTATTACTATAGAGCAGTAATATCTATTGAAGAAAACCAGCTAGTGGAGAGGAGGTTTGAAGCTACTTGGAGATGCATAGTATTATTGACAACTAGCAAAGACAAAAATCTTAGTATTGTGCATGGTTTTGCAATGTATAATGATTACTAGGCACTCCACTAGCAAAGTAATCTTTAATCCATAGATCTCCAAACATCTTAAACACATTGATTTATTAAATGTGGCCTCTGCAACAGTAATGCCTTCAAAATTAAATCACTTAACCTCACAGTTCAATATTGTTACTGTTGTCTGATGCTATATCTACATGACACTGAAACAAGAAGCCAAGTCAGTCAATTCATTTTAAAAAAAAAGTCAAACTTATTAATTGCATTGTGTCAAATTAGCTAATTGGTATTGTGTCCATCAAACAATGAACTTCCTGGCTGAAGTATTATTTTTCAGCTGATTGATTTGGACTGATGTGGAACCCACATGTGAGGGTCTTATAATCTTTGGTTTGTTTGTTTTTTGTAAATTTTCAAACTAGACTTTTTGCTTTTTATTATCTATGTCTTACAATAATTAATAAAAATGATCTTTTGTATATCTTAGGATGATGATGATTAGTGCTGAAAGAGTTAAGTTTTATAATGCATTGGTTAAAATTCTAAACCTAAGATCTCAAAAGTCTAAATGATAGAGATGATCCTCTTTCAACTTGCATTTCATTTTGTAATTTTACTGAGTTTTACATTTGAATGATGCAAGTAAACTCTCTTCATTGAGTTTTCAGAAGGCACCACAATTTCTCAATAGATCTAAGAAGATTCTCTTATCAGGTTGTATGAAAATCATTGTATAAAAATTAAGGAAATAGCACACTTCTGACAGTTTTTGATGTTTATTTATTTATTTATTTGGGGTGTGGGGCAGAGAGAGAGACAGGGAGAGAGAGAATCCCAAACAGGCTGTGTTCAGTGTGGAGCCCAGTGGGGGGTTCGATCTCATGACAGCAAGATTGCACCCTAAGCTGATATCAAGATTTGGATCCTTCACAGACTGAGCCACCCGGGTGCCCCCTGACTTTTTAAGTCACCATTATTCTAAGTATGTAACTTAATGAATGTATAGTATCTCAATAAAAACAAAAAATAGTCTGTGACGCTTAGTTTTGACTACGTAGAAGGATACCCTCTACGAATAATTTATATTTAGTCAAGTAAAAGCAAAAGCAGCATATCCTGGGCTTCTGATGAGGCTCAGTATAGCTAATGTTTACTGAAGGACTTTGATATTGCTACCACCAATGATTCTTATAACTGAAGCCATGCATATATCCATGCATTATGAGCTGACAATCTTCAAAGATTGATCTTGCTAAAACTTGTTAAATAGAACTAAAAGAGACCTCAGGATATGTGCAAGTGTACATCTTACTTTTTAGATCAGGAAAGTCTACAGTGGTTATTATTTGGGTCTCTGATGTTTATACTCTGATAATCAGATGTTTGTTATTAAAAGCCTTCCTACATCTATCAATGATCTCAAGGACTTTACTGTAATAGAAGTATGACAAAAATTACAGATAAATGATCATATAATAATACTGATGCTAATTATAGTGGGATGTCGATGATGGTAATAATTTACATTTATGGATAATCTGTATGCAGTACAGCATAGTAGTTAAAAATATAAGTTCTAGAGTCAGACTATTTTAGTTCAAATTACAGGTTCATTACTGTGACTTAGCTAAGCATCAACTGTTTTACCTAGAAAAAGGGATTAGACAAAGTGTATACTTCATTTGATCACTGAGAAGATTAAAGAATGCGATGCATGTAAGGTTTTGGCAAAGTATCTTGTATATAGAACACTCAACAAAACATTAACAGTTATTTTGTTCCAGGTCAATCAATGACTGAACAAAATGATTATTATTCTCATATTACAGTTTGGGAAACTGAGTCTCAGAGACTTTAAGTAATTTGACCCAGGGGAAATAGCTGGTAAATAATAGTGCGATTGTTACCCCAAACAGTAGAAGATGGCAATTATAGAGATTCTTATAACTGCATTTTAAACATCTTTCATGTAATTACCAATGCTTTGGTGAACAGAGACTGTTTGGAGTTCTTCTAGAAAAAATAGTGAGGGAGTGAGTGAAAGGAATGCATAGGTTGGTCCAGCATTCCTATTGTCCTAAGCCTTTGGATTCTTTTCTCTACATTCTAATATAGGCCAACACTGAGTCCATGGTTCAGTCAACCAACTAGGGGAACTGTGAAAAACATGACCAGCTGTTCATGTTAACTCTTCAAATTCAGAAGCTCTGGTATATGTACAGTTATTAATGGCTTTAGGCAAATAGGCAAATCCAATGTTATGTTCTTTCTTCCCTAACCTAGCACTCTTAGAATCCATTTGTAGACAGACAGATAGTCTCATATTTCAAAATACTGAAATCCATCTCATGTAATATACTAGCTTTTTGTGTGTAAGTCTGTAATTCCTGAAATTATTCTGAAATCTGATTCTAGTCAAGGGTCTGGAAGCAAAGTTGGGTACTGGTATTGGATACTGAAAGAATTAATATCCCTTTGAAAGAATACTGCCTCAAATTAGCTCATTGTAGCCATTCAAGCAAAGTACATTGTCTCTTTAGAGGGGGGATTCAGGAGAGCTGCATCTACCAGTAAGGGAAGTTCTATGACATTTAGAGAGTTAAGGTACTCATATGCATCTACATCTATCCAAATATCCCCATTTCAATCCTTAGGTCCCACCATTTTCCAAACACTGTCCTACCTTTCATATGAGACCTTGTGCATCCATAAATTCAATTGGTTTTCCTTCCTGAAGAATTAATTGTTAGCTCTATTTTTTTTTTCAGATAGGTCCATTCTACAGCTATAAACAGATGGATAGACTTTTTAAAAGGGTAATTATAGAAGTTCTATGGCTTTCTGACCATATTTTAACTGAAAATTCAAAGTGCTGATCTTGACTTTGTCTTCCTGAATGCTCTCCAGGACAATCAGAATCAGCTATGCTACTTTACAGTTAATTCTTGAGTGCCTCACACCCTACATAATATTGTATTGCGAAAACTACTTGATTTGCTTCATTAAGTCTTATACAAATAATAATTTAAATAGCTGTTTGACACTGTATGCTTTGGAACATCACTACCCTATGTTCTGTTTTCCATTTCTAGGGATTCCTTCAACACTAACCATTAAAGATTAGCTATCTTACATCACCACCTTTGAAGCTCTATTTTCTGGAATTACTTCTGGTAACAAATGCTGTATTTGAGATTGATCAAAACAAGACCATATACTCCTCTAATTATTCCTAGAAGGGTGGATAGGATATAATACAAGAAATTGGGTGCTATAGACCCACTGGCAAAAAAGGAGAATCTAAGGTCAGGGAAATTGCTAATATCTCATATTTGCTACTAAATTTCATTTCCATTTTCATTCAGAGAGTAAAGACATTGCAGAAGCCAAAGCAATACTCACTATTGCTTTGGGCCTACAATCAGGTGATTTGCTAAAAGGATTCTGCAAATTTTTCAGGATTTGAATCTACTCAGCTGCTTATTGTTGCTGGAGTAGCAGTAATATCACTAGTGTCTACCTTTCAACTTTCAGTCTAATTTGTATGAATTGCATTGGTAGAAGATAAGCTAGACACCTGCTGCCAAAGTATTCCCAAATGAGTTATAAGTGGCTTATACCACATTACATGTACTCTTTAACTCTTAATATACTGACTGGCAATTGGTTTAAAAAATGCTTAGTCCTCACTAGTTGTTGCCATTATAAATCTTTATCAGTAGTATCACACATAATTAAATATCTCTATAACTGTTATAAGTACATATATCTACTGTAGTACAAAGATTCTCAAAGTATACCACAAACAGATTGGTTAATTAAAGCCCCTTGCTCTTGTAGTAGTGATTTTTAATTTTCCTGAGGCTGAGAATTCTCTAATTTCTCATTCCAATGTAATTCAATATCCCTTTTTAATTTCTGAAGACATAGGAAGGAGAGTCCTTTAAAAATGGTTTTCCAAAGATACAATCATGGAATGCTGGCCACTTTATACACATAATCAATTTAATTTGTCACAACAATATTATGAGGCAGACATTTCAAGTGCCTATCTTTTATAGGTAGATAAATTGTGGACCACTTGAATTGAGTAGGAGGTAAAAACTCACAGTTATTAAACAGTACAACTGTGGAGTCTGAACTCCCAACTGCTGCTACATGATGTTACTTCTCAGAGTACAGATAGGATTACATCTCCAGACTTGTAGCATCAAATATTGTTTTCTCCTAGAATGTAGAATAAATCTCATTCCCTCTCTCTCCCTTTCTCTCTCTCTGTCACTCTCTCTCTCTCTCTCTCTTTCATCTCCAGTTCTTTCTCTTTCTTTATCTCTACCTTTAACTCTCCACTAAAGAATCCTTTCCTATTCTCATTCTTAATTTTGTAAAGACTTCCTACCTTCCTTCTAGGCATTCAATTTGTTTTTCCTTCTCTCAGCCATTTTTCAGTTTTTATTAGATTCTTTGTTCATCCCTGTCCTGACCAAACAGTATGATCACAAAATTATTACGCATTTATTCCCATTTCCTCAAACATAAATATATACAACATAAAGTAATAATAATTAATGCAAATAATAAAGACATTTATCACTTAGGAAAAATACTGTTTTTTAGGTCTTCTTTGCAAATTATAAAGAAGTAGCTGGAAGTTGCAAGTTAGTCATATATATTCATCAGACAGGACCTGAACTTGAAAGTAATAAGATAGAATTTTTAAACTTTATTTCATAACTCAGCCATGCCCATTAATTTAGACTGACTTTTCCCTAATTAATATAAATTAACTGAATCATACTTAACTCTCCTCATAGGTATGTACACACATGCACACTCACACACACATATCAACAAACAAATTTTATTAAAATTGCAATGGTTTCCCATGTCTTAATTTTTCTCTGGCAATATTGCTTTATTCATCCATTTAAATATAACAAAATTACAACATCAGCTCCCTGTAACTGTGCAATGTTGATTACATTCAATAAATTAACTGAAGAAAGTCACCAACACTAAAGAAAATGGTGCCCAATCACTTATTGAAGTTACTGCTCAAAAGCTGTATTTTTTTTCCGATAAATACACACAGAAATTATTCCCAGAGGATGTAATTCAAATTAGTCAGCTCCAAAGGGTTAACACAAGCACCACCAAGCCACTCCTTTACCTGGCAAATTATATCACTCTTCAGCATATGTCACTTGCACAACTTTTCAACTCTTTCCTTCCTAAGGTAATAGGCCCAGAAGCTGGATGCTGCTGCGCTTTGGCACCTGTCATTTTGACATTTCATGCTTTCTTTAGAAAAGAGAAGTTGGTAGAATGTGAGAAAAGTGGAACTTTGACAGGTTGTCAGAATATCTTGCAGCACAAACCAACCTGCCAGCCAGCCTGTTTTCTGGTATATTTCAAAGTCTCCTAGCAAACGAACTGCAGTTACTGACTGAAGAACTTCTTAAATAGGAAGACTCTTTACTTTTTGCAAGATTGAAATTAAATAATTTTTCCCTGAATTGGTTTAAATTTTAAGTGGCTTACTTACAGTTGCATATCAAATAAAATATAGCTTGGATAAGCCAGATTTGATAAAAAGTATCTGAGTTGCTTCTTTTATTTGACATTAACCTTCTTTGATTGAGGATGGGCGTCTATAAATCCGAAGTAATGAATTAAATGACCTTGAGTTTGGAACCAGTGAATAGTTAGTGCCTTGTTCAAAACTAAAAGGTTTTGGCATGCAGGCACCAGCAAGGGAGCAAGGAAAAAATAGGTCAGTAACTGTGACTTTAAGAATACTAGCAACAAATGGAGTAAGAATGTAGGTTAGCTGTGATAAACTATGGGAAATGGTCATGCAGACAAATGGCCTGTATAAAATATGTTAGTGATGCCAAGATCTTCTACTAACTTCACTTCAGTTTTGAATGTTTGCAGACACACAGTTTAGCCCAGGAAGAAAAACAAATACTACAACATTGTGAAGTCAAATTATTGAGGATAAAAGTATTTCATTTTTTTAAATCTGAACTTGATACCAAAAACAAAACAAAACAAAACAAAACAAAAATAAAATAAAATAAAATAAAATAAAAAAGAGGAAAGAAGAAAATGTTATATAATGTTATAATGTTATATAATGTATATATAATAGTATTCCTATTATAAAATTTTCAGATAAGTCTTACTCTTTTTTTTTTTTTTTTTTTTAATTTTTTTTTTCAACGTTTATTTATTTTTGGGACAGAGAGAGACAGAGCATGAACGGGGGAGGGGCAGAGAGACAGGGAGACACAGAATCGGAAACAGGCTCCAGGCTCTGAGCCATCAGCCCAGAGCCCGACGCGGGGCTCGAACTCCCGGACCGCGAGATCGTGACCTGGCTGAAGTCGGACGCTTAACCGACTGCGCCACCCAGGCGCCCCAAGTCTTACTCTTAAAATCACTTTTTTCAGGTTCTCCTCCCCATCACAAATTAGTAACTATAAATCAGTATGTAGTTCATGCTAGGATGATTTATATGTCTTTCTCTGTATACCTTTGAAACTACTTCTAAAAGAAAAAAGTATTTGGGTTTTGTTTAATTGAGATTTTATGGCATCTAGGGTATAATGCCAACAGTTAATGTTCATCTAACTTCTGTAATAAACCTTTAATCTGTGACTTTTTAAAAATAAGACACTTTGTTAAAATCACTGCATTGTATTTAATACAGTTTCTATCTGTATGACCAAGTGCACCCCCCTAAATGTTACATCCTCTTTTTCTTTCTGACACAAGATTCAACAGATATATGTCAATAGTATATATGTCCCACATATACTGACTTCTAAGGGAATTGTTCTGAAGCACAACTACTCTCTAAATGACTCTGTTTTACATTGTGAGACTTCCCCAGCACATTATTTAGCAAAAGGGAGGATCAGTGTGCAAAGGCTAGCCCAAGACCTCCTTGATAAAAAAAAAAAAAAAAATGATTAGCTCCAAGAGACATTTTTTCTCTCTCTGGAGAATTTGCAAGGTAGAAATGGAGTACTAGAGTATAATCAATGAGAATTCCTTGATTTTGAATTGGAGCTGGCCAGGCAAACTAAATACCCATATTTTGAAGGACCAGTAATGGCATTGGAGGTAGCCTAATCAATGGGTAGCTAATCATTTAGTAGATAGAGTATATGTGCAGATAAAAGCAGAGATGCCATGACCAAAAATGTCTGCTCTCCAGGGTCCTGGCAAATTTTAAGACAAGTCTATTCTTATCATAAGCATATTTTTCCTGAACTTGAGTGGAGCAGTTCCTGAATACCAATAAAACTCTGCTTATAATAGGCCATTCTAAGCAAATGTGAACCTATCCATAAAAATCATTATCCTTTCCATTTAAAGATTATATTTTTAAACATTTTGCTGTTCATTCACATAACGCCAAAATCTGATGCATTTGCTGAAATCCTTTCAATCCTGTTCACATATATTAACCTGTCACCTGGAGAGTCCTTTTTTTTTTTTTATCTTTCTCTTTTAATTTTTAAATTAACTGCCTTTTTTTCAGACTCTTTTCTGTTGGTGGTTAAGCACTGCATTTTCTCTTTCAGGATGATTCACTCCATCTCTTACATCTCTCTATATTTTTTATTCTGTTGCTTGTTTGTCATTTTTTCTATTTCCTTAATGAGTAAATATGTTACAAAGTCCCAGGCTGTGATTCAGGGTATCCAGATTATAATCTTTCTTATAAATAGGGGACCTGGGGAAAATCACTTTACTTTTTGCATGCCAGTTTTCTCATCTAGAAAAGCCTAATAATATTACTGACTCATAATTTGTCATGAAGTTTAAATGGAATTGCACACATGAAATTTCTTAACACAATACCTGGAAATTGGCAGATGTCTAATAACATGTGAGGAATTTACACCTGGAAGACTTTGTTCAATCTTTGAGGTATTTCCTCAGGGAATATTGTACTTCCTTTAGTCCACATAAGTACTTCTTATGTGCTAGAGACTTCATTTCAAATATACTCCCAACACCTGTGGTTGTCTCATTATTCTTATTTTACCAATAAGAAAATTGAGGCAACGACAGTTGAAATAGTTGGCCCAGGTATAAGTAAATGGAAGCATCAACATCCAAATAAATTCTGGTGGGTTTGATTTAAGAGTCTGAAATTTGAACCACTCAGGTCCCTGCCAGTTTGCTTTTACACATTTTATCCTTCCATCATAGTCCATACTGTTTCTTACTTTCCAAAGCTTTTTGTTTGTATTTCTAACAACTGTAATCCTATGTTTTATATTGTTTGATATTGTATAAGTTTTAGTCATGCCTCCCTAAATAGACTATGTAGAACTTCAGGGAAGAGGTCATGTTTTAAATGTCTGTGTAATTTTACTTTGTCAGTTAACCAATAGCAAGAAGTATGACATATATCTGATAGACTTTTCTGTAGTATATTGTTCCTAGATGACCAATGTGGTATGTGGTAGGAACATATGAGAAGTCCAATCATGAAGAGTGTTAAAAGACTCTAAAAAGTCTGTTTTAGTAGAGTTTTAGATGTCCCTACTCTCTGTATATTGTCTTGTTAGAAAAACAGGCATGGAAAGTGAATGCCTTTTCTTCACTTGCTTGCCATAATTGCTCATCATGTCCTCTATCTGTTGCCCAAGACTTCCTGTTTATTTGTTTTTGTTTTTTTTTTTTCAGCCAGCCGCATATTTTAGGTGTGCTCAAGATCTTTACAGTCCTGCTCATGCAGTTTGTCTGTATATCTTTAGTTAGTTTTCATGTCACAAGTTACTTATACATGTGCATCAATGTGAAGTTCCTACAGCAGAATAAGGAGTAGATCAGACTGAAATGACTATAAAGAAAAATCTTAGAAAATAATGTCTGAAAACAGGCAAAATATAGGCAATTGTGATGTCTAGAGGTTCAATCGGGTGGATGGAAGCTGGCAATATGTTTTAGTGATTATCTCTACTTCAGCTAAAAAAGGGTAAGAGACCATGCAGATTGACCTATCTGGTTACACTAGTAAAGAATAAGAATGTAACCCAGAGGGACTAAGACCTGGCATGAGTTATATAGGAAAGCAGGGTCTCTAGCTACCAATAGAAGGGGTTTATAGAAGGAGACTGCTTTTGGACAGAGACTTAGAGAAGAGGCAGTCTAATCAGGTAGAAGCAAAGAATTACACAGGTCAAGTCATGTGGGCAATAATAATTCTGGAATAACAATATAACCTAAGACCCATTGAATTCAAAATCTAGCAATTGTAGAGTCTAATATAAGCTAGGACTCATTGTTCATTTAGGGCACTCAGGATGGAGGGGATAAGATGTGAGAAAGAGAGGTGTGTGAGGATGTGTCATTGTACATGATACATGAGTACATGAGTACAGATACTTAATGTATCTGTAGGAAATCTCCTCTTGGTGGAGCCCAGGTCTGGATTACATGGCAATTTCAAAGTTTCTTAAAATGGTGGGTTTGTGAGACCTTTGATATATGTAATTTTTTGCCTTTGAGAGGGCTGAATAACTTCCTTCAGATGGAGTCACTAGTGACTTAGCTCTGAGAATATTAGCTAAAATATATCAGGAGAAATTATCATGGTAGTCCATGTAAAGACTCCAGCATGAATTCTTGGAGCATCTTACAGCCTCTAAAATAGCTTCCTGTCAGAGTGGAGGGAAAGTTGACTTAATTTGCAAATATTTGTTTTTTCATTTTAAAAAGTTTCTTAGGTCAAATTGATAAAAATTGTGCATGATTTTTATTAAATATTTCAAGCTAGAAGATGCACATTTAGACCAATACATTTCTTTATTTTTCTATAGAATTCTATCCTACTATATTCTATGCCCATGATTGAATAACAAAGGGAATCAACTGAATAGTGTATATGTCGTAAAGACTACATAGATACATAGATGATAGGTAGATAGATACAAAATATTGAATTGATAATTATCAAATTCATCTTAATGATTCTATTATCATAGAATGAAAATATTTCAGTTTGATTTGATATCCTCCTCCTGCAAACTACCACACTCTTTTGTCATCCCAAATACAACTCCTTTATCTGTTACTTCATTTCCAAAGTATTTATAACTTCTGCAGTTTCCTTCCCTCCTTTCTTTCAATTCTTTCAGTGGTAAATTTTGGTTTTAAGAGCAACTTAAACCAAATCATACCAAAAAGTTAACTTTCATTTACTTTACATTTCATTTTCACTTGTGTCTGTTTGAATCAGTACCAAAGAAATATTTTTACTCGATGCTTCCAATATTGTGATTTATAAGAAATGTTCATTTGGACATTCAAATAACCAAAATATATTTTCCATATATATTTGGTCTCCTTCTACAATTCCTGGTTCATAGCTCCCAAAACCATAGGGATTTCATATGGGTTAAGATTGATAAAGGTGTCATTTGTTATGTTAATGAGGTGACTTTGGGAAACTATCTAAGGATGGGAGCTGGTAGCCAATGGAGCCATCCATGTGATAAGAGAGTTGGAACTTTTAGTCTCACTCCCTGACCTCATGTGAGGTGAGAGGGGCTAAAAGTAGAATCACTTTCCGATGGCAAATGATTTGATCAGTCATGTCTATGATGTGAGGCCTCCATAAACCCAACAGGACAGGGTTTGGAGAGCATCTGGCTTGGTGAGTATGTGGAGATTTGGAGAGAATAGCCCCCTCTGAGAAAGAGCACAGAAGAAGTCCCACACTCTTTCTATATACTTTGCCCTATGTATCTCTTCTGTCTGAGTGTTTCCAAGTTATATAATTTTATAATAAACCAGTATTCTAGTGGCTAAAGTGTTTCTCAGAGTTCTGTGGGTAAATTAATCAAATCAGAGGATGGGTTTATGGGAACCTCTGTTTTATAACCAGAAGTATAGGTGACAATCTGCCCTTGTGACTTGCATCTGAAGTTGGCGGGGGTTGGGGTGGGGGAAATCTTGTAGGACTAAACCTTTAACCTGTGGAATCTGATGCTATCTCTGGGTAGATGGTATCAGAATTGAGTTGAATAGTGTCAGAATTGAGTCAAATTTTCAGACACCGGCAGGGTGTTTAAGGATTGCTTGTTGGCATGGGAAAACCACCTGTACAAGCACATATTGGAAATTTGGGCCCCAGGACACGCCAAAAGAATGCTTAATGTGGTGGTTTGCATTCACATGTGAATCATGAAATTTCCTGAAGATTACAGTTTAAAAAATCACATGTTTCCTAAATTCTCTCTGGCTTCTTAAGAAAGCATGGTCTTTCTTAGTGATACAATTTTCATCTATGTTCTACCATTATACAGAGATTACTTGTTTCTGTTTCTCTATTTTCATGAGTGAGGAGCAGGGTGATCTTGTGCTATTTTTGAACATGCAGTCCAAAAGAGGTTCTATTTTTTTAATAAACAAAATTTCGTACAACTGCTTCTATGGTAGCTAAAGAGAGACCTAACAAATAAAATTTTATCTCAGAAAACCAGTCCTAAAATCAAATATAACCTTCTCAGACCTCCCAGATGCTTTTACTCTGTATTATAATTATTATATTTTCTTCCCGCTCAATTTTGAACTTCTCCACAGTTAGCTATCCAGCCAGATTTTTAAAAATCTCTTGACACAAAATTTAGCACCATGGTAGGCACCTAATAAATCTAATAGTATGGATTAATTGTGTGTTGGCATGCAAGGTTGATTCACTTCTTGTATGACTCTTCATTGCTCACCTAAGGTGATACTGAGATATTCCTGGATGTTGGCTCTACTTTTTTCAAATCTTGCTCCATGAACTCCTGATTTTACGTCTTCACTACACTACATCTCACTCCTTTCTCCTTTATCAGGACAATTCTACTCAGATTCCAAAGGGCAAAAATTGCATATTCTATCAGGATTAATATTTCTCCAAGTCTTTTTGCCTCATACATGCACTTCTTGTTTCTGAACTTAAAACAAAACAAAACAAAACAAAACAAAAATGATTTCTTACTACTTTGGTTTTACTGTCTGGTAATGGAATCCACTTGACTAGTTTCTTAGAGAGGAACAGCTCACTAAGTAACAAGGAATTGGGGGACACGGGGACTGAGGATATATACACCATTATATACCATTATATACTATATATATACATATATATACTACATATATATATACACACACACCGTTATATTACTATTGAATGGATAAAAAATTTTATAACTTTAACAATAAGAATATATAATATATTGTTGAAAGTTTTATATATACAAAAGGTCTTTTAAAATCCATTAGTTTTTTTTTTTTTCCAAAAATTTTTTTTTTCAACGTTTATTTATTTTTGCGACAGAGAGAGACAGAGCATGAACGGGGGAGGGGCAGAGAGAGAGGGAGACACAGAATCGGAAACAGGCTCCAGGCTCTGAGCCATCAGCCCAGAGCCTGACGCGGGGCTCGAACTCACGGACCGCGAGATCGTGACCTGGCTGAAGTCGGAGGCTTAACTGACTGCGCCACCCAGGCGCCCAAAATCCATTAGTTTTTATAGCCAAGTACGTGACCAAGACTTCAGTGTTGAATTGCTAATTGAGACCTACCAGATTCATTGTAGAGTATGGTAATCTGCAAAAGAAGAAAAAAAAAAAAAAGGTACAGCAGTCTAATGACTCTCTGGATGCCATACTCTTCAGCCACTCATGATGTTCCTTTCCACATCTTTCAGTACCTTTAGATGGGTTATTTTCAGGGCAGGGAGCCCTCAGTTGTAGAACTTCCCTGACTATAGACCTCTCCTAGGAAAGATCAAGCTACCTTTCACCTACAAGCCTCTGTAATGGAGACATCATTAAAAAGCACAGAAAAGCTACAGTCAACTTTGGAGACACTTACAGTAAGTCAAACGAGTTTTTTGGTTAATAAAGCTCATTCATTCTGAAAGATTCCAAAGACTCAGACAAACTGCATTGAGTTAATAACAGTAAAATATTGGTAACTGAAATCATTCACCCTACCACATTATGAAGGAGGAAATTTAGGCCAAGGACACAGGGGTGGCCCCTACTGTTCTATAGTGCTATGTAGTCTTTAATGTTCACACAGAATTTGCTTTTTAAGGCATTATCTGAAAGACGCACACATTCTAAATTGTGCAACACTCAATTTATCTACCTTGGAAGGATGAATGGTCGAGTGAGTCCTGCTGAGATCTAAGCCTCTCTGTCCAGGGATTCAAAATGTTTGAACCAGCTGCTAAGCCTACTAAGCCAACTCTCCACCCTCCAACAGGATAGCTTCTCTGCAAAGGAGTTTAACTTCATCAGTCATTTCCCCTTCCACCCATATAATTTTCCAGAAACTAAACAGTAGTCAGTTGAAAAAAGAAAAGAGGTTACCTCCTCAGAGTTTTTTATGCATCAGAGTGCTATTAAAATTTGTGTGCTATTTGTGGAAACATGACAGAGATCATGAAAAGCAGCTCAAGAATAATTTCATGTCATTAATTCAATCTATACATGAGGGACAGAGGCTCCGGGTGTTCATCTCTTAGTGACCAAATGCAAGTCTTATGCTTCTCCTTCAAAAATGTACACAAATATGTCTATTGCATCTCAACTGCTACCAGAATAATGTAAGCCACAGGTGTCTCCAGTGAACTAAATCTCCTAAACAGATTGCATGACTCTTCTTTTTAAAACATTTTAGAATAAAATCCATAGTCTTTTACATGGCCTCCAAAACCCTGTATATCCTGGCCACAGACTATTTTTTGACACAGTTTTCTATTGTTCTCTCCATACATTATATTTGAGGCACCATTACTGTCTTCTATTCCTGAGACACACCAAGTTCACTCCCACTGCAGAGCCCAGGCACTAGCTATTCCTTCTGCCTGGAAAACTCAGATCCCGATGTTCAATGACAGGCTTTTTCTTCTCAATTGCTAGTTCAATTCTTACCTTCTCAAAGGACCTTGACTTAGCCTTCCAACCTAATATTGTCACTTCCCCTCCCTTGTTAAATTTATCACACAACCTTGTCTGTTTTCCTAGTGCTATTTATACTATCTGGATTTATTTTGTTTACATGTTTAATATCAGTCTCACCCACTAAAAAGATATTTTCATGTAAAGAAGTGCTTTACCTCTCTTGTTCACTGCTATATCCCCAGCACACAGGACAATTTCTGGAACATTCTAAGGTTAACAAATGTATTGGAAAGAAGGGTAAAAAAGATGGGAGGAAGGAATGAGAGTCAGTCTTTGCTGTATAATAAGATCTGCTGCATAAAATTATAATGCATTAAGTAATTTTTCATGATAAATTTCTTGGTGAACAGAAAAAGGGTAAAGAAAAACTGTATAGTAACTGCATTGGACACGTGCATGCATGCATATGTTTCTGTTTTATAAAACATCTAGGATATATACTGAAAGAAAATATACATTGACATTAGACCTCAATTTGCATAATTATTTCTGTTCCTGTATTGTCTTAATTTTCATGACAGTAAATATATATTCCTTCTGTTGTAAAAAGTGATTTTAAGTCTATATGCCTTCTGCTTTACTCAAGATTCTGCAAACTTAGAAACTCAACTGGATCAAGCAGATCAAAGCATATATTGGATTGTGCAACTATTTTGCCCAAAGGTCAAGGGTGACAAGAGCTTTCACCTATTTGGTCTTTTATTTTATATTTTAACAAAACTTCCTCCAAGAGATGGAGCATATGACTGATAAAAGCTTTCAGATTCACATTTTCTACTTGAAATTAAAATTGGGGTTAAATTTAAAACAGAGATACAAAAGGAAATCTCTTTTCTACTAGCTTTCACAAAAACACAAATCTATGGAAATGACTCTCATGGGGCAGGCCTGGATATCCATCTCAGAACAAATTGTTCTTTTGCAAGGATCATGTGCCCATCCCTATTGGAAAGGTGAGAGTTACAGTAGGTTGTGAGACTGTCGATAAACACTAGTCATCAAACGCTTTACACCACTAGTTCAAAATGCCCCCACAACTTTTTTTTTTGTAAGTTTATTTATTTATTTTGAGAGAGAGAGAGAGAGAGAGAGAGAGAGGGAGAACAAGCGAGCAGAGGAGGGACAGGGAGAGGGAAGGAGAGGAAGAATGCAAAGCAGGCTCTGCACTGACTCTGTGAGCGTGGAGCCTGATGTAGGGCTTGAACTCAAAAACTGTGAGATCATGGCCTGAGCTGAAATCAAGAGTCTGTTGCTTGACCAACTGAGCCACCCAGGTGCCTCAGCCCTGCAACTTTTAAGTCACCTTTTATGAAGAGATTCCTGGGGTTGTTTTTGTTTTTAGTTAGGGACCTGGAGCTGAGTCATAAAACAATTATGTATAGACTAAGAGGGGAGATGTTCATTGAAATTAGAAAACTCAGTTGTAACTCTTTGAGTAGATATTTTTTATATAATTTGGAGAGGCCTCCTGAAATCCCTAAAGGTCCTCCATGGATTCCCTAGATGAGATTCTATAAGGTCCATAAGCAGCAACCTCCTTTCACTCTTTAGATCCAGTTTAGACATAGGCATATAATTCAGAGAAATGAAGATCAACATATCAACCTTATTATTCGGTAAGACTGGAAGCCTAATGAACTGGAAGATGTGGCTGATGTGTGAAGTCATATGGACTTGATAATTCTCCCCAAATTTAGATATGCCCACCCACCCCTTCTTAGATTGCAGTGGACAACTTACCTCCCATGCTACCCATACCAGAGCCTGCCCCACCAAGATTTCTCACGGGGGGGAGACAACAAACAACGATTTGTGTTCTCTGCATCAGACCTAAAAAGCAAACTGGGAATGGGCTGAGCCTTGCATGACTGATCCCTACTCTCAGCTACCAACTGGAAAAGTCCTTTCAAGTTTGAGATGTGTATGGCAGAAAGGAAATCAGAAATTTTACCTTAATGACAGCGTTCCCAAATAGAGATAGAGCCTAGATTTAAAGGCATTTGCCTTTTAAATTCCCTAGATTTTAATTTCCGGATTAGATTCCCCCTATTATCACTCTTCTTCTGATTTTTTTTTCCCTTATACAATTTTGATGTATATCTTCCATTACACACAGTGGCCCTTCCAGAGCATCCACTGAATTTTGAATCAAAAACTAAAATTGAATCTGTTTGAAATGTTCAAAGCCATCTCCATTGGCATCCTTGTAGCTCCACATAATAAATTGAATACAGGAGCAATAGCCTTATTAAGCTGATGAAATCATTGCTTTCTTCAGTATGTAGTGGTCACATAAAAAGCTGATATTTTCAACAGATATAATATTAAGTAATTCAGTGCCTTATCAAATTAACAAAGAGACTTTCAACTTTAAGACCCTTATTGGAAAATGTTTATTGGGAAATAGCTATAAATATAAATATTTTCAAAACATGGTGGCAAAGTATTCTATGCTGCTAGTCATATTAATATCACTAGCTTGACTCCACTGTCTGCCTTTCTTGCATAGAAGGGGTAACAAACATTAATGCACAACCAATAAAAAGATCAAATGCTTTCTTACTTGTTTTGTTTACCTAACTCCAGGGTAGAAATATGCTCAGAATATCCTGCCTTGACCATTGGTTCCCAAATACTGGTTCAAAGTCTTGCTGTACCAAGCCACTTTGAGTTTCCAAAATACAGACACTTAAGTCCAAGGTCAGATATTTGGAATCAGAAAGGAAGACTGGTGTAACTTTAGCAAAAGTTTCAGGCGATTTGGATGGGCAGACAGATTTGGAAAAGATTACAATAAAATTGCGCTCTAGATAAGGTGTTGTTCTGGGCTGCTATTGTTTGTTCTTATCTCTTTTTCTTCCTTTGATATGAATTACATCCTTCCATAGACATAGAAGGCCTGTGCAAGAAAGGTTTTTGAAATGATTTAGTGTAATCTCATTACTCAGAGGGAAACTGATGTTGAGAGAAATAGAGATTCAGTTGCTGTGTACTCAGTTTACTGCACACCCTCTCTGCCTCTCTTTTTCTTGAGCCTGTCTTTGGAAATATTCTGGTGAACTCAGTTTCAAGATACAAATGACTGACGGGGAGCCTAGGTGGCTCAGTCAGTTGAACATTTGACTTTGGCTCAGGTCATGATCTCACGGTTTGGGAGTTCAAGACCCGCATCGGGAAATATGCTAACAGCTCAGAGCCTGGAGCCTGCTTTGGGTTCTGTGTGTGTCTCTCTCTCTCAGGTTCATGAGTTTGAGCCCTGTGGCAGGCTCTCTGCAGTCAGCATAGAGCCTGCTTCAGATTCTATGTCTCCCTCCCGCTCTGCTCCTACCTTGCTTGCATGTGTGCACTCTCTCTCTCAAAAGTAAATAAACAGAAAAAAAAGAAAAAGATATATATGACTGACAAAATATAAATTTATTTAAACTGTGTCATTTATTATTTTGGCAAAATCAATGACAGTAAGCTAAAGAAAAGAACACAAATTTGTGTAAAGATGAGGAGGAAAAGAAGAAGGTAGGAAGGAAAGAAGAATATAGTGAAATAACTCTTAAAACCCAAATTCCATATAGGTTTCAGCCTTCTTTTCATCCGACTGACTCTATCTGTAGGATTTCAAGAGTTGATCAAAATAGTATCAGATAGAATCTTAAAAACAATGCCTTCAACTATTTCGTCCATTCATATTCTTTTTTTCTAATTAAAAATTTTTTAAATAATTATTTTATTTTTGGGAGAGAGAGAGAGAGAGGCAGAATGAGAGCAAGGGAAGGGCCAAGAAGGAGATACAGAATCCAAAGGTAGGCTCCAGGCTCTGAGCTATTGGCACAGAGCCTGATGCACAGCTTGAACCCATGAACCGTAAGATCATGACTTGAGCCGGTTGTACGCTTAACTGACTAAGCCACCCAGGTGCCCCTTAAATTTTTTTAATGTTTATTTTTGAGAAAGAGAGATAGCAAGAGGTAGAGAGAAGGAGAGAGAGAGAATCCCAAGCAGGTTCCATGCTTTCAACACAGAGCCTGAAGTAGGGCTCAGTCTCAATCATGAGGTCATGACCTGAGCCGAAATCATGAATCAGATGCTCAACTGACTGAGCCACCCAAATGCTCCAATTCATACATTCTTTTGCAAAAATGATATCTTAATCTTCATGCCATTTTGTAATCCCATTTTCTTTCTTACAAAAGTAAATCAACTGCGTCTTTTCAGGGTTTTACCACATAATTTTAAATAGCTGTGTCATATACTATTACCATAATATAAATACCATAATAAATGTGTTTGATCCTTTATTATAGGGTATTTATTTTTCAATAGTTTGCTAGTACAAACAATGTTTAGATAGATATTCTCGGAATCCATTCACATATCCATGAAGATTTTCTTAGAATATATTTCTGAAAGTGGGAATTACTTGAGACATGAATATAGAAAGAATTAAATAATGATAATCTAAAAATTCTAAGTGATTGTTTCTTGGAGAACAATGAATTTCAGAAAATTTGGTTATTTGGAAGGGAAGATAAAGTGTGTGTGTTGACAGTTGCATGTGCAATGAAAACAGACATGTCAATGTTCACAAATGGCTAACATTTTAAAAGTAAAGAATTAATGGCAGCAGATTACGTTAAACATCACAGATTCTATCTATCCATGTATCATCTTTCTAATGTTCTAATTGTATATTTCTCAAATGAATACTTTTGAAATGGAGTCTGCATATAAGTGGCAATTTTCAGAAAATAAAGCTTCATTTTAGAAAAGGAACCTGTATAAATGCAGACAGTCTTCCTTCATGGGAGAATAAATACCACAGAAAATAGCTCTTTTTAACTGGCTCCTTTAAAAAAATATTTGTAATGAAATCTTCTGCTTAAGTTTGAGAACAACCCCAATAAAAACCAAAACAACATTACACAAAACCAAACTAAAGGAATAATAAGGAGAAAGGTCAGGAGAAAAAATAAAATACTTAAGTGACATATCTTATTAGAAGGCATAAACTATCCATCATCTCAAAGAATTTGGAAAGTAGACTGGTTTTACTGGGAGAGAAGTTGTGATTCCATATAATGATCCAAGTAATTTAGTGCAAAGGTTTTCTCCAAAGACTATGCCTGTTGAAAATGAGGTGGGGGGGGGGGGGAAATAAAGATAATTGGTTAAGCACTTGGGGAGATTGTAATTTCCCCAGAGGTCTGATAATACGGCTGAGACATTCTGCCACAATCAAAGCTTCAGTGTTGTATCTTTGGACTTTCAAAAACCTGGACTTTGAAATTAGACACTGAGATATAAGGATTGTGGTAGAGTTAAAAGGAAATTGGATTGGGAATAAGGAGATTTGGTTTCAGACTTGACTCTGCTGCTCTATTAGCTGTGTGACCTTGGAAAAGTCAATTAATTTTTCAGCGTGAGGAGTTTTATTTCAATGGAAATAGTTAAGGAACATTTGTTTTGTAATTTAAAAATGCACCTTAGTGCTCAGAATACAGTTTGGCACACTGTTGGTGCTCAATGTACCCTTTTCCTGAATCAAAGTGATTTTGGTAAATGTCATTTCATAATATGTAAAGAAGTTTGTTTTCTCATTTATGTATTCTTGAGTTCCTGCCATTTCCCTTTTAATGCTATATTTGCTTAATAATTTATCAGTTTTGCTGGCTGAAATGCAGAACTGACCATGTAAAAATAAAAAGTACCTTTAGAGTGAGCCTGTAGGGTCTAGGAGCCTCACATATGGATCTTGATTGAGACCAAAACCCAGACACGTACAAGATTTGGGTTGGTGTAGAATATTAAGGAAGGAACTGGGAATGGGAGAATCTATACAGAGTTTGTTTGAATGCTAATAAATCATGAAATCACTGCTTCCTGGCTACTGGGATTTGCCGCATAAGAAGCCTGCAGTTCTACAAAGAATGAGGTTCCCTACAGAACTCCTTATTCTGGCTCTAACTGATACACTATAGGAGGAAAAAGGCTGAGTAGGTGTTGGGGAAAAGAAACAGATTTCAGGAACAGAAGCGATTCCTCATTCCAGAATCTTACATATGTATAATTGTTATTTTAATATTAATCAAGCCTTGGTGGCAGAATTGTGATAGCTGTGCGAACAGGACTCCTATCCACACAGCTGGTTGTTGAGTTAATTTACTTCTTTTAAAGGTCCCATTGCAGTCATTTGATATTGTTTTCTGTGTGCAGCTTCCCTACTGTGTCTTGAGCTAAGTCAATCTACCTCTCTGAATTTAATGTACTCTGACATGAGCATGTTCAGAAAGGGAGATGATGCACTCAGACACAGGAAGTAAGATCCACATGAGATAGCGCCTTCATTGCTTTCCCCCTGCCTGGAAGCTGTGGGAAAACCTCCCCAGAAAGAACTGATGAAGAGCAAAAGCACACAGGCCACCTGGGCTGAATGTAAGGAGAAGCTGTATTCTTCAGAAACAATTCTTCCTGAGCAAACATCTCTCGCTCTGCCTCCTCCCTGCAAATTCTCACTGTAGAGTGAAACTAATTTAACAAGATATCCCCATTTCCTCTGAACAGTGGTGAAAATATTCCTACAGGACTTTATTAAGACAGACCCCAAAGTACTCATCAGGCCAGTGAAAGGAAAAAATCCTGCTGTGGCCTTTCTACCCACAATACTACTGCAATTAAAGAAGAAGCCAATATCAAAGCAGACAGGTAACTTTATAAGCACACCAGGCATCTGCCCATGCCCAAGGCCACATTTTTAGAGGAAAGAGCCATTATTTTTCCAGTGGTACAGGAAAGGAGCTGCAGGACATACAGGTTAAATTGAAAAGGGCTCATAAGTACCTTAGGAGGTTAACAGTATCACCTGAAGCCAGGTTCCTATCAGTTATGGATTCAATATTTTGTTGGAATTTGATGAGGTCCAAGGGGATGTTTGCAAAGGGAAAGTGTGATTGGTCCTCTAACTTGGCAGCTGTTTGGCATCCCATGCAGAGCTTATAAGAAGTTCTTTATTTTCCATGTGGATCCGGCATTCCTAACACACTGTGCTCCATGCCAATACGATCCCGGATATTAATCACAGCATTTTCATTTCAGTAATCGGTTCAGTGGAAAGCTGGCTGTGGAGGGATGATGTAGGGGCTCCGTTATTATTAGGAAGCACAAAATATGAATCTGGTTTTCACTTTTCCCTTCGAAAGTGGCATGTTGACGAAAAGTTTTAGATCTAAAAATAAGCCAAGTCTAGCAAATTAGTGTACTGCGCTAATTATGGTCTGAAAAGGTACTTACTTCCACGGTTGCTCTTAGGCTCTCCCACGACCCCCACAACAGTTCATCAGTCTCCTTTACACCATTTCTGATGGGAAATCTTAATTCACATTTGTGCATTTTATCTGTTAACCCTGAAGAGGGTTTAGGGATTTAAACTCTTGTCCTTCAACTAGGTTAGTTTCTTACAAAGGAAAACAAAAGCAGAGGGAAAGATCACCTACAGTTCCCTCTGATCCTGGGAAGAGTTACGACAAAAATTTTCTCTGTTGCTCAGGGTTCAACTGCACACTTTATACAAGGCTATCTTAGTGCTTTGGGGTTCAACAGATCAATTTAGACTGTGTATTTCTCTGTCTTTGTTTGCATTGTTCTTTTATCCAGCTGCAAGACTGCTTTTCTTTAACAAAATGTCAAATGGTGGTGAATTTGTTCCATTAGCTTTGCAAATGTGTGTTTGACTTCCTATGGCATTTTTCTCCTCCTTTCTTTGTTGTATATTTCTTACATTTCAAAGGGGAACATCAAATAAATTCTTTTGAAAGATTTAGCATTTTAATTCTTAGGTGATAGTCCGCAGTTGTGTTTCTGATTGTGCTTTTAATTAAAGGACAAATACAGATGCATTTTCCCCACTTGATTCAATTATTTTGGAGGTGAGGAAAATTCTTAAATTCCGATTTCACTGAATTAATATTTTGACATAAGATAACTTTGTTACATAAAGTAGCTCAATCACTGCATTGTGTGTGGCCTACAATCTACAAAACTCTTTTCCCATTTTGTTTGCATAAGCTTTTATAATTTTAGTTATAGAATCTGAAAATACGTAAAAAGAAAAAAATAGTTTAAGTATCACAGGGATTGGAAAGTATATTTGTTCTCTAATAAGATAAAATCAACAAAGCAATTTTTTAAATGCTTAGTAGTGATTCCGGGTTCTTATTTAAAAGGAGGGGAAGAGACGCTGGAATGGAGATAAAATAGTAAAATATTTGATAATACACACTCCCTCGTCACTCTTTTTTCTCATTGAGTCCTTTGATATCTGAGTAAGTTTCGCCAGTCACAAACAATAGTTTATTATCCTCATGAATACTTCAGCTTCCTCTTAGTTCTTATATCTAATGCAGGTAAAAAACATTCATCTTTGTCCCTTTTTCTATTTCCCCAAGTAGGAGAGAGGTGGGTACATCATATGAAATACAATTGAAGGTCTTCAAAGGGCCACTTGACTGCTGAAGCTAAGCGCCTCTTATCTGTATCAGGATTCAGTTTCTTTGAAGTTAATTCAGAGATTATATTTCATGCCTTTAAAAAATCTTTAAATAAGAATGTGTATTATACCTTTTCCTAAAATCCTCTGGAACATTAGGTTGAAATGAAGCGCAGTGTTCCACTAGTTTCCATTCCAGTCATGGGGTAGGGGAAGAATTGCAGCTTTTGAGGTTCCTTTTTCTATTAGTTATCAACAGGATAGTGGAACCATCAAAAAACAATGCTTTTGTCTCCTTCCTTTCTTTTTTCTCCCTGTTAGCCTTCAGTTTTGCTCCCCTCAGCTGGAAAAATAGATATATATACTTTTCATCACTGCACTGCATGTAAAGTTATAAAATACACCTGATGGGCTTTGCTTGCAGTGTGTAGCTAATTGACTACAATCTCCAGGTGTTATAAATAAAGTGTCTGGGAGCGCTTATAATAAAGGTGTTTTCCCCAGCTTCAGAAGGAAGGTACTGGTCACAAATGAGGAAAGAGACTCGCTGCTGAAGGTAAATTTACTCAAGGTTAGTAGCGTGTTTGGCAACTTTGGTTTAGAAGAACATCGATTTTCTTGTATAAAGCATGGTGCTCCCCAAAGTAGAGGGATTGATGTGCAGAGCAAAAATATTTGATGAGTTAATGCATTGAGCATGCTGGTGTGAGCAAGTTTTATTTGACCTCAGCCGGGGCAGGGGGAGAGGCTGTATATGCCCGAAAGAAATTGGAAGAGGAGATCCTTGTATGTTTCTCTCAAGAGAGCCAATAACCTGTTAAGAAACGTCTGTAAAACTGTTGGTATCTGAGTAATAGGCTCGCCGTGTAAGAGCAGACAAGTAAGATTGCAATCCAGGGGAGTCGGTCATAAGATTTGAGGAAACTTCTTCAATTTAGTGGTAGAATCATATGTTATGTGAAATTACCTACTTTTAAAAGTCATTTAAGTAAAATTGTCAACATAGGGAAAACAAATTCTTTGAATTCTTTATCCTTAATTCAAATATGTTCCTATTTTCAACTAAATACAAGATTGGGGGAATGATGAGGCCATAATTTTTCATTGCTTGGGGCCTTTATATTTCTTCAGTCTCCTTGTGCAAGATGTTATTAATCTGTGAGGTGGATATAATAAGGTTTGCCCCTCACAAGAGTTTAAACTTAAGTTCATGACTTAACCTAATAATGACCTAAGAATGAATACCCACTTTTTTTCCTGAAGGATAAACACTGATGAAATTAATTAAAGATTATTAACTGTCAAAAGTCCCACCCAATAGTTTATTAATTTATCAGCTCAAGCCTTCGAAGCTGATTTCTTATTTTGTCTATAAGAGCTACAGATGTAATTTTTTTAAAACTACTTAGTGACTACCTGGGGCACCTGAGTGGCTCAGTTGGTTAAGCATCTGACTCTTGATATCAGCTCAGGTCATGATCCCGAGGTCGTGGGATCAAGGCCCATATTGGGCTCTGCACTGGGCATGGAGCCTGTTTGGGTTTCTCTTACTCCATCGCTGTCTACCCTTCCCCCACTTGCACACATGCATTCTCTCAAAAACAATTAGTTAATTAAAAACAACTGCTTAGTGGCTCCTATAATAAACAATCAGCGTAACCTCTTGAAATAGAAAATGCAGGTTTTTTTTTTTTTTCCTAAATTTACTTTACATCCTTTTAAATACTTAAGGTAAAGGAATATTGACTTAAAAATCTCATTTTTTTTCTTTTTTTTTTTTTTTTAATATTAACTGCCATATGTAAACTGAGAATTTCTGCCAGCAATTAAGGGGCAATATCAACCATTAGAACAAATACTGGTATGGTCAAGTTTAATATGCTATATGTTTACCTCGGTACATATTAGGTCTCATTTAGAAAATTCACTTAATATGTTACTAAGGAAAAGGTACGCAGACAAATATTTGGAAATTTATTCAAATATGTTTATTGAGGTCTTAGTATATTCTAGGTTCTGTTCTAGGTACTGAGAATGTATCAGATAGAAAAGCAGGTAAAGATTACAGTTTTTCCTGAGTATACATTATGGAGATGTGGACATACTGATAAATAAGGATGATGCAATGGAAAAAAAAAAATAATAGCAGATTGGAGATGCCAGGGCATGGGATGAAGTTGGAAGTAAAGTAATAGTCTAAGGTAAGGGTGGGGGGCTCATTGAAAAAGTGAAATCTGGGCAAAGAACAGGAGGGGTGTTGGCAAGGATGTGAAGACAGAAACCTTGTGCACTGTTGCTGGGAATGAAAATTGGTATAATCATCGTGAAAACAGTATGGAGGCTTCTCAAAAAAATAGAGCTGCCATATAATCCGGCAATTCTACTTCTGGGTATTGATCTATAAAAAACAAAAATACTAACTTAAAAAGTTACCTCCACCCCTGTGTTATTACACATGATTTACAATAGCCAAGATGTGGAAACAACCTAACTGATGAATGATGAATGGATAAAGAAATTGTGAGCTATATATCTATAGCTGTATCTATATAATACAGCCATAAAAATACCTTATGATCTGCTTTATATGTGGAATCTTTAACAACATCAAAAACTGATAGATAAAAAGAACAGTTTGTACTTGCCAGAGGCAGGGGAATAGAGAAATGGGTGAACTATCTTTCTGTGTGTTTGTTTAAATATATTGAATAATTTATAATAATTAAAAAACATACTTTGGGAGGGGCGCACTGAACCCTAAGCAGCTTACGTTGTTAAGGTACAGAAGCCAGGTGATGAGATGGGAGGAAGACTGTTCAATGGCCGAAGGGTTTGTGGTTGGCCATTCTTGTCCCTTAGAGTTATTGGACAGTCATTCTTTCACTCAGAAACAATTGAGGTCTACCATGTTCCAACTGCAATTTATTTAGTGGTGACCTCCCAGGACAGCATTGACAGGGATGAGAAAGAGGCAGCTATTTCATAGGCTTTAGAGCTGGAAGGAAGATTGGAAGTCACCTAGTCTAACTCTGAAATACACAAAGGAAACCTGAAAGGGTTAAGTGATTTGCCCAATAAGTCACAGAATATAGCTGAGGTTGGACTCTCCCCACCTCCCCTTGCCACTTTACCTTCCCAAGCCAGTCCTTGTCATTATAAGCTCCTGTGGTCATAAATGGTTGAGCATTAGGGCAAATGCACAGAAGCTTTGAAGAAAACTTAGGGGAAGTGTAGATGTCCTGTAATCTGTGAGAGCAGGTATGCTGGAACCCTGGTTTTAATAAATAGAATTGAAAGTGCTAGAATTTAGAATCCGTTGTTTTCCCATTATTAGACTTACTAATCTGGTTTAGACAGCCAAGAATTCTAAAACTTCACTTTTTAAAATATTTTGTCTATCTAAAAAAACAATTTGGGAGTATATAATAACTGGAGAATACAAAAAAAAAACAAAGGAAAGAAAAAAGTCACCTACAAGCTTGGAATGAAACAATAACTCCTATTTGTATCATGGAATATTCTGATTGTCTCTGTATCTCTCTCTGTAAATTGATGGATGGATGGATAAGCTAAAACCTACTGTATAGGGGTACTGTGAGGATCGGGGATAATGTATGCAAAGTACCTGCCCTAAATTCGCTTGGAACACAGTACTTGGAGGTATTAGAATGCCTGTCATTATGCCAGCATATTCACAGTGACAAACATGAGAGGAGACCAATCTAAGTAGAAACTTAGCCTGGACAATTCTTTGTTCATGTAGGACAAGCAGAGCCCATTTGTCAACCTAAAGAGGATGGTAAATGAAGGCAGGATTGCTTGGCAGCAGAGATTTTTCATGGTCACCAAAAATGAACAAGCAATACATAGGATGGAGGCAGTAAGCCAAGCAAATAATCTGGGAGAAGACCATTCCGGGGAGAGAAACAGCTGGAGGAAAGGCCCTAAAGTGTGTGTGCTTGGCATGTCAAAGGAAAAACAAGAGGCCAATGTGTCCAAGCAGCGTGAGCAAGTAGTAAAACCACACATGAGGATGTACATGTATATAGGTCCAGTGTATAGACACCCTTGGAGACTACTTCTAAACTGAGAGAAATGGGGTGTTTCTGGTAAGGTCAGACTGAAGAGTGAAATGATTTAAGTTTGAAAAGTAATACATGGCAAATAGGTCAGTGAGGGAAGAAATAGTTGGGGGGAAGGAGGCTGTAGAGTGTCTACACCAGAGAATATGGTGATTCAGAGCAGAGTAGACCTCACAGTGGAGTTGGGAAGAAGTTGTCCAAGTCTGCATATATTTCTTTTTTTATTAATGTTTTTAATGTTTATTTTTGAGACAGAGACAGAGCATGAATGGGGGAGGGTCAGAGAGAGAAGGAGACAAAGAATCCGAAGCAGGCTCCAGGCTCTGAGCTGTCAGCACAGAGCCCAATGTGGGGCTCGAACTCACAGACCGTAAGATCATTACGTGAGCTGAAGTCGGATGCACAACCGACTGAGCCACCCAGACGCCCCTGCATATATTTCAAGTTAGAGCCAATGCTATCCTCTGCTGGATTGGATATACGATATGAGAGACAAAGGCAAGAGAAGGATGGTGTGAGCATCTGAAAAGCTGACCTTTGTATATACTGAGATAGGGACGCCTATTAACATAATAGGTTTTGGTGTAAGTTCACCTTTGGTATGGATACATTAGTGTCTGTGGGCAGACAATGTTGAGCTCTCAAAGAGAGGTCTGAGCCAGAGCTATAAATCTGAGTCGGCATATTGATGTTTTTAAAATGGAGAAAATGGATGAGCTCATCAAGAAAGTGAGTTACACAGTTCCAAAGACAGTCCTGTAGTTAAAAGATGGGAGATTAAGAGAAACAGGAAAAGAATGTAGAGGGAGAGGGTGTAGGTGCATGGTGGTGATAGTCTGGGTGATAGTCTTCACATTGTTCTAAGTTGGTTTGTGCAACAACCAGCAAGGTCACCAGTGGAAAGTGAGGGCAGAGGAGGAGATAATAGGGGATTAAGGAAGAAAGGTAACTAAGAGAGTGTGAATGGGCTGAGAACTTTTCCCTTAATTGCCTTGCAGCAGTAAGGACTCATTTTGAAATTCCTGTATACAAAGTTAAAGTGAAACCAACTAGTGACAACATGAACTTTTCTTTAGGCACTTGCAGCTAGCTTCATGGGTGCAGATGTAGAGTAGGTGGAATGTTGAAGCTTATCAGGATGTGATCTTGTCAAACTTTGTATCAAAGTTGGAGAAGGGCAAGGAACGGAAGGGTGTTTGCAAAGGAGAGATGATGAGGGACCCTGGCTTCTTAGCTGGGAAGGTGGGAAATGAGGAGATCAAGCAGATGAGGGCTTATGAAAAGTTCATAGAATGAAAGGAGTAGGAACCCTTCCCCCACCCCCACCCCTGGGAAGGGAGAATCAAAGAATTTTGACTAAAGCTAAGATCAAATTTACATAGAACATATTGAGCCAACATTTTGTGGCTGCTTACATTGTGTGCTGAGTGGTTTCTAGCATATTTTCACTTGATCCTCACAAATTTTTGTGCAGAAGCACTGCGTGCTGTTCCTCATATGAGACTGTGAAGCAATATAGATTCAAACTTATCCAAAATAGCTATGATATTCAAAAGCTTCAGTTAAATTTCAATTCTTCATCTTTAAGTTTGTGTTACCCTCAAACCGTTTTACGTAATCAAGTCTTAACGGAGTGTCTCTTTACATAAAAACTTAGTGTGCCCTATGATTTCTACTGATTTTTTTTTAACGTTTATTTATTTTTGAGACAGACAAAGCATGAATGGGAGAAGGTCAGAGAGACAGAGGGAGACACAGAATCTGAAACAGGCTCCAGGCTCTGAGCTGTCAGCACAGAGCCCGACCCGGGGCTTGAACTCAGGAACTGTGAGATCATGACCTGAGCCGAAGTCGGATGCTTAACCGACTGAGCCACCCAGGCACCCCTGATTTCTACTGATCTTTAATATGAATTTAAACTTGAGAGATTACTGGGGCACCTGGGTGGCCCAATTGGTTAAGCGTCCAACTTTGGCTTAGGTCATGATCCACAGTTCATGAGTTTGAGCCCCACATCCAGCTGTGTGCTGACAGCTCATAGCCTGGAGCCTGCTTCAGATTTTGTGGCTCTCTCTCTCTCTCTGCCCCACTCCTGCTCATGCGCGCGTGCTCTCTCTCTCTCTCTCTCTCTCTCTCCCTCTTTTTTTCTTTCTCTCTTAAATATAAATAAACACTAAAAAATAAAAAAAAAAAAAACTTGAGAGATTATTATTTATGTTGTTATATCCTACACAAAGTTTGGTTTTTGGGTTTTTGTTGTTTTCATACCTGAGGAATTTATGAGGATACAATTAATTAGAAAATTAATGTTGACATGTTTAAGAAATACTACTTACACTGAGGCTGATTGTGGATCTTATATAACATCATATCATGAAAATAGTGATGTCATTCCACTAGAAACTTAGGAAATCCATTCAGACAAACTTTTTGGGAACAGTTACTCTAAGGCATTTGGAAACAATTCAAAACTTGTGGAACTTTAGATGATAGTTGTGAATTTTTGTTAATCTCCTTGGATGTGAGAATACATTTTTGTTTAATTTTTAAATCTGAAAAAAATTACAAAATAAAGATGAAATAAGATGCTTGAGATATGCTTTCATTAACTGCAGCAAGAAGCAAACAAAAGGGTGTGTGTGTGTGTGTGTGTGTTGGAGACTGAGGTGGGAATGGTGTGTATGGATATATAAAGTAGAAGAGCAGAAAATTAGTAGTGGTTGGAGTTAGGTGATATGTTCATAAGTAATGTAATTATTTTTAGAAATGTTTGATATTTTCATAGTCAAAAGGTATAAACAGGTCATCCTGGGGGATCTCCTAATTTTAAAGATGGTTACCATAAGAGCTGATGTCAGAGGCTGAATGTGGTCACAAAATTGGTCAGGTAAAGCTAAATGCTTAAACACCCCCAATTGACCATAAAAGGATAGTCACTTGCTATAAATACAACGATTTTGAAGGCCACAAGTTCCTGAATACAGTTGGTTTTTTGTTTTATACTCCTTGAAATACCTGATGGACATCTCTGAGGATCCTCAGTCTGTGATTTTCTATCACTTTAGTGCTAAGACATTAAAATAGATCAACTTTTTAGGAATCAAGAAATGGGTATCTTAAGATGGATGCCATCATTTGGACTGCGATTGTTTTTTTTGTTTGTTTGTTTTGTTTTTTTTTAAATAACCATTATCATTCTTGGCACTTCCTTAATTTGATGGTGGATTAATATTGTTTGACCTGATGATAATAGCCATCTATCCAATTTGGTCCCATGACTAAAAGGCTTTCTCATCTGCCATTTGTTGGGGTCAATATGTGACCTGCATAGTCAGATTCAGGTTGTTAAGTTAAACATTATTTTCAATTAAAAAAAAATATATCATTTGCCTTGGGGAAAAAAAAAAAGGAGAGGAAAACAGACTTATGAATAAACTGAGGTCAGTGCTCCATGTGTTCAAAGTATGAATTCCACAAGCTTAATAGTCATCAGACTTAAAAGGCTGAGAAAGAAGCTTATTGATTTGGAAATTAAACATCTGCCAATAACTTCAGTGTACTTTATGTAACAAAATGATGAAAATATGCTTTGGTCATTTAACTTGAAATTGCCCATCAAGTTCATATTGTCTCCTGTATAAATTTAGCCTACTCAAAAAAAAAATGCAGAAAAAATGAGTTATGTACGACATACCATTATATGGCTTTACAAACATATTTATTCCTTGTAAGCATGATTTTGAAGGTGAGGGAATATGGCCTGGATAGTACTGCATTTCATAAAGAGAATATGAAATCTGTAACCATAAATTGCTAGAACATTAGTGCCTTTTATAAATCATCACAATATTTAATATTTAATTATTCAATGGTGATGCATTAAAGTTGAGGACATTTTATCCTTGGAGCTAAGGATACTGTGATTAGGGACAAGGTATACTTCCTATAACCAAGAGAGGTACAGTCTAGAGTTTAAAGGTCCCCATAGGAGGAAATGACTGATTAAAAACAGAATTTTGAACCCAGATTTTGACTATTGGTTTTTAATTTTAGGTGATAAAAAATGCTTACAGACTTCATGTGAATCCGACGAAGTCCTGATTCACACAGTCTCAAAGGACCTGAGATTCTATAGTCATTGAGAAAATAATTGTTGGGTGCCTTGAGATTTTTTTCTTTTCTTTCCCATCTCTCTACTATTTGTGTAATTGGAAGTTATCTATGTATAATTACATCTTTAGTGAAAAGTAATTATAATTCTTATCATTGACTTTTTAAATTAGCTTTTTTACTGTAATAAATAGTAGTTTTTACATCTCATCTAGCCACTCTGGGTATACCCAAAAGGAAATACAAGCAAGATTTCAAACTTTAAAACTGGCTAAATGAGAAATAAAATCTATAAACACTAAAAAAGTTAGAAAGAAACATAAAGGTCATTATCTGCATTTGGAAACCAAGAATTCTGAATCTACTTTTATGAAGAGCAGACCACAAAACGAAATAACCCATTGTTTTAGAGTTAACTCCTGTATTTACTATTTCCCATCCACTTTGCCTCACTTTTTTCTCACCCATTTCCTCACCCTCTTCCCTCTGTGACTTGGGACAAGCTCAGTAATCTCTTAGTATCTTTATTACATTTAAATAATAACTTTGGGGGCGCCTGGGTGGCGCAGTCGGTTAAGCGTCCGACTTCAGCCAGGTCACGATCTCGCGGTCTGTGAGTTCGAGCCCCGCGTCAGGCTCTGGGCTGATGGCTCAGAGCCTGGAGCCTGTTTCCGATTCTGTGTCTCCCTCTCTCTCTGCCCCTCCCCCGTTCATGCTCTGTCTCTCTCTGTCCCAAAAGTAAATAAACGTTGAAAAAAAAAATTAAAAAAAAAAATAATAACTTTGTATCACTAATAATGAGATAATAGAAAGATTTTTTTTTTTTTTTTTTTAGAAAACATTTGCTTTAGAAATCTATTATTCAAATTATTCCTAGTGAAGAATGATTGCTTGATACTGTTCAAGATCCTTGAAATAAAAGCATAGAACCATAATTGCATAGATGTATGCATCAGGTAGTTGAACTGCTTGGGAATTATGGAATTAGCATGTGCTGCTGATTAACATCCTTCATAACAGAGACCCCACAATTGGCCTTTTATCATGGAGTATAGCAGTATTTAATGGCGGGTAGATATTTAATGACCTCTAAAGGGGAAACTGAGCACCTCAGCCTCGTGTCCTGGGCCCTCGTCATGCCTTACCATACAGAACCCCATCTTTGGAGGAAATTGTATATATGACCTTGATCTTATAATTCAGGGTAAAAGTTAATGAATTACATGAATTGAGGATTGACTTACTCATGGCCAAGATTTGGAGTTGTCCTGAGAAGGCATGGTGTTTCATTTTCTCTCATAAGAAAACTATAAAATTTTCTAGATTGTTTGTCCTGCTAAAATTAGTATATGATGATGGTTAAAAGTTGAGACATACCTGAGAATGAATTAGATTTTCTCCCTAATCATTATATAACCTTGGGCAAAATACTGAGTCTCTTGCAACCTTTGTTCACTCATCTAAGATTGTTCACTCATTATAAGATAATGATTAGAGCCATTTCATTGAGTTACTGTGAAACATAACTGAGACCGGATCTGTGTAGCAGGATTTCTGGTTCATGGAAATGCTGGAAAAATAGGTGTGTTTTGTTTGTTTGTTTTAAGTTTGTTTATTGAGAGAGTGAGTCAGAGGGAGAGAATCCTAAGCAGGCACTGCACTCTCAGTGTAGAGCCTGACATGGGGCTCACACTCATTAACTGCAAGATCATGACCTGAGGTGAAACCAAGGGTCAGATGCTCAACTGACTGAGCCACACAGGCACCCCAAAATACGTTTGTTTGTTTTTTATGAATGTAACTTATGGTCAGATTGGCTTACATACAACACAAGTGCTTATCCCAACAAGTGCCCTCCTCAATGCCCATCACCCATTTTCCCCTCCCCTCCCCTCCCCATCAACCTTCAGTTTGTTCTCTGTATTTAATAGTCTCTTATGGTTTGCCTCCCTCCCTCTGTGTTTAAAACTATTTTTCCCCTTCCCTTCCCCCATGATCTTCTGTTAAGTTTCTCAAGATCCACATATGAGTGAAAACATCTATCTGTCCTTCTCTGACTGACTGACTTCACTCAGCATAATACTTTCCAGTTCCATCCATGTCGCTGCAAATGGCATGATTTCATTCTTTCTCATTGCCAAGTAGTTGTCCATTGTATATATAAACCACATTTCCTTTATCCACTCATAAGTTGATGGACATGAGTTCGTAGGATCCCTGTTAATTTCCCTGTCTCTATAGAATCATGGAAATGATCATGCTAAATGATCCATAGAAATTTTGGCCTTCTCTTGAGTATTCAGAAGTGTCTGAGATAGCACCCATGTTTCAGTGAGCAGTTCTTGGAAGCTGCTTGAACTCTCTATTCCAGTTTCCTGTACCCCATGTTGCCTTCAAATGTGTTCATAGTCTCTGCTCTTCTCTCCCCAAACGTAGCTAAGACCTAGCTGACTCTAATTGGTACTGATTTACAAACTTGATTTAAGATTGTACACAGAAAGGCAAAATTAACTGGGTATTAGACATCTTTACTTTGGCATTTTTCTCAGAGGGAAAGGGAGTAGCATCTTCTATCATTATTGAAGTCCTGTTCCTGCCTCCTAATAACTATCTGCAGAGATTTAAGGGTTTCTTAACTGATGACTCTGGAATACTCGGTATGAGAATACATCATGGCCTTGGCTCTTCTCAAAAACAATAGATACTATTTGTGTAAATAAAGTGTTCCTTGGGTGATCTTGCAGTTTAAGAACATGAGTTTTATAGGACATAAAACATAGAGGCTATTAAACATTTATCTCTCTCCCTTGAGATCATGACGTTGAATGTAAGGGAAAATGGCCTTTCTACTTTTGCATTTCATAAATACGTATAATATGTAATCTATACCAATAAATGATTAGAAATCATGAGCGAATTCCTCTTTTCTTCATTACAAACCACTAACAGTTGAAATGATTTTTTTTTTCTCTGAAGATTTCTGCCTCACTTCAGATCCCACTATTATTAGTGTTAGCAGTAGTAATAGCAGTGTTTTTTTTTATTTTAATATATAAATTGACTTTTTATATAGAGCAGTTTGTCACGTATTGGTAAAAGAAAGAAAGCTCTGGGGGAAAAAATGGCTTCTGTGAATGTACCAATGGCAGGTAGCACTTGTCTTGGAGGTTAGCTAACACCCCCCACCCTCTTCCTACCTCCACCATTCCCCAAATCAAAGCCAAGATGAGGAAAATAACTTTGCAATCTGGGAGAACTAAAGGTTTTGGAGTAACACATTAGTATCAGCTATAGACATTTCAGCAAGAGCAGAAGGCAGCTCTCCAGCAATTCTGGCTTGCCTTACACATAGTGGCCCCCTACTCAAAATTAGAAACTCATCTACCACAGTTGCTTGAATTTCTCTCTTCCGCTCTGTTTTGGATAACTAGACTCCTCTTTTGGAAGAGATAATATTGATGGGATATCTGCCACCATAACTGAGTGTGAAGTAAGGAGAAAAATAGTCAGATCATCTGCCTCAACAGATGATGATTTGCTCTGGGTTGGAAAGGTAGATTGTTTGGGTTGCTTTGGGGGAGACAAAATGTGTGGGCAGTAGAGCAAACAAGGGCAGGAGTGTCTTCTCTTTCACAAACTATAGGACTGGCCTCTGGGAAAATGGCAAAGCAGGTAAGATTTGTTTTGGGGGGACCGTCTCAGCACTTCCCCAGCATTTAACCTTCAGTAGCCTCCTTTACCACATAGCCCTCCTCCAACACTACCTCTTTCCCACTCTTTTCACCAATCTCTTGCCTGACATAATAGTAATATTTAGTACAGTATCCTTAATGGAGCCCTTTCCATAAAATAAATGATCTCATTCCTATGGTCTTGGAAAATTTGGCATTGTTACCAGCATACAAGTTGAAGACAATCTATGCTTTTTCAGTGTTCCCTCCCTTTTTCAGTATGATGTAAGTCAACCTCATTCCTACTGCTGGGTCAGATGTAGTAGTGTACCCCTTGATGGACAGGAAGATCTAAGATGAGGCTTGTCCTAGGCACGCAGGCAGAAATGCTGTCATCAGGCCCTCAGGTTTTTCTTCATGTTCTCATTCCATGACTTTTTTTTTTTTTTTTTTTTTTTTTTGTTCCTGCATCAATCTCAGATATATTGGCCAGAAATAGGGCCACTTTAATTTTAGTACCTTGTGAGTCTGTTCTTTCAAACAGAAATTTGCATGACAAAAATTACCACAAGGGGTTTCTTAAAACAAAACTGTAAAGCGTTCAAAATAGAGATGCTGATTCTTTTAAAACAGCAAAGCACACACTAGACACATCCAGTATAATTAAAACAAGTAAAATCTATAGTATCAGGATCTAAGCCAGTCCCCTTGACAAGTCACTAACTTTCATTTAAAGCCTTCTCATTTTAATGTCATTCTTTTAAGAAAGAAAGAAAAGATGTATTAGAAATGTAAAAAAAAAAAAAAAAAAAAAAAAAAAAACAAAACCCACAATCAAGGGCAAAAGCAGTGAAATGATTGAAGATGCATTCTTCAATCTGTAGGGTTTACTGGGATTACTTAGGCTAGACAAAAATCCATGAAGGTCATAATGACATTTTTATCATTTTAGACTGATGTGTGCCATTTTTTATATTGTCTTTGTGATACACATTAAAATTTTAAAGAGTGAGCTGTTACATTAAAAAGCAATGATTTAAAAATTTATCAGCTCCACCCTTCTGTAGTTTAACAAGGATTTTTACCTCCATCACTTAAAAATCAACCGAGAACTTTTTTTTTTTTTTTAATTGCTAATGTGGTGTCTTCTACAGGTGACAAGTAACTGGCTTGTGCCAATGTATTTTTAGCTTGTAAGAATCTATAGTTAGCAATAAATGAAAAAACTGGTATGTGACATCTGTACACCATAACAAGTAAGCATCCCTCATTTTACAGAAGGTATAAAGGTGTTTGCTTAGGAAAAGATTGGATTAAACCATACAGACAATGATAATAAATTGACCTTTATTGGAGGCTAATGGTGTGTCAGGTGCTTACTATGTGCCTGTGCTGGAAGCAGTGCTTCATAGATCTCATTTAAACTTCAGAGCAAGCCCTCTAGTCAGTACCTATTCACGCTCAATAGATAGCATTGGAAGGAAGAGAGGACAGAAGGCAGTCAAGCAGGCTGGTCAGGGGGATCTCAAGGAAGGAGTTATCCCCCTTCCACAAATGGGGAAAGAAGCTTGCAGAGGTCAAAAAAACCTGCCCAAAGTGGCAAAACTGGCAAGTGGCAGAGATGGGATTTATCTGCAAATCTTCTGAGGCTTCATCTGTGTTCTTTTTACCAGAAATCTCTGCATCCCATATTACATGTACTTTAGCACATCCTCAGCAAATAGGCAGCTTTGTGCACGATTCAGCCATGAAAATATCACTATAGTATGTTAAACTCGGACATTGAAACCATAACATTGACCCATGTGTTAAGAGGACATGTATTTTAGGTGACATTGGGATTATGAAATCCCATGCCTACTTGTGAAGCCTATTTTAATGTAAGGAGGCCATTTGCAACTCATCACTAATTATAAACACATTGCTTGTTATTAAAGTCAGGGGACAAACCACAGAGGATAGCCATCTAAGAGGGAGGAAAACATTTTCATTTCCATTTTTTGTTTTGCCCTTTAAGTCTCAATCTGCATCAAAAAACCTTTGCAGAGTCACATACAAGAAGGATGCTTGCCTCCTCCCCTTCTCCCCCCCCCCTTTGGGGAAAAATGTATAACAAATCTTTTTTTTCCCCCAAAAAAGAAACTCAGGAATATAAATTCCTTGAAGTGAAAGAAATTGTTCCTAGCTGGTGTGCATTCTTGAAGGGAGAGAGAAGTAGAGAGTCAGAAAAAGCAGAGCTAGGTAGTGGGAGAGAAGAGCACAGGTGGGGGTAATGAGCATGGGGTGGGAAGTCAGAGGAGAGGAAGGACTTAAGGAGGGGACAGGGATAGGGAAGGGAGGAGAGGAGTCACAGTGGGTACCTGGATGGGTGTGGAGAGGAGGTGTTCAGTTTGACCCTTCAACCCTGGTTTTCTTGACCATTGCAAGGTCCTTGTAGTCCTCCATAGCCCCAGGGCACTATGAGCAGGACTGGATCTCTAGGGGCCCTCCTGTAGGTGGGACAGTGGCGTGTCTGTTGTTGCAAGCTCTATGAAAATGGCTCACTTAACCTTCAGTCTCACTAAACCTCTTTCACCCTCCCTCTGCCCTCACCACATAACCCCCTGTCTCCTCTAGGCATTAGCCATACAGTTTTGTAACTGTTTATAAACTTGGTTCTCTCCGCTAATAAATTCTAAGCCTCCTGGAAGTCATGGAAAATGTCTGTTGTTTTTTATTCTTGATCCTGACAGGCACCATTCCTTATCACAAAATTGGTGTTAAGGAAATATTTACCAAGAAAGAAATTTAAAAACTAAGAGTAGGGCCCAAACCAGGGCCACTCTCAAGACCTTAATTGTACCCCTTCAATTCATCTCCAGACATTCTGTTCCCTTTGTCAGAAGATAAAGTACAGGTTAATCATGAACTTCTTAGGAACACCTGGGTGGCTTAGTTGGTTAAGCATCTGACTTAGGCTCTGGTCATGATCTCTAGGTTTGTGAGTTGGAGCCAGGCATCTGGCTCTGTGCTGACATATCAGAGCCTGGAGCCTGCTTCCGATTCTGTGTCTCCCGGTCTCCCTGTCTCCCCGTCTCTTGGCCCTTCCCTTGCTCATGCTCTCTCTCTCTCTCTGTCTCTCAATAATAAATAAACGTTAAAAGATTTTTTAAAAAATCATGAACTTGTTAGAGTTCCTAGAATAGGTCTGCATACTCTGTCTAGGCCCCTTGGCTGCACACATTCTGTTCCTGTTTGGAATACTCCCATTCTTCTCCCCTCCCATCTTGTTACCTTCCCCCATCTGCTCACTCTTCAGCACTTCCAACTGGGGTCCCCCATCACCTATAGAATATCCTTATAGTTATCAGTGGAACTATCATGGGTTTGCATTTTTTCTCCCCAACCAAGCTGAGTAGTACATTGGGCAGGACTCTAATCTTTCTAGTCCCCAAACTCAGCATAGCTCTAGCACCCCCGTTGAGTATGCTAGAATTGCCTGGTGAATGTTGAATGCAGGAATACTTTTCTCATTCTACTCGTATCTTCCTTAGTAGGAAATACTTCCGATATCTGAATCTGCCATCCCTGGAGCAAAAGACCATGGAGATCATTTAGAGATATGTGTTCAACTATATTTGTTCATTTTAATTAATAGCCCTGGGATGCCAGCAAGAGGGCTAGTACATCTGGAAGGGAGGGAGAAGTCAAGGGAGGGTTCAGTCATCTATTTTTAGTAAAATTGGCATGGCAAGGATGGAATTAAAGTCTGGGTGCCTAGAGGCCAGATGTGCTGAAGGTTAGTTACAGTCTCTTTTGTTTTTTGTTAAAAGTTCCAAAGGAGACATGGAATACAGACTGGATCAAACTATTTATTTCATCCTGGAGCTGCAACTTGAAGGATGAACTTCAGTATGAAAAACAGGAAGGAAACCTACCAAAATGCCATTAGAGGCCACTTCTTAGTTATATGCTATTTAATTTTTCCTTTATACATTTCTGTATTTGCAAATTTTTCAAAAATATTTGGGGTTTGTTTTTCTTTATTTTTTTTTTTCAACGTTTTTTATTTATTTTTGGGACAGAGAGAGACAGAGCATGAACGGGGGAGGGGCAGAGAGAGAGGGAGACACAGAATCAGAAACAGGCTCCAGGCTCCAAGCCATCAGCCCAGAGCCTGACGCGGGGCTCGAACTCACAGACCGCGAGATCGTGACCTGGCTGAAGTCAGATGCTTAACCGACTGCGCCACCCAGGCGCCCCGTGTTTTTCTTTATTTTATAATTGCAAACATGGTCATGCTTGCTCCCCGTCACTGTCTCTCTCTCTCTCAAAATAAATATATTTAAAAAATTAAAAATAAATATTTGTTAAAGGAATAGATGGTCAGTGGATGATGTACTGATGACCTCTAGGCCATTTAATTAATGCGCCTGGGTGGCGCAGTCAGTTAAGCGTCCGACTTCAGCCAGGTCACGATCTCGCGGTCCGGGAGTTCGAGCCCCGCGTCAGGCTCTGGACTGATGGCTCAGAGCCTGGAGCCTGTTTCCGATTCTGTGTCTCCCTCTCTCTCTGCCCCTCCCCCGTTCATGCTCTGTCTCTCTCTGTCCCAAAAAATAAATAAACGTTGAAAAAAAAAAATTAATTAATGCCTTTGTAATACTTGGGCTATGAAAAAATCTTATTATTCTAAGAATATTTGTTTTTTGTGTGTATGCCTTGGAAAATTAGCTTTAAGTATAAAAATCACGTTTTCAAGAGTTTTTTTTGTTGAGATAAAATTTATGTAACATAAAATTTACCATTTTAAAGTGAACAATTGAGTGGCATTTAGTACATTCACAATGTTTTGCACTCACCTCCACATTTATCTATTTCTAAAACATTTTCAACACCCTAAAATGAAATCCTCTACCCATTAAGCAGCTGTCTCCCATTCCTGCTTACTTTCTGCTTCTGATAACTAAAACTTATTTTCTGTCTCTATGCTGGATATCAAGGGAATTGTATTATCTGTGACCTGTGGTGTCTGGCTTCTTTCACTTAGCATCACATTTTTGAGATTAATCCACATTAGCATGAATCAGTACTTACTCTTTGTGTGGGTGAATAACATCATAATGCATGTATATTACACAATTGACCCATTCACCCACTGATGGACATTTGGGCTATTTCTACCTTTTGAGTGTTGTGAACAGTGCTGCTATGAGTGTGTGTGTGTGTGTGTGTGTGTGTGTGTGTGTACACGTGCATGTGTTTGTGATTGAGTACCTATTTTCAGTTGTTTGGAATATATTCCCAGAAGTAGACATGCTAGATTCTTTGGTGATCCTATGTTTAACATTTCTTTAGGTTTATTTATTTATTTTTGACAGAGAAAACACAAGAGGGGAAGGGGCAGAGAGAGAGAGAGAGAGAGAGAGAGAGAACTCAAAGCACTCTCCACACTCTAAGTGCAGAGCCCCACGCATGGCTCAATCTCATGAACCATGAGATCATGACCTGAGCCAAAATCAAGAGTCAGATGCTTAATCTAAACTGAACCACCCAAGTGCCTCCACTATGTTTAACGTTTTGAAGAATTGCCAAACTGTTTCCCACCATTGCTAAGCTATTTTCCTACCCCATCAGTAATGTATGAGGTTTCTAATTTCTCTATATCCTAGCTAACCCTTGTTTTCCTTATTATTACTGTTTTTAAATAGTCATCCTAGAGAGTGTGAAGTAATACCTCACTGTGGTTTTGATTTGCATTTCCCTAATGACTAATGATGATGCAAATATTTTTATATGGTTTTTGGCTATTTCCCTGAGATTCTTCCGAGAGGAAAAAAAGTAATAAAACTCAAAGAACAAATCTGTTTTCTCTTTAATGACGTTTAGAGATATTTTAGGAAATGGCATCACTTCAGACCTATTGCTTAAGCCAGAATCTTGGAATCATCCTGGACATTTTCTTCTCCTGAATTTCTATGATTTAAACCATCAGCAAGTTCTGCTACATGTAATGCCAAAGGATCTTGAATAACTATACTTTTCCATATCTCTGCTATTGCCAGCCTAATCCAGTCCAACATCATTTATTTCTCACCTAATATATTGCTTTAATATTCATTATTTGTCTCATTTAGTCCATATTCTATATACACAGCAGCCAGAATTCAAAAAATAAATTTAATAGTAATTTTAATAATAAATAAAATAGTGATGGTCTACTGCTTAAGACCCACAACTTTCTGCCATTTCATGGAGAAGAAAAAAAAAAGTTCCATGCCACAGCTTAGGAGAATCTGCATTATTTGGCACCGTTTATTGTCCCAACCATGTATAAAATTAGTCTTTCCCATGAACACTGCTTTCCACTTATAGACCATTCCTTATAGCAATTTCAAATGCTATTACATTGGCCTAGAAAATAACTCCCAAATATCACATGGGTAGATCCTTCTGATCTCTTTTAAATACTGCCTTCTCAGATGTTGCTGGCTATGCCATTTCAGGTGTGTTGCTCTCTGTTGAAACAAGATATTCCTCATCTTAAGAGTGTTTTCCCCCTTGAAATTATACTTAAGTACTTTTGTATCTATTTGTATTCTGCCTTAATACATAAGATCATAAGTTGATTTATGGTGAGGAGTATTCCTTTCTGTTGACCATGGTATACCCTAGGCCTAGCACAGAGTTGGTGCTTATGTTTAATGAAAGTATAGCTTTGTGCTTTTCATAAACATAAGGAGTTGAATGGTCATCATGTAGAAATGCCCATATTTTCTTGAGAGCAAATTATTGAAAAAATATTTATAATAATTAAAGTAGTACTATTTTCTGAGTATTATATTTCTATAGAAGAATGCAAGCCTCCTCTCTCCTGTCAGTAACAAAACAATCTTCTTTGAAACTCATGGGTCTTCCTGAGTGGCAGTGATGTGTCAAGTAGACAGGGGAGGATAAAGAGGAGAATAGAACTGGTTAAAAAAGAGTAAAAGCTCATTCTCTCTTATCATGGTCTTTCCATGGCCCATGTCTGGCCATTCAAGAATCAGTATTTTATTTCCATCTCTCTATCTGGTAAGCAGGCTCTAGACCTGTTGACATGAAAATCATCTATAGAACTGTAGAAGAAATGTGATTAAATTGTGTTAGAATAGCTCAGCCTCTAACAGAAAATAGTCTGAAAGCCATCATGGAATGCCTGTAATGGTAGTAGTATTATGGATGTAAGTGGAAAGCCATGTTTTTATGCAATCAAATAGAACTCAGGATTATTTTGTTGGGGTGGATATTTGAACTAGTTGAAATAGACTTTTTTTTTCCTGTTAGATTAATAAAAGCATTACCTGAACTACAATCAATTGATTATCATTTTATATTATACGATTATTATGATATCAGGGGTCATATTCCACTGCTTTTTTTTAATGATGATGTTCCCAGGAAAGAAAGAATGTATTTTTTTTTATTTTTAGAGTAAGCTTACTAAATTGTCAAGTAGCTTACTCAATCCATACCAACAAATACTAAAATAAACCTCTTTTTACCAAGTACTTTCAAGTTTATTGTCTCAAGTGAAGCTCCCAGAAATAGCTCTATGATATAGAATGGGAAGATTTAAATTGGAAACATAGGATTTTTAGATTTAAATTGGTTCTGTAGCATAGGTATCATAAATGCAATACATGAAGAAACTGAAGGGATCAAAGGACTTAAGTTCATATAGATGAATGTAAATATAGAAGATTAAAACCTAGGTAGAATTCTGATGAAAGAGACTTCAATATATATACACACAAATACACATATTGAAGACTTCTGAGAAATAATCATCTTTTTTAAAACCTGAAATTATATGTATTTAGAAATTTGTAGATATAAGGTATTCTAGAATTTGTGTTAAATGGTAGCATCTACATGAATATGGTTGATAGAACAAATTTTATATTTTTAATAACAGCAATTAACGATTTTTGTGCACTTAAATGTCTTTGTAATGTAATTTTGATATTCTTGATGTTGACAGTTTTAGTTGCCTTTAGAAACAACTGAGTTATCCCTATATGCTTCTACCCTGTGCATTATAATAACCTGACCCAGTGATGTGGTTTGACCTTTAATGTGTCATCCTGAAGGACATGCCTTTAGAGACAGGGACACGTTTCTTAGGATTTTTAAAAATTTGATGCAGGTGCCTTAGTTTCAGAAGTGACTTAGAAACAAAGAGAAGACTTAGGGGAATACAGGTACATTTTATGACTTGCTCAATACCCTAAACCAGTAATGGGATAAATATTTCATTTACCTTCTGTTTATGCTTATTGTTTTGTTTCTCTGACATTGCAATCCAACATTTTTTTAAATTTTTTTAAGTTGATTTATTTATTTGAGAAAGAGAGAGAGAAAGAGCTCAAACTGAGGAGGGGCAGGGAGAGAGGGAGAGAGAGAATTCCAAGCAGGCTCCACACTGTCCACGCAGAGCCCAATGTGGGGCTTGATCTTACAAACTGTGAGATCATGACCTGAACTGAAATCAAGAGTCAGATGCTTAACTGACTGAGCCACCCAGGCACTCTTCTTAAGTTATTTTTTTTAAATGATTTCAGCTTTAGAAAACTGCAAAAATACTATAAAAAGTATGTCCTGTTTACGGTTTACACAAATTGCCACAATTTTAATATTTTATATAACCGTTATACAATTAACCATTATACAATTAAATTATCAAAACCAGGAAATGAACATTGACACCATTCTTTTCACTGATATCCAAATCTTAGTGTAATTTCACCAGTTCTTCCACTAATGCTCTTTTCTGGTCTAAGATCAAATTCAGAATCCCATTGTACACTTAGTTCTCTTATATACCTACTCTTCTCCAATTTAGGGTAGTTCCTTGGTCTTTGTCTTTCTTGAGCTTTACAATTTTGACCAATATTAGCCACTTATTTTGTGGCCTGTCCCTCAATTTGGGATTTTCTAATGTTTCTTCATGATTAAAATAGGATAATGTACTTCTTAGCAAGACTATCACAGAAGTGATTTTGTATTGCTTGCTTTTTATTGGTTAAATCTTTCCTCCAAAAGTAAGAATCTGGATGATCTTGACCACACATTTGATTTGCTCAACTCTCATAAAGTAACTTCAGAATTACTAAAGCAATTTGATTGTTGTGAACCCATATCTCTGTGGAAAACAAATTTACTAACTGGACACAATATGTGTATATAATGGTTCTGGTCTTTGGACTTACTGTATCATATCGACATACAGTTTTCTACAGTAACATAGTTTAGTCCCCTACCACCTTAGCCAAGTCCCCAAGTGTGGTTATGTTTTCCATCTGCAATATAGTTAGGGTCGTTTGTTACTTGTACTATTCATGTTGGGGTCTCCCTCACATCCTGGTTGATAATAATTTTTATGTGCTGTTTGAGGATGTGAGCTATTATCATGGTTCTAAACATAAGAACTACATTTTAAAAAGTATTTTCAAGAAATGTCACTCCCCCTCATCTTTTCTGCCCAATTCCCATTCCTTAATTTTTCCCTCATTCCTACCCACCCTCTGTAGTTTTTGCTTCAGATGTTAAGATGTTTTTAGTTTCTTTCTGTTGTTTGTTTTTGCTTTGTCCAATTTAGCAGATGCATATGTCTAATCTCTTATCAGCAAACACAAAAGTTAATAATTTATGGATTTTTTCTTTTGCTTTCTTTAAAATTTAAATATATCTTATAAATTGTTTCATATCAATTGTAAGACTCTCCTCATTTTTTAATTGTTGTATTGAACTTTTTTTACATTGTCATATTGTACTTTATTTTGTAAATGTATTGTACTCTATTTATCTTTTAGATTTTTATTTTTGAGAGAGAGAGCAGGAGCAGAGGAGGGGCAGAGAGAGGGAGACAGAGGATTTGAAACACGCACTGTGCTGAGAGTGGACAGCCAGATGTGGGGGTCAAGCTCGCAAACCTTGAAATCATGAGGGAAGCTGGAGTTAGACGCTTAACCAACTGAGCCATGCTGGCACACCTACTCTATTTCTTTATTAAGCACTCTCCCATGTATGGACTTTAGGGAGATTTTCATATTTTGCAGTTAGAAATAACACTGCAGTGAGTAACACTGTGCATATTGTCGTCGTCATTGTCGTTGTTGTTGTTTTTGCTATATAGTTTTTTTTAATTTTTTATTGAGGATGTACCATCATGGTATATTCCTGGAGGTGGGACTGCTAGATCAAAAATTAAGAGCATATGTAATTTCACTTGGTATTGTAATGTTCATCTACAAAGAGTATTATGATTTTGATTGTTAAACAGCAGTGTATGAGAATGCCTAATTGTCCACAGTCCTCCCCATAGGATGTATTTTCACATTAACATTAAAAAGAAAGAAAAGAAAAGAAAGAAAAGATAAAGAAAAGAAAATCTTAACATGCCTAAATAGCCAAGAAATAGTGTATCATTGTGTATCTTTCTCATTATCAGTGGTCTTCAACATTTATTCCTGAGTCTAAAGACCATTTTATAACTTTGTTGCCAATTATGTGTTACTTTTTCTCATTTTTCTCTTGGGTTTTTGGTGCCTTTATCTCAAATTTTAAGAATTCTTTGTATATTAAGGACATTATTAACTTTTTGTCTGGGATATAGGTGACAAATGTTTTCTCCCATGTTTTCACTCATCTTTTGAATTTTTTCATGATATTTTGTTGCAATGCAAAATAATACTTCTTATGTAGGCAGATTGATAAATTTGTTTATTGTCTCTGTATTTTGGGTTCATAATTACAAAACCTTTCCTATACTTAGATTAAGAAGGAATCACTCCTGTTTTCTTCTTGGAGTACTTCTAAGGTTTACTTTACTTATATTTTATTTTATATTTAGATTTCTGATTAACTTAAAATTGATACTTATATATGGTGTAAAGTATGAGTCTAGTTTGATTTTTATTAAAGTGACTACCCAGTTGTCCCAACAATAATTATTAAGAAGTTTATCTTTGCCATAGTAATTTGAGATTCTATCTTCATTGCATGTGAACTTTTTTTATGTATCTGGGTCTATTTTGGATTTTTGCATTCCATTTCACTGAACTATTTGTTGATGCACCAATGACACATTGTTGTAAGAGGTTTTACAGTACATTTTTGCAGCTAGTAGAGTTAGTATCTCAAGGTAGTTTTTCTTTTTAATTGTTTCCTGATTGTTTCTGCATGTTTATTTCCATAGGAACTTTCATATCAACTTACCTAACTCTATAAAATATTTTTGACATGTTTATTAACATTTCATATCATTATTAAAGTCTATTGCTTTGTCTTTCAGAGTGTATTAAGTAAAAAGAAAAAAAAGCTTGTTAACTGTGTGATTATACAATCACGTATAAAATAGAGATGGTTTCTTCTTAGCAACTTAATACCTCTATATGATTTCTCAAATATGGAAATAGGGGACATTTTTACCTTCTTTTCTGATCTTAATGGAAATGTCCTAGTGTTTCTAAACAAAGCAAAATACTGGCATTAGGGCTAACAATTAACATTATAATGTGTTAACATGTCAATCAGTTTGTATTTCTTCAGTATTTTTTAATCAGGAGTAAGTGTTATTTTGTCCAAGCTTTTACAGCATCTATAGGGATAAGCATATGATTTTTAAAATATCTTACTAGATAAATATATATTAATATCCGTTCTGTTAAAAGATAAACTAGGGCATATTTAAAAGTTTGAGAGTTGGAGTAAAATTAGTCTGAATCTGGCAGCATCAATGTAAAAGAGAAAAGAGCTCTAAGGAGCTTTCCTCTTTCGGGATGAGAACAACGTAGGAAGAATGGAGCAAGGACAACAAAGTTATATTAGGTAAAAAAAAAAATGCTAGTTGGTTATTGCAGTCCCTTCCCCATTTGGGACAAGGGGTCTATCAGGTAGATTACCTAACTATCTTGGATCAGGCAATTCCTGATTAACTGACAGAGGATTCTATTACTGGGAGGGCTGAAACTATGTACTGTTGGTTTGGTGATGGGGGGCTAGTGTAAGTGATTCAATTTGGGACCCGTTTTCTTGTTTGTACAATTGTGTAATATTAATAGATTTCATTATGTCAGACTAATTTTGTACTTCTGGAGTAAATTCCACTTAGTCATGATATATTATTTCTTAATGTAGTATTAGAGTTGTTGACTGTTTCATGTTCAATTTTTGCATTGATATTTTAAAGTAATATTTATAGTTTTTTTTTTTTTTTTTTGTAGGGGAGTATTATCTCCATAAAATTTTGGTGTTCTATTAACTTTATAAAAAGATACTAGAAAATCTGCATTTTTAAGCCTATAGAACAACAAAGCATTGGAACTCTTTAGGACATGGAGTTTTGGTAGAGTTCCTCTGAAAAATCATTTGAACCGGGTGCTTGATTGGCAAAGTAGTTCCTTAATAACACTGTGTCTTCCATGGAAATTGGTCTGTTTAAGCTTTCTGTCTGTAATGGGGTCATTTTTTGTAATCTGATTTTACCTAGAAAATTAATTATGCATTTCATAAAAGTTTTCACTTTTTTCTTTTATTTTTCTTTTTGGTTAGTGGTCTGAAAGTGAGTCTCAAGATTTTTCAGAATGTTGTCTCTTTTAGTATCTTCCTTTTTTCATTTCTTGATGCATATAGGTGTAATTTCTCCTCATTTTCTTGAATTAGGTTTACTAGTAATCTATTTTGTTAATTATATTGTAATAAAGGGATTTGGATTTATTTAAATTACTACTTACTGTGATTTGTTACATATTACTGTTTTTTTTGTTTTTTGTTTTTTGTTTTTCTATTTTTCCCCTTAATCTTGGCCCTTTATTTCTCTTCTTGTACTGTCTTTGGCTTACTTTGTTGTTTTTTAATATTTTATTATTTTTTAAGCTGAATATTTAATTCATCTATTTTATGTTTTATTTTTTAAAAATGTTTATTTGAGAGAGAGCACTCATGAGCACACAGGGGAGCGGCAGAGAGAGAGGAAGAGAGAGCCCCAATTGATGTGGGGCTCCATCTCAGGACCTTGAGATCATGACCTGAGCCAAAATCAAGAGTCAGACACTTAACTGACTAAACCAAACAGTTGCTCTTAATTCATTTATTTTTATTCCTTAATTTATCATAACAAAACTGTTAAGTACTATGAATTTTCCTCTCATCACTGCTTTAAATGGAGCACATAGATTGTATTATGTAGCTTTCTTTTATTAGAAATTTTAGAATTTTGGCTTCCTTTTCTATTGAAGTCTTTTGATAGAGGTTTATTTTGTGTTAATTTTCAACTGAAGAGTTATTTTTAGTATTTTCTAGTTTTAATCGTTTTTTGTGATGGGGAGAGTTGTCTACATTACTTGTGCCTCATGGAACTTAGAACTTAATGTGACCCTAGAATATGACCAATGGGGAAAGTGTCACTGTTCTTAAGGAGATGTATTCTCTGTTATAAGGGTATAAATTTGAAAATATATTCATAAGATTTATTAATGTTGTTTAGATTTTCCCCTCTCATGTTTATTTATCTAATTTTTTTTCTGCTTTGATCTGTGTGCTGAGAGTAGTATATTAAAATCTCTTATTCTATTATTACTATGTTTCTGCTAACTCTCCTTGGATCTCCTGTAGGTTTGCTTCATAATGGCTGCTGAGTTTCATAAGTATGATATCTCCCTTGTGAAATGTAGCTTACTGGGACTAATTCTGTTTTGTCCTGTATAATAATCAACACCTCTTCTTTTTTGTGGCTTAACAAATCCTTATCAAATGGTTGCTTTGCTATGAAAAGGGCATAGAATATGTATATAATGAAAGTCATGACTTCAATGAATTTCCAGTCTCCATATGTCTCCTAATGGATAGATTGAATACTACCTGATTATAAAATCATAAAAGATACAAAAATAAATGCATTAATAACAAGAACAGCACAGGCTTCTGTTAGTATAACATGGTAAAAGAACAAAAACCAAATTTCTTAATAATAGTGGATTGGTAATATTTTGGTAATTGAGAGGAGGAGAATGCTGACTTCCCCAACCTGGCCTATGGAAAAAAGTCCTTGAAAAAAAGGTTGCTAGCTGAAAGAAAACTATAAGTAAATTATTAAACCAACATATAATGGATCTGAATAGAGATGAGTAAATCATGAATTAGGACAAAGAAATAAAAAATCTTAAAGAGCAGAGAAATCTTAAAGAGAATTCCCATTGAATCTCTAAGACTGATTGGACTTTTTGAATATATAAAGAATGACTGTAACATGAAATAGATGAAATTATTGAAGGGGCAGTTGGAAATATATGGAGGAGTTCATGATCTGAACATATTAAGATAAAGATATTTCTACACATTTATATTAATATATACATTTTAGTATTTACATTTAATACTTAAATGTAGTTTATAATATATAGTTACATGTATACTATTCAGGTGCGTACTAGTTATTATGAGTAATAAAGATTTATATATATTTACATATATTATTTATATGGGTCCATGCATATGAGATCACCACAACATTGATGTTAAATGGTAGAAAAACAAAAGAAACCCAGTTAAAGGACATAAGGTCTTTGTAGTGGTTAAGATTCAGAAACTGTTGGATCAGATGAGAAGAATGCCGCCTCTAGCGTGGACTTAAAGACTTACCAGTTCAAGGGGCAAGGGTGAGAGCTGGCCATTGTCATTGCTAAGGATATCTGACTCCTCAAGTAAGAGGTTTTCTGGAGAAACTGGTTACATGATAGCTTCCCTCCACCCACCCTTTGTTTTTACAGGTAACTACTACTTAACTTCCCCAGCAAATCCCTGCTTGTGACCTACAAGGATCAGCGAACTGTAAGTGAAGAATCCACAAATGCTATCCCCCCTGCTGTGTATGTTTTGGGTCTTTTGGAAAAGTAACTATATAAATAGGTTCCTGAAACATAGTTATTTTTTTTCTTAAACATGATAGATAATGTTAGGGAATACATAAACTGAGCATGCTATGGATTGGAACTATAAAATTAACTGATGTTTCAATGAACCCCTGTATTTTAACATCTTCTAGACAACAAATTTAAAAGAAAAAAAATGCCCTATCTTTATTAAATACAATGGAACTACTACTGATATTGCAGCCATTTAAAATAATTTTTAAATGTTCTGAAGTAAATAAAGATTATACCTAAGACCATATTTTTTTTTTTTTTTGCATTTAAAAATGTACTCATATTATAAACAGAGGGTTAAATGTTACGGTTTTGAGGTGAATCTAAAAGATGTCAGTAGTATTTATTGTTAAATATTTATGAGCCCACTCGTAAGGACAAATCATTTTCCTAATATATTTCCCTAATAGAAATTATTTATAAGTACATCATTAATTATTTACATTTTCCTGGCATTATGTTTGCATTAATAATTTAGAAATATATAATTATCTATTAAATCATCTAAATATGATTTAACTTCATTTATCTTTTGTAACACAAATAGCAAGTTGATCATTAACTAGAATCATATAAAACAAGGCATTCTCTATAACAAGTTTGAGTGTTTAGGAAAAGTAGTGACAAGAGCCTGCATATCTCTCTTTTCACTGAATATTTGTGTGGTATAATTAATTTTCTTAAAGTTTCTGGAGTTTCAGACCTGTAAGTCTTTTGTCCAGTAGTTACTATATACCCTAAGGTCTCTGGCATGTAGAAAGAAAATTTCTTTCTACAAGTTGCCAATTAACTCAATGCCCTCAGAGCCAAATGCCTTTCTATATACAGCAAGTACAGACTGATTTTGTTCTGGGAATCACTAAACATTCTCACTGAAAACCTCAAGAAGATTTACTGCTGAACAAAATGTATATCGTGGCTGCTTTTTCCTCTGTATTATGATATCCAAGATGGGAGCATCCTATCATGAATACTTCTATAATTTCATGGTCTTGAAGTTACATCTGTAATTATAATCCAAAGATAGAAAGTATTAAGGCAATATTATTGTCCAGGTATCTTGAGCTACAAGAGTTTTTATTTGTTTTGGGTTTTTTTTGTTTTTTTGTTTGTTTGTTTGTTTGTTTTTGGAAAGCCTGTTAAAAGTATCTTAACAGGCTCTTCAGCAAGATTCAGTGTTCAGGATACTGAGAAGAAAGGCCAAGTTATCAGCTCATTCATTGTAAATAGAAAAACACTTTATATATATTAAGTGGTAATGAGCCAAAGTAAGAATAAAAATAATGTGAATTGTAAGTGCAATTATCAATTTAAAAATCTTTGAGTTATAATTTCCAATTATCACAGTTTTTACTTAGAGACTATTATAGGCTTAATTAAGTCCTCTCAAAATCATATGTTGATGTCCCCAACCCCAGTACCTCAGAATATGACTGTATTAGAGACAAAGCCTTTTTTTTTCAATGTTACTTATTTTTGAGAGCAAAATAGTGTGCGAGTGGGGAGGGGCAGAGAGAGAGGGAGACAAAGAATCTGAAGCAGGCTCTAAGCTCTGAACTGTCAGCACAGAGCAGGTTGTGGGACTCAAACCCATGAAGCATGAGATCATGATTTGAGCTGATGTCAGACGCTTAACTTACTGAGCCACCCGGAACCCCAGAGACAAGGTCTTTAAAGAGGTAATGAAGTTAAAATGAAATTAGGATGGTGGGCCCTAATCCAATGTGATGGGTGTCCTTATTAAAGGAAACATCACACACACACACACACACACACACACACACACACACACACACACACACACAAGTGAAGACATATGGAGAAGATGGCCATCTATAAGCCAGGGAGAAAGGCTTCAAAAGAAGTCAGCCCTGCTGAGTACCTTAATTTTGGATTTGTATCTACTAGAATTATGAGAAAATAAATTTCTCTTGTTTAAACTACCTAGTCTATTGTTTAAGTTAGTTAGTTTTTGTTAGGGCCACCCTAACAAACCAATAAACAGAACATATATCCTTTTGAGGTCCTCAACACAAATCCCAGTTTGTATTTTGGGTGTACAATTCCAATTGTTTGGATCTAGGTCCCTCTAAAGAGATGCTTGAAGCAAGAATTGTAGACAGTTATGTAAACAAGACAGCTTCTTTATAGAGTAGTAGCTGTGGAAATAGGATTCAGATTTTAATTGCTTACCACTTTGGCTTTGAGTAACAATACCATTTTTAATATTTAGTTTAAGGAAGACTGTTTATACAAATAACCTCCTTGAATACTTTATTAACAGAGTTTTTCCTGACAGCCCAGATACCATTGGGTATTGAAGTTAATCTGAAGGTTAAACCTCTCTGTAGATTTCTAAAGGGAAGTATTAACATGGCCCCAAACTAGAATTCTTAGTGGGAAACAACAACAACAACAAAAGCTCTTATTTTCCAAACCTTGGTCTGGTGTAAGAGATCTATATATCATTTCTATATTTATATCTATAGGAGTTGCATAAGTAAACATGGACTACCTCAAAGTACTGTAGCCTCAAGTTTTGTCAATTTCATGATTTGTTCTGGGATAATCTTGACGCCAGTGACTTAAAATTTTTGAATCTGTAATTAAACACACTAAGAATGCAGAGCTGTGTACTGAATTCCAGCGATGCAGTTTCAGGTTACAAATGTTGGAAAAAAAACATTAACTGCTTCCGTAGCAAGATGTCCCTAGGGGACACTTTAGGACAATAGGAGCTACTGTGCATAAGAAACAGGGATGATGGCAACATGTGTATCTTTTTAATTTGAGGATTATGTTGGAAATGAAACATAATCTCCAAGGTGAACAAGTGCTTTTGCTAGAGTACTTAACCCTAACAGTGAAACTAGCATAAATTACCCCAATGTTATTAACTGATGTTAAACTTCCCTGCACTTTTGACACTTATTATGTTGGAAACTATGTTTTTTTTTTGTTTTGTTTTGTTTTGTTTTGTTCATGGGTGATTAAAATGTCCCTTTATATTTAACATTTTAAAATCATGGGCATTGAGTATCCACCAACATTATCAATATAGTCATTAAAAATGTGGGTGAGAAGTCACCTTAGTAGTAATTAGGACCCAATCCAATATTCATAAAAGAAAGTTGCCTAAATTTCAGCCACGAGTTATAGAGAATACATTATTCTGTTCCAAACCACAACAACAAAAATATTTCATAACAATTTTTTAAACTGGATGACAATGCAGAGAATGCAGTAGCAGTAGACGTATTCACAGAAAACCACAGTATTTGGGAAATCTTTTTGTTGTATCAGCAGAAACTTTTTCTCTGAACTTTAATCCAATTTTCAGATAATTAATGATTGAATTCTATTTGATTTGTTTGGGAAAAAAATTCTTCATTATAAGGTAACTGGAGTCAAATGTCATAAAAGAATGAAACTTTTCAGCAATATGAAAAGTTACTTGTAGTTACAAATCTTCAGAACAAAATGTTGTTAAGGTCAGATGATTTCTAAATCTTTGAAAATGTGAGTGCTTACATAAAACATGACAAATACAATGAAGTAAGCCCTCTTTCTGAGTATATGCATTATAAATTATATAAGTTTAAAAGTCTGAGGAACATGGTTGTAAAGGGGATTTGATCCATGTGATGTAATACCTACTTTTAAATTACTAATAGGAAGAAAAAAAAGCCAGAAATCAATGTTTAAATATGACTCTTTCAACTATAAATCTTGGCAAATAATTAATGGTTTTTAAATATATATGTATCATAATCCCAGCTTTCAAGATACAGTACAAAGCTGTAGTAATCAAAACATTATGGTACTGGCACAAAAATAAACATAAAAATCAATAGAACATAATCAAGAGCCCAGAAATAAACCCATGATTATATGGTCATTTAATCTTTGACAAAGGAGGTCAGAATGTACACCGGGAAAAACTCTCTTCAACAAATGGTGTTGGGAAAATTGTATAGTTACATGCAAAATAATGAAACTGGACCATTTTCTGACAGCGTATACAAAAATAAACTCAGAACTGATTAAGGACCTAAATGTGAGGCTTGAAACCATAAAAATCCTAGAAGAGAGCAGAGGCAGTAATCTCTCTGACCTTGGCCAAGCAACATTTTTCTAGATATGTCTCCTGAGGCAATGGAAACAAAAGCAAAAATAAACTGTAGGGACTAAATCAAAATAAAAATAACAACATAAACTTCTGCATAACAAAGGAAAAAATCAACAAAACTAAAAGACATCCTACAGGACAGGAGAAAATACTTCCAAATGATATATCTGATAAAGGGTTAGTATCCAAAATATATAAAGAACTTACACAACTCAATACGAAAAATAATATAATCCAGTTTAAAACAAAAGGACAGAAGCCATGAACACATTTCTCCAAAGAAGATACACACATGGACAACAGATGTGTGAAAAGATCCTCAATATCACTCATCATCAGAGTAATGCAAATTAGAACCTCAGTGAGGTATCAGTTCACACTTGTCAGAATGGCTAAAATCAGAAACACAAAAAAGTGTTAGTGTGAATGTAGAGAAAAAGGAACTGTCCTGCATAGTTGGTGGGAATTGGAAACTGGTGGAATTACTGTGGAAAATAGTATAGAGCTTCCACAAAAAATTTAAAAACATAGAATTACCTTATGTTCCAGTAATTCTCCTACTGGAATTTTACCCAAAGAATTCAAAAACATTAATTTGAAAAGATACATGCACCTCTATGTTTATTACAGCATTTACAATAGGCAAATTATAGATGCAGCCCAAATACTCATCAATAGATGAAGAGAATGTGGTAGCTCTGTGTGTGTGTGTGTGTGTGTGTGTGTGTGTGTGTGTGTGTGTGTGTGTGTGATATCATTCTCTTTTATGGCTAATATTTCATTATATAATATATATAAATTACTCAGCCATAAAAAAGAATGAGATGTTACCATTTGCAGCAACAGGGTTGGATCTAGAGGGCATAATGTTAAGTGAAATAAGTCAATCAGGTAAGACAAATACTATGTGATTGCACTCATATATGGAATTTAAGAAACAAAGGAAACAAAGAAAAAAGAGACAAACCAAGGAACAGACCCTTAACTATAGGGAATAAAACTGATGATTACCAGAGGAGAGGGGGTAGAGTGAATAGGTGAAATAGGTGAAGGAAATTAAGAGTACACTTAAGATGATCCCTGAAAAATGTATAGAATTGTTGAATCACTATATTGTACTAAACATAGTAATGTGTGTTAACTATACAGGAGTTAAAATTTTAAGAATGAAACCATCTTCTAAAAGGGTAGAAAATTTAAAATTCTTTAAAAAGATATGTATCAATTTTCTACATCACAGCAAGAACTAACACTGTTCTAGTCAATAAGATATCCATTAGTCATTTCTGGTCTATGGACTGCAAGTTGAAAACCTCTGATTTAGACTAATGTGATACCCTTCCCATGAGGAAGGAATTAAAGATAATTAATAAGTATTGATTCCTTGCTGCACCTGCCTGTATGTGGTATGTGTGTTGGGGGTGAGAGAATGGGAGAGTTGCCTTCTAAACTATATGAGAGCAAGGTGATTATGATCAGAATTTCAATATCGATACTTTCATCCACAAGCTGGAAAGCGAGGACACATAGAAGGAGTACAAACAGCAACAATCCAGTGGTTGAGATATATGTGTATCCATATACATATATCCGTGTGTTTGTGTGTGTATGAAACTAGAAAATTTTGTAGTATACAACCCCAGTATTAAGAAATAATTGGAGTTGAGAAAGTAGACTTCAATGTCGATACTATTTACTACTCAATCACCACTATTCTGATTACTTTCTACTAGTTATATTGAGGTCATGCTTTTAGTCTATAAATGTTCTCAGTGTTTTACCTGTATTATCAGATTTAATTCTTATGACAACTTAAGAATAGACACTATTTTATCCCATTTTAAGGTTGAGTAAAATAAGGTTTAGCAAGATTGGGTAATTTACTAATAGGGTTTTTAGAACACAAATTACAAGGTCTCTGTTCCTAACCATTTCATTATGTTTTTCTTATCAGCCCATGGGAGCAGTATGTTTCAATCGGCCAATAGAGGATTTTTCAAAATTTGTTTTATTTCAGCATCTGTGTAAGCATGCACTTGGAATATTCCTAGCACTCCCTCTTCTTTACATCTCCTTGGTTCATACATTGATGCTCCCTGACCTCAGACTGTTGTTGTTGCCTCTTTGTAATCTGCCCTAAAAATGTGGCAGATGATCATAGGATATTAAACAGTAAAAGCATCTAGTCTGTACATGGCATATGGTAGGTAATAAGTTTTTCTCCCTCTATCCTTGAAAGCAGGATACTTCTAAACCGTGTTACTATTTGCATGAAATTGGGGAATATACTTTAACTCTCAGGCCTGCTTTCTGGTAAAATGGAGACTTGGAGAGAGGAAATCCTGTTTCATTTTTAAAACAATTAAGTTACTCAGTTACCCACTAATATGGTGACACACATCTGGCATGTTTCTACAATTTATCCTTGAATTTAAAATTTACATAGGTTTTGTGCTATGAGTCTTCCAACTTGATTTTTTTCAATGCTAAATGGCTATGTTTATGAAATGAAATGAAGTTTACATTTATATATCATGCATGTGCAAACATCATAGGTGTTTGGCTTCTGATGGTGCAATCAACAATGGGCACCCACATTTCAAACTTGAGGTATGGAATCTTAAATATCATTGTGAGTGGGAACTCGTTTGGAGATGCAGGGAAAACAGGGTGGTTTCTCAACTTTTCAATTGCTTTCACACTAGAACAGATAGGCAGAAGAAATAAGGAGATTTTTAGACAGAAGGGGTAAAGCAGGCATATTAGTTTTTCTTAATTTATTACACAGTGATACAGTACCACAGACCTGAGACTTAAAAGAACATTCACATATTACATCACAGTTCTATAGATCAGAAGTCTGTGTGTAGGCCATTTGGGTTTTATTCAGAGTTTTATCAGGCTACAATGATGGTGCTGACTGGATTTGTATTTCCATCTGAGGCTCAAAGTTTCCTTGAAGTCTTACTGTTTGGCAAAATTCATTTCCTTTCAGTTGCATTAGTGAGGACCCCATTTATTTACTGCTGGGTTTCAACTTCTAGAAGCAGCTTGCTGCCTGTTCTGTGTCACGTGAGACTCCCCAAAACATGTCATTTTACTTGTTTTAGGGACAAAAGGAGAGCATTGGTTGCAGCGTAAAAACTCTGACTTTTCTCCTTCTCTGACCTCTAAATCATCTTTTAAAAGTCATCTGATTAGATGAGACCCACCTATACTCAAAGGAAGATTATACAGGGCATCCCCACCAAGCAGCAAGAATTTTGGTGTCCATAATAGAATTCTGCCTTTATACAGTGGTAGAATTAAGTAGAGTCTTGCTATAGGAATCCCAACAATGTTCGTGTTTTACTCATTACTTTTACCAAGAGTAAAATGGAATACTGTATTTGGGTTTGATTGCTTCATGAGGCATTCACACTAATTTGAAAATCACTGTTGTGTGATTTATTTGTTTTTTTTTAAGACAAAATAACTTTTTTAAAAAAAGAATATATTATAAAACTTTTGCCATGTTCAGGATGTCCTGAATACAGTTTTTCTTTGAATTTTTAATCAATATTTAAATTACATTCGACTTGATACAAGAGAATTTCCTTGCATGGCAGTATACATTCCACATAGGCTAAAAGTTAAGTATTTCATCTTACAAGTTAGTTATATTTTGCATGACACTTTGAATAAGCACTATTGATTCTTGATTACATTAATATCAATATTTATGCTGCCATAAACAATGTTTATAGCACTATAATTGATAAGACCATTAGTGCTACCTACTTGTAGGACCTACAATTATATTGCTATAATCGTAATTTATAGTTATAGTGATAGTATCTAACTTTCATCTTAATGCTTGAATCCATAAAACAGTGTTTTTTTTTACATTGAAACTGTTGACCAATACAATTGAAAAAAAGAATTTAATTGGCAAAGATAATAACTATTTTTTTACTCTTTAGGCTTTATCAGCTCAATTTTCTTTATTGTTACCTATTCTCTCCATTATTTGCAAGATTATCCTAGCATTACTTGGCATAAAAGTAAAATAAAACAAAACAAAACTGATGAGATCTTAGTAGTTTCATGACTTCAGTTTTTTCTTTATGTTTTGCCTGGGATATATTTAGTAGATATATAATAAATTATGTTTTAGGATTTTCCCTTGGCTTATTTATAATGTTATGACATAGATTGCCAACTTCTGATCTGATATTCAAAATCTTTTTTCTCTTGTGGTTTGTTTTGTTTTTAGAGTACTGAATGCTATTTTCAGAGAATAACTTATTAACAAGGAAAGAAGGAGAAGTGTTTTTTTTTTTTTTTGTTTTTTTGTTTTTTACAATCTGTCCCTCAGTTTATAGGAGTGACCTTATCCTGAAATCAAATTCACAGGATGATTTTGATAAAACAAGCATCTGAATAAGGTGAATTAAACCTCAGATCCATCTCTGTTTTAATTAATCATACTGTCTCATCATATTTTTTATGGGAAATTGTGCTTCATCTCATTTCACCCCACCCCATTCCATAAAGGACTGACATACACACATACATACATACATACATACATTCCATGAATTTTATATTTCTAAGAGCTATTTAGAATATTTTTTCCAGTTTATTTTATTTTAAATGTATATTTATTTGGAGAGAGAGAGAGAGAGAGTGAGACAGACAGACAGAGTGAGTGGGGGAGGGACTGAGAGAGAGGGAGAGACAATCCCAAGCAGGCTCTACATGGACAGCATAGAGCCCAATGCAGGGCTGGGTAACAGGAACTGTGAGATCATGACCTGAGCTGAAATCAAGAGTTGGTTGCTTAATGGGTTGGGCCACCCAGGTGCCTCTGTTTGGAATATTCTGTTGCAACATATTCCAGTAATTATAGCAAAAAAAAATAAATATAAAACAAATAAAAATCATGCTTTCCCCTTTTCTCTTATGAATAGATATCCGCCAATACTATAACTTTGTATGTGTATAAATCTTGCTATCTTATTCTTGCAGTATTTTCAATGAATTACTTATTCATTATTGATCACATTGAACATAAGATTTTTGCTGATTCAGGATGTAGATTTTCTGATTTCAAAATAAATTTATGTTCATAAAATTATATGTAGTTTAAACAGAAGTTTTGAATCTTTTTATTCATTTTGTTCTTTTAATTTGATAATAAATACTGGAGTGCCTGGCTGGCTCACTTGGTAGAGCATGAAACTCTTGATCTTGGGGTCGCAAGTTTGAGCCCCACATTGGGCATAGAGCTTACTTAAAAAAAAAGAAAAAACTGATAATATCATCAGCATGGGATTAGATTGAGGATTTTTTTTTTAATTCCAGGTCAAGAACAAAACGCAGGAGTAGGATAGTCAGGAAAAGACTATAACCAATAAAACTAGTATAAAAATCACATTTTGCTTTGGTTTTGGTTTAAAATTCTAACTTGTTGAAACTTAGTGGCAAATAACAGGAAGAAAGGGGAATAAAAGTATTGAGAATAGAGTCTGATCTCACCATAAAGGTTACTAGTTATTAGCATAAATGAAATGCACGTGCAAAGAAAATATATGACCTTTGCCAAGTCTGAGTTTTCAGGAATTATTCCATGATGCAAGAAAGATTTCAGGTAAAGATAAGTTAAAGATAAGAAAGTTAATTGTGAATAATGCCCCCCAAAACACTTGCTGACAAGATTGAGGGACACATTAAATAAAAGTTAAACAAAATAAATCTTTCCAAGGGGTATCAAAGAAGTAAGTACCGTTAAGTGCCTAGAACTGTCCGTTACCCAAATTTATGTAGTGAGAGTTCATTAATCTGAAACAAGGGGATTCATACTCTATTTAATAAGATATCACATGGCGTTCCTTTCCATTTACAGTATGTTCCTAAAGGTGAAAACAGCAGGAAAATGAAATTACTTCATTTACTGGAATTACAGCTGCTTTTGTATAAAACTTTAATCATTTTATATATGACAACCTTGTGCTTAATGTTTTTAGAATATTCTTCATAAAACATTATTTAGCAAAAGCATACTCTCCCACTGAGCACATCCCTGCTTTCAATGGCTGTGCTAATCTAGTTTGAATATATGCGGTGTTTAATCTTAATTATGATGCTGAAGTCTATACAACGTTAATTATTCATTTCACATGCTCCCTCCACTTTATTGTAGCTCCTAATTTGCTTAACAAAATGTAGCTTTTAATTAGAACTGTAGAACTGTTGGGGCAAGGTGGTGCTTTGAGTGTGTGCGTGTGTATGTCTGTGTGTCTGCATGTCTGCGCGTGTACTTTCTGTTGGTTTGGAAATACATGTGGAGAGGGTAGTGTTGGAATCTGAGAAGTCAAAAGATTTTAATTCAAAAGATAAAATGCCCTAGTAGTTACACTTTCCTTCTTCAACTGTTTCTTGGTTTCCTTTATTTTATTTATTTTTTTTTATCATTGTATTTTAGTTTTTGAGAGAGACAGAACAAGAGCAGGGGAGGGACAGAGAGAGGGGGAAACACAGGATCCAATGTGGGCTCGAGCTCTCTGTCTGAGCTGTCAGCCCAGAGCCAAATGTGGGGCTCAAACCCACAAATGCGAGATCATGACCTGAGCCAAAGTTGGATGCTCAACTGACTGAGCCACCAAGGTGCCCCAACTGTTTCTCAGTTTGTCATAGTTGAAAGGCAAAAAGGAAAGACACACAGGTTATGATTTTAATGATGAATGATAGTTTGATTGTAATTAGTGTCAACATATCTCTTTAAATATGAGCTGAGGAACACAAATATACACAAATACACATTCAAAGAAAATTAAACAGGTCATTTTTACCTACATACATTGAATACCCAATTGAAATATTTCATGATAATTGTGTTTTATGAAACTCTTTTTTTAATATTTTAAAATGTTTTATTTATTTTTGAGGGAGGGAGGGAGAGAGAGAGAGAGAGAGAGAGAGAGAGAGACGGTGAACAGGGGAGGGGGCAGAGTGAGGGAGACACAGAATCTCTATCAGGCTCCAACTCTGAGCTGTGAGCATAGAGCCCAACCTGGGGCTCAAACCCATACATCTTGAGATCATGACCTTGAGCTGAAGTTGGACAGTCAACCGACTGAACCACCCAGGTGCCCCAAACTCTTGAGCTACAATAGAAAATTACATGATAGAAAATAATGTTTTTAAGAAAACTTGGAAAAGTGACTTATATTTATTTAAAGTTTAAATGCTTAGTATTTTCACTCTTCCTAATTTTCTGTTATTTGTAGATTTTAACAATTGATTATGTAACAATTTCAATGCACTTTTTAAATAATAAATTTAAAAAATTTAGCCTTTAAAAATTCAAAAATGCTTCGAAATAAAATTTTATATCCTTCCTTTAAAAAGGAAACTTTTACTGGGGACCCACATTGGGCTCTGTGCTGACAGCTCATAGCCTGGAGCCTGCATCGGATCCTCTGTCTCCCATTCTCTCTGCCCCTTCCCTGCTCATGCTCTTTCTCTCTCTCCCTCTCAAAAATAAACACTTAAAAAAAAAAAAGAAAATAAACTATTCTTGTGAGATGTAAGTAATGGAAACAATAAAACATGTTTCATGTATCATCTATCAACATATAATCACCAGAGGACCCATTCTATACCTTTAAAAACAATGTGCACACCAACTTAGAACTCTAGGTGTGAAGTCAAGTATCTCTTAGTTATGCTTTGCTTAAGCTGTTTACAACGACAAGTGATCTTCAGTGTTTTATATACATTTATTATAAATTTTGAGAAATATCATTTAAAAACCAACAAAAAATCCATAAAATCATAAAGATCTCTATTACTAATTTCTATAATTTTAAATTTTTAAAGTTCTGTATATAAAAATGAGCTTACAGTTGTGACTATGTGGTCATATAATAAATTTTAAACTGGTTAATTGTATAATGGAAACTATTGTTTTCTATATATATATATATATACACATATATATACACATACGTACATTTATATACACATATATATGTGTATATATATACATCTAGACTTATGGATACATAAAGATCTATAATATTCTAGTTATTGTTATGCTCCTGTTTCATGAAGAATTCAAATAGGTTTGGCAAGTGAACTAACAAAAGCAATTAGTTTTGCCCTTAAAAGTAATAAAATTAACATCTGTATTTCTCTAATTTTGGGGTTGTACCAACGCCTGTCGTGGTCCTCAATTTTTTATAATGTATTGTTTTATTCATTTACTAACACTTTTTTTAATCAAGTATAATTACTATCCCTTATTCCATTTATAATATATATAATGTTAATACTAGCTACAATTTATTGAGTTCTCTAATTTTTAAAACTACCCCATAAGGGAGCTTCTGTGATTATTCCCACTTTATACATGAAGAAACTAGAAGCTTGAGAGACATTAGTGACTTATACAAGATGTCCTGAGATGTCAACCCAGATCTCCCTCAAACCCTGGGCTTTCTATCTATCTGCTTTTCTGACCTTGTTCAATTATAAGGCTCATTTTTGTATCTCAACAATATTCTCTCAATGCCATCAAACCCCATTTCTCCTTGGACCTCATTTATTCCTAGATCAAATCTTCCTTTTGTATCAAAAGAATAACTGCATTCAAATAATGATAATATATGGTTACGGATATTGCTAGTTTGGTAAAAATTTCGACGAGAAAAAATTCTTTGAGAGGAGAGAGTAAATGTTATATCCTACTATAAGTATAGTAAATATATTTACATTTTAAGATTTTATTGTCTGTCTGATCAACAGCAGACAGACTTGCTTCCTCAGGCATTTTGTTCCAAACTAAATCAAATAAGACTTGAGTAACTGTATGCTACATGCAGCTAAGCTGTCTGTGTTTAAATCTCATTCTGCTGCTTACCAGGTGAGTGATTTCAGGAAGCTTATATAACTTGTTATGTGCCTCAATTTCTTCATTTATATAACTGGTACAATAGTTCCTACCTTACAGAATTGCTGGGGGATGAAATATTTTAATATATACAAAGCACTATAGACAGTAACTCGAACATTGTGCTTTCTGCTTAAGTGTTTGCTTTTATTTATTTATTTTTATTAAAAAGGTACTCCTCAGACTTATGAAAAACACTATTATTACAAAAACACTATGCTTCATATACCAACTGGTAAGAATAGTCCTCATGTAATATGTATTGTCTGCCTGAAGACTTTGAACTCAAAGACCAAATGTTCATATTCCAAGAAAGAATTGTATTCCTTTCTTTCTTGTATCTGTCTTAAATATCTTAACGGTATTTATCAAAGGGTCAGATAAATCTTGTGCTTTCAAGAAAAAGGCATGGCTAATGCTATTGAGGGGCTATTATAAATATTCAATTAGGTTTTCTTCTTCATAAATTGTATAAACCCAGCATCACATAGAATTTAAGAATCCTGAAAATACAGCCAAAAAATCATTTTTAAAAAATTTGTATTCCCATCTCCCATGTCTGTGTTGCCAAGTGTTAATCACCTCGTAAACTTTGCTTTTAAAAAAGGAGGAGGGGTCCTTTCAAACTCTATTTATAGTCTTATCATGAGTGTTTCACATAGTACTTGCCTGTAAGCTTTTCTATCTCCTTAATAACTATTTAGTTGTGTTTCTCATTCTCTCACTGTGTCCAGTCTAAAGAGCCAAGGAGGGAGAGAAGTGGACTACCTAACTAATCTTGAGATATTCACTTAGTGCTGAGTCCTTTAAGCCAATTTTCTTTTATTGAACTTTTACACCCTGGGGAATTCCCAAAGATTGTGAAGTTCTATGGAGCTTTCTTGAAACATAAGCCATCCTGGCCCTTCTGTCCCTTTCTTTGAAATGAAAAGCTCTGCTTTTTAGTCTGAATTTAGTTCTATTCACTACCTCACTATCGCACTAAGCTGCTTCTGAAGTTTGCCCCCCACGCAGTTCTAAGTTCTAAAGCCACGTTGTCCACTTTCTTTTTTGTGCTGCTTTTCATGCTCCTCTTTCGTCTGTCGGCTTTGCCATTCTGTTTAGGTATCACCCAGGATGCCATGTTCTGTCTGATGTTTTCTCAGCTGACCTCCAGGTCTGTGAGGGCCTTGCAACATCTTTTTTCTTCTCTTTTCCTGTTTTCTTGCCATGGATGATTTGGTAGAGGGTTGCAATTTCATTTCTTTTTCTTTTTTTTTAAATAGAAAACTCTGTTGTTAGGCAGCATTTTAGAGAAAGTCCGGAAAATTCTGTTTTAAAAGTCATAGACTAATATTTTATCTCATGTCATCCTTGTAGTAATCCCTACACTGTCTGCGTTACTTCCCACTTTTATATGTAAACAGAAATATCGTACCTCTAGTCACATACGTGACAGAATCAGGATGTGGATTTCATTTTCTGAAACTTCAAAGCCTGATTTTTCTCTGCAACAAGGTATCGCTTCTTGAATATTAATTCTCCTACTTCATTGGTCCTTCATTTAAAATCAGTTTAGCAGTTTCTGACTATTGCATGCTTCCTGTGTGATGTTGGGGTACTTACAGAATCAGGTGTAGTAACTCAAGTAAAAACATAATCCTAATGAGCTGTTGATGATGATTACATCTAAAAAATAACTATAGCTTTGATCTATAATAGTAGATGCAGCCCTTGATATTTTGGGTCTAGATGATAATTCATTCATTGACTGTATACATATGGAATGTCTATACTCTTCTAGCAACTGGGTCTAGACTAATGGTTCAAACAGAAAGTCCCTGTTCTAGATTTTAAGTTCTAGGGAGGGAGGCAGACAATAAACAGATGAACACACACACACACACACACACACCAGCATATCATGTCATGGTAGTGCTTCAACGAACAGTCATGTAGGATATCTGACCTTAGAAATAGTGTTGGAGAAGACCTGTTTTATGCACACTAAGTAGGAACAAAATGTGTGAAATAATTTGTAAAATAGTACATAAATACAGAGAAGCATAATAACAGTATGTACTGGAAAGTCTTGCATGAGATACTGAAGGCTGACGGTGAAGTAGTTAGGAATGTGGGCTTCAGCCATAGATACTCCTGTTCCATGTCTTCAGTAGCTTTGTGTGCTTGGACACTTCCTTAACTCTATGAGCCTTGTGTCCCTCGCCAAGAAAATGGGGGTGAGGAGCCCCTCCAGGCATGCTGTAAAAATTAGACAAAGATGATTTGTAAAGTCTTTTGGCAAGTTCTTGACACATAGCAAATTCCCTGGGAAGATAGAGGTGTTAGTGGCAAGGGCAGTAGTTGTAGTAGAAATTATTGTCATCAGTGTGGGTTTCGGAAAATCACTTAGCATTTCTGGGCTTTATTTTTCATATGTGTTCTCCACCCCCCACCCCCCCCCCCCACTCTTCACAAATGTTGAAAGCGTAAATAATGCACGTGAGGCATTTTTAATGCAGGAAGACAAATTTTTCTCCATTGTTATCCAAGGTGTCAAAAATGAAACCTAATTCTGGAGGTTTTCAAGAGCAGAATTTCCATTTTATGTTCAGTGGGAGTTCTTGCTTAGAGGTGTTTTGCAAAGCTAGACCTAACGGATTTAACTTGGATTTGAAGAGCTGCCAGAGACCAACTGAGGAGAGGAGCCACATCTCCCAGCACCCAGCGCCCCAGGCGGTGCTCTCTGCATAACCGGGCAGCCCACAGACCCTGCGCCCAGGTGCCGCTGCCACCACCTGCCACCCAGAGCAGAGATGATATGAACACACACAAATCACCTCCCTCTTGTCTCAACCAAGCAACAGTGGGCAGCTCTCTGCTGCGCTCATCTGGCTCGTGGACATAGGCACCTTTCCCCATGCCGATAGGTTTGCTACAAGCTCTCAGTTGGTTTTTCCGCAGTTAGGATGTTTTCTTTCTTATTACCGTGGCAAGAACACTTAACATGAGATCTACCCGCTTAACACATTAAGTGCATAATAGTACACCGTTGTGGTCTGTCAGCACAGTATCGTACAGTAGATCTCTATAACTTAATCACCTTGCATAGCAAAAACTTTCCTACCCATTGAAAATGCCACTATTTTTACCTCCTCCGAGCTGGGGGCAGTCACCATCTGTTCTGCTGCTGTGTGTTTGACTGTCTTAGGTGCCTCATGTAAAGGGGAATCATGCAGTATCTGTTCTTTCATAACTGGCTTATTTCACTGAGCATAGTACCCTCAAGATTCATTCCTGCTATGGCATATGACAGGACTTGATTTATTTTTTGACGATGTTAGAAAGCTCCTTAGGTTTAATCACAACCTACCTCATCTTGTTCATTTTCCTCCAAATCTCCATGAAGGAAAATTTTATTTTATTTATTTTTTAATATCACCTGTCTAGTGTTGCTTACACACTGTTCATGGTTAACTGACTTGATATTGAATAACTGTTTGCTGCTAACTGACTACAAGTAACTGACTAATTGGAAAACCATTTTAACATGAACTCCTCTCATGATCAGTGAGAACAGTATTATCTTTTATTTTTAAAATTTTTTTTAAACGTGTATTTATTTTTGAGAGAGAGAGACAGAGCATGAATGGGGAACGGTCAGAGAGAGGGAGACACAGAATCTGAAACAGGCTCCAGGCTCTGAGCTGTCAGCACAGAGCCCTACGCGGGGCTCAAACTCAAACTGTGAGGTCATGAACTGAGCCTAAGTCAGATGCTTAACCGACTGAGCTACCCAGGTGCCCCAAGAACAATATTATCTTTACCCCCCCCAAAAAAAAAAACCTATGAAATGATTTTCTAATGATAAATATGCCCTTACTCTGCAATTAGAATATGTAATGGAAGTTAAACATGTGAAACCACATTAAAATATGTTGAAGTAAGTGCAGACGTTAATCCTTAATCAGGTCTCTCTCCCTGTCTCTCTCTTTTGTTCTTTGTCTCTCTCTCTTCCTCCCACTCCATCATAGAAATCTACTTACTTTCACAGTAGATTGCTTTTAGAAAAAGAAATTTAATGTTTACTTATTTTAGAGAGGGAGACAGAGTGCAAGCAGGAAAAAGGTAGAGAGGGAGGGAGATAGAAAATCTGAAGCAGGCTTCAAGGCTCCAAGCTGCCAGCACAGAGCTGGATGAGGCGCTTGAACCCACAAAGTGAGATCATGACCTGAGCCGAAGTTGGACACTTAACCAACTGAGCCACCCAGCACAGGGGCTTGTGGTTTTAAGATAGAGGTCCAGATATGGTCATCACACTGGATAAAAATAGACACACTGTACAAGTGATACACTTGTTAACTTTGCAAGTATGGTATCAAGTCCAAAGAATGGCATGGTGACTAACTAGAAGGAAAAAATGTATCAAGAAACTACCAAGTTGAAAAGCATTTTTTTGATGTTTACATATCATTGGAAGGAAACCTATGATGGGGGTTAATAATTATTGAATTTGTTGCTAAGAAAGCAAATAAAATTGTATATATTTTCACCATGATAAAACACATATCCAAGTATTTTTATTCATATAATAATGTTGGAAAGGGCATATAACACAAAAGAATGGATGTCCTAACCAATGCTCTTTGGAATTCGTGCCACAGAAACTTACTGCCCCTTGCTGAGACAAAGATGAGGAATTTAGTAAGAAATACAAAGGCAGCTCATAGTGTGGGAGGGGAAGAAAGACACCCCCACCTTAGGAGGAATGGAGACGGAGGCTTAGACAGCATTCAGTCTCTAGCACCATGACTCTCAATCTCCTTTAGGATGCATACATAATCTTCATCTTCACTTGTTCCTTTCTCTGCTGTCTGTATTATACTTCACTGACAAGAGTCCTCCCCACAGATGCAAAGGAAGTACTTTTTTGTTCATGGGGGTGGGGCGGGTCATTAATACTGAACTTACTTCTCCCAGTCCAATTTCAACTCTGACAGAGCGAATAGGAAGGTCCTACTTGGGCCAGATATCCATCCCCAATCCCTGAGGGTGTTTCCAGGGAGCAGGGTCATGTAGCAAAAATATGGTTACTGTGACAGTGCCCCGCCTTATGGGTGGGACTACAAATCTCACAGAAGGAAGCCTTGTCTGGGGGAAGACTCCGAAGATGCTTACCACAGAAGAGGCAATTCTCACATGAGGCAACATTGACAGGGAAATTATGAGTGATGACTTTAATTATTGAAATAGAGTGAAGACAGGGAAATCTGCTAGATACTGTTATGTTAAAAGAAAACATTTTATATAGCTTCTGTTTAAAATTTAATTTTAAGACCCTGTCATTACAAAAGGATTTTCTTTGCAATGACTTATAAATACCTAAAAATCTATAAATGACAAAAACAAAACAAAACAAAACAAAACCCTGTATGGACATATCTTAGGAGTATAATTCACAAAAGAAAAAATAAAATTCATGTTATCACTATGAAATGTGTTCTAAGATTAATCACGACTTAGGGTTGACTCTTCTTGACTATGCCATTGAGATTTTTCTTTTCACTTATACCTGGAAACTTGTTAAAATCTCTTAAGCCAAAATGTCCAATTTCTCTTAAAATCATTAGTCAACTCAGATACACAATATATAATGATGAAGATGGCCATTTGTTAATGCAAGTTCTATGCTTATTCTTATAGAAGAAGAATAAGAAAACACTCTCAGAGTTAGGGTGGTTTGAAAGGTAAAAATTTTGGAAATTTAAATTTGCAGTTACTACTGTACAGCTCTTTGGACATGAGTTTCCCCGTTCACTTATTCAATATTATTCATGATTACATGTAATGTTATTTGCTCAGAGTTGCTTATAATTTCTCACTTCAAAAGATTTAAATTGAAATAAATATGTATTACTGATTTCTGAAGTAAATTTTTTTATTTACTATTTAAAAGTCCCAAAGAAATTTCTTCCTAATGAATCAGAATTCACCTTATAAAAAATGACTAAATAATAGCACATACTCTTGGACCCAGACATACTCTCCTCATTTTAACTTTCAAATTGGTATAAATGCCTGGGTGTACCTTTGGCGTAATTGAATAATAGCATAGTATGATAGTGAATCAACAGTTGTTGCCAATGACTTTGGGGCCTTCAAGGAACATACATTTAATTATTACCAGTATCGCGTTATCATATTTTTTGTTCTAGATCTGGCTTCAGACTGCCACAAAAATGGGCATTATTAATTGCATAATTTCCATTCATGGAAGTAGTAGATGGTGTGCAGATGGGAGAAGAGTTTAATTCTTCTTTTACAAGTTGTCACATACTTTGGAAGAAGATGTTTTCCACAGTTAAAATATTTTTTTAAGATATTCTGGTTAATGCTGAGTTAAATAATTAGGTTTCAAGTTAGTCAAATACTTCCCAAACTCTTAAATTGTCAAAGATTTTTTTAAAAAAATCTTGTTCATGCTTATCTAATGGTTATCTTAATTAGAGGGGAAAGAAATTTTAAATTAATGTCATGATCAGGCTGGTGGTTATATGTTAAATAATTCATTTTTTGCAAATATAAGGTCTAAGTGTCCACAAGATCTGCTTCAGATTGACTCTTTCCTTGACAATAGAGAATGGAGCAATGACATTGATAGGCAGATAAAACATAGTTCCTGAAATCTTGAAGGATTTCTTAGGTTTTATATTTTATTTGGAAGTTTTGTAAAGGTGGTTTATTCCAACTTGCATTGAGTGCCTCATTTAGGCACTAAAAATTTAACTGGCGCTTGCCCCAGAAAATATTCTCTTGCAATAAATGTAAAGTACCACAAGTGCTCTTTGTATATGGTAATGGCTCTAAAAGGAAAAAAAAAATAGAAAATCAGTACTGATTCTACATATGGTGTTGTGACCAGATTGGTTGTATTATAATTGTTTAGGAAAATTACTATAACTGACTTTGCTTATTCTCAGCAAGATTGTTCTCTTAGATGCATGGACTCTAAGGGGAAGATTATTTTTTATGAATCATAACACTGCTTCAGAAATGGAAATATATAGGTTTATGAAGAGATTATTTCATAACTGATACTCAAAGTTTTGGGAATAAAAGTAGAAAACCAGTAATAGATATTTTTCTGGAAAACACTAATCTCCTTTGCAATGCTTTATCTTGCCAAATGGCTTCCAAAATTGTTAAGCCAAAGAAGATCACATTTTGTGATAATGCACCAGTAATTAACGTATTAAAAGTACTTCTAATTGTGCTTTTTAGTTAAGAATAATATAAATGCAAAGACAGTTTAGACATAGTACGGTATGTTGTGATTTTAAATATAGCTACGCAAAAAGCTAGGGGAAGAAGAATGTAGTATTAGATTCTTATTCTACACAAAAGCAGCCAGATTCCATTGACTTATTGTCTTTGCCAAGTATTCTGGATACTAAGTAAAAAAAAAAAAAAAAAAAATCCAGCCTTCTGATTTATAAGTAACAACATGTTCAATGTAATGTAGACAAAACTTTCAGATGAGTGGCCACATTTTTCAGTTTGCTTTCAGAAATTTGGCATCTTATAGACAAAGCGTCTGACTAAAGAAATTTAAAGAGTGGAACATTTTATTAGAGCTGATATTTCTTACGTAGTGAATTACTGGAATTAATCATTCTATATTGTATAAAGCTAAATATACTATAATATCTATAGTGATATAAAAGGAGAACCTGTGCTCTCACATTTAGGACCAAGCTTAACGTTTATCCTAACATAATAAAGTGTAATATTTCTGTATATGTCTTCTTTTGAATGGCTTACTCCTATTTGAACTGCTTGCTTATTAAGAAGAAGTTAGGAATACAAGTACCAGAGTGCATACAAGGCAACATAACGGATTTGGCAGTGGTGTAAAATATGCTTCTTTCTGTAGCAGCAGCAGAACTACAGATTCCACCTAGTAGGTGAGACCGAAATCATAAATGTTTGCTTCTCTTTCCAAAGGAGCATGCAATTAAAATTACATTTAAAGTTCTTGTGTGTGACTGTCATACCCTCTATAAAAAGTTACCTTAAAAATGGGGTTTTTTATACTATACGATTAATTTGTTAATTTCTTCTACCTCATACAAGAGGTTTTATGTAGTTAGTACCTATAGTAGGGATTACCAGCACAAACTTGGTAGTTAGATTGCCTGAGTTTGGATCTCCTTGTCCCTTCCTGCTAATTATGGGTTCTCTGTTCCTCAGTTTCCTCATCTATAAGAGTGATGAAATAATAATACTTACAGGGCAATTATAAGAATTAACTATGCAAAACCCTTAAAATTGTGCCTAGTTAATAATGTGTGTTGTTGCTATTATTCTAAGTTAAAATGCTTATATTTTAATGGGGGACAATCAATCAGGAAGTGTGATAATCTCTAGTTATAAAAAATGCTATCATCTGAATACCTAGGACTGTGAGAAGCGTGTCAGAAGTGATACCACAGGGCTGTGAACAAGCCATCCTTGAGATAGTATACTGAGAATCCTAGGGACTTGTAGATGCAGGGATTAAAAGTAAAAGATCCAGGTAAGGTGAAAAAGTTTCAGAATGTAAAGAAGGACAAACAGTATGATTGAAAAAAGAGTGACATGGTGATGAGACTAGGTTATAGAAGAAGGAACGAAATCAGTCATGGTTGTACAGGGTTTGAGCTTTTATTCTCAGACTTACGGTGTCAAAAGTCAGATTCTTTGGACAACAAGCTCTGAAATGGAGTTTTGCAGGCAGGAAGTTTGTTGCAGATTGCTTTAGAGCACAACACTTACAGTGATGAGAATAGGGTTGGGCACTTACAGGAAATGAACTGCAGTGCTTTTGCCTCACATGTTTCCCTCAGCTTTTCCCATAGGCAATGTGAGACTAAAATTGCTCTTTAAATTGTTTTGCATTTAGGCAAAGCGGCTGGGCTTTTATAACCCTGTGTCAACCAATCATTGCATGCAGGCTGTACGTGGGAAGGCACGGTAGCCATCTGCCAGGGCAGTTCCTGGAGAGAGATACTACTGATAGCTCTTGCGTTGTCTTCAACTAATGGGGTGAGCTCCTCCTTTCTAAAGGAGAGTCTGGATGTTGAGAACTGAGAACAAACTAAGGGTTGATGGGGGGTGGGAGGGAGGAGAGGGTGGGTGATGGGTACTGAGGAGGGCACCTTTTGGGATGAGCACTGGGTGTTGTATGGAAACCAATTTGACAATAAATTTCATATATAAATAAAAAAAAAAATCACAATAAAAAAAAAAAAAAATAAATAAAGGAGAGTCTGGAAAGAGTAACACAGTGTCCATGTGGCAGCCATTGAAGGATTTAAAACAAAATTCAACTCTGAATTCATTTAAGAAATAATCTTTGAACATCTAGTATAAGCCTGATCCTACCCTAAAGGCAAAAACCTAGTGTATAAGTAAGGCACAAAACCAACCACTGAGGGAAGAATTCAGTTAGACAAATGAATAAGACGGCCCTGTGTAATGAATATTATAAGCAATGGATGGAGTTTAAGTTGCTGTGGGCACAAAAGGGGAACATTTAACTTAGTGTGGCGGGAGGGGATTATGGAAGACACTGGGCAAACCAATGACCTTTGAATCGGAACCTAAAGGATGAGTTGGGAGTTACCCTGGTAAAGGGCAGAGGGATATGCTCCATGGAAAGTTTTAACACTAGCAAAATCCTGGAAGTGAGATAAATATGAATGTAGTTGGTGATGGCTAGAGCAAGGAGTGTGTTCCATGAACCATGCAGGATATCTCACCTAGCATCTCAGGAAAGAGGAGGAGGATCATAGAATCTGAGACATCATCTGATTCAGTCTCCTTGTTACACAGATGAGAAAACGGAAGCAAATAAACTCCAGATACTGTTCCAACCTTCACACTTAATGAATGGCATATGGGGGATGAGAGTCCAAGCCTGGCATGTAATCTGAGAATCTCCAAACCTTTACTAGAACCATTTTAATGGCATAAAGCATTACAGATGCAGCCACAACACTTACCATAATGGGACACACACAGCAAGGGTTTAATAAATAATTGATTTGGGATATAGATTGGTTGAAATAGCCCATGTTATTTTGTCAATGAATAGGGTGGAGGCAGAGCATGACACCATGAGGTTAATAATCTCAGTATAATGATAGGAATAACTAAGCCGTGTATTTGTTGGATATGAGAATATACTAATTATATAAATCTATGTCTTCACCATAGTGTATTTTCTTTAGGATTTTTTTTTCCAGAAGGCATCTGGTAAGAGAATTATCATTAGTTACGTTAGTAAAATTATTCACCTGTGGTTGCTGACTGCCTCAATAGAGTATCTAGATGGATGATCATAAAATATCTAAAATGTATTTGAGATAGTTTGACTTTAATTAAAGGACTGTACCGTAATTGAAATTCAAATTGGAGAGTTCCAAAGGGTAGGTCAGCCTGCTCCAGAATAGCCAAAATAGGTATAACTAGAAGCTTATGAGACCTCCATAGGCAACACAAACCATAGTTATTAAGGTGGGAAGAACAAAGGAAAACAGGCTATACGATACAGACCCCAAATTGAAAGTCTCAGGGGCAGGTGTTCTGCATTAAAGATATGTTTTCCTATGGTGCTACTTCACACAGAAACAACCTGAGTGAGTGGATAAGGGTATTTATTGACTTCAGGCTGCTTAATGACCTCGCAAGCAGCATGTATAGCAGCAGCAGCAGCACCTATTTATTAGAACCTACGTATTCAATGTCAGGTACGCCAGTAGTCATGTTCCTGATTTGTCACCCTCACGACAGCTTTTCAGGATAGGTTCAGCAATCTTACAGTATAGAAGAGGAAATGGAGGTCCAGCGATGTTAAAAAAAAAAAAAAACAAAAACCTTTTCAAGGACAGATAGTATATAAAATGCCTAAAACACAGGTCTGTTTGACTCAGAATCCAAACTTTCACAAGTGTGAGTACATACCTATATATACATCTCTCTCTGTATGCATATGTAATGTGATTTTTGAAGTATGATAATTTGATTATTATATCTATTTGGAAATTTGAACAAATAGCATTTTATAATTATATGTAATTTTTCATGTTTTGCTTTTATGAAAAATGATAAGCTATAAAACCTGATTGATGCAGGTAAGACAATCAGTGTTTCCAAATCCCTCCACTCTTTCCAATGACACATAGGTTATGCAACCTCTGTTTTTAAGAAAAATATGACAATATTAGTTAATGGGACTGTAGGATATATATTTAACTGAGTCACTTGTGTGCAGAACTATCTTCAAGTACAAAGGCTTTGGGATTAAACAAATTTGGGAAGTGATCGGTGAAATTTTACTTCAAAGATTTTCTTTTTCCTAAATAAAAGGGAGTTAAAACTTCTTTAAAAAAAATGAAAAGCAGGCTTCCTTTTAATATTTTCCAGTCAAAAGTATTCTTAGTAAACAAGGGAGACCATACATGAATCAGCTCAGTCTCAGTCGGAATTTTCTTTTAACAATAACCTGTATTTAATAAGCTGGTACCCAGAGTGCGTGCCATGCTGCTTCAAAGCGATAGCAAGACCATGAGGAAGATCAAAGAGGAATGGTCATGGGATCTGAACTGCTAGACTGAGAAAGAGAATTGTATCTGCATGCACACAGCTACTTTTTGTTATGCCTGTATAGGAAAAGGATTCACTTCATTTTCTGTAAGTGCTTAAAGATTTTAATCCAAACTTCCTTTCAGCAGTTGAGATCAAAAACTCTAGACATTGCTGGGTTATGGAAGTGAGAGACAATGTATCTACTAGAAGAGAGGTAGAATCCTACAGATTGTTCCAGGAAGCTTTAGCAGTGATGGACTTAAAATGTGATTGGAATAATTCTAAAGCACCCGACTGTGATGAATAGGTGGAGGTTGTCTGCAAATCCAATCATTCCAGTACCATTTGATGTTGACAGTCATTTCTGCAACCTCTAACCCTCCTAATGGCTGGGAACTTCGCAGATGTTTATGGAATACTGCACGCCATGCATAAAATGACTGTGTGGCAAACAGTTTAATTTATACCATTCTTGCCACAGTCCCATCAAAGTGGCTTCAATCTTGCACATACCTAGAGTAGAAAATAGCATGTCCTGTCTTAGTGGTCGTACTGCTTCTCCAGTATTCTTACTCTTGTTGGTCTCGGTCTTGCTATTTTTGTTGATGGTATGAAGTAGGGAAGGTGACTTGCCCATATACCTGTTAATGAATATCTGCTATATGCCTGTAGTTGAAAACCTTAAGGTAGGCCCCATTTCATTTGGTTAGCAAGACCATATTGAAAAAGAAACAGCTTTAAGAATATGGATGGCTAAACCTTAAGCAGTTTTAAGTCATGCCCATTTTGGTAAACACTAATTTATCAGATTGTTATCTAACATAGTCATTTGTTGAAAATATGTCCCTGAGAAATGGAAAACTTGGTTGGTAGGGAATGCATCACTGACAATAAGAAATAATGGGAACCAGTGACCAATGCTTGACAAGGCAGAAACTGTGTGTGGAATGGAAAGAAAGGGCTCTGTGCTCCTAACAGAAGAGGAAGGGGCAAACATGAAAAATAGAAAGGACTAATGGTAGGTTTAAATTTCTACCTAAAGTTGTGTTATTGCAAGAAAATGATTCATCACACCTGCCTTTATCTTTCCTTGAAACTCTTAGTTTTTAGATACAGAGTTAATTTAAGAGACATTGCAGTTAAAATATTCACCAGTTATTTATCATCATTTCTGTAGATGATTGCCTTTATAGTATCATTTCAGGAACGATACAAAAGATCTCTTAATGATTTCTTCAAGAGCTCTTCCATCTTGTCCCTGATGTCTTAAAATTTTTAACACAGCTTTTTATTTTACAACCTGAGATAATTCTTAAAATGAGCTTACCCTAAATAAAGAAGGGCACTCATTATGCTAATTCACATGTATTCATGCTAAAGTGTAAATGACTGATAACTCTTCCATTAACAGAAACAATAAAACAGAGGCAGCAGCAGGCAGTGCCAGAAGGCGTGGGAAAATCTAGAGAAAGAACAGTAAGGACCCAGAAGATGTATTTCACTTATTTCACAATTGTGCCTAAGGCAAACTCTACTTTGAGTAGTTCATAATGTTCCTGAGTCATAATAATGGTTATGAAATTTGGAGTGATTCTCTGACAGTGCAATTTGGCTCAAAAAATCTGAAAAATAGGCTTTATGTGAAGGGAGAGAGTCATTTGAGTTGTGATATTAATACTCCCTCCCTCTTTTTTCATGAAAGACAAATGCAATTTAGCATAATGAATAATCTCTTCTTACAAATGTATTTTTTCCTTATGAGTCTTCTGCCAATTTGTTGCTTCTTGTCTATGTCTAGAATAATTGTAGACACTGGGTATGAGAAGGAGCTATCAGCTTGTATTTCCTTATTTAGGCAACAGCCTTCTGATAAGTAAACCCACTTGCGTGAGCAGTAAGGGGGCACTGTGTTTCCCCTGTGGGTGTCTGTTATGAACACAGCTTTAAGATTTTTTTTTAATCCTCCTGGAAACTGACAAAAAAATAGGAAATGGAAACTCTTGAAAATCTACCTATTAGTTAAGTTCTCTGATTTGGTTGCTTTTGGCTTTTGCCAGAGTTTTCACAATGAATCCTTTTTAAGGCATATTATTCTCTCCACATCAGTGATGTGTAGCTTTGTTTCTTTCAGGGAATGCACCCTATCTAAGAGTGAAAAGAATGTGGAATTTTCAGCCCAACAGTTCTGTGTTCAGTATTTGGTTCTGTCCTTCCTAGTTGATTAACCTGGAGGAAGTTATTTTATCTCTGTGATCCTCAGTCTCCTCTTGAGTAAAAACAAAGCTAATGAGTCCTATGCAGTGATAATTACAAAGCATTACAGTTAAAATGCAATGGCTAATGGAAACCAGATGTGCAGAAGGAGTCTTATCCAGGTGAGGGCAAGCCATTATGTCTCACTAAGTGACATTCACCCTAGGAACTAATCTGACCTGCTTTCCTGCTGGCTCAGAATTTTGTTTTCTTGAACTTACTGGTTACCTATGGATTGACTCAAATTATCCGTCTAACCTACGTGCCAGTAGAGCCTTAACTACGTATATATGTCAACATGCCGGTATATTAATCTACAATAGGGAAAACAACTATCAAACACACCAGATGTTAGTATCAATCTAAATAGCACATTCTCTAAAAAGAAAGCCACATGTTAAAAGTGTATAATCATGTTTGCCCATTAAGTATTAAATCAGAAAAGTAGATGCCATTTATATATTTCAGATGTTTGCCTTTTGGCTCTGATAGCTTGCTTGACTCAAATCTCTGTAACACATATATATGTCAGGTGGGTAGCAATTCAAGGAGGTCTGTCACTGGCCACCACCTCCCTCATGGTACTGGGGTGGGGCCTGCCAATGTTTCCATGTGTCACTATGTTTGTTGTTTGTTCAAGCTCTGTGGCTGAAGCAGTCTAAATTTTCCTCTGCCTGATCACAACCTTGCTCAGAACAGAGCATACTCTACATGATTCAGTTTCTCAATTGTGATAACATTCCTGTCCTGTATCCTTGAAATTTTTTCCTCAGTTCACTGGTGTCATAGGTAAGAATATTCCTGATTGTTCCATTCATGAATTTGTAAGAAATATCTGTCACATCCATTGTGTATGGATTTTAATAGCTTACTTCCCCAAAGATGATATTATATTCACTATTATTAGTGACCCTCACCATTGTCTCCACACACCAAATTTTTATATGAAGCTAAAATGCTTTGGACAGTAACTGGTAAATAGTACATGTTCGGTGATAATAGTTATCAGAAGAATTGTTATTTTCCTATGGGAGATGATAAAACAGCATTTTAATTCCCTACACTGAAATCACCACATACAGCTGATCTCCTATGCTGTGGGTAAATTGGGCAACAGTTTAACATAATCTGGTATGAAAGGTGAGTAGTAATTCTGCTTATCTAAAACTTACTACTTTCCTGATCTTCCAGCAATACCTAACACCCCCTCCCTTTAAGATGCCCCTTCTAAGCCAAAACCTAAGTCTCAAAGCATCTTTGTGAATAGTAGCATGTTGACCTGTGAGTGTTTGCTTAGTAATATTGGCCTCTGAATCAGCACAGTGCTGCAATGAAGGTGATAACAAGCAAGCCTAGGCTAGACCTGTTGAATTACATTACTTCCTGAAAGTTGCTTAACCTCTCTGTGCCTCGGTTTTGTTATCTATAAAACAGGGAAAATAAGAGTACCTCCACTAGAGGGTTCTGTGGAAATTAAATATTGCAGAGTGCTGAGCGCATATAGTTTTGGAACATAGAAAATTGTTCAACATATTAACTTCTATTGTACTATTTTTATTAGTAATTATTATTTGCAGTTGTAAAATTCTGGGTATGATTATGAGAAGGTAGGGAATACTAGAAGGGAACTAGATAGGTGTAAAGGGCACTAAAAATGCCCATTGCACAAATCTGGTTAGTGTGTGGCCTGCCCCATGACTTAAGGATAAATGCTATAAAAAGTTGATGGTTTTAATAGAAAGAGCAGTTAATTGAGAGTTAATCTTTTTATTTTGTTTTGTTTTAAGTTTATTTATTTATTTTGAGGGAGGGAGAGCAAGCAGGATAGGGGCAGAGAGAGAGAAGGAGAGAGAGAATCCAAGCTGGCCCCGCATTGTCAGCGTGGAGCCTGGTGCAGACTCAAGCTCACAAACCCTGAGATCATGGCCTGAGCCGAAACCAAGAGCCAGACATTTAACCGACTGGGCCACCCAGGCACCCCTAGAGTTAATCTATTGACAGTAGAAGATAAAATCGTGCTGTTTTCAAATGATGAAAGGTAAACAAAGCTAGTCAACTCAGAGCCATATGCCAAGGAAGTTATTATACTCCAGAGTCTGATCCTCTTCTTCAAAAAGTCTTACAAATTGCAAGACAGAACCATGTTAACCAAAAGGCACACTCAAAATAAATAAGTCTCAGAATGCCATGATATTAATATACTCTGGGATCCACAATCATGAACCGAAATACTTACAACCACTATGATCAGCATTGTGTCTGTGATCAAACCACTTAGGAGGTTAACTCATAGAGGGAAACTGCTGTGTTAATCCTCGAGGGCAAATCACAGTCTGTAACCAGAAACACTGGTAGTCCATTAGACAAGTGCATTCTATCTATTAAGTCATTGACTCGAATCTGATAGAATGTGTATTAGAACCACCTTGGAGCTTTTTGAAAACACATTTATTAACCTCTGGATACAGACAACAGTTACAGAGGGATGTAACACCATACTGTAGGTATACTGACATAGGCCATCAAATAGAACAAACTTGACTGATGAGACTTGCACAAAAATAAAGAAAGTCACACAAAAATTAAATGTCATCAGAAAAATGAATTACTTTGTGGCCATCTTGCAGAAGAGAAAATCTTGACAAGATGTCTAAAATATTGTAAGACAATGGACTACTAAAACCTAAGAAAGATGCAGGAGATGTTTACTCGTGAATGTAGCTGATGGACTGATAGCTGATCAAAGGATTCTTACTTGAAAAAGCTCACCAAATAAACATATGGGAGAAATTAATTGGAGGTGGAAGATGGGAGGAACGGCACTTAGAGGAGGACTATGACCCATATTCATTTTGTACAATTTTATTCTCTTGATCCACCTCCCCCACCACCACAGTAATATAAACAGTACTTTGGAAAACAGTGAACAGCAACTGTGCTAACGACTGGCAGCTGCTCATCTCATGCATGTTTCTGATTGTACATTGTTACTCACCATCACTGTTTACTCTGTTTACTATGAACTACAATTTTCTGATTGGGGGGGAAGTTTTCCAGAAACAATACTCTTTTGGGGAGTAAAGTGCATGCTGCTGTTTCCTGTTTTGCAAAGATTGGCTTAAAGTGGTAGGCTCATTTGTGAAGCAAATGTGTAAGTTTTGCTTTGGAGTAGATAGGCCAATCTGGGTAAGAGTAGTCAACATTACAGGCCAAGGTCTAGGTACAGGATATGCCCTTGTCGGCTCAACTGGAAAATAGGTCAACAGGTTTCTCATCTTAGAATTTTCCCCCATATTTCATTATAAAGCAATTTTCTTTGTTATTTTTTTTCCTGTAAATTATATAATAGGACACAGCTGGTTGTATACCCCATATATGCTGATACAGTGTTGTATATAAATTGCTGCATAAAAACATGCCAAATGGGCAAAAAATACAACATGAGCAAAATTATCAGATTAGATTGGCAGATGCTTATATTAAACATGTCTGTTTACATTGTGTATAAAAGGTTTTCATGGGCTTTGATTTTAGATTCAGTAGAGCATCTCTGTTTCTTTTATGAGATCTAAATTACACTAGTTATTACCGGTTTTAGAAAATGTAAGTTAAATTACAGAAATAATCATATGCTTTTGCTATTTATTTTTTCCCATTACAAATCATATCACAAATGTAGTAATAATATATTCCAGGAGCCTGGCTATGACCAGTCACTCTTAACCACAGGTAGCATCACTATGATCCTAGTTGCTTTGCATTTGGGAATAAACAAAACAAAATTAAAAATAAATTTGTAATAATTTGTATCCAAGTATCACAGTTTACAAGTTACTTAAGGACAGAAAATGAAATAAAAGGGCACATTTACACTGAGGGCACATTGTTTGGCTATTAGTGTGCCATAGTTTAGTTAATTACATAGACTCAAACCAAAATTTTTAAAAACTTTTAGTAATCTGGCATAGTATATTCCAAGAAAACAGGCCTATTCATATATATAAAGTACACATATATTTACATATATATAATGCATACATACATATATATGTATATTTATATTTATATATATATACAGATCATTTTATCTCATGCCCACATATATATACAAATAATATATATACATACAAATATATGTGTGTATATATATACAAATAATCATATCTCAATTTAAAGTAAGTTCAACGATGCAAGATCTAATTAACAAGCATATCAACATGAGGCAATGAGCAAGTATTTCTTGTGGCCTATATGGAAAGTAAGAAAGCTTTTGATGCCCATTCTAGAACCATATATTCTTAATAATATCCATTCAAATAACAGCTCTGGAATTGTTCATTTATCAGATTTATAGGTTTATCAGATTTATAGGGGCCTAGACAGAACTTACTATTGCAAGACCAAGCTCTCAAAAAGACTCTAGAACCCTGTTTCATGTATAAAAATATATAGGTGAGAAAGCATGAATAATTACAGGAATATGCTAAAATATTTACATTGATTTCTTACTTAATCCGTAGAGACTAAAAGAAAGTTCATATGCAGATGACTAGATATTCAAACCATTCTGTCTTTTGGTAATAAGAAATAGGAATCCTAACCTGGGGTGCCTGGGTGGCTCAGTCAGATAAATGTCCAACTCTTGATCAGGTCTTGATCTCAAAGTTTGTGAGATCAAACCCCATATTGGGCTCTGTGCCGACAGCGTGGAGCCTGATGGTGATTCTCTCTCTCCCTCTCTCTCTCTCTCTCTGATCCTCCCTTACTCTCATGTGGCTCTCTCTGAATGAATGAATGAATGAATGAATAAATAAATAAATAAATCCTCTCTCTAGAGGTTTACCTATATCATTTACACCATTGATTTTTAGGAAAATTGTCTTGAAGTGTAATATACTTACTGAAAAGTTGTATACCATATTTATCAACTCAATGACTTTTTAAAAAGAGGACACAGGTGCCTGGGTGACTCAGTCAGTTAGGCTTCCGACTTCGGTTCAGGTCACGATCTCTCAGTCTGTGGGTTTGAGCCCCACGTCGGGCTCTGTACTGACAGCTCAGAGCCTGGAGCCTGCTTCACATTCTGTGTATTCCTCTCTCTCTGCCCCTTCCCTTCTCACTCTCTGTCTCTCTCAAAAATAAACGTTAAAAAAAATGAAAAGAGGACACATCTGTGTAACTTCAGTCTTGATGGAGAAATAGAATATTACCATAAGCCCAGAAATCTACCTGTGTTCCCTATCAGTCCTATGAATCTCACCCTGTTATAACCACTTTCCTGAGTTATTTCAACATTGGTTTGCTTCATATGCTTTTGAAGATAAAGAAATGATTATAGTGAGTACTCTTTTTGTTTTTGTTTTTTTTAAATTTAACAGTATGTTTTTGAAATTCATCCAGGTTATAGAGTAAAACAAATTGATTTCATTCCATTTGTTTATAGAATACCATTAGATAAATATGCCATAATTGATTCATTCTATTGTTTAAAAGTATTGTAAATTACACTGCTATGGACATCTTTTCATATGTCTTATGGTGCTTAAATATACAACTTTCTGTTTGGTATATACCTAAGCATGGAATTGTAAGGAGATGGAATTTACAACAATTGACTTTTACCAATTAACATTCACACCAGCAAAGTATTAGGATTCCAGTTAAACCATATTTTTACCCACACTTGATATCTTCAAGCTTATATTTTAGCCATTCCAGCAAATCTGTTCCCATTAAAGTTTTAATTTATCTCTTTCTGATGATTAACTGTACCGAGAGTCTTTTTTTGTTGTTGGCTATATTTCGTTCCTGTCTTTTCACTCTGTTAATAGCTACTTTTCTTTTTTTTTCCCCCAGAAAGAGAGGCATGATGAATTGAAGTTTTTAATGTTAATGAAATACAAGTTTTCAGTCTTTCCTTTATGGTCAGTGACTTAGGATCTAGATAAAGAAATACCTTTTCATGCCACAGTTAGAAATTAGTTACTTTTGTGATCTTCTAAAAAAATTATCATTTTAGATTCATATGCAAGTCTAAAAACTATCTGTAATTTATTTTTATGTATAATTTAAAATAAAAAAAAATCATTTTTATATTTGTTTTGGACTGACCCAGCACAACTAATGGAAAAGACCATCCTTTTCCCATTTTAGTAGTAAAAGGTCTAAAAAATTACTATTTTTTCCTATTCATTTATAAGAACAACACTTTATTAATTACTGTGGGTTTGTAGTATGGCAAAGTTTGATGTCTGATAGTATAAGTTGTTGAGTTTGTTCATATTCAAAATTATCTTAGCTAATGCTCAATTTGTTTTAATGCTTTAAGTTTTTCATTGGTGTTTTATAGAAAGTTATGTTGAGGTTTTCCACATTTCTTGCAGATTTTTAAAAAGATGTTTGATGTTTTATGCTCTTAGTGTAAACATTTAAATATATATATAGATTTATATATATATGTAGAGAGAGAGAGAGAGATTTTTTAAATGTTTATTTTAGAGACAGAAACAGAGCATGAACAGAGGAGGGGCAGAGAGAGAGGCAGACACAGAATCTGAAACAGGCTCCAGGCTCTGAGCTGTCAGCACAGAGTCCAATGCGGGGCTTGAACCATGAACTGTGAGATCATGACCTGAGCCGAAGTCGTACGCCTAACCGACTGAGCCACCCAGGTGCCCCAAAAAATCTTTATATTTTTAGAGAAATTTTAGGTTCATTGGAGAAGTGAGTGGAAGACACAGATTTTTCATATATCCTCTATCCCCACACATGTATAGTCCTCCACATTATGAACATTTCCAGCAACAGAGTGGTACATTGGTTGTAATTGATCAGCCTACATTGACAGATTATTCTCACCCAAAGGCCATAGTTTATATTATGATTCACACTTGACTCTGTACATTCTGCTGGTTTGGGCAAGTGTATAATGACATGTATCCACCACTATAGTATCATACAGAGTATTTTAACTGCCCTAAAATTCCTCTGTGCTCTGCCATAAGTGTTAAGTTTTCAATTTTGGTTGTGTGTTGCTTGTATATGGAAATATATTTGATTTTTGTATCCTGACATTCTCCTTTGCAAACTACCTAAATTTACTTACTAATAATTAGTTTCCTTTAGATTTTTTATGCACATAATTATTTTTTCAGAATAATGACAGTATTCTTTCATTCAAGTCCTTACATTTTGATTTCTCCTTCTTATTATTAAACTGATAATTCCAGTACAATGTTCAATGGAAGTGGTGCATCCAGTATTTTAAAAATTCATTTCTGAAGACAGTGTGTGGAAAAAAAATAGAGGTTCTTGAGTATGATGTTTTCCTCCAGGGAGGACTTAGTTTTCTTCTGGCAGGCAATTAGAGAAAAGGCAATCAGAGTTTGAGATGGTCTAAGTCTGTGCTTCAGTCTTTTGAGGTCTAAACTATTTCCACTTTGCACATATATTTCAAGCACAGCCCTCAGGGCTCTCAACTGAAAGCCTAGAAGGAGGATGTTTGGCAGATTTCCTCCTTTTTGGCATTTTCAAACTCCAGCTTTTGTGGCCACAGGAAAGCGAGAGTACCAAAAGTGCTGTTATGTTTCCTTCCTTCTTAGATGCAGTTTTCTCATTGGATTCTTAATCTCTTCCCCACTGACTTGGAAATTGACAAATAGCTTGAGGGGAGAAATAATGCTAAACTCTGCAATCCTTTATTGCTCTGGGATCTTGGCCCCTCAAGACATGGCCTCCTTGGTAAACTTGAAATGCAGTTTTATACCTGTATCCCTGTCAGATCACAGAAAGTCCTAAACTGAAGGCACTGTCCCTCATCCCAGACAGCTTAAGGCTCAGCAAATAGTTCAATACAAAAACTGACAACGTTTGCTCATCTTGGAGCTTTTTCTTTTATTCGGAAAACTTGGTTCCTCAAGTCCTGGTTGCCTTGGATGTTCCCATGTTCTCAACAGCTTCTGTTAGCTCTTTTGTTTGGGGTTTGATTGTTGTTGTTGTTTTTTAATTTGATGGAGCTTCTGAGATTGATCTAAGTTGAAAGATTTGGCTGATTGATGCTACTGTACACTATATGGAAACATGTGTGTATGTGTTTAATGATATGCAAATATACAGTATGTGAAAATTAGATAATAAGGAAAATAATTCTAAAATTTAATATGTATATAAGTAATTATTAAATTATATAAATGCCTATTACCATTGATTTCTTCCTTTTTTCCAATATTTTATATTTTTTAATAATTTTTTTTAACGTTTATTTATTTTTGAGACAGAGACAGACAGAGCATGAACAGGGGAGGGTCAGAGAGAGAGGGAGACACAGAATCCAAAGCAGGGTCCAGGCTCCGAGCTGTCAGCACAGAGCCCGACGCAGGGCTCGAACTCACAGACCGTGAGATCATGACCTGAGCTGAAGTCAGACGCTTAACCTACTGAGCCACCCAGGTGCCCCTCCGATATTTTATTAAGAAGTACTCAAACACATAACAAAGTTGGAGAAATTGACAGAGAATCTGTATGCCCACCTCCCAACTTAATATGATGGAAGTATAGTTGACATACAATATTATATTAGCATCACGTGTACAGCATATTGATTCAACATTTATATACGTTATGAAATGATCACTGCTGTAAGTCTACTTATTGCCACCATACAAAGTTACTACAATATTATTAACTATATTTCCTATGTCGTCCTTTACATCCATCGGGCTTATTTATTTTATAACTGGAAGTTTGTACCTTTCAATTCCCTTAACCTATCTCGCCCATCCCCTGACCCCATCTCTTCTGGCAACCACCAGTTCTGTGTTTCATTTTGCTTGTTGGTTTGTTTGTTTTTTAAATTCCACATATAAGTGAAATCATACAGTGCTTGTCTTTCTCGGACCTATTTCATACAGCATTATACTTAGGTCCATCTGTGTCATCACAAATGGCGAGATTTCATTCTTGTGGCAGCCATTCATTTTATGGCTGAGTCACACACACACACACACACACACACACACACACACACACACACACACACCCCATCTTCTCAAACTTTACCATTAATATTTAACTACAATCTTTAAGAAAAAAACATCAACACATTTGTACCTATGCATCCATATCTCTGTCACTCTATTAGTTCATCCTATTTTAGGTGAATTTCACACTAAATTTCAGACATCAATATACTATGTACTAAATTGTTCAGCTGGCACATCATTAGAGTCCAAGATTTGTGTGCAATGTGTATTTTTTTAATTAAAATTTACATGCAATAAAACAAGTATTGATGTCTCATAAGTATAGATTCACTGAGTTTTGCTAAGTACAAATTAACTCTGTAACCTAAACCCCTGTTAAAGATTCAATAGAACGTTTGCATCCGTCAGTCTAGAAAGTGTCCTTATGTTTGATTTCTGTCAATTTCCATTTACACCCTCCAGAGACAAATATTGTTTGGGTTTATTTTTTCAATGAAGAACATTTTTTTCTTGTTCTGGAGTTTCATATAAATTGAAGCATATATTATGTACTTTTATCTCATTTTAAATACATAAAAAAGTATAATGTGTGTATATATGAATACCTATATCTAAATGTCCAAGTTGCTTGGTCTGTCTGCTTTTTATTGCTGGATAGTATTCTACTGTATAAATATGCAATAGGTTTCTTATAAACTTTTCAGTTGATGTATACCTAGGACATTTATAATACTTGGCTGTCAGGGATCAACTATTATGGACATTATTATAAAATTCATTTATGTACATACATAACATTTTTATTTGTCTTGGTTAAAACTAAAGATATTATTTAACATTTCTATTAACAAAACACTAGAGTTTTAGTTGTTGCACGTTCATGGCACATTTGTTGTATGTTACCTTTCAGTTTTAGCCATTCTAGTAGGTATGAAGTTTTATCTCTTTGTGATTGATATGTGCATTTCTCTAATGAATAACAACATTGACATTTTTTTTCCTGTGCCTGTGGGCCATTCCTATATCTCCCTTTCTGAAAGGTCTGTTAAAATATTTTGCTTATTTTAGGGAAGGAGGTTTCTTTTTTATTATTGTGTTATAAGTGTTTTATATATGTCATGCAGGCATGACATTTATATATATTTACATTATATATATTTCTCCAAGTTTGTAGCTTATTAACTTTATTAACAATGTCTTTAGAGAAAGTACAGCTTATTTAGTTTGGTACAGTCTAACTTCTTCTTTCCTATTAAATTTCTTGCCTTCTATAATCCATATAAAAACATTTGCCTACTCCAAATGATGAAGATATTTGTCTATGGTTTCTTGTAAAGGTTTACAGTTTACAATTTGTAATAAGATCGCTGATGAATCCTGAATTATTTTTGTGTACTGTAGGAGATAATGATATTTCTTTATTATGTCAGTATTCAGTTTTTCCAGAACTATTTTTTGGAAGGAGTTTCTTTTCTGAAATGGAATGATTTAGTACCTTTCTTAAAAAAAAAATGACCATTTGTGTGCAACAATTTCTGGACTTTTTTTTTTTTCCATTTATCTATTCAGCAGTATTTATTTCAGTATCATACTGTGTTGATTACTGTAGCTTTATTTTTAGTCTTGATGTCAAGTAGTGGAAGTCTTTCCACATTATTCGTTTATTTGAAGATTGTTTTAGATATTTTAGTCATTTGCAATGTCATATGAATTTAAGAATTAGCATGACAAGTTTTACAAAATAGGCTTTTGGGATCATGATTGAGATTGTTCTCATGGATCAATTTGGGGAAAAATACATGTCAACAATGTTGAGTTTTAAAACCCATGATTATAGTACACTGTCCCATTCATTTAGATTCTTCTTTATTTTCTCCCAGCAATGCTTTTTAATTTTCTGGGAAGAGATCTGTTAATTTATATTTAACCTAAATGTTTTACAATTTTTGGAAACTATTGTAAGATAAATCTTTAAACTTTGATTTACAGGTTATCTCTTGCTGGCATATTAGAAGACAATTGACTTTTTAAACCTTGGATCCTAAGATATTAATTTTAACAGTTGTTTTGTCAATACTTTAGGATTTTCTTTGTAAATGCTTAATTCATCAGCAAATAAAAACAGTTTGTTTCATTCTTTGGAATCTTGATAACTTTTATGTTAATGCATTATATTTAGAGCTAAGATATCCAGGACAATGTTGTAAGAACTAGTGAGAGTGGGCATCCTTGCCCTTGACCCTGATTGCAGGGGTGTTGGCTGTAGTTCTAAAGAAACAAATAGATGCTCTTTATCACATTGAGGAAGTTTCCTTCTATTAATAGTGGGTTAAGAGGTGTTGGTTGTTGTTGTTGTTAATCATAAATGTTGTTGTTAATCATAAATCTGAATTTTATCAATATATTTTATTTACCTATTGTGTTTTTAGTGCTTCATTCTGTTATATGGTAAATTACATTATTTTTCAATATTGAAGCTGGTTTGGCCTTCCTGATAAACTCTACTAGATCTTGCTGTATTATCCTAGTATATATTTATTGGTTTGACTTTCTAATAATGTGAAATAACTTGATCTATTTTCATGAAAGACGGAGGGCTGTAATTGTCTTATTTTGTACTATTTTTGACAGATTTCGGTATTAAAATTACACTCTCCTCATAAATATGGTTGGGAAATGTTCTTTCTCAAGTTTCAATAAGATTTTGTATAAAATATTTTTTATTTTTACCTTAAAATTTGGGCAGAATGCAATTCTGCACCTGGAATTTTCTTTGTGGATCTTTTAAAAAATATCTACTGTAACAAATCCCATTTTTTTATACTAAGTGATCTATCTTTTCCATTTAAATTTGTCTTATTTTTGTAATTTTTAAGGGATTAATTTCACATTACCTAGATTGTCAAATTTGTGGTAATGAAATTGTTCATAATTATTTCATCCATTTGATGTCTTTTGTCTATAATTTTACTAATGATAACATTTCTTTCATTCCTGATACTGATAATTGTGTGTTTTCTCACTCACATACACTCTTTTATCCCCTTGATTAGTCTGGCTGAACTAATTAGTTGTGTTGTGATTCTTTTCAAAATTCTTTACAAAAAATTACTTGTGGCATATAAAATTTTCTTTCTTTAGCTTATATCTTTATTATCTCTTTCCATTGGCTTCTTGTAGTTTGCATTTCTTTATTTTTTTCTAAATACTTAAAGTAAAACTATAGGTCATCATTTTAAAATATTTCTTATTTTCTAAAGTAAACCTTAAATGCTATAAATTTTCCTCAAAGCACTGCTTTACTGGCATCCTAAATTTTTATATGCTTTTATTATAAATAACAAAATATTTTCAGTTTAAAATACTTTATTTTTCATTATTATTTTTTATTATTTGACCCTTGATATTTAAGGAATGTGTTGTTTAGGGACACCCAGGTGGCTCAGTCAGTTAAGCAACTGGCTTTGGCCCAAGTCATGATCTCGTAGTCCATGGGTTAAAGCCCCATGTCAGGCTCTGTGCTGACAGCTCAGAGCCTGGAGCCTGCTTCACATTCTGCGTCTACCTCTCTCTGCCCCTCCCCTGCTCATGCGCTGTTTCTCTCTCTCTCTCTCAAAAATAAACATTAAAATTTAAAAAAAAAGCGTGTTGCTTAATATAGAAATAGTTGAGCATTCTTAAATATGCTGTTTTTTTAAAATTTAATTCCTTTGTAGTAGCAACATACTCTATATAGATGCAATTTTTAAAACTTAAGTTTCTTGTATGAGACAACAGATTTGACTATTTAGAGAATACACTACATACAATTAAGAAATGTATTTTCTGCAGTTGGTGTATTTTATAAGTTGAAAAGAATATTAGCTGAATATGGTTGCTAGTACTATTGAAATCATCTCCATTTTTACTGTTTTTTTGTTTGTTTTGTTTTGTTTTTATGTTCTATTTAGTGCTGAGAATTCTGTTTAAATCTCTGGCTATATGTTTGGTATTATCTTTTCCTATTTTTAATTCAGTTAATTTGTATCTCACATATGTTGAATTTCCATCACTAGATGTGCCCATACTTAAAATTATTATATCATCTTCATGAATTAAATATTTTATCATTTTAAATGTCTTTTCTACAGTAATATTTTTTGTCTTGAATTTTTTTTTCCTGCTCTTAATTTAGCCATTTAGTCTACTTGCTTACTCTTTGCATTATGTCTATTACCGTCTATTTGCTTTTAACCTGTCTTTTTATTTAAGTTATATTTGTAGATTTGTATTACATATGCATTATTTATAATGTACAACATACATTATATTATTGAGTCTTTCTTGTGTGTGTATTTTGACAATTTCTGACTTTTACTGACAGCATTTAGTTCATTAACATTTTATATAATTTTGTCATGATTGTTCTTTACTTTGTCCCTCTGATCTTTGATTGTTCCTCCTTTCTGCTTTTTAAAAGTATTAAAGTATATTTTAAGGAAAAAAGTGGCAGCCCTCCCACCATGGGGTTTGCTTTGTTTATCCAGAGCTTTAGTGTGGTGGTCTTGGCAGCCAGTCCTGGTGATTCAGTCCACAGTTGTAGTTCCAGTGAGGGTTAAGAAACGTTTCACACCTCCTACTTATGAACCCAAATACAAATCAGAAATGGAGTTTATAAAACATGCCCGGAAAGCAGGACTGGTCACTCCTCCAGAATGTTTGGAACATCCCCTACGCTTGGCCTGTATGGCTGGTATCTTTGACATCGTTGTTCCTCGAGAGGGTGATACTCACTTGTCCTCTTTCAAAGGAACGATTGGCACAGAGAAGTGAGAGATTGAAGAAGAGATTGGCATCAAAATTCTCAATATGGAGGATTAGAGAACGTAATCCTAATCCTTAAAAAGCTAAGGATATCTTTACTGAAGCTCACCTTTGTCTAAATAACTCAGACCATGACTGGCTTCACACCTTGGTGACTGAAAAAAATTTTTTTTTTTTCCGGACATGGTCTCGGACATCAAATATATGATTATCTGCTGGAGCTTCATAGGATCTTTAGATCCACACCTGGTGGTTCAACTTCACTGTTCAAGTCTATTGCACCAGAGCAACATGTATGGCCAGCTCATCATCTGCATGCACACCCAGCATACTCTGGCCATTTATGACCATTTTGGTAGGTTGGTGTATGGACAGGAAGATGTGCTCAGGGATATCCTGGAGTATGTTGGGTTTGAAAAGCCCCTGGTAAAGCCCTATGGAGCTGGAGAATGCATGGAAAGATCATCCCCCATGGGTACCCCCTAAGCAGCCTGCCCTTAAGGCAGTGATGATCCCTGGGCCTCAGCTAAAACCCTGGGAAGACTAGGAAGTGCCACAAGGAGAGGCCCATAAGCTTCAGCTATCCTGATGGAAAAAATGACTCTAGGGGTGACACATGGACAATGACGCAGCTGGAAGCTGTGGAGTCTGGGAGCTCTGAAGTCAGTCATCTCTCCATGATGTCATAGAAAGATCTACCTTTGTCCGGTCCTGTCCTGCTTAGGTGTTTTTAGCTGTCTGCTTGGCAACCACAGCTGATGGCTGGGCCCACATGGGTGGCTGATAGGCACAGCCATGAACCAATTCTTCTTCTTCCTTTTGAAATTGTATGTCTGACTTCTGAGTCTCAAGCAAAGTATGATGCAGATACTTTTTTTATCCTGCAGCAGAGACTGTTAGGAGAAAACTGGCAGAATTCTCTTTTTAATTAAAAGCGAGGGATAAGGGGTTTACATAAAACACTATTAGGGTATTGGACAAACTGTGGTGGGCTCTGTACCTTTCCTGGGGTTTAGGTTGGAAGTAGATCAGCCTTCAGATGGCAAAAGTGGAAGATAGACTGAACTGTGAGTGATGTGACTTCCAGGAAATCCCGACTTGGGAAAAATAATTAGTGTTCATTGAAGAGGGTCCTTTCTTGTTTATTGACTCACGTGATCAGCATTTATATCTCATAGAATATAAATTCAAAGAAATCCTTTATCTTTCAAAAAGATTTAAAAAAATAAAATTATTTATTTAAGTATATGTTAAGAATTCTATGTTAATATTTTGTTATCCATTTTGCATTGTCATGTGGTTGCTCTTGGGATTGCAGTGTACCTCCTTTCATAGTCAGTATGGAATTAATATTGTTTCATATAAAATAAGGTAATAGTACAGCTTTATAAGTCTAACTCCATTTCCTCCATGTTATAGTTGTTGTATGTATAGTATCTATATCTATATAAAAAACCATATATATAAATGTTTATTTTGAGAGGGGAGCATGTGCACACAGGCACAAGAGCAGGGGCAGAGAGAGGGAGAGAAGGAGTGAGTCAGCACGGAGCCTGATGTGGGGCTCAAACTTATGAACTGTGAGATCATGACCTGAGCCAAAGTCGGGTGCTTAACCAACTGAGCCACCCAGATGCCCCTATACTTTCTTTTAAAGCAATTAATAGGGGAAAAAAAAGGTTTGTTTTGTTTTTTAACATTTGCCCAGATATTTACTATCTTTTGATCCTTTGTTCTTTCCTAAGGATCTATGTATCCATCTGTTAACTTTTTTTTTAAGGGGATTTATTTATTTTGAGAGAAGGAGAGAGAGTAAGAGGGGCAGGGAGGGAGACAGTATCCCAAGCAAGCCCTACAGTCAGTGCATAGCCCAATGCAGTACTTGAACCCATAAACCATGAGATCATGACCTGAGCAGAAACCAAGAGTCAGATGCTTAAATGATTGAGCCACCCAGTGACCCCCTATCCATCTGTGTTCAACTTCTGTTAGCCAGAAAAACTCTTTGTCTTTCTTGTATTTGATATCTGCTGGCAATGAGTTCTGACAGCTTTTCTCTTTTCTAATCTGAAAATGTATTTATTTATTATTCTTGATATGTGTGTTGGCTTAATATAGATGTCTAGATGGACAGATTTTTTCCTTTTAATATTGTAAATTTGTTTCACTGTCTTCTGATATCCACATTTTCTGATGAGAAGTTAGCAAAAATTCAAATTGTGTCCTAAAATTAAGATGTTATTTTTTCTCTAGCTGCTTTTAAGACTTTGTTTCTCTTTGGTTTTCAGCATTTTGATTTTGATGCATTTACAGTTTTTTTTTTTTAATTCCCATTTCTGCTTATAGTTTAAGGAGCTTCTCAATTCTATAAATTTATAACTTTCACCATTAAAATATTTTTTTCTACTCAGTTCTATCCTGTTTTTCTGAGATTACAATTCCACATATTTTAAACCTTTTAAAACTTTTCTTCAGGTCTTAGTTGATTTTTTCCCCAATGATTTTTCTCTCTGTACTTCAAATTGAATAATTACTATCAATCTACACATTCATTGACTTTTCCTTTATTTCCTCTACTAGGCTGTTAAGCACATCCAGTAATGTTTAAATTTCAGTTGTTTCAGAATTTCCATTTTGTTATCTATCAGTTTTATTTCTTTTTTTAATGTTTATTATTGAGAGGGACAGAGTGTGAGTGGGGGATGGGCAGAGAGAGATGGAGATAGAGAATCTGAAGCAGGCTCTAGGTCTGACCTGTCAGCACCAGACTCCAGTGCAGGACTCAAACCCACAAACCTCAAGATTATAATCTGAGCTCAAGCCTCATCATTTTTGTTTCTTTGCTGAAAATATTCTAACATTCGTTCTTTGCAGACATGTTATTCTTTACATTTTATAGTATAGTTATGGCTCTATTATTTGGAACATTGTCTTGTCTCATGTGGCTTTTTGTTTGAGAATTGTAAATGTCTTCCTGGTACTTCATATGTCATGCAATTTTGAATTGTACTCTAGAGGGGCTCCTGGGTACTCAGTTGGTTAAGTGTCCGACTCTCACTTTCAGCTCAGGTCATGATCTCACGGTTTCATGGGTTCAAGCCCCGCATTGGGTTCTGTGCTGGCGGCATGGAGCTTGCTTGGGAATCTCTCTCCTTCTCTTCCTCTTCCCCTCTCTCTCCCTCCCTGCCTCCCTCCCTTTCTCATGCTGTCATTGTCTCTATCAAACACAGATAAATAAAACCCCTAAAAATTATAGGAATTGTACTCGAGATATTTTCACTGTGATTTTTGATGATTTTGGATTCTTTTTTTTTTTTTAAATGTTGATTTTTGTTTGGTTAGTAGGATGTTTTCTGGCCATCCAGAATAAGAATCTCTATTATTAGGTTTTAGTACTTAATTCTATAAGCATAATGTAAACATAAGTATATATGGGCATTTCTAACATACTCTGCTTTGTTAAAAACATAACTGAATTTCTTATTGACCTGAATTTCTTTAAGAAATAAAAATTAATAAACTTTTGGCTAGATTGCTACTTGGAGCTTATACCCATAATGAAACTAATTTGTAATTTTTTTTCCTTACTTAGTACTAATTTAACCAGATGATATGAGAAATTATTTTTGTGTCTACTTTTTGAAATGACTTAGTATCACTTAATCGTGCATCTGAACATCAGCCAGTGGGACAGCCACATTGTTCAGGGCACTAATGTAAATGTAAGGCTAAATTATGCCCATAAACCTTCCCCAAGGAACCTTAAAACTAGAGAAAATAAATGAAAGATATAATATATATAAACACCTATCATTTCCCATGTTATAATGGCAGGAGAAATAGATACATCAAATGTTAGAAAGGTTAGATAAAAGGAACATCATAATCAAGAAAAGTTTTAGTACATAACATTTCATTAGAGTTGACTCTTGATGAGTATTTACTATTTTACACAAAGTATAGTAATGTTGAATACATTTAAGAAAGAATTGGTGTTGACTGATAGGTAGAGAAACATGTAGAATATTCAAGGAAGAGAAATTAAATATATTTTATTTAGAGCTTAAATTTTGGTATGAAGGTAGTAAATGCTGGAAGTGTCTGTAAAGGACCTGAATTACAGGATCATTGTACACTTGGATAGTCTATATATTAATATCTGTGATTTAGGAATATTGACTAGTCTATAAAATTCCAAGTGACTGGAGCAGCAAGTTGAAAGAAAAAAGAAAAGTTAGGAGGCAGTTGAGATAATTGTAACATTAAGAAACCAAGGTTGAGGGTTTCCACTAGAAGACTACTTTGGGAATAAAAAGGAAGGAAGAGTGCTGAAGTATATCAGCAGCAGCTAGAGAATTTCATAACTGAATAGGCTGATACATAGGGAACAAGAGGATAATACCGTAAGAAATGCCTTAGTTTGAAAGGAAAAAAAAAAAAACAAACAGTATGAGTTGAGTTTAACAAGTGTTGAATATGCAATAATAGGAAAACATAATGAGTAAATAGTTGAAAATAAAAAAATGGAGCTGAGAATAAGTATCATGGCTGGAAGGTGCCTCGGTGGCTTAGTCACTTAAGCGTCTGACTTCAGCTCAGGTCATGATCTCGCAGTTTGTGGGTTCCAGTGCTACGTTGGGCTCTGTGCTAACAGCTCAGAGCCTGGAGCCTGCTTCAGATTTTGTGCCACCCCCCGTGCCCGGTCTCTCTCTGCCCCTTCCCCACTCATGCTCTGTCTCCATCTCTCTCTCAAAAATGAATAAACATTAAAAAAAAACTTTAAAAGTATCATGGCTGGAAATACCTATTTAGAATCACCTGGTTAATTATAATTAATAATAATTAGAGCTAATATAAAAATACTGTAGGCCAGGCGCTCTGCCAAGTGATTTTCCCAAATAACCTCATTTACTTATCAGAAAAATCTATGTATACACTATTTTTTCCCATATTATACATAAAGAATCTTAGTTTCAGATGCGTTTCTTTTTCCAAGGTCACACAAATAATCAGTGGCAGATCTAAGATTTAATCTCAGGAAGTCCAACTTCTTTTATTAACATCTGTTCTCTATTGAGTCAGAAATCAAACTTGATGTTATGATCCTTTGAAATTGTTGAGGGATGTGGAGTAAGGAAATAAATAAGGAGGACAACAAAGACATGAATTTGGAGAGGCATGTAGCAAGGATTTAAGGAATGGAAATTAGCTGTAAACAGCAGGATGAGATTTAGCATAATCCAAATCATGGTGGCATGAACCTGCATGGACTTAATTTGAGGGGAGGGGCATTATTCTCTGCCCAGGTTTTCCTCAGGCACATATGCTAACTGTTTTATCTGCTTCTTCATCCTGGCCTTGTCCTCGAAGTTCTTCACTGTCACCCTACTTTTGGTGACCTCTTGGGCTTGTCCTTTCTATGGTCACACCTTCCACTACAACAAAAATGCTGCTCTCCTTCCCAGATCTTTCATGCATCACATACAACATAACCAAGGATAGACTATCACTTTAAATAAAATTTTAGAGAAATAATTAAGAGGAAGGTGCACTTCAGGAACTAGGTTTAGGTCTATGACAGGTTCCCTTATTCCACCGGTTATAAGCCTTGTTCCTGAACTGCTTCTTCATGGCCAGGGACAGCTCTTCCCCAGCAATAAAATTTACCAGGGACCTCTGTTTCTCTGCAACTGGACTGAATTGATTCTCGGCATTAAAGAAAAGTGATGCTTTGGGTTTTTTATTGGTTTGGTTTTGGATTTACTTTTTGTTGTTGGTTCACTGTTCACTCAAATGATATGCATCTTTCCTTGTAGAATTCTTAAGCATAGTCCCAGGATTAATTTACTCAACAATAAAGTTTGGATATTTTATCCTTTCTCTTACTGTGAGAATAGAAAACTCTGCAGAAAGAACTAGACACTAACTAAGCAGTTAAATAATCAGGATAATGTACCCCTTCACTTTCTTTCAAATGCTGAACCTATTGAAAAGAGAGAGACTGACAAAAACAGACAAGCACCGACTGTGTTGGTTTAATTCCAAATAAGTGATTAAGTGATAACCAGGGAAGTGCCTAAAACCAACTCTATGGAAGAGCCCATACTGAATTTGGAAAATCATTTTATATTTTACTATTTTAATTTATTTTATTTTATTTTATTTTATTTTATTTTATTTTAATTTATTTTATTTTATTTTATTTTATTTTATTTTATTTTATTTTATTTTATTTTATTTTATTTTATTTTATTTTATTTTATTTTATTTTATTTTATTTTATTTTATTTTATTTTATTTTATTTTAACAAATGTCCTTCTTGTCACTTATTGTATATACTTTACAATAAATATCAGTTATCAGTGGTACTCATAAAGAAGTGACATAAAGAATGAATTCATTTATGAATGAAGTGATCAAGAAGGACTATCTCCTGACTCTGGCTATCTTCATGACCATGTTTGGTTTTTGCCAAAGTGGTTTCTGACTATCGGTTGCTAAATATAACCATGGAGCTTCAGGAATTTTTGAAAAGAAATGTCAGATAATTAATGCCAAGTCCCGGATATTAACTAGCTAGATCTGAAGAACAGGGACCTTTTCTTATAATAGTCATCAGATACAATAGGTGGCATTTTAAATATTTAATAAAATATGAATAATAAATAACACTGTAAATAAAAGGTCAGGAGCTGGCCTAACACTAGGGAACTCTAGCACTCGAGGGGACCAAACACTGGAGTATTTATTCGAGGCAACTGCCCTCTGTGTTCTCCAAGGGATGGTCTGACTGACCCAAAGGTCTTTTCCATTTTGGGTTAATATAGTTTTATGAAAAACATACTTCTAAGATGTTTGTACTCAGGAAACACTCAAGAGGCCCCCAGTCTTTATTAAATGAGAAAAATATTAAATTGTTTAATCTCCGGGGTCATATTTATGTTTACATTTCAAACTAAAATATACAGGTCTCAAGCTGTGCTGCATCTAGTACTTTGATTTTGTTTGTTGGCTGGGTGAAATATTGTATCATTTACATCTTTTCAATAGAGGAGAATGACTTGTTTAGTCCCTCTAGTATTTACTATTCTAGTCTCAGATTGAAGTAACCCTAGATGAAATGAACTCAGGAAAGAAAGGGGTGAGCAGAATTTATATAACACAGTAGCCAAGAAAGCTACTGGAAACATAAATGGCTCTAATGTTGAGGTTGAAAAATTAACACCCATTAACTTGCTGATAATTACCAGAGAGTCCAAATTTAAGAGTTGATTCTGTATTCCTTTTTCCCACAATTGATGTGGTTTTGCTTCCATTGCTTGTTTGGCACAGTTGCCAGGTATAAAACAAACCCTAGACTACCAAGGAAAAAATTTTCTTTTTAGCTTTCTGCTCACTTCATGTCAAAATTTCTCATTGTGGGTTCATTTCACCTTTGGGCTTTGCTCACCTATTATGTGCAATAAAATGTATGTAGGTTTTGCTTAACAACTGATTTATTAAATGTTGGAGCAAGACATGAAGCTGCACTTAGGCTCTGTAGCAAAACAGAATCCTCACTGCATTGCACAGACTGTGGAAAATAGTTTACTTAGCACAAGATGGCTAGCAATTAATGCTCAATCAGGGAACTTCTAATGAATTTTACCCACCCATCTTAAACTAAGCTCAGTTAAATGCCAAATGTGTTATTAAGACCAGTATCTTCTATAAACCTCATACACCGAATACTCAGGTTTCATGTCAACTTAGTAAAGAAGACTGAGAGTTGAGCTGTATACTTGGTGTAAATAAAATATACAACAAAGAAGTTGAAAAACCCAGATTTTTTTTTCTTTTCTTTGACTTTACTTTTATCTATTATTTATTCTGAATTGTATTTTATAGCAAAATGTTTGAGGAATCTGAAGCACAAACAACATATGGGAGACTAAATATTTTGTAGGCTTAATGATGTCTTAGTATTTTGCTTTGTATGAAATTCTAATCACCGGATATGTTTATCACTGCAGATGGGATATGCAGGCTCCTCATACCTCAAGGGATTACAGAATCCAAACATCTGTAACAGGGGAAGAAAAAAAATCCACCACAATGTACAAAATTTAAAAGAATGAATTAATGAGAATAATGAATGGAAATAAAAGTTTATTATTAACACCATCTTGTATTTATAATTACCAATGAGCTCTGTGTGCCTTGGAGACCTTGAGTCTATCTTTAAATATATAATGAGATATTAAAACACAATCTAGATATAAGGAAATAGGCAATAATCTTCTTTCCACTTTTAGTTGGGTGGTTTGGAGCTAAGATGAAGACTTGCCATAATTAATGCAGTCCACATATTAGGCTGTTTATACAATTGAAACACCTGGTTCATAATTTGCTGTTCCACTAAATTCAACCAGATATTTTCTAAACATATTAAAGCCCTATTAATTGGAAAACATATAGAAAAGGGTTGTTTAGGTTATGTAAATTTACTGGTTTAACTGAAAGGAGAGATGATGAATCTGAAATGTATATTGACTTTAGAATATATATTGCCATTTAGTTGTTTGGAAAAGACTTTACGTATTACTTCTGTTCTCATGAGTTGTGTCTTTTTGATAAAGCCAAGTGCAGGGGAATAATAGATTAGCGTTTGTTTCTGATGACTGATTTGCTGATTTATTCATCATTTTAATTTTTAAAAAGTCTTCTGAGGGTCTCTGGTAGGAGATGGGGCGAACTGAAAATAATCTGTCAATTGTAGACGGTAGATGTATAAACCATGGTCACTCCCCAGATCAGGCTTTGCATTGACAGAACATCTAGTATATATTGAATGACTTATAAATGAACTTTATAAAGCTGTAATGGCCTGGCTTAGGCAAATTTTGAGTATTGCCTTTGAAAATAATACCTTCAATGAAATAGGGCTTAGGAAGAGAAAGCAATGCTTCTTTAATAGCATTGTGAAAAGAGTAGTAAAAGCATGAGTACTGAGGCTGGACTCTGTGAGTTCCAATCCTGAAACTGCCAATTAATAGCTCTGTGAGTTGGAGCAAATCAACACTTAGTGACTTATTTTCAATATCTATAGAATGCATCAAATAATAGAATTGGCCTTAAATATATATATGGAGTTTTATAACTTCTGTATCATAAAGCATGGTCTGACACATCATAAAGGCTATATAAGTTTTATCTATTTTCAATTATTTTGGTTTTGGAATTAGAGGTTGTATAAAGTATAACATATATGAAGTAAATTGTTTAATCATAATAAACAATACAATTTGATAACACTGATGATAATTTCTTTTTGTCAGTATTGTGTATCACAATCTTTGGTTCCTATAAGTTACAGACAAAAGGGGGAAAGGAGTCCTTGATAGAGAAGAATCTCTTTCTGTACTGGTAAATAGAGAAACTGTTTAAAATTAGTAAATAGAAAAACTAGTTAACTGTACCTTAACCAGCAGTAGTCAATGGCTTCTTTGATGGGCAGTCCATATTCTGGAACATTCCAAATGCTAGTTCTATTATCCAAAAGTCAGTATGTGTTGAATACACACACACACACACACACACACATACACACACACACACACACACACACACACACACACCATCTAATTTTGGAATGGTTACTCTTCCACTGTCCATATTCTGATATCCTCTGACTTAATTGGGTTTCAGTGAAATGTGTATCCTAAATGTGTTAATGGTGTAGAGAATTTTATTTTTCATCCCACAAAGATTGTCTTAAGGTTCATTGTAGAAAACCAAAAATGCCATAATGGTTCAGATATATGGTCTATCTGGCATAATCTTTTTTCTTTCAGTAACAAGAAGAAATATTCATATAGAAAACTCTGGTTATTTACAGAAATTATTTTAAAAAGTAGATTCACTGATTTTTTTCTGATATCTATTTATAGCCATCCAGTTCAAATGTTCTATTCTTTACCACTAAAACAAAATATTATGAAGAAAATATCAACAGGGCAAGATGTGACAACTCTTTAGAAATATGACATCATTTATATTTTGTAAAAAAAAAAAGTTTACATGAATGAATTATATGGAGACATTTATAAATATTACACATTTTAGGTTGCTCAGCTCCTTTAAATTAACCAATAACATCTAATTACTCTTTCAAAATCATGTGTAGGAAAGGAGAAAAAAAAAAAAAAGATCTTAAAACACTGAAGAAAGGTAGGAATTGTGGAAGATAGCTATGCTTACCATCATACCACCAAGTCTAAAAGTAGAAATTTTGGAGATCAAATTCACATGGTTTGGAATGGATAAAGAAGGCCTAGCTTTTCTTTTAAAAATCAATTGCATGTCCGTGAATTTAGTCTGCAGTATAGTAAATGGACATGTTAATAAAAATTACATATAGCATAAAGAGACATACGTAACACTGTATGCACACAAGTCAGTAGTGCTTTCTGTGTATAAGGTGGTAACACCTTAGTGAACTATTTTTTTTTATTGTTGACTGGATTGCTCATACTATTGAAAGGGACCAGAGGGCTACAGATGACCAGACACATTATTTCAACATTTTAAAAACACATAGATCATTGTATTACTTATAGCTAGCTAATGACTTGGTACTGTGAGAACTTTCCCAGGTGAAGTCTTTAATTGAGGTATTTCATGAAGGGCAAATAATTATATACAATTGATTGAAGTAAACAATTGTTTTTTTTTTTTTTTTTTTTTTACTTTTATCTCTGAAGTTTTTTTTTTTCCATTTTTATCATCATTTTGTTTTACATGTGATTATCATATTATCTTTGGGTTATCTGGGTTTCTAATTTGTAATAATGCTAATATTAGAGAGTTAAAAACCTGCAAATTTGAGAAATACATACATTTTCATATATTTTCAAAGAAATTTTTTTTCACATAGTTTAAAGTACTACAGTGAGAGAAATAACAGAATCGAATGATTAATAGTGATACTTGGGGTTTGTGTTAAAGAAAACATGCAAATTATATTTAATTTCAAAAGTTCTTAGATTTTGGGGGGACATTATAGAGGAAGTCCTTTATTTCCATTTTTTGGGGAGAAATATTTTTCTTAAAGAGTGGTCCTTGTTATCCAAGTATTTATTAAATTAGAGAGGGGTCAACAAAAAAAAAAACTCACCCTGCTCACTGTTTCTGTAAATAAAGTTTTATTTGACTGTAGGCATGTCATTCTTTTATGTATTGTCTTTGACTGCTTTGATGCTACTGTGACTAAGCTTAGCTGCAACAGAAACAAAAAAAATATTTATTCCTGGGCTCTGTATAGAATAACTTTGCTGTCTCCTGAATTGGAGGCTCAAATTCCGTCATAATATGAATCAAGTTTACTAAAACATGACTACTTAACAAAATTTATTTCTATTTAATCATCTTCTCACAGAACAATACTATTGATTGCCTGAACAGTTTAGATCTCTCTCTGATTTTTAGTTTTGAAATATGGCAATGTTATATAGATACAGAGCAGCAGGGTTGCAAACTTGCATAGTAAATCTTAAAAACAGCCACAGGATTTCATGAAGTAGATGAGAGCAATATTGGAAAACTGTCCTAATAACTTGTAAAGCCATTGATTAACATGGGAGCATCTGGCAATTAGAACATTTACCAAACTCAAAAGTTAACTCTTAAGGAAAAATTAACAAGAACAGGGAAATGTTTGGTGCTTCAAATGCATGTAATTTATGATTTCAGCATCAGAGTTGAGGGGTCCTTGGGAAAGTTTCTGAACTCTGAAATATTTTTGGATAAAGACCCATTTAATGGTTTTATAATAGTTTCAAAGTGAGAGATATTGTTTTCTTGGTGTAACAGATTTTTGCCAGGAAAATTATGTCCTGAAAACAACTGATCTGAGTATTAACTCCACAAATGAGTAGATGACTATAACTGTAAATATTGCTAAGAAAAACTAACTATTGGGGAGCCTGTGTGGCTCAGTCCATTAAATGTCTGACTTCGGCTCAGGTCATGATCTCACAGTCTATGAGTTTGAGTCCTGCGTCGAGCTCTGTGCTAACAGCTCAGAGCCTGGAGCCTGTTTCAGATTCTGTGTCTCCCTCTTTCTCTGCACCCCTGCCCCCCACCCCCTCACCGCTCACACTCTGCCTCTCTCTCTCTCTCAAAAATAAATATTAAAAAGTTAAAAAAAAACCCTAAACTATCATAATTGAGACAATGTTCTCTTTCACTTTTTACTACAGACTAGCAGATTCATTTTAAGTAGGTATATCATGAAGTACCAATTACTCCTAATAAATAAATAAATAAATGAATAAATAAATCAGGGATTTCCTAAATCAATCAATCAGGGATTTCCTAAATAAATAAATGAATAAATAAGGAAACAAGGAAATCAGGGATTTCCTATAGTCTCACACATGATCTGCAATCCAGTATTTGGGAAAGTATACATACACACACACACACACACACACACACACACACACACACACACACATACACGTTTTTGTATGAATGTTTCAAAGTTAACCTATTATACAATGCTTCTGAGAAACCCTTTCAAGTAGAAGTCTAAAATTTTTCATATTCCCTCTTGTTCTGAATATAGATTTATTTGGCTAAACCATTAGATTTTCTGATAGATCTAAATCATGGATCTTTTATATGTTATTATAAAAATATGAACTATGAGCAGAGAAAACATAAACACACATGAAAATAACTTTTAATATTTTATAAATAAGAGAACAAGTAATTGGGTCTTATCTTCCTAGAGAAAAATATCTAAAGGACAACTTATTGCTAAATTTCTAATAAGTGACTTAAGATGTAGTTAAATTTAAAGCAGGATACCTTTCTTTCTTTTTTTTCTGTATGTGTGCAGAAAATGATATAGGTATTGGCAACAAACAATTTCCCTCCAAATTATTTTTTCCCTACAATGTTAATTTACTTTTTCTATCCATATACCACCTTTTACCTTTGGAAAGACTACTGCTAACTATATTACATAACTGTATTTTAGTGAATCATGGATACCCCTGAGCAGAGACCATTTGGCTATGGTGAATTGAGGTAGGACAGGTGAATTGAACAGAGGGTTAGAGTGGTGCTAAAGGTTTATTTAGGCTTATTATTTATTTAGGCTTAAAACCGCTAAGGGATCCAGAACTCTGAAGCTCTCATTGGTTTAAGTTTTATAGGACGGCCAAGAAGTTTGTTTAAATTGATATATGTGCCAATTATTATTTAAACAGCTCAATCCCAGACTTAGTTAAAAAACCATCATCGTAAGGAAAACATACCTGACAGATTTCTCGACTTAATGATAGATAATGTCATAGATGTTCTCTTGTATCAAAGTCAACACATCATTTACTCCGCTTTCTAGTGTTATGAGTGGCATTTAGTTTAAAGTTTTCTGTCTTTTCTAGCATTCCCAAATGATTTAATTTTCTCATTTTGCAATGAGAGTTGCAATCATGACAGAAAAGGTTATGTCCTTGAGAGACAGATTTCTATGAACAGCAAGGTCTCACTAGGATTCTTATCAGCATTCACTAAAGTATGCTGTTCCACGTCAGATAAATTTATTCATAATCCCCAAGTTAAGTTAAATAATGTAAATTTAAAGTAGGATTCGTTTACATTGTGCTTTATACCTGATAATTGTTGATGAGCTATTGCAGCCACTGCATTAAAAACCGTTAACAAGAAAGGATTCATCATTGTACCAGTGCATTCTTACATCTCCATTCTGTTCATTTTGACTTTTTCAGAGTGAAAGAACAGTGTAAGTTACTGTAGTCAGACCTATTACTCAGACTTTTTTTTTTTTTAAATCTGACTTATGAATTACATTTCCCACTAAAAATTTAACTACCTCAGGTGCTCCGAGCTTGACTCAGAATCTGATAACACACATATGACACATACTGTTATTTACCTGGGATGAAGGATCATTTTTGTCAATGAACCATGAAATGTGTTATGGCAATGTGCTTTGCTAAGAACTGATTACATGGAATTTGTGTGGTAATAAAACTGAACAATTCAGTAACTTAAGACATCACTTACTCTTCTAAGCAAGCTAATGCTTCATGTATCTCCTTTGGAGAGCAGAGATCACAGGTCTCTGCTATTCATGCTTTAGCAGGATTAATGATTTTATAAATGTTGCCAAATAATAGCAATATAATATATCTTCTTTATTCATAAAAGCCGAGTTCATTCTGGTGCTTATTTCTGTCATAAAACTTAAGTCTCTTAATGGCAAAGCAGTTGAAAAAGGCTGAAAGACAAATTGAAAAAACTCATTTTGGTTATATGTGTTATGAGAATCTGAGCCAATCACACAAATCTCTCAGTTTCCAACTTCAACCTGGGAGACATACTATAGGGGTTCTTATTCCCAAGAGGGTATCAGGTCAGTAAAACTAATGTGATCTACAGTTTTGGCCCCAAATTCTTATCCAGCCTCTTAACACAGAGGATTTAGGCCACAGGTGGATTTATAAGGCCTGCTTTACACCTTTTGTTTAAGATTAAACCTGAAGGATCTGTTAAGAGAGGCAGCACCACTTGATAGTTCAAAGCCTGACCTGAAAATCTGTTCGAGCTTTCAATGAAATTGCGGTCATTTCCATGCTGCTTAAATAACAGTGACCTCTCTGTACTTGAGTCTCTTCCTCTGTAAAATACAGATAGATAAATAGAGAGAGAGAGAGAAAGAGAGAGAAAGAAAGAAAGAGTAGTATCTACTTCATATTGATAAAGGATTTAAATGACTATACACGGTAATATTCAGATAAATATCTTAGAAAAGCGTCAAGCATATGGCAGACACTGTAAATACAATCTAGTAGTGTGAAAAATTATTAAACTACCTGATTGTATATTTGTGTTTCTAGACTCCATCTTAGATTTATTCGCCTCTTGTAATCCTATAAAACTAACGTTGTAGGATGAACTAGAAGGAAAAGAGCCACAAAGGAAAAAGACATTTATTCCCCACTTCTAACACAGTATAAACCCTCTTAAATAGCATGTCCTGAGTCATCGGTTACTTGTATCAGGCAACCAAACCATCCTAGATAACTCCTTCACACCCCTCATCTCTTACAATCAGAATCCAAGTCCTGTGTATTTTACCTTTAAAGATATTTTCATTCCTTCTCTCTCGCCATCCTCTCCCACCAGCCTAGCACAAACGACTGTCACTTTTCATCCATTCTACTCTCAAATCACTTCAACACTCACTGGCAGCCCATTGCCCTTACAATGAAGTGCACAATCCTTCCTTTATTATGAAAATTCCTGTATGTTCGGTCCTGCGTCTAACTCCCCCCTCCCTCATGTTGCTCCAGTCTCCTCCTTACTCCTAAGGTGACAGTCAAATTGATTTTCCTTGTGTCCGTGAAGTGATTGGAGTGCAATGCCACTTTGATACGCCTTCGTAATCTCTGACTGTAATACCCTCTCCTACCTTCTTTGCCTGATCTCAACTTTGTGTCTCATCCTACTCATTCTTTCTCAAGGAAGCATTTCCTGAATGCTTCAGCTATACTATGTGCTCCCATTTTCCACTCTGCTGGAACTTTGCTTCTCTTTTGTAGAGCTTACACAATGGTACACACATTACTTGACTCACTTATTGAATGTGCAATCTATTGACTAAACTAGAAGCTCCTTAAAAGTTATACTATGTCTTTTCCCACACTGTATCAGGCACATTAGCAATATAGTAAATATTTTTGAATTAATGAAAACAGTGTTTTCCTTTTATCAAAAGCACACAATCTATAATAATGCTTATTTTGTAAATCATCATCTCAGAACTACTCTACATTTGGTGTGGAGTGAGGTGGGGCCCCAAAGGGAGGAATCATGGATTGGGGTTATAACCCATTTATGGAATTACACAACTTCTCTGAGACTCACATTATATCTGCTGCAAAATACGTGACTTTCACTTTAAAATTTTGATGTATATCAGTTCTAAAAGTTGTGTATTTTAATGTTTGTTTATTTTGAGAGGGTGTGTGTGCACATGCACCCATGTGTGCGAGCTGGGGAGGAGTTGAGAAGGAGATAGAATCCCAAGCAGGCTCCATGCTGTCAGCACAGAGTCTGACACAGGGCTCCATCCCACCAACCGTGAGATCATGACTTGAGAAGAAATCAGGAGTCAGACGCTTAACCAACTGAGCCACCCAGGCACCCCAGTGATGCCTTTAGTTCTGAACTTTTATTCATGCACTTTGACTCTTTAATCTTCCACCTAATCTCCTTTACACCAACGATTACCTTCTTTTGGTATAAATTTTCCCTTAAATACTACATTAAGAATAACTGCACTTTAAAAAAAAAAGAGTGCTTTTTTCAGGTTTGCTTGATAAAATGTACTAAAGCTAAACATATGGAGTTGATAAGTTTAAATCAACTTATATTTTATTTAATTCGGTGTAAGCTATATTTGAAAAATAGTGGCACATAAATGGATGAAGCATAGTCATTAAAGCACGAGGAGCTACTGTGGTTAGAAATTTCCCCCTCCTTAAAGCCACTCTGCTCCCACTTCTCATCCTTGTCTCATAAGTTTGCCTCTTACACTTCTCTGCCCCATCAATCCTCACCTCTGCTCCAGTCTGCGCACCCTCCATCTTTCAAGGTAGATTATGTCATTCAATTATCACAGCAATCCAATGAAATTGAATAAGTACTATTACTGTCTTTTCCTTTTATAAATGACAAAGCTGAGGCATAGAGAATTGGTTAAGTTGCCAAAGGTCATAAATGTATTAAGTGGGAACAGAATGGGCTGATGTCTCTATTTAGGTACAGTGGGCACAGTATCTAAGGCTCACGCACACACAAAAATTCTAATTAATTTTAAAATCAGAAGAAAAAATACGGAGATAAAAGTGTCTTAACATGTTATTACAGTCTTTTTACACCAACATGGCCATAAAGTACAATTTTACACTTATATATATATAAAGGAGGCCCACAAGGCAGAAGTGCCTAGGACCCACTAGAACCTCCTTGAAGGTTGTAATTAGATCTTTTCTCCCCACCCCACCCCTTGCTGCATAAATAGTAACAAGTGCATTAGTGGAGTAATAAATAAATCTCTACAGTGCCAAAATAAGTAGCCCTGGGGTCAGAAATTTTAAACACAGCTAGTGTAACTTCAGAGACCTTGTTCTTAACTACTGTTAAATGGTGCTGAGTCAGGCCTCAAAGTCATTTATACATAGACACAATTATTAAGGAGTTCCCAATTAGGTGTGGTCACTGTGTTTTGCCCTCAGACACAACTCACTCAGTATTCCTTTGTGAGGTCTAAAATGATTTCAGTCAATTATCTGGATTATGATATCATTTGTGGGGAAAATAGTAATAACCTATACATCTGTGCACATGTGGCTTAAAATAATTTGTATACATTTCCAAACCCCTTCATACCATACTTCCCAAATTCTGCCCTTGAAGATTTACACATAGTTTTTCTTCCCAAAGACATTTTCTTCCCTAAAGACATTTTGCCACCTTTCTGCTTCCTAGTATTCCATTAAATTTTCAGAGCTAACCACTAGTATGAATTGATAAAGTGGCTGATTTTTTACTCTGGTTTAGTACTTGAACACATCTTTCAAATTATACCTAAAAATCATTAGTTCTTAAGGGGTTTTATGTAGGTGTCTTTCATAAGATATTGAATGTTGTGCTTTTGTTCCTAAATAAATCAACTGCTATTCAGACTAGTAGGGAAATGAAAAATCTTCTGTTCCCAAGCAACACATGCCTGTTGTTATTCACCTTCCTAAGATCTGTTTCTAAGAGACCATTGCTATTGAGATGGTTAGCAAGTTCTTGAATGACAAATTGTTTCCCGTAATATGATCGTAATACACTGGATGATGGGTTGATGCAATATGGAATTTAATTAATATGAAACATTTTTTTTTAATCCCCTTTTCTCTTAGGAGCTTTACAAAAGTGATGTCTTGAAAGGCACAACTGCCATGTATAACAATGACTTAATTCCACTTCTGTTATCGCTGTTTGAGGTGATTTCCCCTCTTTTCCCCTGTCTGTTTCTTATCTGTCTACTGATATTATTTGTAGCAGTAGTCATTATAGAATCAGAGACTATATGAGATAAAAGGGACTTTGAGAGGTCACAAATTGGAAGTACTTCATGCACGCTCTCGTAAAAGATAGCTATATCCTTAAATTTTACAAAAGTGAGAAGCACGTTTGCTCTATTTGTTACTCATTTATATGATTCACAGGGTGAGTTTTATTTTTTGACCTGTTCTATCACCCCTTCCCCAAATCTTTCTCATTTAAGCCTAACGCCTCACATTGTCTCTAGTTACATTCAATCATGTTTGGACACTTTTTGTTAAGTTTCTACAATGCCAAAATATCTAGAAAAACACTACCAAGATGGCCATTGTTAAATGGACACTAAACTGAATTCCAAGTCGTGTGACCTTGAGTAAGACTTGGCACCACTTATTCCTGTTTTCTTCCTTTTCAGAATAAGGCCTGGTGTTGTTTGTGTTGATAGCTAAAGTCCTATTATTTGTATAAATGAAAAGAAACCACTTGAGATAATAATAATAATAAAAATAACACCTCCTGAGATTGTTACAAGAGCTAACAGGTACTATTTATCAAACATACAGACTAATGGCTAGCATTATTGTTTTCTTTTATTTGACAGCTGTTTGTTATTGGTAAGCTATTTAATTCAGGAAATAGTTTAATGCATTGACAATATGAGAAATATACTTAGCTACATCCCTTCATAATTGCAAAAGGACTTAAGAGATATATACAAAACACCAAGACTCTGTTGTTCAGTAACTGTGTAGGGTACCAGCTTGCCAATGAATTTCTCCCATCAACACCTAAAATAAGCTTGGTGTAAAATTATTTTACATCTTGGGTTGTTGTATAGTCTGTTGGTTATATTTTAATTTATTTTTAAACAAAATCCTGTGTGCACTTTGAGGCCTACCCAATGTTCATCCCTTTAAATAATCAAATAAGTATTTTTATTAGGACTTTTGGGCTATATCTTTGAAAAGATCACATTGATATATATCATTATATTTATATATTAGTATATCTATATCTATTTGTGTTAAACCCGATGTCAGAACAATTCTTACAAATAAAACAATTATGCAATGATTAAAACAACATATAAATTACACAAATATGTATTTTTCCTGCTACATTAGATATTCATGTGACTTAGATCAGATTTTGCAAGATCTTAGATTAGCTTGGATTCAGCTCCAATGAAATGAAACAAATTCTCTGAACCCTTTTCCAGAGATTGAGATCAAAATTATTTCCCCCTTTTTATTTTGTCAGCAATACATTAATAAAATTTTGCTCTCAATCCCTTTCTTTTTGTTTATCTTAACAGACTAGCTTGTGTTTTGCCTGAAAATTCATGCACATTTTATATCATCAGTAGTTACTAGAAAAAAATATGAGTTTCTCAATCTTAGCTATTAAACTATCATTCTTTTAGAGGATAGAGATGAGAATGAAACAATTTTGGAAGAAAATATTTTTAAGCAAACTGACCATATCCTACCAGTATTTACCTTATTATTTCTAATAAAACTTTGCATGATTATCTAGAATTGACAATGGGGACTCCCAGATTTGTCAACTTTACCTCCTTGGCCAGGAATCTGGGGACTGCAGAGAAGAGATAACCTGCTCCAAGGGAACTCTGCTATCAAAAGAAAGATGGTTTTCACCTTAGATTTTCTTGGAAAGGTTATGTGAACATGGAGGATGGGAGCATATACAAGATGAGGGGACGAAGAGTTAGTGATTGGTGATGGTTCAAGTGTTTATTTTTATAAATATTCACCAGAGAAGAAGATAGTTGTATTTCCTGGAGGTACTCAATTAGAACGAGACAGGGAGTTAGTTGAGAGTTAATCATCAGAAACATGAAATAGGTGTGACCAGTAAGTCCAAAAGTTCTAAGAGACCAGTATTCCAGGTCTCTAGCATGAATTAAAAATGACTAGGTTTTGAAAGAAAGAAAGAACAAAAGAAAGAAAGAAGGAAAACAAGTTCCAGGTGTTTCCAACTTTCCCAGTTAATGATGTAATGTGTCAAGGTTTGCTAATGACTCTAATGTGTAACCTGGGGAAGAATTTCCACTTTTTACTCATTGAATCAGACTGGAATAAATAATTCAGAAAGTGGACTGTAGGGTTCCAATTCTTGCCTAAACAGATAAATAAAATTAGTATTTCCTGATTTTGCTTTTCTAGGTCTTTTTGTTTTGATTTTTCTGAGTATTTGAGACACAATTAATGCAAAACTCAGAGAAGCCAAAATAAAGATCTCTCTGTAAATGACAGTGCTTTGGGAATTACATTTGCATCCTGTTTTTCTTTGAGTTTTAGTCTTTCACATTCGTACCATTTCTAATTTATTTCATGTCAGAACAAATCCCTCCTCCAAGTAATAAGAGGATTTTTTTGTCTTTATTTTTCTTTTTTGTTTTTGTTTTAGTGAGAAATAGATGAAGATAAATCATGAAAGTATACCTTATCCAATAATTATTTCCCTTTCAAGTAAAATGCCATTTTAAAGAGATGGTCAAAATTTAAAACAAACATATATTTTATTATAGACTTAAATTATTTATTTTATTTTTATTAAAAAAATTGTTTTAACATTTACTCATTTTTGAGAGACAGAGAGAGACAGAGCATGAGTGGGGAAGGGGCAGAGAGAGGAAGACACAGAATCTGAAACAGGCTTCAGGCTCTGAGCTGTCAGCACAGAGCCCGGTGCGGGGCTCAAACTCAAAAACTGAGCCAAAGTCAGACCCTCAACTGACTGAGCCACCGAGGTGCCCCAAGACTTAAATTATTTTAAAAGTGTGGTTTTTAATTCCACATATTAATTGGTTCACTAATAATACTTTATATATTTTCTTGGTGATTTGTGAAAAATTTAAACACTTTAATACTCGTTATTTTCTTTGTTAACAACACACTTGAGTTAGTTGGGGCAAGCATTTCCCCATTTGAAAGAAAGAATAATTTATGCTGTTTTTATGGGCTAATCGACAAAAGACAATTTTCAAAGCCTACCATCTGTATAGCACTGCAAATACGAGAATTTTTTTGTGAAGGCAAAAAAGTAGGTAAGTAGTAGATATGTTGATTTCTAATAGAAATATTAATATAGCAGGTAGATGCTTTCAAAATGGAATGTTTAAAAATGCTCTTGGGGTGACTTGGGGCTCAGTGGGTTAAGCATCAGACTCTTGATTTCAGTTCAGGTCATTATCTCACTGTCATAGATGGAGCCCCACATGGACTCTGTACTGACAGGATGGAGCCTGCTTGGGGTTCTCTCTCTCCCTCTGCCCCTGCCCCACTTGCACATGCATTCTTTCTCTCTCTCTCTCTCTCTCTCTCTCTCAAATAAATATTAAAAAAAAAATGGTCTTGTACAAGGGCTTATATTAAGGTGTTATGCTGTATAGTTTTTTTTTTTCTTCCACAAGTCAAATAGTTTAAAAGGCTTTAACATTAGATGCATATACTCAGAATATGGTTATTAGTTTCCAGTTCCCTGCCTGGCATGTGGTATTTTTCTGTTTCTCCAGTATCAAGTAATTTAGAACTGTATCAGCTTCCTGGAGCTGCCAATACAGTGTATGAAAACTTAGTGGCTTAAATCAGCAGGATTTCTTGTCTCACCCTTCTAAGAGTCTAGAAGTCTGAAACCAAGGTGTCAGCTGGACTGTGTTTTCTCTGATGGCTCTAGGGAAAATCCCTTTCCCTCTTCTAGCTTAATTTAGTTGTAGGCAATTTCTGACATTCCTTTGCACCCCACATACACAGGATCTTCTCCCTGTATCTTCACATTATATTCTTTGTGTGCATGTTGTCTCTGTGTCCAAATTTCACTTTTTGTAAGGATAGTAGTCATATTGCATTAGGGCCCATTCTAATGACTTCTTTTAATATACCTTTGTAAAGACCCTGTTTCCAAAAAAGTAACATGTGAGGTATTGAGGGTTAGGATTTCAATATGTCTTTTGGGCCCCTCTCCCCCAAAGACATGATTCAGCTCATAAGAAGACTCAGTCATTTTTGAATAGAAAGGGTTATCCTAAGAGTTTCTCAGCCCTACTTGCCTTGGGCACTCAGCAGTTAAGCTCTGTGTGCTATATGCCTGAGGTCCTTTGTTGCTCTATGGTAGTATTTAGCACATTATGTTTTCCACTGTAGTTCTTTGAGGACATTTTATCTCTTCGGCTAGATTTGATCTTCCCTCAACAAATAATTGTGGCTTGTTCATCTTTGTATCCCCTCAAACCACCTACTTCTAAATCTTCTAAATAGTAGGAAAGCAATAAACCTTGGCTTTAAGCTGATTTTAGAAATAAAGAACTCCACAAAGCATGTTAGGCCTGTTGAACTTCGGTAGAGAAGTTATGGGGAACACCACCTTCAAATGGCCAGCTTCTCACACATAGACTGAATTGTGAAGAAAGAAAAGGAGAAGTTTGTCGTTTATTAATGGTATTTGCTTAGAAAGAATAACGACTAGAATTCTGTAGTAATTATAACCATAGCAATGTCAATAAAAACAAAACTGCCATTTTGAGCATATAACAAACTCTGGGCCTAGTGGTTTCCACGCGTCAAGCCACTGAATTGTGGACAACTTTGTGGCGTCAGAACCTTGAGCAGGTAAGGAAAAAAAGGCTTAGAGATTTTAGATTAAATGCCCCACATCACATAGTTAATATATGTGAAAGAAAAAAATTGAAGCCTGTGTCTTTAACCCTTTCATTGAATTAAGGGTGGAATTCATAATTCATTGAATTATGGATGTTCTGTGAAATGTCAAAGAATCTGTAAGTATGCTCCATTTGCAACATAATTAAATAATATGCAATAGCTTTATGTTAAAGGTAACATAGGTAGGAATATATTTTCTATCTATCTAAAAGTGATTTTTAGGTAGTTAATTTAAAAATAGCATTTAACTGGGTTGCCTGGGTAGCTGTTAGTAGAGCCTTTAACTCTTGATCTTGGGGTTGTGAGTTTGAGCCTCACATTGGGTGTAGAGATTACTTGAAAAACATAAAAATTAAATAAAAATAGCACATAACAATGAAAGAAAATGAAATCAAATACTACTTTACTTTAAAAATGTACAAATTGTATCCCAAGCCCTTTTAAAACTACAAGCTTCTAAAAATGCCAATACATCATTAATAAGGCCAGGAATTAAAACTATACAATTACTTTATGAATCAGTTATGCATATATAATAAAAACATTGTCCAAATCATAAAATAATTTACTGGGATACATAATATCCTTAAAGCATTACTTGTCCTTTATCATTAATTCTTAGCAAGTTTTTTAGAAGATTCTGTGGCAACAACCTCAGCCTAACAACAGAGCATATAGATCTCTGTATTTGGCTGATATATCACTAAATTTCCCTACTATTCTTTAAATGCTAGAAAATAAGATGCCAAAACACTACAAACTCAACATGTAATAGTGCTGAGAGTATACACATTAAATATGTTTTTTTTTAAGTTTTATGTGATATGTGTATTTAAGTATGTTTTAAATCATGCTCTGATGTAACTGTGATCATATTTGACCAAAGTCACTGAAGTATGAACACGTTAAAAGATACATGATGGGCACCTAGGTGGCTTGGTCAGTTCAGTGTCCGACTTTGGCTCAGGTCATGATCTCACGGTTTGTGAGTTTGACAGCTCAGAGCCTGGAGCCTGCTTCAGATCCTGCGTTTCCCTCTCTCACTGCCCCTCTCCCACTCTCTCTCCCTCAAAAATAAATAAACATTAAAAAATTATAAAAGATACATGATAACAACAAACCTTAGTATTTATCTAGTACAAAATAGCATGTAAACTACATTTATAAGTGAAACACTCCCTATTCGTGTCATAGTAGACAATATGAGTTTAGAAAATAAATGCAGAACAATTTCAAAGATTTGTCTTTACAGCTTAAAGATAGATCTAAAAAATCTGGTGCAGAAAAATATAAATTAATTGTAAATTAAATAATTGAATGCTTACTCTTTATGTTGTAAGTTTTAGAAAAGATCAACATGCAAATTCTTTCAAAGACAGGCAGCAAAATAAGTTGACAAATTGGATTTGATTTTTAAAAAAAATTTTTTAAATGTACACCTTCAAAGAAATATCAACAAAGTAAAAAGGGAATACACAGAATGGGTGAAAATATTTGCATATCATATCTTATAAGAGATTAATATCTAGAAACTAGAACTCCTAAACTCAACCACAATGCAAGCAAAAACCCAATATTAAAAAAAAAAAATAGGCAAAAGACTTGAATAGACATTTTCCCAAAGAGCTGATGGCTATGAGGCACATGAAAGGATGTTCAACATCACTAATACATAGGGAAATGAAAATCAAAACTACAATAAGGGGCACCTGGTGTCTCAGTTGGTTAAGCATCTAACTCTTGATTTTGGCTCAGGTCATAATCTCATAGTTGGTGCATCCGAGCCCTGTGTTGGGCTCTGCACTGACAGTGTGGAGCCTGTTTGGGATTCTCTATCTCCCTCTCTCTGCCCCCCTCTTCTTGCTCATTCTCTCTCTCAAGATAAATAAGTAAACGTTTAAAAAAAAGCAACTACAATAAGATACCGCTTTGTACTAATTAAAATGGTTAATATAAAAAAAAACAGTATAACACATGTTGGCAAGGATACAGAGGAATTGGAACTCTTGTGTACTGTTGGCGGTGATATAAAACAGGATAGCTGCTATAAAAAGCAATATGGAAGATCTTTATAAAATCAGAATCACCATGTGATCTGGTGAAAAATCCTTTTAAATATGTTGTCAGGTTCCAGCTGAGACAAACAGTAAATATTTCTGGCAGAATTGAGTAATCATTTGACATAAGAGACATTCTTAAAGAGTGCAAAAAATAGTACCCTCTCAAGATCCAGAGACACTCCCAAAGAAAACCATAAGAAAGAAAGAGTCAGAAAATTCCTTTGCAAGTTGGCAACAGTGAGAGGGACCATAGCTGCAAATGGAGTATAATCTCCATTTCTGTCCAACCATATCTAGCAGCAAATAGGGTACAATCGACATTTCTGTTGAACCATAGCTTTGATTCCCTAACCTGACAGTTGCCAAGTCAAGTTCTCATGACAGGCAATAAGGCAATAACTGTCCTGGGAGAGGAGGGATCAATGACCAATGGAGACCCAAAGGCAAAATCATGAGTCAGAATTCAAAGATCTAATACTTAAGTATGTTTTTTGTTCGTTTGTATTTTGTATTTTTTATTATTTATTTATTTGCCTGATATTCTGAATTTGGAAAGTAAAGGATAACATAAAATTTACCTTGTTCATTTGAACAGACACAACAGAGAGAGACGTGACAGAGCTGACTTTACTTAGAATTTTCACCCTTTGCTGACTTCTGCCAGTTTTACCAGGATTCCATCTAGGTTCTGTAGTGAATGGGGTGTTCTACAGGGTCTCATCCTGGTCACTAAAACCTGTAGAGAAGAAAAAGATAACTTTCCCTCTACCCTTTCTGATGAGTGCTTGGCTGAGACTCCTTTTTTCTCTGGGGCACCTCATAAATGGATAAGCTTATCTAGATTAAAATTTCTCCACTGTAGCCACTGTAATTCAAGATTAGCCATTAGCCATGAAACAAAATTTTTTCACCCAAGGCCTTGCACTGGACCCAATCCAGCTTAAGTCAGACCCAGTCTAACTTTGCTGAGTTGGATCCAGTCTGACTTAGATCAGGTCCAGTTTCTAAATTGGATCTAGTCTGACTCCAGCAGGTTTCCAGACCCAGTACAGGAAAAGAAATGCTCAAGTAAAGTTTGAAAGCTCACATGGCAAAAGCTCCAGAACTAGGATCCCAGAGAAACTTACCTATGAAGTTAGTAAGAAAGTAGTGGGCTCAAGAGGCTCAACGGGTAAGAATGGCTGGTTGCTAATTGTTCCTTGGGGTTGTCCTTTAGGGTCTGCTTTGGTTTCCTTTTCTGATATCAGAATTGAGAAAAGATAAACTGAGGCATGTTAAAGTTCTTAAGACTTTATTTGAGGGGCGCCTGGGTGGTGCAGTCGGTTAAGCGTCCGACTTCAGCCAGGTCACGATCTCGCGGTCCGTGAGTTCGAGCCCCGCGTCGGGCTCTGGGCTGATGGTTCAGAGCCTGGAGCCTGTTTCCGATTCTGTGTCTCCCTCTCTCTCTGCCCCTCGCCTGTTCATGCTCTGTCTCTCTCTGTCCCAAAAATAAATAAACGTTGAAAAAAAAAATTAAAAAAAAAAAAAGACTTTATTTGAGCAAAAATTGATTTGAGTCAAGCAACATTCATTCTAGCAGAATGAAAAGAGCTCTAAGGAACTGTATACAGTGAAAGATGTTTTTATAGGCAAAAGGGAGCAGAAATAAGGAAGTTATACTACATAAAAAAGTGGTTTGGATATTGCAAAGTTAGTTTTAGGGGATGGCAGGGGTGTATTTGGCACAGTACCTAACTAGCGTTGATCAGGCAATTGCTGATTGACTGGTTTAAGATTGCATTTTTGGAAAAGTTGAAACTGTCACTAAGTCTTGGTTTGATGTTGTAAGGCTTGCATAAGCAACTCCATTTAGGAGGCATATTTCATCTTGTTTTTAACAAACCCAAGTGTCTACTGATGGATGAAGGAATAAGCAAAATGTGGTATATATGGCTATATGCCATGGAATATTTTTCAGCTTTAAAAAGAAAGGTAAGTTCAATATATGCTATAACAAGATGAGCCTTGAGGACTCCATGTTAAGTGAGACAAGGCTGTCATAAAAACAAACAAACAAACACCAATATGGTATGCCTCCACTCTGATAAGATACCTAGAGTAGTTAAAATCATAGACAGCAAGAATATTGGTTGCCAGAAGCTAGGAGAGAAAGATGAGGTTTTATAGTTTAGTAAGTGTAGAGTTTCAGTTTTGCAAGATGAAAAAAGTCATAGAGATGGATGGTGGTGATGGTTACACACCATTATGAAATGTATTTAATACCACAAAACTGTACACTTAAAATGTTTAAGATGGTGCATTTTATGTTTATTTTACCAAAATTAAAAATAATTTTAAAAGAATAGAAATATATCTCCAAATGCTAAGGAAAAGAAATAATGTTTTGAATGATGAGATTGAGGTGGTATGTATGGACATAAGAGGAAAAGGAAAACAAAATCAACTAATTTAATCAATAAATGTTTATTGAGTAATTAGTGCTCGTCTGAATTAGACTTGAATGCAATGGGGAGAGGGTTAAAAAGACAAGCAAGATCCCATTTCTCTAGGAAATGACAGTCTAGTGGGGGAGATAGAGAATAATAAAGAAGTCAAATAGATAAGCAATATGCTTATACATTTTGGTAAGTGTTACACAGGAAATCAATACACTGAGTAATAAAACAGAATAACTTGAGATAGAGTGACCAGTAAAAGGTTCTCTGAGGAGATGATATTTGTGCTGATCTAAAGAATAAGAGTGAGCAAGAGAAGAGCTAACAAAAAAAGCATTTTGGGCAAAAGGAACAATTGAAAGGCCCAGAGTTAAAAAAAAAAAAAAAAAAAAAAAAAAAAGTGCAAATTTATTTTCCTTGGATCCGGTTCCTTAATTTATGTGACCTGTATCTACTTATGCTTCTTAGCCCTTCACCATTTTGGGTTATACTTGAAAGTGTGGTTGATGGCAGGCAAAGAGAATAGGGAGATTAACTGAAGAGGGTTGGGGGTAGAGACTAGGGGAAAAAACAACAGAATTTTGATAAAGTCAGGCTTACTTGGTTGAAGAGCAAAGATTGGAAAAAAGAAGAAAATTGAAAGGAGTGAAAAAAGAATGAGGATTCTTTGAGAAAAAATGCAGGATAGACAAATCCTTCAGGAAACTGTAGGCAACCCCATGTGAAAGAACTGGGGTTACATGGAATGTGAACTCTTTAAAGACAGTTGGTAAAGCACATAGAGATCTGGAATAAGAGGGCTGAAGCAAGTTTTGGGCAATGTTATGCAGATATAACTGAAGGCAAGAGGCAGTTTAAGGAAGATTCACACTATTTCATTTGGAATGCCAAGTGAAATAGAAGAATTATTTGCCTACTACTCAAACTAAGGCAAAATCACAAAAACAAGGTGTCATCCAGCAGTGGGGGCCTTAAGGAACAGGGAAAAACCTGCCTCTCTTATTCAGCATGTAGTGTAACTCACTCAAGAGGTATAGAGCAACCATTAGTTTATTTTTAAATCTATAGTTAAATGGTAAACACAAAGCACTTGCATTTAATTTATTTGTTCTTAACGTTTATTTATTTTTGAGACATAGACAGAGCATGAACAGGGGAGGGTCAGAGAGAGAGGGAGACACAGAATCTGAAACAGGCTCCAGGCTCTGAGAGGTCAGCACAGAGCCCGACACGGGGCTCAAACTCATGGACTGCAAGATTGTGACCTGAGCCAAAGTCGGACACTTAACCGACTGAGCCACCCAGGCACCCCAAAGCACTTGTATTTGAAGTACAATTTTCTTGACACTGTTATACATACACAGTTTTAAGATTTATGTATTAACAGTTAGTAATTACAATGGGCAATCTCAGAAGTATTATTTGGCTGTGGTATCAAGATACGATGAGTTTTCACAGGGAAAAAAATAGTTTGGCTGAGTAGATTCAGGCTATATTTTCAGGGGTGGTTGTCCAGTGTTTGAGAGACAGCTAGACTGTAATTTAAGAGGTAAAAAATGGGTTTATCTTTTAATTTTAACTTGCCTTTATACCTAATTCTCATATAAAAATTATGACTCAAACTTTACAATATTTGCTGCTTTGTTTTGTATAGCTGACAGGTGGATATAGATGGAGACAAGGAGGCAAGTTAAGAAACTATGGCAATAATCCTGGGGGGAAGTGATGCTGACTCAAATTACCATGACAGCAGGGGAAATGGTTGGAAGTTAACAAATCTGGGGTTTATTTTGAAGGTAGAATGAATAGAAATTGTTAATGGATATGGGCTGTGAGAGGGGAAAAAATGAGTTGAAGTTGAAGACACTGTTTCTGATCTGAGCAATTGAAGGATAGACTTAGTGTTAAATGATTCTATGGAATAAATAGGTTTAGAATGAGATTTCCAAAGGAAGATGGTAAGCAGGTAATTGAATAATCAAGTTTGGGGGGAACTATGGGCTGGAGATATGAATTTGGGAGCTGCCAGGACATAAATTATATTTAAAGTCATAAGACTGCATGAGATCCCAAAGAGAATGATTATAGACAAATATGAACTGAGCCTAGGAAAATGAGGATAAATAACAAAAGGCAGTGAAAGGAGATGGCTCTTGTGTTTGGAAGAGAGCTAAAGAGTCAGGTCCCCAAAGGCAAAGCAAGAAATATTTTAAGGGATGAATAAGCATCATTACAAAATTCCACTCATATATTGAGTAAAAGGAGAACTGAGAACTACCTATTTAATTTAGCAATGTGAATGTCATGACTTTCATAAAATTTGTTTTGCTAGAGTGATAAGATGAAAATTAGTGATAAAGTGATTTTTAAAAAAATCACAGATATCATCACATAGGCTATGCTAATCAGAGTGATGTAGTAAAGAGGGCAAATCAAATTGTTTAAAAGAAAAGAGAAACTTGTTGGTTTTATGTCCTTGAATCATGATATAAAATTTGGTCTATCACAAATCATAATGCTTAGTGTTCAGTGGAACATAAGGTCAACATCATTGTGTTTGCTCTAGCCTCACTGATCTGTCCTGTGATAGGAGTAGACAAAGGAGAGTATTCAGTTGAACTGGGATTTGGGTATTTCCAGACAATTATAAGTTGTAGGAAGGAAAGTGGTAGAGTTGAGACTGGAGACATGAACCTCTGGAATGGACCATGGTATTCAAATTGGCTAAGGATGGAAGTTAGCATATTAAAGGATGAAAGACCTTGGAGCGGACTCGTTCTAGAATAATGGCTTCAGGTCCTAGGACACAACAGCAACAGTTGAAGCTGGGGAATTAATAGGAAGACCTTGAAATATAGGAGGTGATGTTTGGAGAGTAGAATGCCTGAAATGGTGGTAATGGAGAAAACATTTCTGGTTTAAAAAAAAACAAAACAAAACTACTGAGTAGTACCACAGTGTGCTATGGGGTAGAGAATACTCAATTTAAGCGAGGTCAAGGAACTGCGAACCAGGATTTAGAAGGATTATGTATGTGACTATTAAGATCATTCCAAAACTGAGACACGATTGTTACTTTCTCAAGGACACCTGTCTAGTTGATGTCAATTCCCAGTTGGATCTTGATACCAAGATGAATGCCTTGATTTCTGTTCATACTGACCCTACTTAGTGGTGTGGGATTAGGTCGTATGAGGTTGTTTTAAAGATACAGCCAAATAAATCACATAGACTCTAGGATTTCATTTTGACCTGCTCAGTCTGCTCTGCCATTAGAATAATATTAACACACGCTATAACTTGTTTCCATTCTGAAATGAGTATGAGCTAGAAACTTTTATTTTAAAAACTATCTGCTGGGGCACCTGGGTGGCGCAGTCGGTTAAGCGTCCGACTTCAGCCAGGTCAAGATCTCGCGGTCCGGGAGTTCGAGCCCCGCGTCGGGCTCTGGGCTAATGGCTCAGAGCCTGGAGCCTGTTTCCGATTCTGTGTCTCCCTCTGTCTCTGCCCCTCGCCCGTTAATGCTCTGTCTCTCTCTGTCCCAAAAATAAATAAACGTTGAAAAAAAAAATTAAAAAAAAAAATAAAAACTATCTGCTAAACCTGAATGCCTTAAGTAAATAAATTTTTATATTTTTCTGCTTTGGGAGAAGATTATATGTTTTTTCAAGATCTGTAAAAGTACTCATGCTGACATTGAGATTTTAAATACACTGACTACCATTTATTTTAATCAAGCAATGGCCTCCACTATGTCAATCTTGGCTGTCATGAAACACAAAAAGGAATACTGACTTAACAGACCCTAGAGAAATTCTATAATGGAACTGAATTCACTAAAAGATGACAAATAATTATATAACACATAGGTAGAAAAATCCACTTGAAAATAAGCTTAGTATAAATCAATGTGAATATTTAATAGAAATATATTTTTTATTTTCTAGTCAAAGCTATTTTTCTATAAAATGTATTTTATTTCTTATGTTTATATCATATGCAAATAGATAAAATCTGGTCTATGCTATGAAATTAAGGTTAGGAATATTTTCCAAAATTTAAGGAAGGAAAACCAAAAGTAAAACTGACATAGTTTAACAATGAAAAAGGTCCATGTTCTGACATATATGTTGTTTAGAATTCCCAGTACTTGTTGTCAGTTACACGTAAGTATTGAGTACACATAGCTGCTGAAATCCTTAGTGAAATATATAATTTATCACCAAATGCTCATATACACATACGCACACAAAGAGAAGCTTTTCCAAATTTTAAGCATCAGACAGAAAAATTTCACAGTAATTTTTCTCCACTCAAGATTCAAAGCATTTATCATTTGCACCATACATTTATCAATTTAACTTTATTTTATTTATGTCTCATGTTCTCAACTAAACCATAAGGTCAGGAATTATTCTTAGATATTGTACTCTCCCAGCAATGAGTAGAGTGCCCTGTACATTGACAGCTCTTAATGATTGTTACACATACCTAGTGAGGCAAACCGTTGTCTAATTGGGAAAGGAGGGACTCAGAAGTGATAACTATAACACTAGGCTACCCCAGAATGATCATTACTCTTGAAATTATTTCCTAATAATAAGTACATAAATTCATATTCAGAGAAAAATAACATTTGAGATAGGCTATTGAATAGAAAAAAAATTACTTTTTGGTTCTATATAAGAACAAAATCTTGCTGTAAAAATGCCCATTTTGAAATGAATTCTTGAAGGCAAAACACAAAAACAAAACAAAAGCTGTGCTAGGATGTTCTTTTCAGCTACATTGTCCTAACGCATGCATGTATGATAAAATATTTTTGTCTTTTATTCTTATTTCTATATGTTCCCTATGTAGACTCATGAGGCAAGTCTTTAAAAAAAGGCGAGTCTTTAAAAAAAGGAGAGTCTTTAAAAAAATTAAAGAAAAAATGGAAAATAAGGATACAGGGAAAGAGTCCTTGCTGTTTTCTTTGGTGCACTGTTATCAAATAGCTGAAGGGAAACAGTTGAGGAGAGAGGTCAAGAGCACTGACTGCCTTTGGAGTCAGGCTGACCTGGATGCCAGTTGACCTCTGCCATTTTCTAGCTGACAAGGAAATACTTAGAATGTCATTAGCCCTGCACCCCCCCCCCCCAACTAGTAAGCATATCATACAGTCAGGTACTAATATTTTATCATTTCTGACATAATATCCCTTTAGGTTTTTTGATAACTGTTTTCCATCTGAGGATATATCGAGAGGGTTTTCCTTTTTATTGATAACGTGATAGAATTTTATATAACTCTCACAGATTCACTTTGGAAGTCACTCCAAATCCAGGAATCACTCCTTTTTCTAAGCTTCTACTCCAGTCCCAACTTCTTCAACTGATGTCACAGCCAGGACTGCATCAGGACAGCTCTGCAGTTCCTGCCATCGGCCATCTGCCATCTAGAACAGCCTTCCAGTACTCTCCATTTCATTAATTCTCTTTAAAACTCAGCTAAAAATATTCTCTTCCTTCTTTCCTTATATATTTTAACTCCTCCCTGCCAGGGATTTTAACTTTGTAACCTAAAGTTCTAATTTATTTGAGCCTACCATTTTCCTAATATCACTGTCAATAATTCAGTTTTGTTCCTCAGATGATAATATATATTAGTATAATATGCCTTAATTTATGATGGCAATGACTTTTTAAAATTAATGTTAACATCATAAAATAACACAACTTGATCACTGTTTTTAAATTAGCTGAAAATTTTTGTAAAATATAAAATCAAGGCATTTTTGTTAAAGAACAGAGATAGAAAGGAAAATAGAGATGTGGAATTAAGGTAAAATGTAACAAGAATTAAATTAGAAATTAGATCCATGAATGCTAATAAGTTAGTCACTTGCCAACCACTTGCAAGGAATCTGATGTGTTCAAGTCACTGTTAAAAACTAGACAGTTGAAGACTTCAAGACATTTATAATCCAGTAACACACATAAATGAAATATGAGGTTTAAAGTAATTTCCAAGAATAATAAAGTTGAGGTCTCACACATCCTGATTTCAAAACTTACTACAAAGCTGTAGTAATTAAAACAGTGTGGTACTGGCATAAAGACAGACAGACAGATATATAGATCTATAGAATAAAATAGCCCAGTAATAAGCTGTCATCCATAACTGAAATGATTTTTGACCAAGGTGCCAAGAACATTCACTGTGGAAAGGACGTTTTTCTTTCTTTTGTTGTTGTTGTTGTTTTTTTCCAACAAATGGTGTTGGGAAAACTGGATATTCACATATAAAATAATGAAGTTGGACCCATACCTTATACCCTTTGCAAAAATAAAGTCAAAATGAATCAAAGATCTAAAAATAAGATTAAAACTATAAATTCTTTGAAGAAAACATAGGGAGAAAGCTTCAAGACATTGGATTTGGCAACAGCTTTTTTTTGGATATGGAACCAGAAACACAGACAACAAAAATAAAATTTAGATAAGTTGGACTTCAAAATAAAACCTTTTGTGCATTAAAGGACACTATCAAAAATGTGAAACACACACACACACACACACACACACACACACACACACGAGACAGCTTACAGAATTAATATCCAGAATATTTAAAGAACCCCACAACACAACAACAACAAACCAAAACCCAAATTGTAGGATACTCTGCTGGTATCATGGAAAGATGCTTGTTGAAGAAAATCCCCACGTGTCTGGTGTCAGAAGCATTGTGAGTTTGGTAGCAGTGTGAGTAATGGAGAAACACAAGGGTAGTGTAGGTTTTTCCTACTCAGGTACCCAGGATAGTAAAATTTATAGAAACAAAGTAGAAGGGTAATTGTCAGGGGTGGGGAAGGGAGCAGAGTAAGGATGGAGAGTCCTTGTTGATAGGCTCTGAGGTTTCAATTTGGGAAATTAAAAGAATTGCAGAGGCAAGTAGTGGTGATGATTGCCAACAGTGCAAATGTACTCAATGCCCTCAAACTGTACACTTAAAATGCAAAATGGTAAATTTTATGTATGCTTTAAAACAGTAAAAAACATAGATACATAGAATAGATAGAACAGGATAGATGCAACTGAGAAATATTCATATAAAATACACATATGTAATCTTAAAAGTAATCAGAAAAATGCAAATTAAAACAATGAGATTTTTATTTACTCATCAGATTAGGAAACACAAAAAATACAGATTGATGAAATTAAGTACCAATAAGCTTGTTGAATGCAAATTGTCCTTTTGCTCAAGAGAGTGCTGCCTGTGGAGGGAAAACACTCTTTAACTCTTAATACGGAAACTGCCGATAACCCAACAATGGAAGTCTTAGTATTTTGCCTGGAAAGGCAAAATTTATTTATTATAATTTGTTCATAAGAAGTCATAAACAAAGACTTTGATTATAGTTTTGTTTTGCAAGATGAGTTAAAAACATTCTAGTGTTCATAACCATTTTACTGAATGGATAGTACTAAATCTGTACTGTGGAATATTTATGTTGTGGTTAAGTAAAATCTATATACACATACACATATGTGTCTATAGGAAATAGAGATATTTTCTAGATATATTGTTAAGTGATAAAATATGCGGCATAAAGTAATTTCCAAGAATAATAAAATTGAGGTCTCATACATCCTGCTAAATGAATCTGTCCAGCTACTATGAAAAAAAATAATAAAATATGTATTTGAAGAAAACAAACCAAATCCAAAACACATCTCACTAAAACTAGTATTTCCCATGTTGATTATAAATTTATATTGAGTTTATTTACAGTTGTTAGTAGAAAATCAGCATTATACCAACTGTTGGAAATTCTATAAGGAGTTAAATTTTAAGTTAAACTAAACTTTCCAATCCATCATACTTTAAAAGTAAATAATTTTTATTTATCATCTTTGTCCATATATTACAAAATTATACATATAAATGCAAAATTATGTAATGTTAGTGTGTATAGTATTAATCATTTCATTTTACTTCATTAAATAGATGTTTCTTAAAATGTTTTTTATTTTTAACATTTATATTTCTGCTTTTGACACACTTTGAAATGCTAGAATAAACATGTTAGTAAATATAATCATTTATATTTTGAAATATTTTTACAACACTCTGAGGGGTAGGAATATTGGTCAAAGCTATAAATGTTTTGTGGGTTAACTCTCCAAAAGTACTCCAGCAATTTATATTTCCGGAAGTAGAATATGAACACATTACCTATTATTTTCAAACTAATTTAGCAAACATTGGATGTAATTATTAACTTTCTTATTTTCTTTTTCTGACGTGAAAATTTATAAATGACATCTATTGGTAATTAATTCACAGTCCTTTTTACTTTCAAAGTGGAAAATATCCAATATTGTGGTATTCAAACAGATTTCTTCTAGGATTTTTTTTTTCTTATTTGAGGAAGTCTTAGTATCATAGTTATCAAATTATATGAATGTAATAGAAATATTACTGATTTAATTGTTATAATGTCTTAGTTTTCAATTGTATCTGCTTTTTCATTAAAAATTATTACTATTACATATTGCTATATTATATATATAATTGCTATTTTATATTTATATAAAGCTATTATTATATAGCAATATTAATGTTGTTATTATCACTTTTAGAATTACTTTTCTCTTTATCCCCCATTATTTAATAAAGCATACATACAGAGACAGCACAAATCATAGTAACAACACACCTTGATGTATTTTCACAAAACAAAGATTTCTGTGTAACTTGCAACCAAATAAAGAAGCCAACTGGGGCACCTGGGTGGCTCATTTGGTTGAGCGTCTGCCTTCAGCTCAGGTCATGATCTCACAGTTTGTGAGTTTGAGCCCCGCATCAGGAGCTGTGCTGACAGCTCAGAGGCTGAAGCCTGCTTCAGATTCTGTGTCTCCCTCTCTCTCTGCCCCTCCCTTGCTCATGTTCTGTCTCTCTGTCTCTCTCAAAAATAAATAAACATTAAAAAAAAATTAAAAACAAAAAAAAAGAACCCAACTATTACCAAACCTGAAGCCTCCTGTTTCCCTTTTTAATTAGTTATTGTTATTTATTACAATTTTATACATACACTTATGTTGATGTTTAGTTTATTTGAATTACCTTTTCTCAGCTCAAATTTTAGAAAGGCTTAATGCCCTCAAATATCAGACAAATACTCTGAGTTTCTTTCTACTGGATTTTCAGTGTTTGCTTTTGGGTGTTAGGCAATTGAATATGTAAATTCTTGGGGATGTAGTTAAAGTAGTCAAATCTCTACTTAAAATATTAAATGGATATGCACATGGCAAATTATACATTAAAATAACATTACCAAAAATAACTAACATATTGGGAAATACTGTAGTGTTTTCATTCCTCATTTTAAGTAATGGTTCAAAAAACCTTACCTGTATCCTTTTTTTGGGGGGTGGGGGAGAGAGAGTACAAGTGGGGTGAAGGTCAGAAGTAGAGAAGAGACTCTTAAACAGGCTCCATGCTGTGTGAAGCCCAACATGGAGCTTAATCCCTTGATCCTGAGATCATGACCGGAGGCTAAATCAAGAGTCAGAAGCTCAACCTACTGAGCCACCCAGGCGACCCTACTTGTGTCTTTTCTACCACTGTCTTTTATCGTCACTAATTTCTGCCCTCTGAGTCATTTCCTGAACACCTCATTTACACTGCTGCCCGAGTTCTTTAAGATAGATCTCCTTTTTAATTTGCACATGCTGCTGTTCCTAGCGTTTTATTATGATGCATAAATATCCATTTACAAAATGTATGGATTGGTGTTAGTTCATTTACTTGTTTCTGTGCTTGCTTCTCTTGTCCTGTATGTTTATTTCCATGATCCTTAAGTAGTTATATCAAGCCTCTAAAAGGATTAATGACAGTATCTAGACGTCTAATTGTGGTCACTTCCCTATAAAAAATTGCCAACTCTACATATATTTGGTTCTTTCTTTTAATTATATCAGGTGACATATAAATATATCAAAAGTTTTCACTTATTGACTTTATTTTAGGCCAAATATATTAGCTGGGAAATGTGTTTTGTTCAAAATATAATAATTGTGATTATGCTCTATAATACATGGCATTTTGGAAAAACGATAGATGATTCTAATTTCAGGGACAGTTTTGGGGTAACCACTTTACAATATGTCCTGGAATATTTGCTTAACTCACCTGTGTCTTAACGAGATGGAAAATACTTGGTGTAAATTTATTTAAAGTACCCTCTGTTCAGGGTAGTTTAACTTTTCTCCATTACATAAGGCTTTGTATATTCTATGATAAGTAACTTCAAATCAGCCTATGATAAGTGCCTGTGATATCAGCCTATGATAATCACCCAAAAGTGCCATATATAGCTGGACTTGTTATCTCAACTCAAATCCACCCTTACACCCATGCCACAGTTCCTGTTTCTCCAAGAGATTCAAAGATAGAGACCCAAAGAGCTCCTTCAGATTCTTGGCTCTTTCCTGATGTTATAGTAAAAACTTGGCTGTTTTGTTTCCTACGTCACCTTCTCTATTTTTTCTTCTTTAGCACCTATTCATTTTTAATGACCTAATAATTACTATGAATAGTTTTAAATCCACCTAAAATTAATTTTATTATTTGGTATGAGATACATATTTAATTCCTCCAACAATGAATAAATTCTCCCAAACCAGTTGTGTATAATCCTTGTTTCTTCTCCTTTGTGATTATTTCTATATTTTAAAATTTCTACTAGAGATAAAATTCTGAATTCTTATTCGACTTTGCAGATAGAAGTGTCAATATCTGTGCTAGTCCTTCATAGCTTTAATTATTAGATGACAAAGTGGGTTTTCAATACTCTTCTACATTAAAATTTTTGATAACCTTGTCTTGTTATTATCAAAGGGGCATCTTAAAGTATGTTTGTTACCTTGCTATAAAATACGTTTTGGGGTCTTTGGCTGGAACATGTTACCTGTTTTTGAGGAGAATATTTCATTTGCTTTATACACAATGCCTGCCTTGCTCTAGGTGGATTAAATTTCTGACTTATTTTCAATGTTTATCATCACTATGTAATTTTGGAAATTTATAAGATTCTTCATCAGATTCATCAAAGAGACTACCTGTGCCTGAGTGAATTTGGAGAATTCTGTTAACCAGAACAAGAAGGAAGATGTATAATATGGTGCCCACTTTTATTTATAGTTCAAATTTTTTTTATATTGGAATCACTAAGGAAACTGCTAATTTACAAATAAACAGCATTCACAAGTGAAATGCATGTTTTCCCTCTGAGAGCTATGCCATTTTAACTGCTAAGCCATACCTAGGGAATTGCTTTCAAAGGAAATCACAAACAAAAAACCCAAAGTGACTTAATGAAGGAGGATACCATTGCTTAAGGACGTTTCAGAACTTAAGATTCCTCTTGAATAAATATTATTAGCTTTATAGTAAACTTCAAATTAAGCAAAATAATTTGGGGCTTGATACTTATCTCAGGCATAGAAAGCACAGGATAGAGAATAATAAGAAAAAGGGAGATCTTCTCTAGCTGGCTGGAAAATGTAGGTTATTTCTAGTCCTCATCTTGACCACGTAAGGAATGGAGATGATGATTACAACTGTGACCAATCTGCATTTGAGGTATTAGGCAAATTAACCTGAATTTGAACTCTATCAACTGAAGTAATGGTAGCAAAATGGCTCATCCTATCATTGTATTTATATTCTCCCATACTAGCATAGGTTTTACTTAAAAAAAAAAAATCTGTGCCATCCAGCTGGCTTAATTAAGTATTAGGTTTTAGGAAAATATCTCACAGAGCTGCAAAATACATGAAACCATAGGGGTAAGTGATTATTCTTACCTTCTGGGATGCACATTGATGAAACTAAGGTCTTTTTAAAGCATAAGAATTGTTTCTAGGCAGCAGTTACATTGTCCATAGCATAAGGCACACTTTAAATTAAAGCAACAACAACTTTTCAAGATATCTTTACTCTCTTCCGCTTAAAAATGGATTTCAAGTTTCCTGTTAGATGTGCCAATCTGGAAACCTAGAATGAAAGAGAAAGGGAAAGAAGAGTTCAACTCTAAAGTTGGTAATACATTAGCTAATTCTTTTATGGAACATTTTGAAGCATAGGATATTAAATCACCTTTTCCTGTTCAGTTAGCTTTTGAGTCTGATAAGCATCAAAGCCCAGATGGAAAAGCAAAGTCCAAAGAGACTGACATATAAGCACAGTTTAAAAATTTAGAAAAAGAAGTATACCTTAAGATCTTTCTTGGAGTTATTCTGAGATTGTAGCTAGTTTCTATAATATTATAATAAAAACTGAAAGAAAACAAAAAAACAAAAGAGACAAAAAAGAAAACCAGGCTGGAATCAAGTTTCGCTAAGTAACTTCAGTGGCTTTCTGAGGGCGTTAAAACATCTGCAGAAAATGTCCTTCTTTTTGCCTATTGATAGCAGTTGCAAATTACAGGCTCATTTCTATACCATTATTCAGTGCTTGTCAATGATGACCTCCACTCTTTGCCCTATATTTAAATATATGTTCTTTCTAATTCCCAAATGGGGTTGGTAACCAATGGAGGAGGATTTGGGAAAAGACCTGCCTCCATTTCATGAAGTGTGTTGAGCCAATAGCTCATGACTGGATCTTAGTTGAACTGCTGACCCCGCAGTTGATGGAGCTTTCAAAAGTGTTTAACTTGGTAGCAAGGAGTAGCTTACCCTCTGGTGAAATCAGGATCAATACTTATTAAATACTTCATGAACTCTATTCATTTCTAAAACCGCCACTTGTCTGCCCTTCCTGTCATGTTCTGAATTAATTTGATATGTAATACAATTCTTACATTTTATATTAGGTTACTTGTATGCTGGAAAAGAAAGGCAAATCTTGGATGATGGCAGAGAGGGTCTGTTACTGTTTTACAATTAACTATTTGTTCTTTTTCTAAGATATCGAGTATAACACCCTCCTAGAAAATATTTTTTCATTACTTTCACTCTTCCTTCTTTATCACTGATAGGCCAAAAGTTACAAGCAAAACATTAAACATTGGTTATGTACTTTCCTCTTAGCTCTCTGAACAAAAGTGAAATGATATCTATAAACACAATCATTTCCCCCAAATACTCTAAGGATTGTCTGAAGTGAATGAAGCAAAATATAGGACGTTGGAGTAACTATAAATGTATCTGTTAAAATTATTTTGAGGAGCTTGTGTTTATTTTCCTTTTTTCTATAGAAGGGAATCAGTAAGACAAATTGTATAATCTACAAAATAAAGCCCTATATTTATATTAACATATTTGCACATTTAATTATTATTTAATTAATAACATGCCTCTGTATAATTTTCTTTTTCTTAATACATATTGACTATGCAATCATTTACCTGGCTGTATGGCATTTCATTGTATGTATGGGGAAATTTTTAACACATTTTCACCTGGCTGACATTGGAATATTTTCTAAATTATTGATTATTTTAAACAGTACTGCTCCATATATTCTAGAACATCTATGTGTATGTCTATATTTTTGAGCATTTCCTTGGTGAAATTCATAGACTTATAATGCTAGTTTTATAGGGGCACCTGGGTGGCTCAGTTGATTACGTGTCTGACTTGGGCTCAGGTCATAATCTGACGGCTCGTGAGTTCGAGCTCCGCATCAGGATCTGTGCTGACAGCTTAGAGCCTGGAGCCTACTTCAGATTCTCTCTCTCTCTCTCTCTCTCTCTCTCTCTCTCTCTCTCTCTCTCTCCCCCCTCTCTCTCTCTGCCCCTCCCCTGCTTGTACTCTCCCTCTCTCAAAAATAAATAAACATTAAAAAAAAAAGAATGCTGGTTTTATAATATATATGCATTTTAAAGGCCATATCAATTTGGACTTCATCTACACTGTATAAAAATGCCCATTTCCCCTATTCTGTACAAATGGCATGCGATACTAGGAATCTCTGAAATCTCTGACACTTGTACAGTGCCCATTACTATGCAATGACACATAGTAAAATGATTTTACTGTTGATTATAATGCATATAAGTTTGTATAATAGATACAAATATAAAATTTGGTGCCTAATCAACTCTAACTACTATAGCCTTTCCTCCTATATCTTTCTAGAGGTTTATGTTGATTTATAAATATCTAAAATTTAGCAAATATTTAAATGTTATCTTGATTTTGTAGCATTCCAGTTTACTTTTATGTTTCAAGCTAAGCATATTTTCATTAAATATTTTAAGTGAAATTATATAAATATGTGAAAAATAAACAACACAATTTCTCTCAGTAGAAAATAACTACTAAAGAACAAACTTGGTTCTTTTTTTTTTTTTTTTTTTTTCTGGCTACCTTGTTTGTAAAAAAATTTGAAGACCTAAGTGCTACTTTTGAAGTATTCTTTTGGTTTTGTTATTCAGAGGGCATTGTACTTGTTCTCTATGCAAGCTTTCTACTTCTCAATATTTCATGCCTAGAAAATAGCAGAATTATCTCTAAGTTTATCCTAATCTACATGAGATGTGACAGATCTCACACCACAAAATATAATATAGTTTTGCATAAGTGATGCAATACCATATGGTATCTAAAATTTAAACTAAAAATCTTAATTTTGGAATCTGATAATGGCAATCAATTTTGATAGTAAAATAATTTAATAAAGCAGGTTAACAAAGGAAAATATAAAGTTTTGATAATTGTATCTAGATATTTAAAACTTTCCGGTCAATAATATTAAAAATTATTATTTTCACAATTACTTTAAATGAGTTTTTAGATGTACTTAATGTGATCACATTCTACTTTGTATTTTTTCCACCTTGAAAATATTTGGTTTAAGCATTGAAATAAACAAAAATATTGAGGCAATTGTTTCTCCTTTATTTGTAAGAAGAACAGTGTGTCAGTATTACCTAATAAGATGAGCTTTCTGTAAGGATATGATTTTGGTTGGCTTAGCTATCCATTTAAAAAATATTTCAACATTTTTTGACTGATACACAAATTGAAAGATTTTTCCTAAAGAGTATTTACAAAGCAATAACATTAAGAATATTAAAATAGTAATAATTTTGTTTCATATTGTTAGTAGTTTTATGGGTTTGATCTATTTATTGCCTATTATCTTCACTGCTATTTGCAAATAAAGGAGGCATTATTTTTAATTTTTCTAAAATTGAGAAAACTGATAAAGAGAATAAATGACTGCCCAAGATTCCAAAGCCAATCCCCAATGGAAAACCAGAGTTTTCCTAATTGTTGAATCATGAGAAATTGTGTGTGTGTGTTGTGTGTGTTTAGGCTAAGATAGACATTTGGAATACTTGGAATGACCAAATATAAAAATGCATTTCTTTAAAGAGAAGGGGATAAAGGTAGAGTTGTAGAAAAATGGAATGTTATGGAGATTCAATAGAATTAAAGCAATGTGAATATGTGGATACAGTGGAACAGAGAAGTAGACAACTCAGAGTTTTGAACTGGGAGTGAATATAATTTGAATGCCAAATAAAATTGATAACTTTAGTAAAAATAATTTGTTTCATCATACGTGAAAACGGTTGAGTTAAGATGCTACTAGGTAGGAAATCATTGGAATGTTGACCTTCCCTCTATTCATGGATGTCCGTCTTTGATATCTATTTACCAAGCTAACATCAAGATTTAATACACATTCATTCCTCCCTTTCAAATATGTCTGCCATGACTCTATCACATTCTAAATTACATACTTTGTTCATTCACAGTTTTATAATTTCGCTCTATTTTCCCCAGACCCGATACATCCTCTCTCCTCTTCAATTATTAAATAAAATATTTCCAGTGCTCTGAATGCAAAAGATCATTTTTTTCTGTGAAGGTCTTTAGTCAATGCCATCTCCAAATAACCTGCTTCCTATGAATTACCACGTTATGATAACAACTCTTATTTTTTGAGTGTTTACTGTGTGGCTGATTGTGTTTAAGTGTTGTGCTTGTGATATCTGCTTAATTTCTCAGGAAAAGTCTATAAGATAGGTAATATTTTGATCTTCATTTTACAGATGGGTGGATTGAGGCCAGAGACTAAGTAAATTTCTGAAGGTTGCATATCTATTACTTGGCTAAGCCTGTGTTGTTTGGCTCGTAACTAATTATTATTGCCACTTTTCATCTTCATTGACACTTAATGAACATTTTGCCTTACCAAAGAGGTGTACTTTCCTTAAAACCAACCACATGGATATTTTTACATTGGTCATAACACTTAACAGAGCAGCAACACACAGTAGGAGCTTAATAAAAGCTCAGGGAAAATAATGAATAAGCCTTCAATATTAAGAACTCTGGTAAGTTTTATTGCAGAGTTAAAAAGAAAAATTAGAATACAAGTCCATGGTGATGTGGAACATTTGAATCTAATTTAATTATGATCTTTATATGAAGGAAGAAAAAATGCATGTGACAGCTGTGATAGCCACAAAAACTTTGTTTAAAAAATGTTGTTTCTTATGTCTCAATTTATCTGTTTACACTCAGTCTTTTTGTTTGTTTCTTTTCATGATTTTTTTTTAATTTCAGAAAAGCTATTTTCACCCAAGTTCGCTTTGCTGATATGGTTTTAGTAGTTCCTATCTGAAATCATCCTCAGGAAATATATATATATATATTTTTCTTTTTGGCTATTTCAAAAATGAAAAAAAATACTTAATATCAGTATGAATAACACATGTGCTCATTGCAGCATAATGTTGGTGCAATCTGTGCTTGATACAGTTATAAATAAGTCTTTGAAAGCATTTTCCTGTATTTTAAATAAAGGCTATAGAAAGCCACAAGAAGGATCTAGTCTTGTTAATATCACAAGCTGTTTCCCCACCTGCACTCAGAGCAGCTTTAGTACAGCAGCTGTTTGGGTTCGTGTTGGCACATCACTGTCTGCACAGGAACCCCATGGTTTACACAGAAAATGAATAGGCCACAGTTCCAATGGGGGTCTTTAATAATCCTTTCTCTAATGCTACCATGTGCGAGCATTGGGCTTTGAAGGGGTGTGAGGTGTGAAGTTTCAGGAGGATTATATAAAGCCACTCAATTTTGAAAGGTAGAAAAGAGCATTAGAAAAACCTGAGAGTGCCTTTGCATTCCTCCTGCATGTTGATCAAATGCAGTTTATATTGATATTACAGCTTCATGTCCAGCATGTGATAGCAAGTAAAGGGATTGGTATAATTATGCAATTCACTCCGTCCGGTCTCCTTTAACATTGACAAACAAAACCCAGCACAGATGTTTCATTGATTTTATTTACCAAATATTAGCTGTGAAAATATTAACCTTATGGGAACAAATATCTATCTAGTAGTACCTATGGAGATTAAATCCAGGGAGGAAGAAATTTATATATTGAACTTACCTATGTATAGTTGGGTGGCTATTGGACATTCAGGAATAAAGCACCTTCCTTCCTTCCTTCCTTCCTTCCTTCCTTCCTTCCTTCCTTCCTTCCTTCCTTCCTTCCTTCTCTTTTCTTTTCCTTTCCTTTCTTTCCTTTCCTTTCCTTTCCTTTCCTTTCCTTTCCTTTCCTTTCCTTTCCTTTCCTTTCTTTTCTTTTTCTTTCTTTCCTTCTTTCCTTCTCTTTCCTTCTTTCTTTCTTCTTACCTTTCCCTTCCCTTCCCTTCCCTTCCTTCCTTCCTTCCTTCCTTCCTTCCTTCCTTCCTTCCTTCCTTCCTTCTTTTTCCCTTCCCTTTCCTTTTCCTTTTTTTTTCTTTCTCTTTCTCAATGCCACATGAACTGCTAAAAACAACATCTATGCTAGCCAATTAATAATGGTCTAGTAAGCCGCATGCATACTTGACAAATTATTTATTGAATGGCAAGAATTCAGTTAAAAATGAGGACTAGAATCTGGTAACTCTTGTAAAGTACTTTAAAGAACCCAGAATGCCATTTTGAGATGATTTTGAGCATTTTGCCCCGGGGGGGGGGGGGTGGGAGGTGGGCAGGCTATGGTATGTTAAAGGTGAGTTAATATAGTCAGTCACTTAGAGACATACTGTGTGAAATTGCAGAATCAAAGTACTAGGGCCTCATGAGCCAACAACCGCCTCAACTTTGAATTTAGGTGCAAAAGATCTTCAAGGATTGGTGACTGCCAGTATTAAGAAATTCTTATTTCCAGTAGTACATGAGAAAGAAAGTAAAAAAAAATCTGTATGCTCAGCCGAGCATGAATTTACTGTATACATCAGGTACTATGCTAGGTGTTTAAGGATCAAATGATGTATGGGATTTCTACTGAAAGGCACGTTCCAGGAGGGATGATAGGTAAATAGATCAGTGACTAACACCCAGGTATAGATGCATCTTTGAGGAGAGAATGATTAATCCCTTCAGGAAGTAAAATAGGGAAGGCCTCCGAGAAGGTAACAGCTTTCAGCAGGACTTAGAAGAATAGAACTTTTCTAGGTGGATTAAAAGGCAGAATGAACCATATATACAAAGTGTGACTGTAGATTAAATGAAGTTTCATAGTGCTGGGGCTCAAAATAAACTGGAAGAAGGTATGGACACTCAAAAGATGAGTCTGCAAAAGAATCAAAAGCCAGATAATGAAGATTTCATCTTTCCTTAAGGCTCTCAGGGTATAAACACTATTGGTGTGAAATTAGTCAAAAGTTGGATGTTTTTAAAAATTTTATTTATTTTATTTTTTGTCGGGGGGAGAGTGTGAGTGCTCCTGCATGTGTGGAGGAGGGGCAGAGGGAGAGAGAGAATCTTAAGCAGGCTCCACACCCAGCACAGTGCTCATGAGATCCCATGACCATGGGATCATGACCTGAGCCGAAATCAAGAGTTACATGCTTGACCGATTGAGCCACCCGGGTACCCTTGCATGATCATATTTATGTTTGGAAAGGTGCTTCCAGCAGAATACAGAGTGGACTGCAGAGATGCTTATGTAGGGGTGACTATTAGGGGGAATTTCACTGCACTGTTACTTTAGGTAATGGAGGAAATGGCAGAAAACCTGTAATAAGAGGCACAAACAGAGATGTTCAGGAGATGGATTTGTCAGTGTTTATTGAACTGATAGACTGAAGAAGTAACTCATATACCTTCAAATTGGTAAATCTTCTAAATTCTTTTTCCTAAGTTTCACAAAACATCATCCCTTCTTACGTTATGACAGTGACTTTTCTGTCCCCTGCTCTGAATTTTTCTAACTGCTAAACATTTCCCTGATACTATGCAATAGAATATGGATCATTTTGTAGAACAACCAATGGCTGCTTCCAGTAGAGCTTGCTGAATATTTTGGGCCTCTCATGGCTTGATGACACGGTTTTAAGCCACACACTAAAGATGACTGTAGCTACCACTGCCCTCCTTAAGGTTAAAACAGCTTCCAGGATTTTGCCCTAATATTGTCAAGGATCACACTTTTTTTCCAGAAAACTTCTCTAATTGGATTCGGTGGACCTTGACTGGCTTGTCACAGCTATATTCAGGGTGAAGGTGAAATCTTTGAGGAGTTTGTTCCTGAAAACAAGCGCCGAACATTTCTGATGAAGTCATATTAAGAGTGTATATCTTTATGGAATTCTTTTCATAGTACTTTTCCATCATTTGAGTTTCATTACATATGGCAATTATTTAGAAAAAAAGATTAAAAAGTTTGCAAAGGATATGTTAATACCCCAAATCTTGTGTGTGTGTGTGTGTGTGTGTGTGTGTATACTTATATTTTTGGAAGTTTATCAAGTAAATGAATAGAAAACTTGAAAACTTTTTGTTTCTGTATCAAAAAGATCTCAATTTTAAATTTGCAACAGGTGGGAAGTTGCTTCTAAAGCTGCACTGTTGATGAGGAATCAGGCACGTGTCCTGAGGAATCACGTCAATTAGAGAGGAATCTCAGTAACTTGGTAAGGTAGGTGCCTTAGACTTTTAAAATCTAGACAATGTAAGAAGCCATTGTTTAAAATAATTGCAGTTGATTTTTTCTTGATAAGTTGAAGTAAAGTTAATTCACATTTCTCACTCAAATGTCCTTAGTTCATATTTTGGTGATGGGGCCATTACCACTTTTATGAGATTTTATATAAAACACACACATGCATACACACATATATACATATATAATACATATTATGTAATGTGTGAATATACACACATATTAAATATAGAAAAGCTTTATCAAATGACTACTAGGCTAACAAGTAGAAAATATAATCATTTTTGAATGATATGAATATGCTTAATGTTTCAACATCTTGATGTCCCAAATGGAATCATGATATTCCACCATATACAAATAGGAAATTGTGTGAGGCATTTTGATTCTTTTAAATAAAAGAGAGACTGGGGCGCCTGGGTGGCGCAGTCGGTTAAGCGTCCGACTTCAGCCAGGTCACGATCTCGCGGTCCGTGAGTTCGAGCCCCGCGTCGGGCTCTGGGCTGATGGCTCAGAGCCTGGAGCCTGTTTCCGATTCTGTGTCTCCCTCTCTCTCTGCCCCTCCCCCGTTCATGCTCTGTCTCTCTCTGTCCCAAAAATAAATAAACGTTGAAAAAAAAAAAATTTTTAAATAAAAGAGAGACTCTTTCGGCCTTGGCCTATTTCCTAGGAAGCCACAATGATGTTTTAATAAGTAATGGGATACAGTGTGTCTTTTCAATCATTTACCTAGAAGAAGAAATGTGGCAGGGAGAAACTTAGAAGTAGGACTAAAAGTGTGACAGGTACCGGGGCATGAGAAACAAAGCTCCCTAAAGAGAAAGTAAATGTTACAAGAGAGAACGCTATTGGAAGGTAAGCCAATCAGAGCTGGATGTGCTAAATGAAGAGGCTAAAAGAGAGGCGCTTCTGACTTCTCGACTTCATATTAAAAAATTCTCCTCACCTTTTACGAACCTGATTCACTAACAAGGACGTTGACATTAAGTCCTTCATTCTTTAGAAATTTTAATATTTGGAAAGTATATAGAGTATGTCACCTGAAAATGTAAAAAGCAATTGTCAAGATACGGCACTCTATTCCATTTTGGTCAGGATATAATTCTGTTCTTTTTAATGAGTAGTTTGATTATCACTATGGAACTGAGAGAATACCTGAATTCTGAGGTGCTATACAGAAATATGAAAAAGCAAGCGATGATCTTCAAGTAGATCAGCTTCTGAAAGTGGCATTATTTTCACCCATCACTGGCATTAACTTGTTTATTCGTCTTTTATTGAAACGGAGGATGTGAAGGAACTGGACTTTTGTAAGACTTCCATGATTATAAATGCTAACTATTACACCTAAAAGTAAGGGCGTGTTTATGACATTTTACTCTGTTTTGTCTACACTCTGAAAAACTCTTATTCAAGAATGAATTATAATTATGCACTCAATGGGCTCTGCGTCGGGTTGAATAAGTGCTGCTCTGTTGAAAGAGACCAGACTTTTTGAGAAAGTATTACACTGCATTGATAGGAAAACTTTTGTCTCTCTAAACTGAGCCTCATAAAGAGCCTCTTTTAACTGATCTTCCTTCTGGTTTCACGATGGGTGGGTAGGAATGAGGGAGGGGAACTTTTCTACTTCTTTAAATCCTTAAAAATTTTCAGATCTTTTTCTTATAATTTTTGATTAATAGCACCCTTGATTTTGATTTATATTACCCTATTATTCATTATATGGGAGAAAGAGAAGTCACTTTTTTTCCAATTTAATTTTAAAAATTAGGGCTAGCAGTGATGGAATTTAAAATCAAATTATCCTGTCAGAGTGACAGATAAATCTCAAGAGATTCTAATGAGATTTTCCCCTGGCAGGATTCTGAATTTCCCCCTTTCCCAGATTCCTTCATTCCAGATTTTGACTGTGAGTGACAGTGAGCATCTGTGGTTTGAAATAGGTTGTTATTTGTGTCATTTGATTCTCACTTAGAAATTGAGTTGGCTTCATCACTTATTTGCTCTAGGTTAAAGGGGGAGAATGTATATGCAGATGTCGAGTGAGTTCATCTTTCCCTATGGAAAGTTGTGGGTGACTACCATATACCCAAATTTGATAAAGAAGAATGGATTCACCAAATTCTACCTTTGCCTTTACCCATTACCATACTTAAGGAATTTCTATTATAGAGGTGGTGTCAATATGACAGAATTTTCTTACTATACTGCTCTTTGTGGGTTTTCCCCCCTTTTTTTTCATTATCCTCAACTAAATCTCTGGTGCTTTTGCAGTAATGGGTAGACCTTTAGAGTTGTGTATTCACTTAACAATTTGTTTTACGTCGTCATGGATTCAGAGATTCTCCATTTCTGATAGCTAAAAAGAAACTAATATTTTCTGTCTTTAAAATATGTGACAAATAACAACTCTTAAGTGAGATCATGGATGTGCACTTTATTTCTCTGCAAAAGAACATCTAAGATAAGCAAGCAGTATATCAAATGACATTAAATAGCTGAATTATCAATTGATAGTTTAACATGCTTGCAGAAAAAAAAAGTAGTTGTTATTAAGGGAGCCTCTGCACTAAGATATTGTTGTAGAGTAGAAGAGGCATTGCAATAGGACGTTGACTCTAGACTGAGCCTGTTCCCTAACTCTGAACAGGGAGTTCATGCAACAGCTGTAAGTTTTAGCTTCTGCAGATCAGAAGCTAATCAAAAGCTACAGCTACAATGAAGAACTTTGCTTCTTCATCCTATTTCTGTCTTGCGTGTTGTAGCAATCCCTAAGATAGAGGATATTAACAACTGAGTGTCCCCTGAGAAGCCTGCTCTGGTTACTCAATTATTATCCCAAAATGAGGAATGGTGAGGCTATTAGGTAATAACTCAAAGAACAGATTATGCTCGAAAGGAACTGTGGCAAGTCACCTATGTGTGGGACCTGAAGAGCTGCAGATACTGTACATTAGTTAAGAGTCTTAATAAAAGAACAGAAGGAAGGGAAAATAACACAAAATGAAGAATGAATTACTTAAGATTAAATAGTTTCTATTACAGAAATAGGCTACACGTAGAGCTAATGGCAGGCATTTTCTACAGACAGATGGAATGCTCTCATCCCCCAATCGTATTGATATGAAATGAAGTCTCTGTTAAGAATCATTTTTCCTGAAACATTTGCATATAAATATAAACATCATTACTAGGGGCTAATTGCCCTGTAGGAAGTAAAATGTGGGAATTAGCATCTTTAGTCGTTTTTATTATTATTTTTTAAAGTATCTCTAACACGCATCATATTTGGTACTGCATGGCTGCAACAGATAATTACCACCATTAAGAATCTCAAACGCAAAATCAAAACCATTTGGAATGGCTTCCAGGGCAACCCAGCACAGTGAGTAGCCACCAAAATGAGTATATGAGGCTTATATTCATGCATATTCATAAGGGTACTTAATTCGACATTCATAGTAGGGGGCTTTTGAAAGCTTGTCAAAAGAGCAGCCCCAAAACAAGACCAAACATCAAAGGTAAGAAGATGCAGTACATCTCGCACCCACACACACACAAATATTGCTTGCAGGAGGCAGTGAATAACACTAAAGGAATTATTTATTTTAACTACTCAGAGGAGATGGCAACTTCTACGAAGATGTAAACCACAAGCCTTTGCCTTTATCGTTCATCTTATTGATCAGAAAGGTCAGGAGTATAAGTTATTCAAAGGATGGATTATAGGCAACAATTCGGGACAAATGGGCATGCAGACTTGTGTGATTAATGCCCCTTGCTTGCACAGAATATGAGTGAAAGTGTGAGGGCATGTCTTAAGGACTGAAAAAAATAAAAGTGTTTGAAAGAATACAACTATGGCTATGACACTGACTGTATCTGAAACATTGCCCGTTTTGTGGGTACGTCTGTGTATTTCAGCGTACAGGTGCTGCCTTGTTCAACTGTTGTGTTCAGCGGCGATCTTGCTGACATTATACTTTTCAAAACCATTTCCATGACATTCAGCAAATGTTTATTCTGGTGGAACAAATCTGTTAAATTATAGATTAGAAACAGTACAAAGAAACCTTTACAAATGTTTCAGTTTCAGTTTTGCACAAAGCAAACAGCATTATATTTAAATGAAGCACTCCTTGTTAGAATAAAACATCTACATAACATGATACTATGCCTGGTTTTTTAATTCTTCTCCCTTCCCTGGACGGGCATAGATGTCTCAAGTTGTGAAAGACACAGAAAGTGTTGGGGATGATATGTCTTCAATTCCTTTCAAACGTCCACCTCTACAGTTCACTCCTGCTCACCTGTCATTTTCCCATCTCTTCTAGACCCCTTTCCTTAGTTTTGTGCCCCACCCTTACCTTTTCCCTCTTGATTCTCCTCTGTTCCTAGGAATGGTCTAAATATAAAGCAATGACTCTTTTCCCATCATAGGGGGTCCCATGTCATTTAAGGAGCATTGGCACTGGGCTCTGTTCATTCACTTCTTAACACCTATAAGTAATCATTGTATCGGAAAAATATTGGAGAATTACATGTTAGTGTTTTTAAAAACATTGTTGCATGAATGCCAGAGTGCTGCTAGGTTCACCATGGGTTTCAAGTGACCTGTTTATGGTCCTATTTTAAATCCATAAGTCAAACTTTAAGTTGTTTTATAGGTTAGTGGATAGGAAAGTTTAATGTAGTGATTCTTTGTTGAAGAAAGGTTTATTTTTAGGGCTATATGCTATTTTATAATGACATGAATCATTATTGTTTTAAATTTCCTAAAGAAGCTTTAAAAAATTGTTTATGATCCTTTGTGTTAATAATTAAATATGTAGATGACTCCGTTGAGGAGAAAATTACAAAAAAAAAGAGAAATCTAAAATGCTGATGCTCTTCAAAATCAGACACTAAAACATGTCAACATGGCATAAAAGATGAATAGAACTTAGGTGAGTCTAAACATGCTTTAAAAATGTATTTTTAAATGCATTTAAAATACATTGAAACATTTCATAAATTTTGGAACATATTAGAAGGACACAATACATTAAACAGCCGTATGCACAAAAATATCCAGACAGATAAATAAGAATGAAGAGAACCATCAGAAACATATGTGTAATTGCATGCATATAAATTCAATGCATAGAATTAAGAAAATACCACAATCCTCCGCAAAAGAAGGATTACTTAATAAATAAGAGTTGAACATATCGAGTATTTTTAGGAGGGGACAATAATTTATATCCTTATTTCACATCATACACCAAAATAAATTCAAGAGGGAAACATAGAAGCTAAAATCATAGATTAATGGAAAGTCAATGTAGGGTAAATTTAAAGCTAAAATCTTATAACGTAATGACAATTCGGATAATTACTTTTTGTGATCTGTGGACTTCTAAGCATAAACAAACTTTTAAAGTATGAAAGCAACAGAGACAATCACCAAGGGAAAGATCAATATACTTGAATTAAGATTTACAAACGTTTATACATGAAAAAGTCATTATTAGCAAAATAAAAATGATAAAAAAACTGGGGAAGTACTTTTCAAAGGTACAGAAGTTAAAGAATTTTTAAAACACTCAGGTCTTTTTTTTTAATGGTCAATAGTGGTAAGGAAATTTCAAAGTGTCAGAACTACAAAAGAAAAATAAGCATATGAAAATAGTTGAACTTCAGTTATAAGGGAATAAATTTAAAAAAAAAACATAAAAGAGCCCTTATTTTTGGTATGGTTTCTTTTTCTTTTTTTGCTTTTTGCTGTCTAACATAACCAACATTCCAAAAAGATGAAAATTATCTCTGTGTGTTTTGGGAGACATAAGCAGTCTCACAGACAACCAGTGTGTATGTGTAAATTAGCATCAACTTTCTGAAAAACAGGTTTTACTACCATGGAATGAGAGCTTGACAATCTTCTAGAAAAAACACTACTAGTTAAAAAAGAATCCTGTATAAATGATTAGAAATTCAGAGAATTGCATAGAAGAAAGTACTGCTGTAACCAAGAAAAACTTCAATTATTTTTACCCTCTGCATTTTTAAAATGTTGCTGTTAATCAAGTAGCATAAACAATATGTTTTCTCTCTATATTTACACTGACTGGAAGTGGCTTGTCCCCACCCTTGATTTATAATCTGCCTTCAGATTCGCAAGGTCTATGTAAGTGTCACAGTGATTTCTTATGAAAAATGCCCACGTCCTCCAAATTAGTCAATATAGAGAAAGACTGGGGAGCAATCAGGCTTTTGTGCAGGGAAGAGGATGGTGTAGATGTTAGAGGAGTTCCAGCTCAAAATCACCTTGGGGCATTACAACCTTAGCAATACAGGAGAAAGGCATTTAGCAGCTGATGACTGTGTATGTCTGTTCAGCTGGTAGCATTTATTCATGCCCTATTAATAGCATAGTGAGGTGCTTGGCTACCAACAGAGCATCATTAAGTGATAAGTCAAACATAGGCCATATGTATGGAAACCAAGAATGTAGAATAGGAGAGGGGTGTGTGTGTGTGTGTGTGTGTGTGTGTGTGTGTGTGTGTGTGTGTGTGTGTGTGTGTGTGAGAGAGAGAGAGAGAGAGAGAGAAAGCAAAAGGCACAGGGGTAGGAGACATGTTTATTCTGTCTACTGTTTTGCTGCAATCATGTGACACACATAGTGGCTAAGCATTACATAGTTTTGAATGAATGAATACTTCTTTTATGGACTAAATTGACTTATGTATGCATAGGATTTGAGCATAGAGAAAGGGAATAAAAGGGAAAAAAAAGCAAAGAAATGATAAGGAACAACATGAACAGAGGTAGAGAGAAGGCATTTGTGCTTAAAGTTTTTGAAGGAAAAGAGAGAGCTGATCTAGCAAAATAAATTGTACAAGGAGCAATCTGTAAAAGGTGCAGTGACCTATTTTAATGATGAGATTACTGGGCCTTATAGTATGAGTATCTTTAAATTTTTAAAATCATATCCAATTATTTTTTAAAGTGATGGCATCAGTTTTCATTCTCATTTACAAAATGTATTTGAGCTCAGGTGGACCCACAGCCTAACCAGTCATATTTCTTATTTTTTGCCAATCTAATAAGTAAAAAACAAATGGCAAATGTTCTTCTCAGGACATTTATGTCCTTCTAGTCACTGTACATAGTTGTTCATTTTTGGTGTTATTCCTTATGGCAAAAAGTTGCTTCTGAAATATCAGAATTATAAATCTCATTGATGTCTATTTGTTAAAAGCTCTTACTAGATTCTCTACTTTAAAAAAAAAAAAACACTGTCTTTCATTCCCCACCACTTTTAGTCTCCTATGTATCAATTTTATCTCCAGTTACAATAATGTTTCTCTAGAGCTGCACTGTCTGATAGGGTAACCACTAGCCTCCCATGGCTATCTAACCACTTTAAATGAAGCTTAGTTTAAACTTACATATAAAGTTAGTATAAAAAACACATTGCATTTTTAACAGTTTGTACGAAAAAAGGTAAAACATTTATTAATATTTTTTCTATTGATGACATATTAAAATAATAATATTTTGGATATATTAAGCTAAATAAGATACTAATAAATACTATTTTACCTATTTCTTTTTACTTTTACTCATGTGATGAATATAAAATTGAAACTTACAGTTGTGACTTGCGTTATATTTTTATTGGAGAATGCTGCTCTATAAGATTATCAGTAAATACCTTTCCAAATCCAACATTTATTCTCAATTCATTTGTTTCTTTTCTCCTTCTTTCCTTCTGTCATTCTTTCCTTCTTTACTTTCTTCCCTGCTGCCTACCTTCTTTGCTTCCTTCCTTTCATTTTACTTCAGTCGAAAAGGGAATTTGTGATAACATTGTGTACCCTCTACATGAAAATCTGCCTAAATAAACTTGCATCTTAGAGCTTTTACAGCCTTCTATACTCTATCATTCAATTCAGGTCTGCTCTTTATTATTATGTTTTTAAATTTGTATTCATTTTTATCCACAAGTAATTAAATGTCAAGCCTAACTCAGAATGAGGTTTTATAAAACTATCCTAAACTCAAAAATAGTTTCTCAAAGTTTTCTTTTTTCATTGCCAACATGCTTTCAGTATAACATAGAAGAAAGTGTGGCAAAGGGCATTGGAGACATTTAGCAAAACCAAGGGGTGAAATGGGCAAGGCATCGGATTACAGGCTTGAATGATAAAATATAGGACACTCAGTTAAATGAGAATTTCAGATAAACAACGAGTAATTTCTATTTTATTATTTTAATGTTGTTGTTTCATTTCCATTTACAACAAAAATGTAAGGCATGGGACACACTTATGATAATTTTACACAATCTTGTATTTGTTACTTACCTGAAATGAAAAGTTTAGAATCCTGAAGTTTTATTTATTAAATCTGTCAATCCTGTTGGAATGAAGACAATCACCATCATTAGTCTCCTTGTGGGTGGGACAGGGGAAATGATGGGATTTCAGGTGCAGAGAATTGAGGTATCTAGTTCTTTGCATGCATTTGTTCGTTATTTTGTGTAAGGTCCCCTTTCTTTCTCTCTCTCTCTTTCTTTCTTTCTTTCTTTCTTTCTTTCTTTCTTTCTTTCTTTCTTTCTTTCTTTCTTTCTTTCTTTCTTTCTTTCTTTCTTTCTTTCTCTCTCTCTCTCTCTCTCTCTCTCTCTCTCTCTCTCTCTCTCTTTTTCCTTTCCTTTCCTTTCCTTTCCTTTCCTTTCTTTTTCTTTCCCATTCATTCATTCATTCATTCTTTAGAGATGCCTCAGTCCCCATCTTCCTTCTAAGCTTTTTGAAATGTACCTGTTTTTAGCCATGTGATTCACTTTTTAAGTAACACTCTGCTTCCTTCAGTTCTTGGTCCTATTATTCAAGTCACCTGTCAGTAAGGCCCAGTCAAATAACACATATGTTACCTTTTATGATATATAGCCTTGCTTGGGGACAGGGAGTATATGATAGGTGAGATATCCTAATGTTTCAGGATCAAAATAATGTTTTTTTTTTTAAATAAAGAAATTCTAAATTTTTTAACTGACTAGGCATATTATTAGTTATTTAAAAACATTCTATGTTATGATGAGTATCAGCACTGAAATGCAGTGGAAGGACAGTTTAAAAATTTTCTGCCCCTTCCAATATACTATTAATCCATTTTTAAATATGAGATTTCTCTATGGATATGTGAGTTATAACTGATATATTAGAATAATAACACTATCCCCTCTCAACTAAATAAGTCAGTATGCTCCATATACTATTTTTTTAAGTCCATACTGCTTATTTTATCACTCAGTTTTATGCTTAATCATATACTGCCTTATATCACTAAACTCTTTTCAAATAACTACATTTGATTAAAGGACAATAACTTAAACCTGTCACTCCTTTCTATTTGTGATAGCTCACTATATCTTATGAAACACTGATTAGTCATAAAAGAATTAATTTAATTTACCTGCATGGTTATTAACTAAAACAAAGTTAGAATGAGAGCTTAGATTTTAGAGCCAGACAGATTTGAATTTTAATCACAACTCTTTTGATGAAAATCATGAGACCATAGGCAAATTGCCCAATTTACTTCAGTTTTTGTTTTATTTTTTATAAATGTTTCTCTCAATAAGAACATATAACTCACTGGGTCGTTGTAAGGATTAAATGTAATTATATTATACATTTAAAGGTCTTAACACAAGCCCTGATATATAATAAGCCCTTAAATTTTAGTCTTATTACCAATGATAATATAATTTTTATCTCTTTTAAATTCATAGACTTACTAAAGAAGACAGGACTAAACACTTTGCATCTCACATATCTTTTTTTTTTTCTTTCTTTCTCAAGGGTAATTCTTTTTCTGTGGCCAACATAAGTAGTGAATTATGGGTTTTACCAATATGTTAATCACATTTTTAGAACATTACTGAATGTGACGTCATATTGACTTTCCTCAGCAGGATTTCACCGGTTCAGTATGGTTAAACAACAAAGCCTCGTGATTCTCCTTGTTTCATGAAACTTAGCAATATTTGAGTCTGTGATTATGACTGATCCTCTAGCAATAGGGAGGATGACTCTATAGCTCTGTATATTTAAATGAAAAGGTGTAATATTAAAAAAGAAAGGGGTGGAGATTGTCCTTATGCATGTATAAGTAGAGAAATACATCAGATGAATAAGCAAACTGCACAAGTGCAAAGGTATTTAAGACAATGTGTGAATTGTTTTATTCAGCTTTTCTAAAATCTCTACTTGCCAATTTTACTATATGTGAGACAAATAACTGAAACTTTTGGCACCATTTATCAAAGAATGTGCATTGGAATGCTTTCATCACTGTTGACTGTAAGAATTATATGTGTTTCTAGTCTTATTTGGAGACCTTTTTGTAACGAATAATTTGAATACATATCAATATTCCACGTTTCTGCTGAAATGAAACAAAATTCCCTAGTGTATGTGTTTAGTTTCATTCCCATAGGATGGTGAATATGCATTGCATATATTTATAAAGTAAATTTTATGCTTAAAGATATAATAGCCCTTGCTTTTAGGCAGTTGTTTTCTCTAAGGAGTTCAGCACATTTCGTATTGACTTTGGAAAAAAGAAAAACAAGTCCTCATTCTTGACTCACCATACTACTCCAGGAATATTTCATTATTTTCAATGATTTTTTTTCTTTCAAAAGCATATAAAAGATTGTAAGAGGTTTAAGATGGGACAGAGAGAAAAAAAGATGCTTCATGCATCTAATACAAAGGTTAATTCTTTAGATCAAAATCTTTAAGCTCTACAATCACCAAATAAGCATTTAAACCTTGGTAGAATGCTGATCTTCTAGATCACAGCTATCTCTAATAAGATATAATGTTAATTAGATTTTAAATGTATTTAAGGAAATTATATTTTCAAAAGATCAATATTTTTTATTTGGATAAATAAATATGAGATTTAAAAACTATGTCATGGCTCAGTTCTTTGGGCTCTTAATTTTTATGTACCATTCTTATTGGGAAAGGTGCATTTCAAATAGGTAATCTGGTAAAAATGAGTTTGATTAGTAAGTCCATTTGTATACCCCGCCCTTGTAACTGAGGACATGCCTTTGCAAGATCCCCACAAAACTAACTGCTCCATGTGGCCATTAAATACATGACATTTGTAACCATGGAAATGTCATCCTGAAATATTGAGATACTCTAAATTAGTATTTTCCACACACTGAGGAGAAACCAAGGATCAGAAAGATGAAATTATTTGCAAAAAAAGTGTGTATTATCATGGTTAAGAGTATTCACTGATCTGTCGTCATGTTTTAAACCTGAGCTCTGGCACTTACTGTGTAATCTTGGGCAAGTTGACTAACCATCTTGAAGCTTACTTTCTTTATATGTAAAATAGAGCTAATAATAGTATTTATAAGTTTATTTTATACTAAAGATTACAGTGGAAGAAGAATACCATGTCAAGGAATTTTAATAGAAATTTGTATGTTTGAGGGTTGTCATAAACCTCTGTTTTCCCATTTGGAACTAGTGTGGAGTTGTTCTATCTTATGGGCCACTTCTGGTTCCATTTCTGCCTTCTGCTTAATCTTTGATCAACTGAAACTGTGCTGTGAAAAGTGCTATAGCATAGCGGTTAAGCACTCAGACTCTAGACTAGTCTGCAGAGGCCTGAATTTTAGTTCAGCCATGTGGCGTAGGGTAGTTACCCTGTGACTCAGTGTCTTTACCTAAACATAAATGTAATCCTGAAGTCTGCATCCTAGCATTAAGTGAATTAATGTATATAAGGCACTAAGAACAGTGGCACACAGCAAGTGATGTGTGAGTGTCAGTAGTTAGTTGTTGACATACTAAGAAAAAATGTGTGAGGGGCGCCTGGGTGGCGCAGTCGGTTAAACATCCGACTTCAGCCAGGTCACGATCTCGCGGTCCGTGAGTTCGAGCCCCGCGTCAGGCTCTGGGCTGATGGCTCAGAGCCTGGAGCCTGTTTCCCATTCTGTGTCTCCCTCTCTCTCTGCCCCTCCCCCGTTCATGCTCTGTCTCTCTCTATCCCAAAAAAAATTAAACGTTGAAAAACAAAATTTAAAAAAGAAAAAATGTGTGAATTGTTTTATTCAGCTTTTCTAAAATCTCCATTTGCCAATTTTACTATAAGTGACATAAATAACTAGAACATTCTTTCCCCCCAAAATTATGAATCATGTTCTGTTTTGTTTTGTTTTAACAAATACATACGCATCAATTTTAATTTTGAAGTAATGTATAAAAATGACTCCATTACTTTATCTCATTTTGATAAAATAATCTAAGAAAAATAATTCTTATTACATGTTTTGTTAAAGTTTTCCAATTACTACTCAAGATAGTAATCACAATATTCCCATCACTCCATCAAGCATAAATGACCCAATCAAATATGCAATTACTCTTATAAAGACCTGGGTAAATATTGTTGCAAATACTCAGATTCTCTGAGTGAAGTCTGTGAGAATAATAAGTGTATTTATGTCCATAAAGTTACTTTATTAAATCCTTCCATTTTAAGCCAAATATGGTTTAGTCGTTAAAGAAGCAGATTACGCATTTCTGTATACTTTAATCAAAATTAACTATATTCATCTTATACAGATATAATTTTGCTAAGATAGAAATTCAACCCACATGTTTCATCACCAAGTGTTTTGGTTGACTTCTGTACGGCAAGGAAGAAAACAAATTTTTTTTTAATTGTTTTTTCAACGTTTTTATTTATTTTGGGACAGAGAGAGACAGAGCGTGAACAGGGGAGGGGCAGAGAGAGAGGGAGACACAGAATCGGAAACAGGCTCCAGGCTCTGAGCCATCAGCCCAGAGCCTGACGCGGGGCTCGAACTCACGGACCGCGAGATCGTGACCTGGCTGAAGTCGGACGCTTAACCGACTGCGCCACCCAGGCGCCCCTGAAAACAAATTTTTTTGTGTCGTGGTAAATGAATAAATACTCTATTTATTAGAGTGGACATAATAGAATAATTATGTATTCATGGTGGTCAGTTTTCTATAAATATTGGAATCCAATAATTACTATAAAACTGCCTGTTATTTACTCATTTGGAAGACTTAAAGGAGCATAAATATGCATGAACAACTTCTCGAAGTCAAATAATATACTGTTTATTCGTCTTCCTCTTTGGGTTGCTTTAGGAATATTTTGTGCTTTTAAAAATATATCTGCTACCTTCATCACCTTGCCCTAGGTGTTGATTAAAGTGTAGTTTTGATACAGGTACAATTCATTTATGATAGTTCTTCTCTTCTAGACAGTATGATCAGACATTTCCTTTCTCCTGTCTTCCTTTCCTTTCTCCTTCCTTCTAACCTTCAGGATGGAAACAACAAAAATTTGCCAACCCTTTGTCTCTCATTGTTCTCTCTTTTCCAGTATTATCACTAGCTAATCTGACAACAAAAAAATGTATAGAAGTATTACTGAAATAAATCCCCCTGCCCCCCACCCATGTTGTTCCAGGTCCTGGTTCACAATATGCTAAATGGATTTCTAGAGATAAACCTCAGTTGTCTTCTCCCTCCACTTGATCCTCCAGGTTTGGCAAGGAGGATCTCATATTAAAAATGCAGATTTCTGTGAGGAAAACATTTCATATAGAACAGGAGCCATCTGTTAGTCCTCATATTTACCCAGGTTGGTGTCTACTTGCTTTGTTTGCTTAAAAGACAGGCTTTGGTTTCAGAAGAGTTGAATTTTCATTTTAGAAATCTAAGGAGTCTTTTCTGAACTTACATCCTACTTAGCATCACATTAATTTACAAAGCATTTCTAGAAATAAATTGCTATGGAATTCAGAAGTACATAAGAGTAATACTATAATTATAGAAAGCTAAAGATGTAATACAGTTTACCCAACAATTTGCTGAATATAATGATGGAAATGCTCACAGTTAAAAAAAATAGTGCTTGGCTCATTCAGCTAGTCTTATTTGTATATATGTTAGTGTTGAGTCAGATCCTCCAAGTTCAAGAGCTACATTAGATTTTTTTTCTCCCTTCTGTTTGGATGCAGGATCACTCTTCCTCAATGTTTCCCACAAAGCCTCTGATACTTGAGTGACATAGAACAAACCACCAACCTACAAGTGTACATACTCCCTCTACAGCAAGGATTCCCAGGAACCTGGAGTAGAAGGAGAGGACATGACTTTTTCCTCTATTGCACCTCTCTGCCTCTTAAGGATTTCTACTTCTTCCTCTCCTCCTCCTCTTCCTCCTCCCTCCCGTCTCTCTCCTCCTCTTCTTCCTCCTCCTTCTCTCTCCCTTTTTCTTCTTCTTCTCTTTCTCTTTCTCCTTCTCCTTCTCTGTGGTAGAAACATTTAACATGACAGCTATCGTCAACACATTTTTTAAACTTTATTTATTTATTTATTTATTTATTTACTTACTTACTTAGAGTGTGTGTGTGTGTGTGTGTGTGTGTGTGTGTGTGTGTGCATGCACAAGTGGGGAAGAGTCAGAGAGGGAGAGAGAGAATACTAAACAGGCTCTGACCTGTCAGCACAGAGCCTTAATCCCAAGAACCATGAGATCATGATTTGAGCCAAAATCGGGAGTCAGATGCTTAACCGACTGAGCCACCCAGACACCCCTATCCTCAACCAATTCTTAAGTGCACAATATGGTTTTGTTATCTGTCAAAACAATGCTGAACGGCACATCTCTATTCATCATGCATAACTACAAATACACTTTGAACAGCACATCCTCAATCCTGTCTCCTCCCATTTCCTGGCAAACACCATGCCTACTCTTTCTTTCTATGAGTTTGATTACTTTTTATTTCTCATGTAAGTGGAATCATGAAGTATTTGTCTTGTGACTGGCTTGTTTCACTTTACATAATATGCTGCAGATTCTATGTTGTCACATATAGCAGAAACTTGCTTTGGATTTTTAAGGTTGAATCAGATTTCATTGTATGTGTATAGTACATTTTCTTTTTTTATTTACCCATCCATGAAATTTACATTGGTTTCATGTCTTGCCTACTGTGGATAATGCTGTAGTGTACAGGGGAGTGTAGCTATATCTTTAAGATCCTGATATCAATTCTGTTGAATATATACCCAGAAATAAGATTGGTGGATCTTAAGGTATTTGTGTTTTTAATTTTTTGAGGGAGCTCCATACTTTTTTTTTTACCACACATTTTTCGTTTCTAACAAGAGTGTACAAGGGTTTCAGTTTCTCCACATCATCACCAACAGATGTTGTCTTTTTTTTTTTCCTGTAATAGTAGCCTCCCTAACAGGTGTGAGGTGATATCTCATTGTGGTTATTTTTTGCATTTTTTGATGATTAGTGATGTCTTCATATCTTTTCATATACAATAATGTCATTTGTATGTCTTTTTTGGAGAAATATCTCTTCAAGCCTGTATTAAAATTAGGTTATTTGTTTTTTTTTTTTTTTTTTCAACGTTTATTTATTTTTGGGACAGAGAGAGACAGAGCATGAACGGGGGAGGGGCAGAGAGAGAGGGAGACACAGAATTGGAAACAGGCTCCAGGCTCTGAGCCATCAGCCCAGAGCCTGACGCGGGGCTCGAACTCCCGGACCGCGAGATCGTGACCTGGCTGAAGTTGGACGCTTAACCGACTGCGCCACCCAGGCGCCCCTGGGTTTTTTTTTTAATGAGTTTTAGGAGTTCCTTTTATATTTTAGATATTAACCTTTTTGAATGTATGGTTTGCAAATATTTTTCTCCCATTTTATAGTTTGCATTTTTACTTTATTGGTTGTTTCCTTTGCAATGACAGTTGTAACTAGCTTTGAGACGAATTGCTAGTTAGAGAGCTCTAACAATAGGGACTAACATATAGTAAATGGATAAACAGTTTCCTTACTAAATGATCACTTTAAAAGTAGGGAAAAGAATGATCACCATGTGGCTCAGTTGGTTGAGTGTCCGACTTCAGCTCAGGTCATGATCTCACCTTTTGTGAGTTTGAGCCCCATGTCACGCTCTTTGCTGTGACAGCTTGGAGCCTACTTTTGATTCTGTCTCCCTCTCTCTCTCTCTCTCTGGCCCTCACCTGCTTGTACTCTCTCTTTCTCTCTCTCTCAAAAAAAAATATGATCACCATGAACGCAATAATATTGGGTGTTCCATCTTGCTTTTTATTAACCAGTATTCTCTGAATGCTGTCTGTGAAGTAGATGAAAAAAAAAAAAAACTGAGACTACAGCCCCTATAAAAACTAAGGGTAACTTTAAACATGCCCATACACCATGCTTCTGGAATGCCTGTTTGGAATGGGAACTTTGGTAGAAAATACAGAAATAATTCTCACTTCCTGCTCTGAAGATGGCAAACAATAATGATGATGATACTGAGAGTGGAATCCTGATCATTCTCTTCTAAAAGGATCTGGCATTTTTTAGCATGTTGTCATTTCATATGTAATATAGCATCTTCCTGTACAGTTATAATGAATGCATATAGTACTCAGAAAGCAAAAAACTGAAATCGTATTAAGCTTCCTAAAATTTACCAATATAATCTATCAAACACACTCATGATTTTTTTAAAAAGTATATGTAGCCATTTCCTATATTCTGACTGAATACTGTATTATCTCTTCACATAACAAAGCTTTTGTAGTTTTTTTTTCTATAGGAGTAACAAACAGGTAATTAATTTTATTCTCCTAATGTGGGTGATTTTCTTTTAAAAAGCTAATTTCAGCATCACAATTTGCTGTAGGCAATGCCATGTAAATATTTAGAGTGTTATCAAATATGATAAAACCTTTCATATTTAAGATGCAAGATTTGGAAAAACAAATTCCACAGATTGGCTTCTGGCTTTTTATATTTCGAACCTTGTTCCTTTGCCACCATCCACAGAGTTTTGGTGCCAGATTTTGTAGGACATGTTCATTTCAGCATATAACATTTAGTCCTTTACTGTCAAGTCATAATGGCATAGTACTCTTCAGGCTTATTACAGGAAACCATTTCTTCACAGGGACAGGTAGGAATAACCACTATCATGGAAGTGACAACACACCAAATAAATAAATTTTTCTAAACCAAAACTAAATGTATCCTCAATACAGCCTCTCCTTTGGTACGTTCCCAAGATTCATTTGGTCACTCTAATCTATACCTATAACTGTAAGAGATGGGAAATCAGGGTGAAAATAGTTATAGAAGAAAATAGAAGAGAAGAAATGCTTCTGCGAAGAATTATGGATGGAATGTCATGAGGTTATATTGTAAGAGGAGCAGATCTGGTAAGTCAGAGAAAATTTCTCCCAGTGGTACTTGAAGCTGAAACTTGAATGATGAACTCATTGTTAGTGATCCAGTGATGGTGGAATAGAGAGATGAAGAAGGTCCCAGGCATTAAGGATGAAGATGGACAAAGACTTTGAAGCAGGAAAGTACTAGAGTGAATTGAGAAACTGGAAGGGGATTTGGTATGGCTGGATCTCAGAAAGTGAGGAGAAAAAGGGTATCATGTTTGGTCTGAGTAGGTCACATCAAGGTTGTTTTGTCATTGTTGTTTTTTTTTTTTTTCTGAAGAAAAGGGGGAGCCATTTGGGGTTGACATTACAAGATTTTCATCAATATCAGAATACTGTGAATACAGTATGGAAAATGGATCAGAGAGGGGAGGCACAAATTGATGCAGAATGTCCACTAGAAAGCTATTGCGCTCAATTAGGGAGAAGTTAGCCCAGGGTCAATAGTAGTAGAGGTAAAAATAATTGTTACTTTTATTCATTCTTAGCAATACTGAATTGAACTAGATTTTGCATCTATTATTCTTCCTTTCTAGTTCTGATAGGCATTGGTTTCTAATTGATAGAATGTTAGTAAACATTACTGAAATATTTGAAGTTTGTATTTTTTAACTATTAAAATCTTATTTTAGGATTTTGGACTATAATTTAGGGTCAAACTATTATTTAATTTTATGAAAGATTTAGCATTTAGGTAACTAATCAAGAGCCATTGATTTTTCCAGATTTATACTGAGAGGATACAGTATAAATATTGCTGTTTGCTGTGATACACAAGAATGAGATGGATCTTTGGAATGGGAGCAGTCAAAATGTATGCAATACATGATTTGTAAATATTTGGTGCTCACCTTGTTGGAAGGGTGCTTGGTCTAGATTGTAATAAAAATACAGATATCAGTTGCTGTAATTAATTAGGCTTCTTCATGCTAAATTCATCTATCTTCCCTTCTTTCCCTTTACACTTGCCTATTAAAGTGTTAATTTCATTATAATTTATTTTCTCACATGTAATCTCAAAAGAGAGGTGAATCCTTTCAATTCAGGCAAAAAGAAAACATTTTCTATAACTAAATGAAACTACATTTGAAACCTCTTTGAGGCTCATAAATGTCATTTTTCACTTGTTCTATTTCTACTATCTCTGCATGAAGCTCTATAATACCAGTTTGTAAATGGCATTAATGTATACACATTTTCACCGAATTCTTAGTTTCCAATCCAATATTAGTTCCCCAAATTAAGAGCTATGTCCAAGACTCCTTGTACATATGTATCTCCACTGATGTTGAAATTTCTCTTCAAGAAGGTCTTAACATTCAGTAATTAGAATGTCCTGGGATGGAGTAGGGCTGGGCTACCTGGCAACATGCACAGCATTTAATTTTGTTTATGTCAGGGGGACTTACCCTCTCCTTCTATCTCTGTCTCAACATTACATTTTTCTTCTCTTCTGAAAAAGTCTGTCAGAAAATACAATGAAATTCAAGAAATGGATTGACCTTCTAAATCATGAAAGGTCATGGAAGATGTGAAGATACCAGGATTATCACAGAGCAGTTATATCTCTCCCTTAGTGAGATCCTTTATAAGATCTCTGTTGTGTTGGCCACAGTAAATATGATAATAATATCAAAAAGATAATGTTAATTCTTAACTACAATACCAATGAAAACAGTGTGCGTTAAGCATTATAGATATATTATCTTGACAAAACCTCGGAAATATATACAACCATTGTCTCCGTTTTAAGATGGAAACTGAGGTCTTGAAAAGCAATACAAGGTCTGCTGATGATTAGGTCACAATAAAGGGTGCTGAGGGAAATGACGTGATGAGCAGCAGCCTCACAAAATTGTCCTCTTCCATCTACCACCCTGAAGGCCCATTCATTCTCCCAGTCACTTTTCTCTTACTTTGACTCATCTTAATTTCATTTAAATTTATTTTTATAATATCTACATCACATTTTATTTTTAAAATTCTCTTTAATAGACATGCCTTGCCAAGCTTATCATTATCAAATTTAAAAAGCCAATTAGTTGATGGACATTTGGGTGATTTCCACTTTTTGCCTATTTTGAATAATACTACCCTGAACATTCACATACAAGTTTTTGTATGAACATATGTCTTCAGTAATCTTAATACCTAGGAGTGCTTTTGATGAGTTATATGGTAACTCTCTTTAGCATTCTGAGAAGCTGCTAAGCTGTTTATCAAAGCAGGTACATCATTTTATATTGTCACCAACAATACATAAGGGTATAGTTTTGCCTCATCTTTGTCTATACTTGTTATTCTCTTATCTTTTTGATTATGTCCATCAATTGATGAATAGGTAGACAACATGTGGTACGTTCATACAATGGAAAACATTCAGCTATACAGAGGATGAAATGTTGATCCATGCCATATCAGGGATGATCCTTGAAATATATGCTAAGTAAAGGAAGTCAGATACTGTTGGTGACATATTATAGGACTCCATTTATATGTATTTCCAGAATAGGTGCATGTGTGGTTCGCAGAAGCTGGGCCAGGGAGGAATGGGGAGGGACTTCTAATGGGCATGGGGCGTTTACAGAATGATGAAAATTCTGTGAAGTAGATAGTGATGATTGGCTCCACAGTCTTATAAGTATACTAAAACCACCGACGCATAAACTTTAAAAGGTAAATTATATGTTATAATGAAATACATCTCTGCAAAAAAGCCAATTAGGCTTCTAATTCTAAAATGATAATGATCATAATGATAATCATAATAACAACAGTAATTGTGGAGGTTGGGGAAAGAAGACAGAAGACAGGGAAAAGGGAAATAAAATGAACATTTATGCTTTTTTTAGTACGTTTTCTTAACAAATCTGTTTCCTTTTCTGGTAAATGATTCTGCCATCCACTAAGTTACTCAAATTAGAAATCTCAAAATGATTGGTCCTTCTTTCACTCAACATACTACATATTTTTACAGAATTTAGTGTCTTTGATTTCAGAGGTTTTGGTTTTTGTTTGTTTTGTTTTTGTTTTGTTCTTATTCACTGTTCTCATTTCTACCTTCACTTTCATTACCATTTAGAGTAACTCTGGGCACCTGGGTGGCTCAGTGGGTTAAGCAACTAACTCTTGATTTCCGGTCAGGTCGTGATCTCACCAACCATGAGATAAAGCTCTGTCTTGGCCCTCTGCACTGACAGCACAGACTCTCTCTCTCCCTCTCTCTCTGACCCTCCCCCACTTCCATGAGGATGTGTGCACACTCTGTCTCTCTCTAAATAAATAAACTTTAAAGAAACTCATCTATTAATCATGGCAGCATTTTCCTACTGATGACCTTCTCCTCTATTTCCACACTCTCCTATATTCAAATCTATTCTACAAGCTGCCTTTTCCATTATTCTGCTACCATAGAAGTCTGCTACCATATCATTCTTCCAATGATGGCATTAATGATAACTGATATGATACAGTGAACCCCTCACAAGTTTGCTGAAATCTTCCTATGTAGGCTCATTTTTAAGCCACTTCACTCCTGCTCTTCCTACCCTTGCACACCTATTTATACAGTACCCTGCACATCATATCCTCTTTTGTACTGCTTTACTTTTGATCATGTTGTGTCTTTTGATAACTATTCTCTTATTATTTGTATTAACCAGTACACTTAGAGATGCCAGGGAGAGAAACATATCTCAGAATTATTTAAGAAAAATAAGTATTTTGGGGAAAGGCAAGTATAAAGAGGATTTTAGACAGACTTATATGCAGGGACCCAAACAGTACCTTTCCTAGTTTCTCATTTCTGCTTCTGATGGAAGATGTGTATGATATGTAAGAAGGTAGGTAAGTAAATATGTAGATGAAATATCTTTACAAATAGACAATATCAAGATCTCAAGAGAAATTTAAGAGGAAGAGGAGACATTAGTCAGTTTGAGCCTCATACTCCTCAGTGAACACATCTCTTTGGAATGATGGATGGGGTTCTGAGAGGTTAGTCCAGATCATGTGCCCACCTCTTAAACATTGGACTCAGGTATCATGAATGACCAAGTGGTCGGCCTACTAAGACAAAATGGAGTGAGAGGGAGGCAGTTTTTTAACAGCAAACTTTAAGGGTATATACTCCTATTCTTAGCTTTTATATAAAATTAGGCTTATGACCCACTGTGAATTAGTTTTTATTAAGGGTGTATAGAAAGCTTTGAGGATTTTTTTTTTAAATGAATATCCAAATGTCTCAGTAACTTTTGGTAAAAGCACTTGCCATTTTTTTTAATTGTGTGTGGGTTATTTTTTCTTCCTAGACTTTATTTAAATTCAATTTAGTTCATGTGTAGTGTAGTATTGGTTTCAAGAGTAGAATTTAGTGATCCAACACTTACATATAATACCCAGTGCTCATCACAAGTGCTCTCCTTAATGCCCATCACCCGTTTAGTCCATCCCTCCAACCATCTCCCCTCCGGTAACCCTTAGTTTGTTCTCTATAGTTAAGAGTCTCTCATGGTTTACCTTCCTCTCTGTTTCTATCTTATTTTATTTTTTCTTCCCTCATTTATTTTATTTCTTAAATTCCACATATGAGTGTAATCATATGGTATTTCTTTCTCTGAGTGACTTATTTCACTGACCATAATACACTCTAGTTCCATCCATACTGTTGTAAATGGCAAGATTTCATTATTTTTGAGCACTAACATTACATTGTAGCTTTTCTTGATTGGATTGTTCTGTCCTCAGTATCAAAAATCAGATAAGAACATACATGTAGGGGCTCTATACTGTTCCACTGACCTGTTTATCATTTCTTAATTGTTTGATTGTTAATGTCTTGTAATAAGTTTTACAGGCAGGTAGTTCAATTCCTTTTACTTTTACTTAACGTTTAATATTGCTTCAGACATTCTAGCTACTTTGAATGTCATGTGAATTTTATAAGTAATTTGTCAAAATAGCTAACTTGTCAGAATAGTAATTGCTGCAAAATAGCTTATTGTGGTTATGATTGAAATTGAATCTATAGAATTATTTAGGGATAATTGACATCCAAACATTATTAACTCTCCTTATAAGCATGGTATACCTCTTCATTAAGTCTTAAAATTTCTCTCTTGGATGTTTTTGAATTTTCACTATCACAGTCTTGCATATATATTTGAAATTTATCCCTATTCATTTGTTTCTTGATGCTAATGTAAATAGAATATCTTTTGAATTTTATTTTCTAATAGTATGCCGTTCATATATAAAAATATTTTAATCATTATATTAAACTAACATACTGTGATTTTGCTAAATTCACTTATTCTAGGAGGTGTGTTATAGATTCCTTAAGATTTTTTATGTAAACAATCATTTTATGTGTGTATTGAGAGAAATTTACATTTTTATACTGTTTGCTTATTTTCATTGTTATAATAGCTAGATATTCCAGTACAAAGTTGAATGGAGAGTATGAGACCGGGTATGCTAGTTTGTTTAAATCTTAGGATGAAAGTACTCAATATTTAACCATTAAATATGTAATCTAGAGGATTTTTGAAGGTGCTCTTTTTAAGGCTGTGGGAGTTTATTTTTCTAGTTTGCATCTTGTTTTTAAATCATGAATTCAGTTGAATATTTCTAACTCCCTTCATGTATTGAAATGAATGTACAGATTTTTTCAATTGTTTTATTAACATGGTTAATTACACTGATGAATTTTTAAATGTTAAATTAACTATGTGCTCCTTGGATGAATGACAGCTGGAAATAATGTGTCACACTTATTCTATATTGCTAGATTTGATATGATGATGTTTTGTTTATAAGACATTAGTCTCTAAATTCTTTCATTTAAAAGAAATTGGTATCAAGTTTTGATAATTGGATTAGGATATCCTTGAAAAATGAATTAAAAAATGTTTCCTGTTCTAGTTTTCAAAAGCGTTTTTATAAAACATGTAATTATTTTTTTTTATTAAATATTTGGTTAAATTCAACAGTAAAATTATCTGGACTTGGACTTTTCTTTGTAGGAATTTTTTTTAAAAGTTAAATTTATTTAATAGGTAGAGGGCATTCAGAATTCTCTGCTATATCTTGTTTGTTTTAGTAAGTTGCGTGTTTTTTTCAGGTGTACGTTTTATGTAAATTGCCAAACTTCTTGGCATAAAATTGCTTATTATCCTTTTAATGTCGGCAATCTCTATTCAGCGCTGGTAATTTGTGTTCTCTCACTTCCTCATTCTTGCTAGGTGTTAGTCAAATCCATTAGTCTTTTCAGTAAACCAACTTTCAAATGTAAAAATTATCTCATTTGCTTGCTGTATTTAATTTATTGCTTTGTGTTCTTTTTACTCTCTTTTACATACTTTGGCCTTAGATTATTCTTGTATTTCAATGTTATCAAGAGTTAACCTTAGATTTTGATTTTAGGCTTTCTTTTAGTTTCCAACATTAGCATCTTAATGCTATAAATTTCCCTCCAAATACTGCTTTAGCTGCATCACATATAATTGGATATATTTTTTATAATCAGTAAGATTTATTTTCTCATTAACCCATGTGATTTATTATTTGATCAGTAGCTTATTTAAAAATATGTTAATTTCCACATATTTGGGTTTTATTTTCTAAGACATCTTATTATTTATTTCTAATTGAATTTTACTATTGCCAGAGAACATACATTGTATGATTTCAATCCTATTAAATTTATTGAGTATATTTTATCACCCCACATATGATCTGTCTTCATTGATGTTTCTGTTGCAGTTGAAAAGGATGTGTATTCTGCTATTTATGTAAGAAGTATTCTATCAATGTTTATTAGGTCTAGTAGTTTGATAGCATTATTCAAATCTTCTAGATATCTTCTGACTTCTTCTTTAATTGTTATTTTAATTTTTGAGAAAGGATTGTAAAAACCTGTGAAATGATCTATTTTTTTTAATTTTGTCAATTTTTTGCTTTATATATCATGAAGGTCTGTTATTAGTCAAATAAAAACTTAAATTGTTATATCTTCCTGAATAATTGACTATTTGTCATTTTATAATGTCCATATATATCTTGGGTCATACTAGTTTGCTTCAAATAATAGCAATATTTATATAGGCCTATAACTTTCTTATGCCTACCATCTGTATTTCATATATATTTTTCCCCATCTAGTAAGGTTCAATATATCTAATTATATATGTCAATTTTCCCTTTGGCATACAACATGTTCTTAGACCTTGGCTTTTTCGATTAGTATATGTTATTTTTATGTACGTGAGATTTTATATTTCTATTTTACATCTTAAAAACATTTTAATTTGTTTCGTACTCTTACTTTTTATATTTTAAAATTTATTTTACATTTTTTGATTCTCCTTTATCCTTGTTTCTCTGTTTACCTTTACCTGCATTATTTTTTTTATTAACTAAACATTTTTCTTTTGAATTTTATTTTGATATGTCCATTTGTTGTTGCATTCAATTTTTAGAGTTTCTCTAAAGATTACGGTATATTTCCTTCACACTTTGTAGTTTACTTAACATTAATAATGTACCAGTATATATAAAATGTAGAAAAGTTTCAAATATGTAGGAATATTTATTCCGTTTCTAATATGTAGAATTATATATGCATCATATCAGTAGACATTATAAAACTAATATAATATTAAATTTGTTATTTTAAATACTATTATGTATTTTATAGAAACTTCAGATGAAGACATAGTGTTTTAAAAAATTTACCTATATCCATCATTTCTGATTCTCTTTTTTACCTACATTCTAAAATGTCATGTGATACACCTCTTCAGTCTGAAAAAGTTTCTATAGCTTTGTTGCAGAGAAAGTCTTTGGGGCACAAACTATATTATTTTATCTTAATGGAATATGGCTTTGTTTTAATTTTTTTCATATATTACTATTGCTCCATATGCAATTTTGGGTTGACATTTTTTTCCTTCCAATATTATATAGATGTTATTTCATTGTCTTCTGTCTTCAAAGCCTCTAATGAGTTCGTAGCCAATTTGACTCATTCATTTATGTAATTTTTCATTTTTTTTCTAGTTGATTTCAGGATTTTCTCTTTAATTTCACTAATTTGACTTTGGTGGGCCTAAATATGAATACTTTTGTATGTTTTCTCTTTGAGGTTGCCTGAACTTTTTGAATTTGTAAATTTATATCTCTATCTATGGAGATATATATCTATTTCTATACCTATCTACATTGGAGGAATTTTCAGCCATACTTCTTCAATAAATTATATGCTACATTTTCTCTCCCCTCTCTGGGACTCCAAATGTTAGACATTTTAATATTGTCCCAGCAGTTCATGAAGCTGTTTATATTTTTCTGTCTCGTTATGTTTTTAATAAAGATTGAATCATTTATTTATGTTCAATAACAAGTTTACAAATTCTTCTTTCAACATGAATCTGATATTAATCTGATCTATTATATCAAAAAATAGATATTTCATGTCTTAGTTACAAAATTCTATTTTCTTCTTTATTTCATTTCTAATTCTTGATTGGGTGTTTCTACCCTGTCATCCATTTCAAACATATTTTCATTCAGCATAATTAAAAAAAAAACCTACCTTAAAATTTTGTTTATTATTTCTCACATATCATTTGGGGGATGGTCTCCTCTCCTGATGATTTATCACACATTTCTTTGGGTGCTCTTTAATTTTTGGATTATATGCTGGACACTGCATAATGAATTGTAAAGATTCTGAATTTTGTTTATCTGAAAACTACACGTTAAAAATATGCAATTAGCTTGGCTGAGCTCAAACTTCAAAGACTATCTCCACCAAGGCAGACACCAACTGAAATTTCTTCAGTCCTTCAGTCTGCACTATACTTCTTTGATTGTGCCTCATGCATATCAGGTTAATTGTTCAGTCAGTGGTTTGGGCAGAAATTTTCCACGTTATATGGGTTTTCGAATGGTGACACTGTCCCTCTTGGTTTTCCTCTTTCACTTTCCAACTAGTGTGGTTTCCCCCAATTCTCTCCTCCATTTCTTTAAGCGTTTCCATCCCCACACAAAACACTCCACATGGCCAAAACTGGAACCTATCCTCAGAGTACAAACTGCAAAATAGGTGAAGCTAAAATAAGGCCATTTATTTCTTCCTATGTCAATACCCCATTAGTATGTGTCTGCTTTTGTTCACTCTCCAGTACCTTGAGTTAGGTTTCATGTAATGTCCAGTATATATTTGTTATCTGTGGAAGGAATATCACCATAAATGTTACTTATAACTCTCCATTGTGCCTTTATTATTTTTTGTAAACCATTGACATATTTTTTGTAGTTACTGAAGTATAGCTGGCATACGATGTTGTATTAGTTTCAGGTGTACAACATAGTGATTTAAAATTTCTGTACATTATTCAATGCTCACTGCAATAAGTGTAGTCACCTGTCAGCATACATTATTAAAATATTCTTGACTATATTCCTTTTGCTGTACTTTTTATCTCCATGACTTATTTATTTTATAACTGGAAGTTTATACCTCTTAATTTTAAGGATAATATGCTTTGTAAAATCTATAAAAGCATTAATCTCTATTTTTTTAAATTAATGTTTATTTTTTGACAGAGAGAGAGAGAGAGAGGGAGAGAGAGAGAAAGAGTGGCAGAGAGGGAGAGAGAGAGAGGGAGACACGGAATGTGAGCTCCAGGCTCCGAGCTGTCAGCCCAGAGCCAACCTGGGGCTCAAACCCACGAACTGCGAGATCATGACCTGAGCTGCAGTAGAACGCTCAACCGACTGAGCCGCCCAGGTGCCCCAATATTAATCTCTATTGAAACAAAGTCCTACTAAGATATATATCCACATAAGTGAAACCACACACACATATACATAGAGGTACACCGCCACCTTCACTGAGATTAACTATTAATATATTCGTTTATATAGTTCTAGAATTATATCTGTACTCACATTTTACTTTACAAAATAATATGTTCGTGTTTGTGTGTGTTTGCAAACACTGACATTATGCTAAATCTTATTCTGACATTATTTCTTTATCATTATTTTTTGACTTCTATCCACATCATTCTGACCTTCATTATCATCTTCTTCACCACAAAACCTAACATTTATTTTGTGTTTACTATATTCCATTTTTACTCATGCTAGTACATGTACACATTTTTACTATACATTATATATGATGTCTATAATTTAAGCATATATTGCTTCCTTAAACTTTTTGTTGAGAATATTTGTCTTGATTGATATTAAGCATCTAAAATAGAGTGCTTAAAACTCACAACCTATAAATAATAGACTTACGTATATATAGAATGCCTATTTTTGTCACAGGTTCAAAAGTGTAATACAACACAACTTATTCAGGTAATTACTCAGGTATTCACTTATTGCAGCATTAATGTTAAATCTTATACAAATTATATTGTCAAATCACTGCATGTATATAAAACATTAAAATAATCAATTAGGTGGGTAAGATTAGGTCAGATTAAGAACCATGAATGCACTGCTAGAGACTGTAAATTATGCGTAAGCAGCAGAAAACTAAGAAAAATCCCCAGCAGTGGAACAATAAGGTTACAATTACTTGATTAGCAGTTTGAATGTCAGTCATAAGTTGTAGGATGTTATGACAAGAATAATAATGATCAAACCCTTGCAAAAGTTTCAGGAAGATGGTGTGTACTGGAATCAGGCAGGAGAAGAAAATTATAAGAAGGGTATGGATGCTAGAGATTACATATATAAAGAAGTAAATCACTGTAGCAAATTAACATCTTGGTGTTAAAGCACACAAAAAATGTGCAAATAAATGCCAAATGAGGTCTAGATATTAAACAATATTAAAAATGAATCAGAGCAAAGCAATTGTTTTTAAGTATCTAAGGATAACAACTCTGAGTCTTACAATCTTCCTTTTGCTTCTCTTGTCAGAAATAGTTTATGTTTATTTTCAAAGAATTGCAGCCTTTTATTTGGAAATATAGCATTGTGGGAAGTGCTCAAACATACATACTACTATTTAAACACAGAGAAGAAGTTTAGCTAAATTGCTCAGAACTGATAAATTACAGATGTAGGTGCAATAGTTACATTTCAATCAGCAGGTTGTTTAAGTTATTTCACTTACTGTGTTGAATAAATTATGTGAAACATATCATCAATTATGTAATTACAAGGGCTAAAATGAAGGGGACTTGTGTTTTACTTTTGTGCACGTTTAACAGACTGTTAATGCTCTCCTCAGTAATGCCTAAATCTATAGAAGTTATGCAGAGGAGTTGAATGTTTTACATATGTTCCTCTCAGATAATGATATATATAATTTCTGTAATGAAATGTTCTAAAACATGCTTCACATCCTTTTTGATTAAAAAGAACTAATTTTAAATCCATGATTAATACAGAAGACTAAAACTTGAAGCCTGTTGAACATTTTAAACTGAAGATATTCTCATTTTTGACAACTTTTTCTGTTTAATTTTCACAGGCATTACCTTTACTTTTGTTACATGTAAATGTAATAAAACTTTCTCCACTTGCCACTGCTGACTGGAAAAATATGTGTCTAGGTATTTCTTCTTTCATGACATATCTACTTCCATTTCCTTATTTATATTAAATCTTAAGTTTTTTTTTTTGTAAGTTATTGAACTGGAAGTTCGAACAAGTGATTCACTGTCAAAGAATAGGTTACTTGTTTATTAATATTTTAACATTTTCCTTGGGCAAATATTAAAGCAATTGCCATTAAATGAACTATTTAGGAATAAATTGCACCTGATACCAGAAATAATTGTTGTCTAGGACAATAGCATTACTTTGAAAGGTTTTTAGCCAAAGCATTTATTACTTACCCTATTAGAAGTGTTTTCAAACAGGAATCATAGATGATCAACCTGTCTTCAAGATGGATATATTTCATTTGAAATTAAAACATTTTGTGTATTTTTTGAAAAGTCATATCTATATAAAGAACATTCCTCGATTCCTTGTAGTGATTTTGTGGGCTACAGAAAGTTTGCATTTTGAAAGTTTGCATTAAATGAAAGTAAAATAAGATTCTCTTAAAATGAGGCAGTGTCTGTTATGAACATTGTTCTTAGAGTTGATTGCATGATTTAAAGTAATTATACAAAAGAGTTGAATATTGTGCATATATCACTGATATTAACCAAATAAGTGGTACACATCAAATAAAACCTTTTCCTGCCATAAAGATAATAGATCATTTGGGACACCTGGGTGGCTCAGTCGGTTAAGCTTTTGACTTTGGCTCAGGTCATGATCTCACGGCTCCTGAATTCAAGCCCCATATCAGGCTCTGTGCTGACAGCTAGGATCCTGGACCCTGCTTCGGATTCTGTCTGTCTGTCTGTCTGTCTGTCCGTCTTTCTCTCTCTCTCTGCCCCTCCCCCACTTACTCTCTCTCTCTCAAAAACAAATAAACATTAAAAAAATTAAAAATAGTAGATCACCTAACTACATTAACTGTGCTTAAGCATATTAAGTCTTAAGTAATTGTATTCTTTTTTAATGCCATACATAAAAGTGATTTTCTCTTAGGGGGGAAATAGTTCCTTTAATTTTATTCTGTCTGCTTTGCTGGTCTCTGATACTTTGATAGAAGGAAGTATTAAGAAAGAGAAAAAGAATGGGAGGGGGAAAGAGAGAGAGAAAGAGAGAACCAGACAAGTGATTGAAAACAGATTATCAACTATGAATGGAGAATGGGAGGAGCAGCCTTGAAGTGCTGCTTACAGTTTACTTCTTTCTTAGTACTCCATTTTACTTCTAGATTTGCCTGCACAATTATTTGTGTGACTTGGCCAGGTTATTTCCTCCCCTTGTACTTTTGCTTTCCTATCTGCAAAATGAAGCTGTAAGTAGTACTTCTATAAGGAGGATATTTATCGGGATTTAATGAGACAGTATCTGTAATGCACTTAGCTTTATGATTACCACGTTATCACACAGAAGACACTAAAGAGAAATCGTCTCAGAACAATTTTTTTTTTTCCTATATGATTTCACTTCTTAAAGAGATTGTTCAATTTCACTGAAAAACTCTGAAGGGAAAAATAAGGAGGGTTTTATAGTAGGGAGATTTTATTCTTTATTCGCATATTAAACTGTTTCATGCCTTGTATTTTAAGGAATGGTTTCTTTTATAGGTCAATTCTATGAAATGTTTGAAATTGGTCAAGGATATTAATTTCTTAAAGTCATCCTTGGTATTTTTTAGTCTTGATTATTACTAATGCTTTATTAAAATATTTTAAACCAGAAAAGCAAATTTCTAGAGTAAAAGCCTGCTGGTACAATTAAAACATATTAATTCAACACATATTTGTTGGGTGTTTACTCCATACTTGGTAGAATGCTAGCCATGGGTGGTACACAGAAGAGTAAGTCAGCCAGAATGAAATTTCAAACAAAGTCCAGCAGAGGGTTCTTTCAGCCTGAAAGCCACCCCCTTCAGGGAAATCTGGGATACACATTAAACCTAAGAGTTGTCTCTATCTGAATAAAGGGAGCTAGGTTCTTCTAATCCTCTAGGCCACAGTCATTGACTAACAGCTTGCCCAAAGGAAAGAGGTTTCCAAGAAGTTCTAACTCTATGCCCTGAACGCAAAGTGGTTCCAAAAGCTTGAAGGCTGACTGCAATAGAAAAGTCACAGGTGAAGGTTGTTGTAGGCAATTCAACATTTGAAGTGGTGAAAAGGGGTGTACATAAACTGTGAAAAAGGTACAAGATGATCTGAAGAAGCACTAGACATTTCCTCTACATATCTTCAATATAAATTTTATGATGACTGAATAAAATAAACACATATAACATTTGCAAAGTCCCTGGAACAGTCAGAACTGAATAAGTAGTAAGGGTAAATGAAAAATTTTCAAGAATTTACAGGTGGGCATCAAGCCTAGCTTTGGTGGGGGACATGACCCTTGAAAGGATAATAAGAAAAACTAAAGGAGTTCAGTGTCTGTGCTCTCTCAAGGCGTGGTTAAATGAGAAGACTTATTTTACAGAAATATAGGGATGAACAAAGAGTGTGAAAGGCAGAGAGAGCAGCAGGTGTAAAAGTCCCAGACAAGGAAGAAAAGTCATTGAGAATTGACCCTGAGAGAGAGAAAGTTTACAGGTCAATGAGTCATGTTAAGGATACATTACTTTGGGATTCATTCACTCATCCATTCATTCACTCAAGTAATGTTTACTGAGGGTTGTTTTTTGTTTGTTTTCACATACGAGGCACTATTTTAAAAAGTGAATAAAACATGCATCATTGATCTAAATAAAGATCACTGTACTTGTGGCTTATAATAAAGAAGTCCAGACAATAAGCAAGAAACAAAATACATAAATAAAATATGTAGTATGTTAGGTGGTGACAAATTCTTCAGAATAAAGAAAAATATAGCATGAGGATGTCAGAAAGTGCTAGGATGTTATATTTCCAAAGAGGGTAGGTAGAGTAGGTCTCATTGGGAAGATGACGTCTGAGTAAAGACTTGAAGGAGTTGTACTGAGCAACTGACATGACTAATATATTAATGGAAGAGTGAGGAAGTTAGTCTTGTGGAGAAGAGTAAGTACAGAAGAGAGAAAATCAGTACATGATATCAAAGGGATAACAGGATCAAGATCATATAGACCTTATAGGCCATTGAAGGCAATTTACCTCTTGCTCTGAATGAAAAGAGGAGTGACTGCATGGTTTGAGTAGGGGAGGGTGATGATCTGAGTGGTATTAAAAGATTACCCTGTTAGACCAATGGAATAGAATAGAAACCCCAGAACTAGACCCACAAACGTATGGCCAACTCATCTTTGACAAAGCAGGAAAGAACATCCAATGGAAAAAAGACAGTCTCTTTAACAAATGGTGCTGGGAGAACTGGACAGCAACATGCAGAAGGTTGAAACTAGACCACTTTCTCACACCATTCACATAAATAAACTCCAAATGGATAAAGGACCTGAATGTGAGACAGGAAACCATCAAAACCTTAGAGGAGAAAGCAGGAAAAGACCTCTCTGACCTCAGCCGTAGCAATCTCTTACTCGACACATCCCCAAAGGCAAGGGAATTAAAAGCCAAAGTGAATTACTGGGACCTTATGAAGATAAAAAGCTTCTGCACAGCAAAGGAAACAACCAACAAAACTAAAAGGCAACCAACGGAATGGGAAAAGATATTTGCAAATGACATATCGGACAAAGGGCTAGTCTCCAAAATCTATAAAGAGCTCACCAAACTCCACACCCGAAAAGCAAATAACCCAGTGAAGAAATGGGCAGAAAACATGAATAGACACTTCTCTAAAGAAGACATCCGGATGGCCAACAGGCACATGAAAAGATGCTCAGCGTCGCTCCTTATCAGGGAAATACAAATCAAAACCATACTCAGGTATCACCTCACGCCAGTCAGAGTGGCCAAAATGAACAAATCAGGAGACTATAGATGCTGGAGAGGATGTGGAGAAACGGGAACCCTCTTGCACTGTTGGTGGGAATGCAAATTGGTGCAGCCGCTCTGGAAAACAGTGTGGAGGTTCCTCAGAAAATTAAAAATAGACCTACCCTATGACCCAGCAATAGCACCGCTAGGAATTTATCCAAGGGACACAGGAGTACTGATGCATAGGGGCACTTGTACCCCGATGTTCATAGCAGCACTCTCAACAATAGCCAAAGTATGGAAAGAGCCTAAATGTCCATCAACTGATGAATGGATAAAGAAATTGTGGTTTATATACACAATGGAATACTACGTGGCAATGAGAAAAAATGAAATATGGCCTTTTGTAGCAACGTGGATGGAACTGGAGAGTGTGATGCTAAGTGAAATAAGCCATACAGAGAAAGACAGATACCATATGGTTTCACTCTTATGTGGATCCTGAGAAACTTAACAGGAACCCATGGGGGAGGGGAAGGAAAAAAAAAAAAAAAAGAGGTTAGAGTGGGAGAGAGCCAAAGCATAAGAGACTGTTGAGAACTGAGAACAAACTAAGGGTTGATGGGGGGTGGGAGGGAGGAGAGGGTGGGTGATGGGTATTGAGGAGGGCACCTTTTGGGATGAGCACTGGGTGTTGTATAGAAACCAATTTGACAATAAATTTCATATATATAAAAAAAAAAAATTACCCTGTTGACTTTATTGAGAGCTGACAGGGGATGGGGGGTAGCATACGCAGTCAAACCAATGAAGAAAGAGCCTGTTGCCAATTAGGTGGAAGATTATGGTAGCTTGGAAATGTGTAGTGAAACTGGTGGATTCCAAATATATTTTGATGATACATCTAGGATTTCCTGGTGAACTGGAGGTAGTATATTAAAGAGAGGTGTCAAGAATGACTAAGATTTTGGCTCTGAGCCACTGGAAGAAAGGAATTGCCAGTAATTAAACTATGAAGACTATAAGTGTAGCATGTTAAGAGTGGGGATGAGGCGAATTCAGTTTGGGATTAGTGATTGAGATGTGCTATCAGGCATTCAAGTGGAATGTCAAGTCAGTAGTAAGATATATATTTTGACTTTTGGAATTAAGTCTAGTTGAAAATAAAAATTTGGAAGTTGTTTGCATATAGATGGTATTTAAAGCTGTATGACTAAATGAAATTATGGAGAGGGTCTAGTTAGGGAAAGATAGGTTTTATGTTTTGTAAAAACATAACAAATCAGATGATTGTTTTAGATTGTTCTCCCTGGTAGCACAGAAAAAATACTTAGACCTCTCCCAGGTCTGATTTGTTAATCTTTAGTATGTAAATCAGAAAACAGAGGTGGGTGAACTTTTTACTGAAACCGTTAGCAAGTTTTCTGGGAGCATTGCTTAAAAATTATTTCTCATCGAAACCTGTATCTATTGCTGCATAAAACTTACTGGCCTAAAACAACAGACATTTATTACCTGAGTATTTGTGGGTCTGGCAGAGATGAATCCTCTGCTCTAGGGTCTATCACAAGGTAGCAGTTATGTTATCAGCCAAAGGTACATTCTCATCTGAAGTCTCAAGATGAGGAAGAATATTCACATCTCCTTCACAAGGTTGTTGACAGGGTACAGTGTCTCAGTCATATTTGAGCTGGGGGTCGTATTTCTTCTAGATGCCATACTCATTTCCTTGCCACAGGGCCTTTAGCAGTTTCTTCCTCTTCAAAGCAAGCACGTGAAAAGAGGCCCAGATGGGGATGGGGAAGAAAGGGAAACAAGAGTCATACTTTTTGTAATCTAATCCAGGAAGTCTTATCCCATTACTTTGTCATAGTCTATTCATTAGAAACAAGTCGGTAGACCCAGGTCACAGGCAAGAAAAGGGATTTCCCAAGACCTGAGTACCAGGAAATAAGATTATTGCAGACCATATCAGAAGTTACCTACCATATAATAAATATTATTAAATAGTTATAGCATTAGATATTAATTATATTTACTAACAAGTTTAAATTGCTTCCTTGATCTCCTTTATATACTCCTAGAAAGATCATCTTTCCTTTCTAGAAACCATCCACCTGCTTTTTCATATTTCAGTAAAGAGTAATAATTTTTGTATGCAGTCTGTTGCTAGGTATTGGTTAGTACAGGATTTCTAAACAGTTAATATTGGTGCCAAGAATTGCGTGTCCATTTCACCCTTTTCTGGTAAATTTTAGGGAGATCATCCATGTGTAATTATGAAAAAAGTAATCATTTAGGAATGTTTTTCACCTTCGAAATAAATGTGTATATAAACTCAAGTAAAGTAGAAAATTACATGATGTTGCAGGGTAAAGGATATTAGCTGTGCTCATTTAGAAAACTTCCTTTTCTCATTTCTCAGAGTCTCCCCCAGCCCTTGCATGTGGTGACATACATTCACACACAGATGTGTTTATGTCTATTCTCTCAAGAAGAGTTTAAAAAGCTCAAAAGAAGTTAACGTAAGAGGCTTTGCCAATAAAACGTCTATTCTTAATTACAAGGGCCCCAAATCAATTTAGTTTCATAGCAATTCTCATTTCAGTTTTCTTCTATGCTCATTTCTGTTTGTCACTTTCTTGCTGCCCCTTGAATCAGAATGTCAACGACTGACATAATATGTTCCTACACCCAACATCTGATTTCTGCCACCAAACTTTACCCCTGTGCAATGACAGTCAAATACCAATGTCAGTCTAATGATATTTATCAGGCATGATATGCATTTGGGTCTCCATTGGTGATAGATTGGAGGAAAATTTGAGTACCTACATTTATATAATGTTGCTCATCGTGTCTATTTTAAGTAAATACCTCTTACATTCTGCTGTGAAGTCAGTTTCCATTTTTCATCACTATGGGTTGCTGAACATTATAGAGTGGGATTCTCGATTTTTCATAAGAACATCAGGTAGATGATTCAAAAACCATCAAACAGTTATTAATTAAATGCACAATAATTTTAAATTGTAAAAATTATAAAAAATCATAATTACAGAATGGTAGATTGAATTTATATTCAAATATGATGGAGTTAGCAGAAATTACATGGCCAAGAACTTATTTGAAGAAAGAATTTTCCAAACAGAAGGAACAGAGTATACAAATACATGTTTATAAAATATGTAAGCCATCAATTTATAAGACATATAAGTTAAAATATCTATGCTTTAATAATACAGTGGGTCAAAAAAGGCCATTTTTACTTTGTCCATATTCCTTTTTTTTATAATCACATCACATTTTTATTTATTATTTTTTTAAATATAATGTATTGTCAAATTGGTTTCCATACAAAAAACAGTGCTCATCCCACAGGTGTCCTCCTCAATGCCCATCACCCACTTTCCCCTCTCCCCTACCCCCCATCAACCTTCAATTTGTTCTCAGTATTTAAGAGTCTCTTATGGTTTCCTTCCTTCCCTCTCTGTAAACCTTTTTCCACCCTTCGCCTCCCCCCCTGGTCTTCTGTTGAGTTTCTCAGGATCCACATATGAGTGTAAACATATGGTATCTTTCTCTGCCTGACTTATTTCACTTAGCCTAACACTCTCCAGTTCCATCCACATTGCTACAAATGGCCAGATTTCATTCTTTCTCATTGCCAACTAGTATTCCATTGTATGTATAAACCACATCTTCTTTATCCATTCATCAGTTGATGGACATTTATGCTCTTGCATAATTTTCCTATTGTTGAAAGTGCTGCCATAAACATTGGGGTACAAGTGCCCCTATGCGTCAGCACTCCTGTATCCCTTGGGTAAATTCCTAGCAATGTTATTGCTGGGTCATAGGGTAGATCTATTTTTAATTTTTTGAGGATCCTCCACACTGTTTTCCTGAGAAGCTGTACCAGTTTGCATTCCCACCAACAGTGCAAGAGGGTTCCCATTTCTCCACATCCTCACCAGCGTCTATAGCCTCCTGATGTTCATTTTAGCCACTCTGACTAGCATGAGGTGGTATCTGACTATGGTTTTGATTTGTATTTCCCTGTTGAAGAGTGACGTTGAGCATCTTTTCATGTGCCTGTTAGCCATCTGGATGTCTTCTTTAGAGAAGTGTCTATTCATGTTTTCTACCCATTTCTTCACTGGATTATTTGTTTTTTGGGTGTGGAGTTTGGTGAGCTCTTTATGGATTTTGGATACTAGACCTTTGTCTGATATGTCATTTGCAGATATCTTTTCCCATTTCCTAGGTGCCTTTTAGTTTTGTTAATTGTTTTCTTTGCAGTGCAGAAGTTTTTATCTTGATGAGGTCCCAGTGGTTCATTTTTGCTTCTAATTCCCTTGCCTTTGGGGATGTGTCAAGTAAGAAATTGCTGCGGCTGAGGTCAGAGAGGTTTTTTCCTGCTTTCTCCTCTAGGGTTTTGATGGTTTCCTGTGTCACATTCAGGTCCTTCATCCATTTTGAGTTTCTTTTTGTGAATCGTGTAACAAAGTGGTCTAGTTTCATTCTTCTGCATGTTGCTGTCCAGTTCTCCCAGCACCATTTGTTAAAGAGACTGTCTTTTTTCCATTGGATATTCTTTCCTGCTTTGTCAAAGATTAGTTGGCCATACTTTTGTGGGTCCAATTCTGGAGTCTCTATTCTTTTTTTTTTTTTTTTTTTTTTCAACGTTTATTTATTTTTGGGACAGAGAGAGACAGAGCATGAACAGGGGAGGGGCAGAGAGAGAGGGAGACACAGAATCGGAAACAGGCTCCAGGCTCCGAGCCATCAGCCCAGAGCCTGACGCGGGGCTCGAACTCACGGACCGCGAGATCGTGACCTGGCTGAAGTCGGACGCTTAACCGACTGCGCCACCCAGGCGCCCCTCTGGAGTCTCTATTCTATTCCATTGGTCTATGTGTCTGTTTTTTTGTGCCAATGCCATACTGTCTGGATGATTACAGCTTTGTAGCATTTTTTTTTTTTTTAATTTTTTTTTTCAACGTTTATTTATTTTTGGGACAGAGAGAGACAGAGCATGAACGGGGGAGGGGCACAGAGAGAGAGAGACACAGAATCGGAAACAGGCTCCAGGCTCTGAGCCATCAGCCCAGAGCCTGACGCGGGGCTCGAACTCACGGACCGCGAGATCGTGACCTGGCTGAAGTCGGACGCTTAACCGACTGCGCCACCCAGGCGCCCCTGTAGCATTTTTATACACCAATAATGAGGCAACAGAAAGACAAAGAAACTGATCCCATTCACAATTGCACCTAGAATCATAAAATACCTAGGAATAAACCTAACCAAAAATGTAAAAGATCTGTCTGCTGAAAACTATAGAAAGCTTATGAAGGAAATTGAAGAAGATACAAAGAAATGGAAAAACATTCCGTGCTCATGGATTGGAAGAATAAATGTTAAAATGTCAGTACTACCCAAAGCAGTCTGCACATTCAATGCAATCCCAATCAAAATTGCACGAGCATTCTTCTCAAAGCTAGGACAAGCAATCCTAAAATTTGTATGGAACCAGAAAAGACCCCAAATAGCCAAAGTAATATTGAAGAAGAAAACCAAAGCGGGAGGCATCACAATCCGAGATTTTAGCCTCTACTACAAAGCTGTCCATACTTCTTATAAATATACTTTAAGAAATGGAGTAGAGATCCAAAAAACCCTGTGAGAAGAGGCTATCATTCATCACTGAAGAGTTAAAAAAAAAATCAAGAAAAATGGGATTGAAAAATCCCTTATTTCCATTTAATGAAAATAAAATTATGTAATACATTAAACAAAGTATCAATTCTATTATATTTTAAATATAAATGATGAGAAACATGTCCATTTAAATCTCTACTTCTTCTAAAATTTATCTTCCTCCAAGTTTCCACAAGATACTTGAAAACTTGAAAGTTTGCTTTACTGGCAAATAATACTAGTCTAAAACCAATTTTTCCAAACAGTATCTATATGTACTTTCCCACATCCCTGATTGCTTCATGGTCCCCAAATGAAACAGTCCCCCAAGATATGCTATTGGCTTTTCTTAAATGCTTTTTAGCTACTTCATGTTGGATTGTCTAAGGATTGAGAATACTCTGTGTCTTCTCTCTTCTAATGCTTCCCTGTAAAGACCTTCACGCCTTCTCTTCTATACATGCTACCTCTTCCTTCAATTGCCAAACTCCTCCTATTTCTAACTTCTCTCATTTTACTTTACCTTTTTTTTTTTTTGCTAATCAATGTAGCTTATTAGTATAGTATAACATAGTATAGTATAGTATAGTATAGTATAGTATAGTATAGTATAACTTAGTATAATAGTTATAACCAGAGATTTTGGGGCCAGATAAAATGTGTATTTTTTCTGGCTCCAACACTTACAAATATTTAGATATTTTTAACTTTAGGTAATTTACTTAATCTTTCTTAGCCTCAAATTCCTAATCTATGTAAAGGGGTAACAATACCTTTGGCATAAGACTGTGGTTACAATGAAATGAAATGACAAGGGTAAATAGAGCACAGCCTGATATGTGGTAGGTAGTCCATAAATGGTAGCTACTATGAAGATGATGACGATAATAAAGAAAACAATGATGGCACTCAGGAAAAGGAGCTCTTTTCTACTCCCAGTGCAATTTTTCAATTTGTAAAAGATAAAAGATTAGAAAGTAAAGCTAAATATACTAGAATAGTAAATGTGTGCTTAATGTGGCCAATATCTTTATCAAAGTGAGAAACTAAATATGTACATATCCATTGACTATATACATTTAAGATTAGTGTGCTTTTTATACTTTATATGTGTTGCATCTCAATCAACATGTTAAAAAATAAAATACATTCTTGATTTTATCTCCAAATGAAGCTCTGGGTACAATCAGAAATATCCTGATATTTGTGAATGAGAGAAAATGTTTACAAAAGCCATAAACTGGTCTGTGTCCTGGGCTTCTCTTCAGCTCTAAAAAGTCCTATCTCTCAAAGTGATCAACTGATATTAGTTGATTAACTTAGCAAAGCATGTTTTCACTACCGTATGTCCATTTTGAGTTCAATTTATGTCCCCTTCCAATCTTCTTCCAGGTCTCTAAAGCATTCATATAATTTGCTTATATATATTGTCTATTATCTCTAGAGAATCCTAGAAGTTGTATTTTGATTCCTCGGAGAATGCTTGAGTAGAAATAAAGTGAGACATTTGTTTTGTATCCTTTGTCTATGGGAGGCAGTTTATGTGGTGGTTAACAGCATAACCTTTGGATTTCAGTAGAAATAGTAATAAATAGAAAATTCTTCGATAAAGCCAACTATGTGCCAAACACTGGTTTAGCACTTTACAAATATTAAATACAGATACGATTCTATCCTTATGACAATCCTGTAAGAGTTGCAAATAGCATCCTCAGGATGCTGTTAGCACCTTTATTTATTTGCTGTTTGCAAATTTATGAAGTGAGCATGGGCATGTTCCTTAACTTCTCAGGGCCACAGTTTGTTCTGCCAAATCCACGTCATTTCAAGTGACAGTTTGATTAGTGAAGCAGACATCTCAGAGAATAACTAATTAATAGGAATTAGATCTTATAGTTATGAGAGTAGTCTGTATAAGAATATTACCTCCAGTATGGGATCTGAAATCAGCTGGACGGGCAAACAGGATTGAAAATTGAGATGAAATAAGGGAGAATGAGGACGAACTGGGACCCGTGTGAGCAAACTGGAATATACACGGTCAGTTGATACCCACGTTGATCTCACACCAGCCCCAGCCTTGATGATGTGGTTGACTTGCTGGATAAATTGGTGCCTGTCAGCATATCACTGCACACACCTGACTGAGGATTCAGAGAAGCTGAAAGAGATTGGCAGGACGTGGACTAGCTGCGCATATGTGGATACTGACCCGCCTCAGCTGGATTTGCCAGCTGATCAGTGACAAAGTACATGGGCTAAAAAGCTACTACCCCACACAGAGCTCTGGAGTGTTAAAATGGCTGCCTATCTATTTTCACCTTTTAAATGTGTGTGTGTGTGTGTGTGTGTGTGTGTGTGTGTGTGTGTGGCCAACCCTAGCTGAGCCCATACAGAGATTTCAGATGTGATAATATTAATTTCTTGTAAGGTGTTTTTGTGAGGATAGTGAGATTAGTGAATGTAGAGTCCTTAGTACAGTGATTCCCTCTCCCAAATTTGCCGTGGGCAAAAAGGAGCTTACTCACCCAGGCCTACTTCCCTTCAGGAAGAATCCTGTATCCAGTAGCTGATTGGTGTAAATGAATTACAAAAGCCTATTCCTTTTGTCTCATTTTAAATTAACTGTTAAAAACCACACCAGATCAAAGGTTTCCCGTGGAATTTGCTACAGCTCCTATGTTCAGCTTTCCATGTAATCTTACTACCTTCACTCCCCAGTAGGGGTATATCCCATGGGCAGTTCCCGGGGCTCTTCCGGCTCCTGTCTCTGCCGCTGAGACTTTCTCTCGAAACCTGATGTAAGACAGGAATCATACCACAGGTGACCATAGAAAACCAGAGGAGATGAGAACCCCCATCACAGAGGCAATCACCATCCTCAACAGTGTCAATAACATTGCACTCTCATTCGGGAACCAGCTTAATCTTGCTTGTATTAATGAAGCCCAAACCTTTTTCTATGACCAGGGCCTAATCACTGCTGACAAAACTATGAATTCAGGATGTATTTTGTAAATCATTTAATAACTGAATATTATTATGAAAAATAAAAATAATTAGAAAATTAATAATTAACTATAAGTATAAATATTTATTTGTTTATTTATTTATTTATTTATTTTCTTTCTCTATTTATTTAAAGGGTCACATCCTCACTTTCTACCTTCTTTCTTGCTTACTGGAAAGACTGAGGTCTGAAGGAACTAGGGAAGCTGTGTATGGAGGATCATGTCAAAGCTATTGCACGTGACTATAGCCCTAAATGACTTTGTGGAGCATCGTCTCCTACATGGTATATAAATAAACCATTATCTCACTTGGAACACTGAATTTTTTAATCTTATTGCAGCAACCTATCATTTAGCCCCTGCTAATACCCAAAGCCATGAAGTAGATGAATCAGTTTTATTTAATGCAAAAAAAAAAATCATAAACACACTCCATACTACATACTACCTCCTCAGCATTTGCAAACCAGGTAGAGAAACTCTCTGGATGAGATCTACCTTTCCTGACTTAGGACTGATAGAAATAAGAAACAGGGTAGCAAAGACAGTTCAAACTTCTAGACAGCTTAGCCTATGAATAGGTAGGGCATATAGATGCAGCAGGCAATGCTCTGCTTATTTTAACTTTTTTATAGCCAGAATCAAAAAATGAAAATAGAATTCAGATGACCAACTGTGAGTCTCTTGGCCACTGTGTCTTTGTATCTCGATAGGCATGCAGTGTTTTATATTATTCCACAGTGAGGATCTCTGCAATGCAAACATCTTTTCCCAGTAATGTGAGACACAGAGGAAGATGCATTAATATTGGTAGTTTCTTAGAGAACTATGGAGAGTTCTGTATAGATAACTTACTCCCAGGAAGTGACATCAACACAGACCAACTAGAGCCTTGAATATGTCTTCATACATATAAGCAGGGCAATCAGACTCTGAACACAGTAGGGTCATCGTTTTAATATCCTGACTTGAAATTTGTCTTTTTTTCTTTATTATTTAAAAGAAAATGATATTTGAGACAACAGTGAAAAGCGATTACCTTAAAGAACAAATAATGTGTGCAGTGGGAACAGAGTAGACAAATATAAAGACATATTTAAGCGAAGCCTGACTAATGCCAATACCAAAGACCTTCCAGTAAAAGGAAAGATTATGAAGAGTTTCGATTTAAGGCTTACTTCTCATTTACTTTAAAACAAGGTTTTCTAACATTTGCCTTCTCCTCTACCCGAAGTTTTAAGCATTTCTAATAAGGTGCATATTCTATTTCTTATAGAGACAGTCTATATAAGCTGAAATTTGAAGGTAACTGGCAACCTATTTTTAGTTCCTTCTCAGTTCAAAGGATACTTCCTCGTTGTGTATAGAAGTTAGAATTCTTCTCTAGGGTGAAATTAGGAAGAAGAGAAAGTCTGTTAACAGTATATATAAGAAATAGGGGCGCCTGAGTGGCGCAGTCGGTTAAGCGTCCGACTTCAGCCAGGTCACGATCTCGCGGTCCGTGAGTTCGAGCCCCGCGTCAGGCTCTGGGCTGATGGCTCGGAGCCTGGAGCCTGTTTCCGATTCTGTGTCTCCCTCTCTCTCTGCCCCTCCCCCGTTCATGCTCTGTCTCTCTCTGTCCCAAAAATAAATAAAAAAACGTTGGAAAAAAAAAAAAAACAGTATATATAAGAAATCAAGGATTTTTGTATTTTGTACAAATTTGAAGGTTAAAATACACTTTTAAATTAAAACACAGAATCTATAGATATTTTGACATGTTTCATACCAATTACCCATCAACTGCTGTGTTGACTTTCTTCATCCTCTTAAGAATCTTAGAGGAGTTTACCAAGTACAGCCACTTCCAAATACCATATTGCTTAATAATGATTAATACACAGAACCATTGTGTCACATTTCACTCTTCAAAAAATAAAGTATTTTAAGTCAAATAGTTCACCTTATTTTGATTTGTTAAAAAGCATATCTTTATTTATTGAAATATCCACTTTATTATTTCAAGCAATAGAATCATTTCCATGATGGAGTACCTTTCCTGCCAATATATCCAGGCTTCCTAATACACATGTTCAGTCTTTTTCGCATACCCTGTCTCTTTCTCTCTGTCAGGAAGAAATATATGTATTGTTTATTTCTATGATTTGTTAGTGAAGTGTAATTATCAGCAACTGAAATGATAACATTGGACATATATATTACCTGTTGCAGAAAGAATTTTATCCCAAGGCCACTTATTCAAAAGAAACTAGTTTTATTCTTTTTGTTTAGTTTTTATTGAAGATATTCTCCTTCAATATAATAAAAAGAGTTTACTGCTAATAAAAAGAAAGCATTTGCATGCCTGAGATAGGTCATACATCATACATTAGAATATAGAATGTTCATGGAAATACAGTATTTGTATAGCTATCTTTGGTGAGATCATGGAAATAGATGGTTCTTTATTTTGTAAGAGCATACCATTATGAATATTGAGCTATTATGCTTATGGTGTATTTTGCCATAAAGCTGAAGCAAAAGCCTCAATTTAGACTTATATAAAACTATGAAATCATTTTTAAATGAAACAAGGCAATTAGCTGTTTTTCAATTGTTTTGCATCACGTCAACAAAATTTGTTTTCATAAACTATTTACTTCAGTCCACAATATCCCTAACACTCTCCCTGGTGCTTGAGAGAAGACCCTGCTTAGGTATTTCTACTGCCATGTGCCACTCAACTCTCATTCTCATCGTAGTTGCCATTTTGCATTTATTTTGATGTTTACTTAATACTAGTGTCCTTCCCTAGACTCTTTTAAGTTCTGTAAGGGCAGAGATACTGTTTTTTTTTGTTTTTTTTTTTTTGGATCATGATTTAGTCCTGTGTTTCTAACACAACGTGGAACATATAACAGAAATAAATAGTTATTAAGTTAATGTCCCAATGATCTTTTAATGTATGTTTTCATTTTTTTTGGACATTTTATGTCTTCTTTTTTTATGTTTACTCATTTTGAAAAGGGAGAGTGTGACTGGGGGAGGGGCAGCGAGAAGGAGGGGACAGAGGATCCAAAGCCAGCTTCATGCTGATAGAAGCGATCCCAAAATAGGGACAAACTCATGAACAGCAAGATCATGACCTGATCTGAAGTTGGATGTTCAACAGACTGAGCACCCCAACACTTTATGTCCTCTTAAAAGCAGCATCAAAATACTTGCATCAAGGTGGGTGTCGCAAACTCAAATCTATGAGTATTTAAGAAAATAAGTTAACCTATTTGATGAGTGGGAGGTCAGTGCCCCGGAGCCCTGAGGAGACAGTGAAAGAACAAACTGCCTTCTATAGTTTAGTTTCACTACTAGGGCCTCATTCCTTTTGGCAAGTCATAATGATACATTGGACCTTTGTTTTTTCAGTTTAACCCAGGGAGGTTGGAAGGGATTGTAAAATTTCTAGCTGAGCTCCCAAGATTTTTCTCAGTGGTCCCACAGAAACCAAGTTCCTGAGGGGGCAGGGCTCTGTCCCCTTCCCTTAAGCCAGAATAATTACATCCTTTGTGACTTGGCTCTCAAATATTCTGACCATATAGAAATATCTATGGATGCTATTTTCTATACTTTGAAAATGGACTAAGATGGTCTTGCGTCCACCCCATTCCTCAAGTGTCAAATGTGATAAACATGGCAGAGTAGGATTTTATTCCTTTCTATGACTTCTGATATAACAACAATAATTGAACACTCACAATGAAAACATGCACATAGAATGTGTTTGGATATTATGTGAGCTAATACTAAACTGTAAAACCCATTCTGAAAATAATATTAAAACCATATTTTTAAAATGGTGTGGGGCATGTTGAACTATATAACTGCTGGGGAAGGGAAAGGGCAAAAGACAGCTTATTCCTCCCAGCCTTATTCATTTAACACCTATTCTAAAAGGAATATAAAGGTTAACAAGTGATTATATATCATTTATATATAATCTGGACATACATATTCATGCCTTGTTCTTAATATTCGGCATTTCTTGGTAGTATCCCTTAAGGACATCAAAGGATCAGCGTTTAAAGTCATTTTGATATCTAAAAATAAGCCGTTTTGCCTCAGTTATGCATATAGGAAGCTGTGTTTTCCGTCACATAGGTAAAAGAGGATGTGGTGCCCAGGCTTTGCTATGCCTATGGGAGGTACATGATGCTGTTGGTGAAGAGGAAAGGGGTCAAGGAACAACATATTACAGTTCCCACATTTCAGACAGTCAATTATCTGGGCCATTTTAGTTGCCAGTGGAAAGACCCATGGATGCATATATATCGAAGGAAAAACAACAAGCAAACGAAAGCATTTAATTCCCTTCTCTCCCTTCCCCTGGTGTTATTTCAAACTACCTTCATGTGTACAATTTGTATGAACAAAACATCTTATTACTACATTCACTTGAGCAGAGAGAAGATGTATTTATTGAAACTAATCTGTCACGTAGCACTAATATCAACTGGAGATAAATAATGCAACGAAGATGGAATCTAAGGATGCTGGCATCTCTATCTGATATTATGTTTGGGTTTTGACAGTATCAACACTCATAACATTTGTAGGTAGGGTAAGAGAGAAACACATGATGTATAGTTCATTAGTGGATAATTGTACAAGAATGTAGGAGTCCTATTTTCTTTCACTCAAAAATGAATTAAATGGTGTCTAAGGTTAATGAAATATAGCCAGCAAAACAATGAGACCAGGTCCAGCAAGTAATAGGAAGTAAGTTCACTTGGGCACTTGTGGGATCAAAAGTCAAGAAACTGAGGTTGAAACTGAACTTGAGAATAAAGCCTTGTGTTTTTAAATTCAAGCTATGTTTTGATATTATCGGTTATCTACTAGGTGTGTGATTATGGCAACATGTTTAATCTCATGGAGCTGATTTCATCAATTGTGAATAGGAACATAGCAACACAGTATCTACTTCTCCTGGTTGGCAGAAAGTCACATAAGTCAATGAGCCAAATATGCTTCCAGGAACTTACGTTTATTTATTGGTATGTAAAACATTTATGCTACTCATCTCTGTAGTAGGTGCTATGGATATAATGGTAAGATAACACAAAGTCCCAGTTTTAAATTCTAATAGGGAGACAGATATTAAATAACAATAACAAAGGGTGTGTGTGTGTGTGTGTAAAATGGCAGGTACATTTAAATAGGATATTTATAGAAAAGTCCTGAGGAAGATTACAGAATATTTATGACAGGATATATTTGATATTTTACTGCTATGAAAAGAAGATACAAAGTTCTGGAAAAGTGATAAGGAGGGCATTTGAATTAATAGAAACAGAACAGAAGTGGAATGATGAGGAAAGATCTACTGAGATGGCACTGCATTGAGATCTGAAGAATGAGCAAGGGTTACCTTGAAAAAGTGGCAGAATATGGGGAGAAAAGTAGCGTAAGTCCCATTGGACAAGAAGATGGAGAATAGAAGCCTGTGGTTAGGTTCAGGGGCAGGAAAAGGCTAGGTGCCTTTGTTAGACTGTGAGAAAGACAGTGTGATTAGGGTATGAGGAGAGAATGTACAGAGAATGAAGGAAACTGAGGTTGTAGGTAAAGCCCTATAGCCCATTCTAGAAAATTAATGTTTATTGCAATGATAATAGCAGGTTTTCTTCAGACCAGTTGTGTTGTCCATACCTATTTGGAAAATATTGTCTGTCAGGAATGCTAGGAAGGAGAGTCTAAAAGATGTGGAGACTTGATAGGGTCAAGTTATAGGAGTTCCCTCTGAGGGATGGTGGTACCTGAACTGGTGAGAGGAGACCAGAGAAGAGAGAAGTTGCTAACTAGGTAAATGTCTTATAGCTCTAACTTAGTGATGTAGAAAGGATCCCAATGAGTAAAGGAAACTCCCGCTTTTCCATATCCCATACTACACAAATTCTGGTGGCTATAAATCTGACATTCATTTAATAGGGTCTTCTCTGGGGAAATACCTCATAAAGGTGTAGCATTGTGTGAATTGATTTTGCCATATTATATCCTTAGTTTAAGAACTTTGGTTACATTGGAATGAAAGTGGTAGCAAAATTTGGAGATGAGACATTAATTTCAGTGAAATGACCAAATTTTCCTCAGAGTTTACCTACAGTTAATTATGCTTAGGGGTGACATGGAGAAACAAGCTTGCTAATTATGGAGTTGATACTTAAATGATATCAGGTGAAGTTAAATATGAAATACGGTAGTTTACAGAAAAAAGTGAATTGGATTAAGTGGCATAAACTTTATTAAACACTTTTTAAGCTTGAAATAAGAATAGTAAGTGATATTTTATATTATTTATTTATATTGTATTATTCTGGATACTATAATAAATATTTTATGGACATAATTTCATTAATTCTGACAATAACTCAGTGGGTTAAAGATCTTGTATTATATTTTACAGATGAGAAAACTGAGGATTTCAGAGTTAGGGATGAATCCAAGAAAATTAGTTATTGCCAAATGTAAACAGGGCTTCAATCCAGGTCATTGGAATTCAGAGTATGCTTTTATGCCACACTACCTACTTGTTTTAATGTAAGTGTGCTGTAACAAACATACCCTTTATATGTCTTGGGAGACCAGGTAAAGTGACTTAGTCTGGCTTTCCATTGCCTTTTTTTACCATAACTTTAAATTCTTTCTTCTTCCTTCTTTACTGTCTCCCTTGCTCTAATTTATCCCCTCCTGCCCAATTTTTCTTTGCTCATTGAGCCTGCTAAATTTAAAGCCTTTATTTCTCCTGCTTTGTATGACTTTTGCACCTAATCTTATCTGTCTCCCTTGATTGATCTCTTCCTTTTTCTGATTACATACCCATCATCTCAGTTTGGTTTTCTAAGCTATAAGCTTCAATCATAGGACTTCCCCACTGATGATCATCTACAGGAAACTCTCTATGGCCATTGGTATTTACAAGCTCCAAATTTATTCCTTCCTTTATCTGCATCAGTATTATTAAATCTGGTCACCTTCTTGGATATCCTTGACAGTATAGGCCAGAAATGAAAACTGAGCCCCAAGTTTCAAAAATAGTTTTTAAGTATTAATTGTGTAAAATGGAAAATACCAGTCTCCAATGCCTTGTTTTGATTAGTCCCAGTGAAATGAGCTTAGTACAGTTGGAACTAGAAGAATATCATAACTGGTCAATACTGACATATATTGTCTTTTTTTTCTCATGAAATGTGTGGTATGAAGTGGTATTACCAAAGTAGCTTCAAAAGCACCCAGCTAATTTATTCTGAGTGTAAAGTAAAATCATTTTTCAAGTACTCTACTTGTCAAACTGTTACAGTCTATTTCCCTCCCAGTCAAGATGGAGGCAGGTGATTCCAAGAAAGAAATTATAATATATAAATGAGCCAAAAGTTTTAGGAATAATTAAATAAAAAAGTCTCTCCTCTTCCCTGTCCCCCAGTGAAATTTGGTGCCACACTCATTTGACAAATTCATAATTTTGAGTACAAAAGCAGTACCGACAGGAAGGATTATGAAATGAACCCCAAACTGAGAGTTCAAGTATAGCTTGGCAATGTATGTGTAATAAATACTTATCAGCACCACAAGGATTGCAAAAGTGTGTGTTAAGATGAGAAGGCTGTTGGTTATCTTCTATATCATCAGCAAAATGTCCTACTACATTTATTTGTTTGTTTTTAGACATTGTTCTGTGTTGATACTTTTCTTTATAGAAGCAAAAATAGTAAAAAGAGACTTAGAAAAAATACCTAATCCTGATACTGTGGTTGAGGTTCGTGTTAGAAGAAAATATAAGAAAGAGAGAATAGGGTTAAGGTAGAGAAATGGGAGAACACTCCATGGGTGAGAAGACAGGGAAAGAATAAAGGAAGCTAATAGAACTCTATCAAATAGCTCTGCTATAGGTGCATTGAAATAGGACTTGATCCATAGTCATGATGTAGAGAACCTTTCCTTGACTCCCATACAACACCACCTCCTTCATTTTGTTTATGACAGCCATTGTCTCCGTCAGGGCTTCGCATGGCTCTTTTCATCTGGGATACTATTCTCCTTGAATCCTCATCCACTTCTTCACTGTTTTCAGGTCTTGACTTAAATATCACCTTCTCAGTGTGTTCTACCATGTTCATCCAATTAAAACTGTAACTGTATATCCACCTCTGAAAATGTCAAACTTCTCTTTGCCCTGTGTTATTTTTCATAGTACTTTCTGCCTACCCTATCATTTACCTGTATATTATGTAAGAGGTTAAAAAATGTTCAGAAAGAAATGAAAGAATAAGGTAAATATCATTCAAGCATGCTTTCTTCAATGTGTGAAAAAAAGGGACGAGAGGAAAGGATGCAGTGCTTTATTTCATTTTGTTATTTAAAAAATAAAATAGAAAAAAGGAAGACAAAAAACAGGAAACGAAAATGTATGGTGCTAGGTTAATTTTTTTTTGAGATTATGAAGAAGGGATATTTAAAAGAAAACTTGCTATTGCTTCCCAATAAACCAGAGAATAGGCATGCATGCACATTATATGAGAAGAGGGAGTGTTTCATTAAGTTTCTGAAATTTTGGAGAGCATCCACGTTGGCATCTCCCACAATCATTATGTTTAATTCACAAAAATTTAACGTAGTTCAGAAGTTTTGAACTAGTGACTTCTGGCTGAATCACACTACCAGCTGTTTCATTAGGTGACGATGGCGGGTTAAAATGGATAGAATGTGGAAGACTTGAGCTGACCTCGCAGCTCTTCTCATACTTGTAACTGTCCTGTGTCTGACCTTCTGTTCATGCTTATTACCTTCAGGACCCCTTTGTGCCTTTGAATAGGTCACCCAACCTCTACCTGTTGAGTCACCATAGGCTATTCCTTCCTTGCTTTGGACTGACATTTTGAATAAAAAGGGAGTCGAAATCCCGAATGATGTTGTTAATTTCTGTTTTACTCAGTCAGGTAAAAAATGGCGCGAATAGGCTGTTTTTAATTATTGGATCTGTAAGAGTCCAGGGGAGATTCTGCAGTTTACAAATGGATTAAATACACTTATAAAAGCAAGATAATTACCTGAGAATATACAAGCAAGCATGTACCCAGACCTTCTTTCAAACGAATTCATAATCAGGTTGTGATTCTCCAACAAAATCTGGCAGACCATTTAAGTTTAGGATCTTATGGAAATCCTATTCTTCTATCTTGAAAGAGCTATTTGGAGGGAAAGATGTATTGGAGGCAATCCAGCATATTTTCAACTTTTCCCAAATTAAGCACTATGATTCAATTTCTCTATTAACATTGTGGCAGATGAGAATATTTACAACAATTTTTCATTTTCTCACAATCTTTTATAAATGGGCATCCAATCTAAATCTCACTTCCAAATCTATATGATGCTGCTAATTTCCCCTTCCTATTTCACCACAAACGTTCAGTACCCACGTGTTTAAGACAAGATGTTACCAGATAGCAGAATTTGATTGCATTTGGTCTTTTCAGGGCCAGGCTGGGAACTTTTCCTGGCTTTCAGTGAGAATTCATAATTGTTTCAAAACAGGCATTTCTACTATTTTTATAACTTGTTCTAAAATGACCATACCCACCTCACTGTATAACCCCAAATGAAGTGTAACCCTGTGTCTGAGGGAAAAAAAAAAAATACCTTCCTTTGGTTGAAAAAACATCACCCTTTATACTTGTAAATAAATGGACTTCATTCAGAGGGAGAGTGGAGGTACGGTTAGGGGACTTTGGCAAGGATGACACAGGTAAAGAAAAGACCTAAGAGACAGCTGAAAGTTTACATTTTGACAGAAGTTAAATTAGTCATTGAAAATGTCATTCTATAGAATGTCACTGAGAACGAATAAACAAGTTAATTAGGTTGGTTTTCTTTGTTTTCTTCTTTTGCTAAACTGAGCCAAACGAACTGTGATTCCAAAAGCAGCAATAAAGAAAAGAAAAAGCTGTTTATCCCCCCTAATCCTAAATTTCCTGATTTGGGGCCTTTCAGTTCTGATGCTTCGGGTAACGTGTTCATTCAAACATAAACGCGATCAGCATCAAAGGCTTAACATTTAGATTAACCACTTTTTGGCATCTTACCTCTTTTTAGTTTGAACTTGGAATCTCCTCCATGTACAGACCACTAATGAGAAAATCCTTGCTTATGAATTCAGTTCAGAATGGGAGCAGTTTTCCCCTCTCTCCTTTTGCATAATGTCGGCTTTGAAGTCAGGCAGTCCAAGAAAGTGATTGATCTCGCCCAAGTTCATAACTTTTTCAAAGTACTGCCGATATCATTAAATTTTAATTAACCCTTTGAGCTCCTTCTATGATGTAAAGATGAGGGAACATCAAAGGCTCGTGTGTTGGAGCAACAGTGGCATCTTTTGTGCTCACATTGCTTTTTAGAAGATATCTAAGATGCAAATGTTTCAACGGGTCTTCAGCTTTTTGTGTGTGTGACATTGTTATGCTGTTGCTGGGGTAGAGCTAAAATCTATTGTTAGTCTTTCAAAGCTGCTTATTTAAGCATTGCTGTGTTAAGGGCTTAGAAAGTTAAGTAGTATATCTTTCCACCTTTTCTACATAAAGCATTAGAATCAAGGAGTCTGTTTAAAATGTCACTCAGTTTGCAGCTTCTTGTGGTATTGTCCTTCACCTACTCTCATTCATAATTAATCTCAGTTCCGTTTTATGATTTAACGTGTAATATTCTGCATGTGGTCTTGGAAAGTCACATAGCTGCATTCAAATCTACTGGATGAAGAAACTCAGGTATCAAGGATAGTGTATCCTGCCAGAGGTCATGGGATTTTAGACTGTACATGCATCGTGGAAAAGAAGAGCTTTTCTTGAAGCACTGGCAAGTATTTCTTGGGTGTGAACAGTGTCTGCCAGGCATTGCTGAAGTGTATAGTCATTGCCCTGATTAAATGAACATTGCAGTGAAGCAGAATTTGCAAACGTGGGCATTCATGTTCTTGTGTCTCTTAGTAGTTCCAACAGTTACTGTCAAAAGGTGTGTGAATGCCTCCTGGTCCACTGGTACTTATTAGGCCACTGGACGGTGTTAGTAAGTACAGGAAACCCATGATCCTAACATCCTGCACAAATCATTTGGAACAGACAGGGTCTCGTGTCATCCTTAGAAACTGAGAAACTTGTGTGATCGGACATAAGTAAATCTTGTTTCTGTTTGGTTTCTCCGTACTTTTACCTGACTTCTTCCTTCTCGCAGGGTTAAATGACGTAATTATACATATGTGTTTTGAAATACTGAAATACTAATACTGTCTTACAGCATTAAGCTTCATGGCTTTCTATTTAGATACAGTAAAAGTTAGCTAGAATGCATTTCTTTCTTTTGGTGGTCTTTATTTTCTGTCTTTTCTGTTTTAATATAAATATCCACTATCCACAATGTTCCCTCTAAAGATCTGTGGGAGGGAGAAGAAGTGATAAAACTCTTGATTGCTTCACTTCTTCAGAAGTAATGATAAGCTCATTTCCAAAGCCCAAATGCACATTTGCCCCTTTAGGGTCACTTTAATCAAGGCATTATCACAGATGATGCGTGTCTACCAAAATGAGATTTTGTGACCTACTGAAATGAACATGATCTGGGCTTCCATTTGGGGTGCCTGACTTAGTGACCTTCATGTTTATGAGATTTAAATTAAACCTGCATATATTATTAGGGGAAAATTCAATAATTTTAGCAATAATTAAAAAAAATGTTGATTTTCTTTTTCCTTTTAAATAGAATTTGAGTCAATTTTCGTGGAGATAATTTAAATACTGGACTGTTAAATGCCTTAATGATTCCAGAATTCCTGGAAAGGACAAATCCATATTTTAAAAATAAAGTAGGATTTAAAACAATGTAACTATTGTTTGGAGCTCAAGACGTAGATGAATCTATGTGACAGATGTCTAGAATATAAACAATGTATTCTAACTACAGCACACAGTTTGTTTTGTTTTGTTTTTTTTCTTTTCTCCATATTTGAAGAAGACATGAGATAAATTAGTTTGAGAGGTATATGTATGTTCTTGAAATGAATGAAAATGAAGGAAAATTCAAATTTAAGTTTGGTTTTGTGACAGATGAGATTTCACATCAAGGCTCTTTCTTACCCACATTTCATAGTGTTGAAAAATAGCCAACTCTTAGGTCACAGTGCCAGTTAATGTTTCGAATTTCTCTTGAATGTTACCTGCATTTTTTTTTCAAACTGCTAATTATTTGCAGATTCTTATATATGTGTTCACCATAGCATATAAAAATAGTAATCATGGAAAACCAGTCCAGGTTGCTTGAAAATAATATTTCAAAAGCCATGAATAAGAATTGTAAAAAATTAAAACAAAATAAGCAAACTAGACTTAGAATAGTAAAAGTTTACAAGCTCTACTCTCAAAAGGTTTGTTAAAAACTAAATTTCTGGGGTCGTCATAAAGATATATAAGGTGGAAATAATTTGGGGGCACATGTGCAAAAATGAGCTTAAAATAGGCTTTACATATATGATGAACATATGGTGATCTATGAATGCAGTGGCAAATGGGATTCACTAAATAATATGCCCATTCCTCTTTTTCTCTCCAATTTCTCTGTTGAGCAGAAGCCAGAAGAGATTATAATTAAAGTTATTCTGAGGAAAAACAAGATTCTGAATTGTGAATTGTAAACCTCCTTTCAATCTCTTTCCTCTGACTTCCCAAACTCTACTTTGGGAGTCTTTGCTACTTGAGGGCAAAATGACATCAGTGTTTATTCAGGGTAACCTACTAAGTAGAGCGGTGTCATAGTAGCAGAAGAGAAAAGTCACAGTTACTGTCTGTAACAGAAGTGGGGAGTTGATTTCTTAACTAGTGATTATATTCAGTGTCTGTTTTCTCAAAACCCTTCTGATTTTGATCATTATCATACTACTACTACTGTTGACAAACTTTTACTAATGTTGCTAAATAGGAAATTTCAGAAATTGCACCAGAAGCTTTAGATGTATTATTTGACTGTCAGAACGATTTTGGAAGATACATGATATTACCTCCATTTCACAGATCAAGTAACTGAGGCTCTAAACAGTTCAATATCTTGAGGGACTGGCCATAGTCTGACTCCAAAGACCTTACTCTGTTCTGTTGACCCAAGGTGACAATAGAGTTCCAAGTGCTGTGGGAACTCAAAGGAAAGAGAGAGAGATTTAGAATTTAGCAGGAGGCAGCTTTAGAAATGAATGTCAAGGGATTCCTCAGATTTTTTTAAAAATTTTCTTTAATGCTTTTTATTTATTTTGAGACAGAGAGAGACAGAGCATGAGAAGGGGAGGGGCAGAGAGAGAGGCAGACAGAGAATCCAAAGCAGGCTCCAGGCTCTGAGCTGTCAGCACAGGGCCCAACCCGGGGCTCGAACCCACAGACTGTGAGATCATGACCTGAGCTGAATTCGGACGCTTAACCGACTGAGCTACGCAGGCGCCCCAGGATTCCTCAGATTTTAACAAAAAGTGATGCAAAGAATGGAGACATTTGTGACAGAGAAAAATAGGAAGAACTTCAATATGAGATGTATAGGATGAGGAAAAGATGTGAGAGTTGTTTATGTTCCACAGAGGAAAAAAAGAGTTTGTTTTCAGAAAGCCTATGATCTTATGGGTTACCCTATCCCAAAAAACCACATTTATGCCTCTAAATCAAGAATCTTATTTGAAAATTAAAATTATTTCATTTTTAGTTTTTAAGTGTCTTTGAGAAATCTTTATTTCCAAATCTACCACATTAGAGAGAAGGAGTATGGGAAAATGTCAATTAAAAATCTGAATTATGCATTGGACTTGGGAGTAAAAGCTTATGGGCTAAATTCCAGACTAGATCTGTGGGCATGAAGAAGCGATTCACGTTTCTTTTCCTTTATCTATTTCTTTGCAAGATAGTTGTGAAGATCCAATATGAGAAGGCATGCTCAATTGTTTAGCAAAGTTTCTATTATATAATGAGAGCCCAAGAATCATAAGGTATTATTATGATTACTGTTCATAAAGTGACAACGGTTTGGGGAAATAGAGTGTTTTTATTTTGTTTGTTTTGGGTTTTTTGTTTGTTTTGTTTTGTTTTGTTTTGTTTTGTTTTCCTGCTTGTAATCAGAGAAACATACTTCAGGAACAAAAAAAGTAGAGCTCTATTTTGCACATTTAAAAAAGGTCATAACTCTGGGGGGCTGGGTGCCTCAGTCAGTTAAGCGTCTGACTTTGGCTCAGGTCACGATCTCAAGGTTTGTGAGTTCGAGCCCCGCATAGGACTTTGTGCTGACAGTTCAGAGCCTGGAGCCCGCTTAAGATTCTCTATCTCCCTCTCTCTCTGCCCCTCCCCTGCTTGTGCTCTCTCTTAAAAATAAACAGTAAAAAATAATAAAAATTTAAAAAGTCATAACTGTGAAGTTAGAATAGAGGTAGTATCCGATGCTATAGATGTAAAAAGTGAGGCTTAAAAATATGTACGTGATTTATCCATATCATTCAATTTTCTTTTGGTTTTACAATTAGATAACATCAGTCAGTATTTTTCCACCCTCTAATATTTACCGAGTTTCATTGCCACCTACCATCTGGCTGTAAAGCCCATACCAAATTTTATTTTATTTATATCTTTCTTTGTTATTTATAACAATGTTACTTTTTGATTCCAATTTTTGTATCAGTTATTTTTAAGCAAGGTTATGCTGAAGTGGCAAAAACCTCCAAATTATCAGTTGCCTACAACCAAGATGGTTGATTTCTTGCCCATGATATATGCTTCACATCTGCTATGGTTCTTCTCCATGAGTCCTGTTTATTGCCAGACCCATGCTGAAAAAGCAGCTCGTTAGCTGGGTTATACTGGCTTTGTGATAGGAGGAAAAGAAATACAGAAAACGCATGGGGGCTTTCAAAGCTTCTGTTATCAAGTAGCAATAAGTTACTTCATGTTATGGTTCCTTGGTCAAAATTAGTGACATGACCAAGCCTAATGGTAATAGCCTATAGAAGTATAAATCTATCATGAGGTTAGTAAATGACAGCTGTAATGCTTGTTTTACGGACAAGATCCCTGGGTGTTAGTAGTTATTACAGATGAAATTCTAAAATGGCCCTCTCTCATCCCCAACCCCATAAATAATCCCAGGGACAGTGAGTATGATCTATTTTACTCCCGTAATTAAATTATATCACAGAGCACAGTTGATTTTAAGACCAGAAAATTATCCAAGACAGCCCGACCTAATCACATAACCCCTTAAAACTTGGGTCTAGAGATAGAGGGAGAGATTAGAAGTGCAAGGAGGATTTAATGAGAAATGTTCTCAGTTGCTGGCTTGAAGACAGAGAGGGTCAGATGGCAAGAAATGTAGGTGGTTTCTAAGAGCTGGAAGAGGTTATAGGATGACAACCAGCAAGGGAATGGGACCTGAGTTCTACAGGCACAAGTAACTGAATTTGGTCAAGGGCACTTCAAAGCATGTTCCTCTCCAGAGCCTACAGAGAGGAATGCAGCCCCACTAACACCTTGATTTAGCCTTCTCACACTCTAAACCCAGTTGCTTTGTACCCAGACTCGTGAGCTCCAGAATTGTGAGCTAATAAATAGATGCTGTTTTAAGCTATTACATTTATGGTAATTTGTTACATGATAGAAACCTAGGGCAATAATGCCCTACTACTTACCCTACTTACTAGCTCTAGGACTGTAAGCCAATGCCATGGGTTCTCAAAGCCTGAATTTTCCTATATTTTCAAATAAAATCTCTAACTCCATATATTCCATATTGTTATGATAATCAAATAAGATAGAATATAAAAAATTAATTGTGAACAAAGTGCTGCAAATCTGTAATGAATTAACATTATATATCAAAAATAGCTGCTTCATTTCAATTTCTACAACATTAAACAAGAGAAATTATTTATTTTACTATAATGACTCAACAAATTCAGAGAAAAAAGCCATGGAGCCATTAAGTCATGGGTAAATAGATAATCATTGGAACCAGGGGTTGATTTCAAGCCCTTCCACAGAAAGCTACAGGAATTTGCAAAATATACTTAATCTCATTGAGCCACAGTTGTGTTAAGTACATAACACATTTGATATCCAAGAAGGCTTTGTTTTTCAAAGTAAGAGATCCTACATATACATTATTCCCAGTACAGGTGCATACAATGCACCTTAAATTAATTCATATAATTTATAATAAAATAATCAACACTTGCTATAAAGTATCACAAATATCTAGAGTATATTTCTATGCCATTTTTTTTTTCGGCCTTGTCCTAGACCAGGTCAAATTATCTATTGAGGTACAAGTTCAAAATGAAATCTAGCAAGCTGTCATACTGGCCATATGGGCTTCAAGCTTAATCAGGATGGGAACATTCCCCACTCATCATATCCTCAGCTTTCAATTATGGGTTTTACATTAAAGTTCAGTGAGCATCACAGATAAGCTCTCTTGATTAAGATCATTAAAGAATTCTTTATCTTTAGTTCAATGGCATCTTGCCTACAGATTTATTAGACTGCTTTTTTGGTACACTGCCTATTTCAGGGAGAAAATATTCTGCTACTACATACGGGCAGGATAAAGATTAAGCACAATTGCCAATTGCACATAAGGAGTCTGATGTATTCCTATTACCAAAAGGAATCTGTAGAGTCTGATATCCAGGAATAGGAAGGAACTTGAGACTATCCTCAAGCTCAGACTCCTGAACTGAGTCAGGTCAGGTGGTAGTATCTGGTGCACACATTAAGGCACTACAGATTTGGGTGCTGTCTAGTACCTTGTAACTGGAATGTGGTCTGCCTCCCAGGGCCTGTGTTCTTCCTGTTTTCTCACAAGACTCATAATGCTTTTCTCCAGGGGAGGCCTCTCCCACTCACATTCTCTTGATAGATAATAAGAAACTTTATTCTCTTGATATGTCTTTACAAAGTGGATAATTTACCAGTGAATCAAATATTTATTGAACACCTACAGTGGGTGAACGATGTTGAAAAGGCACTAAAAAGAAGCTAAGATTTCTAAGATACAATTCTTGTCATAATAAAAATGACAGTTCGGTTGAGCCAAGAAAATTTCTCATAAAATTATAATTAGCTTTATAAGGAAATATGTAAATGTCCCTTAAAGTGTGTTCCTCTGACCACTGGTATCAAAATCAACGTGATTCTTGGGGTGCCCGGGTGGCTCAGTCAGTTGTGTCTGACTTCAGGTCATGATCTCACAATTCATGGGTTCAAGCCCCGCATTGAGCTCTGTGCTGACAGCTCAGAGCCTGGAGCCTGCTTCATATTCTGTGTCTCCTTCTCTCTCTGCCCCACCCACCCACTACTTGCAGTCTGTCTGTCTCTCAAAAAGAAAATAAAAACATTTTTAAAAAATCAAGATGATTCTTTTATATATGGTCCATATTGAAAATTATTCCGATACATGATAAATATCACTTATATGATAGAAACAAATGCTATACAGAAACAAAATGTAGGATATTAGTACGAACAAGTACTCAATAAAGATGAACAAAAAGTGAATAAATATATGAAGCAGAGATTTGGAATGAATATATATCAAAATTGGTAGAAGTGATGAGGAAAGGTAATGATAGAAATACAAATAAGTTATTAACTAGATTCATGACCAAGAGAAGAACTGGAATAGAGATTCTATGACATTAATAATAATGTTATTATAGATGGGCATTTTTTATTTCCTTTTGTTGCCAAAATTATGACCAAATTGGAGAGCTCGAAAGCATGGGTCATTTTTATAAAAGCTTTCATGGCTGTAATCTTACATTTTTTGAGGATACATTAAAGAAATAGTGAAGGCTAAAAGATGACATGAAGTTACATTAAAATATATTTCTAAAAACCAAGTGAAAAGAAACGTGATGTGTTAAATGGCATTACAGGTTAATGATGTAGTTATTTCCTTGGGGTGAAAGGTAAATATATGTAATTCCCAGCAATACAGTTCCTTTAACACTGATATATTAGGAATCTATTTTTAAAAAATAGATACTTCTACAGGACCCTTTCCCCTTATTCTCTGACTTTTTTTTAATTTTTAATTTTAAAATATCTCACCCAACACTTGTAACTGAAGCACCAATAGCTGAACACGTCCTTAAAACATTAAATTAAGAATGTGTGAATTAGTTTTTTTTTTTTTTTTTTTTTTTTGTTTTCTATGTTTGAGTTTTACATTTTGTCAGAATAGAATGGTACATTATGCTTGAAAAATAACACATTATCTGTGAGCTTATGGTATTTGGATTTTATATTTATTTTTATAGTTGCATTATATCTTGTTTATAAAAATTACATAATCAAGTAAAAATAATAAACTTGATTTCACCATAATCCCACAAATCCAGAGGTAATCACTGTTATTATTTTATGTAGCAACATCTCTCTCTAGATATTCATTAAAGTGGGATATCATATGTGTTCAACCACTGCTCTCTTTTCATATTTGCTAATATATATTGGATAACTTTCTAGAAATATTTTGTCCTTTAGCAAGAAGAGAGACTTGGAAAAGCATATAAAGTGAAGAAAGTCATTACTCTAGTATGAATTACACCTAACTCATATGGGCCAGGAAACAAATGGCTAGTTCACATGCAGTTGCTGCTGTGAATCCCAATGCTAGCTGGCTGCATTAGTGAATTTGGTACTACTCCTGTGAAATCCATATAGAGTTCCCAATAACCAGCCATTCTAAATCACTTTAATGTTATTCATCATATTATTGTAAACTTCAGGTTTTAAGAGTTATTAATAGCCATATTACAATAATCGTTCTAATAAAATGGCACGTTCCAGTGCCATTACTGTAACAGCCAACACCAGTAAGCACCTTATTCTGCAGTGTTCTAGTGTGGAAACTATTTAAAGGCTTATAGTACATCAACATTACCTTGCCCCTCTGAATGAAATTTTCCATGTGAAATAAATTTTTCCCACGTATAGATAAAATTTCACTTGGTGGTGTGGCGTAGTCATTAAAGGTAGACTCATTTAAAAATGTTACTAAAACTAAAAGCATTTTTGTGTTCAGTGCATTATTGAAAATATTAGATAAGGAAGAAAAATTAACACTTGTGTGTTTCCTTATGATTTATGATGTGTTTTTGTATGATTTTCTCATTTAATGAAGAAGATGTGGAAAAACAGAAACAAGACGTCAGCATAATATTATAATATTCTAGACCCTGTCCTGCCATGATTAATCCAGGGATTCTTAATCTAGGTGGTACATTACAGTAACATGAAGAGCTTAAAAAAAATATGATGGTCAGGCCACAGCACACACCAATTACATTAAATTCTCTGAGGTCAGAACTCCAGCCACTGATGATTTATTCAAGTTTTCAGGCTATTCCATTGTGTAGCCAAGTTTGAGAACCAATAGTTTCCAATTGAAAAGTTTGATATAAAGGTAAAAATAATTTAATTGGAAGTTAAATGATATATTCAAACATAAAAAATAGGTTGGAGTCATTATATTACAAAGTAAAATGTATTTTTTGTTATAACTAAAGTGTAGCATCATATCTCACTTGCTAAAAGCCACAAGGTTCTCTTTGCAGTGCTGTTGATATCAAGAAAAGTAATGGATGAGATAGATAAAGTTCCCCAGTATAGGTAAACTACCTCAATATCTGTCTGCTTCTTTGTAAACAAAAAAAGAAACAAAATCTAAATACAAAACAGGAAATGATATAGATCATTGCTGTATGTTTTCTTAAAAGGGCACCTCAAAGGCTTATAGTGCATATCACAAAGAACCAGTACTCTTTCCCTCAATCTCCCCCTCATAAACAACAACAACAACAACAACAACAACAACAACAACAGCAGCAGCAGAACATTGCTCAAAACTTTCCCTTTTCCCAAAGAATAGTCTCACCACCATATCCATCCATCCCCATCCAGACCTTTCTCTGAGCCATCTTGCACTCCCTATCACCTTTATGAAGTATCTGTCATCATACAGCTCCAGAAATCTAAGTTATCTTCTTGTCTTCCTGGTTTTTTATTATGCAAATTTATCCCTTTGGAATTTTGGCATACTGAATGATTAATTTAGGGAACAGCTGAGTGATTAGTTCGATGATGGCCAGAGAGATTGATAGAAACGAGTGAGAAGGGAAGAAGGAAGGGAGAAGGACGAAGGAATAGATGGAGGGGAAATTAAATGAAATCATAGTCTCTGCTCAAAACCAACATTCTCCCTTGAATCAGAATAAAATCCAACCTCTACATTGTGGCCCACAAAAACTTTAGGCACCAGTGTGGCTCTACCTACATCTATTCTCTTTCCACTTCGTGTTCTTACTCTCTCCTCCTTTGCCTCCTTTCTTGAACAAAACAAGCTCATTATCGCCCCCAAGGGCTTTTATTTACTCTTTCCTCTATCTAGACCTGTGCTTTTCAACTGGGGGTATTTTTGCCACTTTGGCAATATTTGCAGATATTTTTGGCTGTCACAACAAGGGAGAATGCTATTGGCATTAGTGGGGAGAGGCCAGGATTACTGTCAAACATCTTAAAATGCCTGGAATAGTCCCTTACAACAAGGATTTTCCATCCCCATCATCAATAGCAGTGAGGTTGAAAAATTCTAGTCTAGACAGAGATCTTTCCCCAGATCTCTTATTTCTTTCCTCTCTTCTTTAGGGCTCTCCTGAAATGTCACCTGTTTAGTGAGACATTTCCAGATTACCTTATCTAAAATAATAGCTCTCACCACTTCATCTCTACCTCCTTAAATTACTTATTTTTTTATGACACTTGTCAATTTAATTTGTTGTAATGATAAAATAGATGTATGAAGCAAAAAAAAAAAAGTATGTTTACAATAAATATCCAGTAGTTGTAAGATGGATTACACTTTTCACTAATGTTAAAATGTCAGGGAAAACATAAAATACAATTTAGAATTGAGGAAATACGTCATTATTCATACTGTACAGAAAGGAAAACTGAGGCTTCAAGAGGTTAAGGAACTTGCCCAATATCATATTGTTATTAAGTGGCAGATGTATACCTCTCATGGTTAGATTTGCTCTTTAAAGCCTTTTTGACAAGTTGGGTTGGGGCTGGCAATAGGATGTTAAAGAAAGTTTCAGGGGTAGGGGAAAAAAAGCAGCAAAGGAAATGGAGAGAGAACATACATTCCAAATAGAAGTGTTCTTAAACAGCAAACAATTTCCTACACTCTAGGGCATTGCATTTAGCTCATCTGTAAGAGGCACAAACGACTAGTATTACTCAAGATGTAAAATAGCAAGGTCACTTGACACAAACTACACTAATGCAATCATAATACTTTAACTGTAAAATGCTCTGCTGTAAAACACAGCCAACATTCGACCATGTAGCTAAGTATCCTCCCTGGACTAATTATTTTTAAAAGTTAGACAGAAAACCGTTATAGTTTTAGGCACTCTTATCGACATAGGAGTGAATAAAGCACATTTCTGCCAACCAGGGGTGAGGTTTAAGGAGCCTGGCATTCTTTTGCTTCCTCCCCCTCCCCGCCATCTTGATACTGTTTTTATCACACTACCAAGCAAGAGCTCAAAGCAAAGTTAACATGGTGGTACTAAATGAATTACACGTACCATAATGAATGATACTGTAGATACTAAACAACATGTAAATGCCCTCTCATATCTAAAGTTGCAAAAAAAGGGACAGGTTAACCATTCTTACGCTATAGCTGAGAAGTAAAAAACTCAACTTTTGGATGTTGATATTGAGCCCTTTTAGTTATACAACTATGGGTGTACCAAACAGTATAACTGGCAGAAATTCTGGAATAAATTTCAATTTGAGGTTTAAAAGGTTCCTGGATTTTTTTTTCTTTTGGATATTAAGAGGTTTTAAAGGAGCAATCCCCAGTAAGAAGAATAAACACATCAGTAGATGTTGCAGAAACAGCACAGAGGGTTTTTCAGGGTGTGCTCAAATTCAGAAGATAGGAACTCTGAATTCACACTCTACCACTTGCTAATTGCAAACTTGGGCTGTTTCCTTAACTTCTGTGTGCCTCTGTTCTCTGAACAGTAAAGTGGGGATATTAGAAACACTGGCCTCAAAGGTCATGATGAGCATTCGACACATTTAAGGCACATTAGAACAGTGTTAGCACTCATTGAACAATGAACGGGAAGGTGTTTGCTACTAATAGCTTCAGCCCACTGCCTTATGCACACCTGAAGTGACAAAACACAGTCCAGGGACTTCGTAGCCGTGCTTGTTGATTTTCTCCTATTTTGTTGTTGTTAAAATAGTTATTTAAACTATGGCACTGGGCAGAGCATAATCCATTTAAACCAATAAGTTTTGCAAATTAACCCAGTAGGGCAAATTCCTTCTTTTGTCCATAATAGGACATCATTCTTCTTGAGAGTTTGTTATACATTTAGGTTGAGAACAGGAAATCTTTCTTTACAAGTAGTGGTTTTTTTCCCCCATACACCCTCTTCATTCTCCCCTCCCCACACACAAAAGAAAGACCTCAAAAATACACAACGGCTTTTTCTTTTCCTCTGTCAGATGTAAGTTTTGAAGACTTCACAATTTATTGGTGGTCAGGTGGGAAAACAGAGTTTTCTAAAATGCAAACGTTTCTAAAAAGACCAGTGTCTCCTCTGGCAGCACCAGCTTCAAATGATCTGCCCACTGAGAGCATCTCAGTTTGATACATTCTGTTTCATAAAAGCTGATTCAGGCTTTAGACTCCTACAGGGTCTTCATAAAGTGGATATAAAATAATAATAAAAAAATAAGGCTAAAGCTTAAAGATTTAATCTAAAGAACATTTATTTTTTATCTCTCAGCTCTCATTTTAGAAGAAACATGTTGATTTTTTTTTTCCAAAATATTTTTGGTTTACTTCAGTAGATTTCCTTCTGGTAGGATCCAAAGAAGAAATGACTTGTGCTTAGTTGGTATTTATAATTATACATCTTTTTTGCAGCAAATTAAAACATTTCCAACTGAACTCCCAGACAAAGGGTCAAGGTATTTTATTTTGCTTGGACTCACAGCCAGCAGTTACTCTCAAATGGAATCTGACTCAGGTAGCCATAACAATAGTAATGTTCTGCAACAATGAAGCTTTCTTTTTTCATAAAGAGAAAAAGAAAGAAAAAGAAAAAAGAAAGAAAGAAAGAAAGAAAGAAAGAAAGAAAGAAAGAAAGAAAGAAAGAGGTATTTGTTTATGTTACATATCAGTGAAACGAATTAAGTGGAAATTTTTGAAAATGGTCATCATCTGACCTAAAATGTATTATATTAAGCAGTTAACTTTTGTAAACCCTACATTTAAATGGATTGAGCACAAACCCTGGATCTTTCCTAGAAGAGGAGACTTAAGAATCCAGTCACGCACAAGATTTACAGTTACAGAAGCTTGGTATGTAACATGACATGACCAAAAAAAAACAAAACTTTTATGAGGGCCCCAGGTTTGTCTTCACCATGCACAATATGTTTCCTCTAACCCATTATAATATCAGAGTCAGAATTGTATAGTTGCAGAATAAGCTCTCTATTCCCCTAATCTAAAACACAAACAAACAAATACTAGTTTATTGTTTCCCTTTGTATTTACACCTAATTGGTCTTGCAGAGTCATTAGCATTGTTTTCCACTCCACACAGTTGAGGATTTTTGTGTGGTGAAATGTTTACCGTATCTTTGATAGCCTTCCCTGGTTTAGTTTTATAGATAAAACTGGACATTTTTTTTTCTGATGTTCTATGATTTCTTGTTTTCATATTTATATTGGTATGTCTGAGATTTTCATGCAACAAATAGGGGTTCATATTCATTATATTCCAAATATTTAGCATTTAAAGCAGTAGTACTTATTTTATTTTTTTTAAATCCACCATTCCCTCAATTGAAACCGCTATACTCATTGTTGGCTAAACACTCAGATATTTAGTTATAATGTATTTTCTCCTACAGTATGAAATGATCTTCTATGTGCCCCTCCTGCCCCAGTACAAACTTGCCATTTTAACTATTGTAGCCTCTTCAGGCATTTAATCCCTGTGAGGATTATCTTCCCTACCTGCCACTTATGTTTCTTTCTATTTTTAATTTTATTAAAAAAAAAAACAGTATTTCTGGATAATCTTAATTTTTAAATTAAAATGCATTATAATATCATTTTGTCATGTTACTATAAATTCCAGTCGATACTTTGAGTATTAATTTAATATAAACACTTTTATAATGTGCCTATGCAATATTAAATCTTTCTATCAAGAAATAAGATTTTTTTTTCTGTTTATCTGTCTTCTCTCATGTCCTTAGTTGAATTTTAACATTTCTTTCATGTGAGCAATATATTTTCATATAGTTTTCTTGAAAATGTAATTACATGTGATAATTCCATGGGACATATTTTTTTTAATCTATAAAAATTTATGAGAATATCTTTTGACCTTGCAATTACACAGCTAGGAATTTACCTTGTAGAAATATTTCCCAAAGTACATGAAGTTATTTGTACAAGTATGTTGACTGAAGCATTGTTCATAATATTAAAAAATTGGAAGCAATTTAAATGCATATCAGTGAGGGCCTGTCTAAATACAATATGGTCCATAATTCCATATAATAGAATGCTTGCATCTGTAAAAAAAAAAAAAAAAAAAAAAGATTAAGGTAGACTTTTATCCACTGATATGGAATGCTTTCCAAGCTATACTATTAAATAAAAATATATAAAGGGCAGACCAATGTATATAGTAGGTTGACATCTGTATAAATTTTGTGTAAATTTTAAAAGGATAATTATAATACAATATCAAAATCATTTTACAGAAGGACATACAAAAATATTTTAGTAGAATATTTCATAATGACGTATTTCTTAAGCATGAAATATGTTTTAGACATTGTTCTAAATGTTTTTTATAGAACTCATTCAATCTTCATCATAGTTCCTTTTTTTTTCCTTTTCAAGTTTTTATTTAAATTCTAGTTAGTTAACATATATGGTAATATTTGTTTCAGGAGTAAATTTCAGTGATTGATCACTTACATACAACACCCAGTGCTCGTCACAAGTGCCCTCCTTAGTACCCATCACTCATCTAGCCCATCCCCCACTCTCCCTCCCTCCATCAATCCTCAGTTTGTTCTGTAGAGTTAAGAGCCTCTTAGAGTTTCTTTCCCTCTCAATTTTTTTCCTTACCCTATGTTCATCTGTTTTGTTTCTTAAATTCCACATATGAGTGAAATCATATGGCATTTGACTTTCTCTGGTTTCACTAGTACACTCTAGCTCCATACACATTTTTGCAAATGGCAAGATTTCATTATTTTTGATGACGGAGTAATATCCCATGATGATAGATGATAGAGAGATAGATAGATAGATAGATAGATACCACATCTTCTTTATCCATTCATCAGTCAATGGGCATTCGGGCTCTTTCCATAGTTTGGTTGTTGTTAATTCTGCAATAAATATCAGGGTGCACGTGCCCCTTTAATCTGTATTTTTGTATCCTTTGTGTAAATTCCTAGTAGTGCAATTGCCCTGTTGTAGGGTAATTCTATTTTTAACTTTTTGAGGAATCTCCATACTGTTCTCCAGAGTGGCTGCGCCAGTTTGCTTTCTCACCAAGAGTGTGAGAGGGTTCCCCTTTTTCCACATCCTCACCAACATCTGTTGTTTCCTCTGTTGTTAATTTTAGCCATTCTGATAGGTGCGAGGTGGTATCTCATGGTGGTTTTGGCTTGTACATTCTGATGATGAGTGAGCATACCTCATGAGCACTTCTAAATGGAAATACATGCTAAATGGAAATACATAGATTAATTTAAAAGTGCTCATCTTTGGGAAAAAGGCCTAAGAAATGGGGTAAAGATCATTTTATTTTGCTTTTGTAACTTTTTGTTCTAATATTTACCTATGACTGTAATACTTTTTATCTAAATTTAAGTTATCAGGTTTCAACCAAGTAATGGATGTGGATCTTTTGGTTCTGTTCTTATAATTTATAAAGTGATACAAAACCTGATGCTATATTTAAACAAAATTAGCAGTAGAAGGATAATGCAGATGCCCACATGAGGGGAAATATCTTAGAGAAAATGCATATTCCTCTGTGCATGGCGAATATTGGGAGTAAAAAGTGGTAAAGAGAGGAACACTGCACCAAAAGGTAGTTGGAAGTATAAGAGACAGTCTTTCTGAGACTGAGTATTTCCATGACCTTCTGACTTGAATATATTTAATCTGCCTTTGAAATGATGAAAGTTATTAGCAACACATGACAAAGCAGCATGATATGTAAATTATTCTAAATCAATCTACATTAGAGTATTTGACTATTGAACAAGATTACTCTTCTTACAGATGATTCATAACATTGTTACTACTTTTAATTTATTACCCCTTTCTATAGGAGAAGTGATCTAATAATATAGAATTATATGAGATGTGTGATAGAAATATGATGTGATGGAACAACTGGGTCTTTGCACTAAAATAAATTTTATGAGTTACATAGTATTTAATAGTTTCTGGCTGGTGTTAAATAATGCGGTAATTGGGATTTATCCAAGCAGGGATAGTATCAGTGGTGTGGATTTACTTCCAAAGAATTAGTTGCTTTCTTAGGCAAGTTATTTATGCATGATTTACCAGGTTGGGTCTCTCACATGTTCCTTCTAGAGACTGCGATGTGTATGCACCTGTGCAAGAATGTACAGCTGCATGTATAACAATGTGGTAATAAATGTAACACTATTGAAAACGAAAACTAGAATGTTATTGCAAATTGTAAGCTAAGATTGAAAAGCTTTGGAAAATAAGTAGCAAGATGCCTGCAGCCCAGCTCTAAATGTAGGTAAGGTAGCAAGACTTCCTAAAAGATGGATGGAGGTGTAGCAAATGTGGAAAAGGGATGGAAGGGTGATTCCTAAAGAATCATGGGAAAGTAGGAAAATAGACAGCTCCTGTTCTACTTGACTCACTTCCTTAGTATGCTTCCTCGCAACACTACCCAGACTGAAGTCAGGGGAAGGAGAATATGAAATAGAACTAGAGTCTGACTACCTGAAAATTACAGTGTCTTAGAAATGTACATGACTGTAAATTATCAGTTATTGTAGGTAATGGGGAAGAGAAATGTGATGGTTAATTTTATGTGTCAACTTGGCTGAGCCACATGCCTCAATATGTGTCAAACATTATTCTGGGTATTTCTGTGGGAGTGTTTTTGGATGAGATTAGCATTTTGATCAGTGGACTTGGAGTAAAGCCGATGTCTTCCATGAGGTGGTGGGCCTCATCCAATTAGTTGAAGGTCAGCCTTAGAATAAAAAGACTTGACCTCCCTGAGCAAGAGTGAATTCTGCAACAGACAGCCTTTGGACTTGAACAATAATGGCTTGTCTCTGGGTCTGCAGCCTACTGGCTCACCCTACAGTTTTGGGCTTGACAGTCTCTTTCATTACCTGAGCCAATTCCTTAAAATAAACTTCTCTATATATATTTACACATCCTATTGGTTTTCTTTCTCTGGAGAACTCTGACTAATACAGGGAACAAGAGAGCATGTTTGAAGCAGTGGTGGGAGAGAAAATAAAGCTGTCTTCTGCTTATGCCCTAAGAAATCTAGCCCATTCAATAAACTGGTTACAGACTAGACAATGTTTCCTCTTACACTGAAGACTGGAGAAAGACTCAGAGAAAGAGAAGAAAACACAGCAAATTTTTTCTCTTGCCCCTCTCTGCTGGTATAACTCACATCTCTTTCCTTTCATCCTTCTCCAATGTAATTGGTTCTATCATGTAAAAAGGTTGAAATTAGTCTCTTGCTGTTACAGAATTTGTCATATTATTACCCAGAAATTCATTTACGTCAGATAGAAGCATCTAAACTGGTATGAAATCATTGATAGATATGTAACACCTCACAAGTAAGTGCCATTTCCCCTTTTAACTGAATCTTGCAACTAAATAGGGGATTTTTAAATGGCACAATTATGAATCCACTTTGAGTAGAGTTACAATCCACTGTGCTGCATAGTCCATTACTGACTCACACTCATTTACAATGTGATACAAACGATGAAAATAAATCACCTTGAATCCCAAATACCAAGGTCTCACGCCAATATATCTTATATTTCAATGCCTTTGGTCTAATAACATGAATGCCTTAGATATGCAGATTTAGAGCAGTTTATATACATTTGATGATGGTCTAAAAATAGCTTGATTCTCTTTCTCCTCTTTTTTTTTTTTTTTTTTTTTTAATATCCTTGTTGCCTAAAGTGAAGCAAAGAATTATAATTGGATATACTTTAAGAGAAGCAGATCTGGTAGTTGATTTACTCTCTTAGGCGATGGTTGTTTTTTCTACATCTTGCAGACTAATTTCTAAATCCCTTCCATGATTTGACTAGAAACTGCTTTTTTGGTCTTTTCTACTAAATATCTGTTCTTTACATGAATGCACCACAGTATAAAATGCTGTACTTATTAATATATTGGGATCTCCTTTTATCCTCAGCATGCTGGTAGCCAACATCAGCCAGCCTCTTGACTGTCGAATGGGAAACACCTTTTAGTGCAATCCCAAGGGAAGTGGGTAAAAATGGTAAAACTACCTCCAGATTTGACCTCTGTAAGTTCTCACACGATCATTCTTACAATATTATATCTTTGCTTACAAACTAATCTGGTTGCATGTAGAAAATCCAAGGACAGATCCTAAGGCTCCTGAATGGTGACATGTCGAATTAGCACATGGCACATGTGATAAAGGACTCTAAAGGACTGTGTGGAAGAGAAATTCCATGGTGAGCCACCTTAGACTTTGACATGAAAAATAAATAAAGAGTTTGGTTGTTGACTACTACAACTAGCAGTCCTTACTATTAAAAATATAGATATGAAAACTTTAGCCACAGTAAATTATTTTCATACTTTGTCCATGTTCTCCCAAATCCTGACATGTCCTCTGTCCTCTAACACCCAACTCTATGTACTAATCTCTTTTGTTTATTTAAGTTCTGATTCAAATTCTCCTCTCTCTCCCATATTCATGGCAGGACTTTACAATCACCACGGAACTTATTACATGTCTTATATCCCTCTTTATGTCATAATACATTTAATTTTCTATAGCAGCCAACATATTCTTATATATCCCTTATCAATTAGTCTAATACTTGGTACATGTAGGTGTATAAAGCAAAATACTGATGCCCCACCAGGCTCATATCCATTCAGAAATCTATTAATATGTTTTGTATTCTCTAGCTGTATGGTAAATACAGCTAGAGAAGTATTTAGAGAGGAAGTATTTAGAAGGAAGTATTTAAAGAGTCCTGCAGAACCATAAACTTGTTGTTACAAGTCCTCTCATTTTTAAAATAAAACCCATTTGAACATTCATGAGATGACTGAAATCAACATCTGAAAATGAGTAGTTGTATATCTAGCTGCAAAACATTTTTGTCTTAGTATACTTAAATCAAAATAATTAACAAGAAAGTTGAAAGTTAAATTTGTTAGAAAAGAAAAACAAATGTAAGTAACATCCATTATACAAGTAGCTGTTGTGACACACTTTGCAGGTGAATCTTCAGTGAAGAGTTAAGAATTCTTCACATTTTAGAAACCATTAACATTTTGAAGTTACAGAATCCTGAGGTCAGCAGTAAGCAGACTAAATGGTACCCATGAGGACGTCAGCATATGTCCCCAAAAGTAAATTTCTTATCCCCTTATCACAAGAAGCAGCCTATTAAGTAGTTATGGTAGTAAATTTTAAATTCCCCTGAAGAAAAGGTTGACAAAATTGAATTATGAAGAAGAGCAAAGAAGATTAAATTACCAGAAGAAGAGCAAAGTCTTGGGAGTAACTTCATAGCAACCTTCAGGCCCATGAAGTTTTATTAAGTAGAGAGTAGGAAGAACACAATAAGATAACATTGCTGAATTTGCAAATGTTTGGATTATCTACATGTAATGTCTGAAGGGTGTAAACACGGCATGGGAGGATAAAGGGAATTTGAAAAAAATTCGTATTAGGGAGCTTTCAGGCCAACATATTCCTCATTCTAGAATCAAATGGCTATAAAGTCTACCCCTCTCATGTCTAAGTTGAGCAAACTGAATCTTAGAGAGGTTAAACAGAATTGGTACATTACTTCAGATCTCAGAATTTGGAAGTATTTAGAGAGTCCTGCAGAAACATAAACTTGTTACAAGTCCTCTCATTTTTAAAATAAAACCCATTTGAACATTCCTGAGATGACTGAAATCAACATCTGAAAATGAGGAATATACGTTGGATTAATTCCGTCTTTGCTGTTTCTCCTACTTTGAGTCAGGTAAGATCAGACTGCAGCTACTTCTGCAAATTCTTTTGGTTGAGTTGTAAATGCTTTAGAAACATCAGCATACTCACTGACCAAGTTTACTGAACTATTTATATACTGAACCTATTTATATAGGTCATAGTATGGCCACTTTTGGTGTGTCTCTCCATGATTAAAGGATTCTTTTGTTCGGGATCCTAACCTGAATAAAGTCGACCCAGAGAAGGAAGGTAACTATTATATGGGAGTCTCATGTCATTGCCTTTTCTGCATATATTACATTTCATTCTATAAATATTGATTAAGCTTGCATGTAGTTAAAAGTTATCAAAAAATTGCTCTTCCCAAGGGACTCACAACTGAGTCCCTGAATCATTCATTTAGGAATGATTCATGGGGCAGTTTTTCCACGTTGGAAATTCTTGTAGTGAAATATCATTACTGTCATCAGAAAAACTAAATATTATACAATGAAAATTTTGTACACATTTTCTTATATGACAGGGAGAAGAAGTAAATTTTGCTGTGGTTAATATGGCAGTACTCACACAGTATAATGATTATTTTATATTTTGCAACTCAGTACCATCTAAATACACCAAGCCACACTAAGCTAAAAGGAGTCTTATGGAGCCATATAGCTTTTGTTGGCGAATCTAAGAATGAATGAGCCCAATCATTACTTTTATTGATTTATATGACAGGGGCGCCTGGGTGGCTTATTTGGTTGAGCATCTTACTCTTGATTTTGGCTCAGGTCATGACCTCACAGTTGGTAGGATGGAGTCCTGTGTTGTGTTGACAGTGCGGAGCCTGCTTGAGTTCTTTCCCTCTTCTCTCTCTGCCCTTCCACTGTTCTCTTTCTCTCTCTCTCTCTCTCTCTCTCTTTCTCTCTCTAAACAAACAAACATTTAAAAAAGAGAACAAATTTATACAACAGAACAATGTGGGTGGTGATAATTATTGTGGAGAGTAATAAAGTAGGGAGGGGAGACAGAGAATTCTGGAGTGTAAGAGGTACAATTTTTCAAAGGACAGAATACAAGAGTGATGCTTAGAAATCGCTTCTGAGCGACGAACCAGATGAGTAGAGTAAGTGAACCATGTAGGAAATCCGAGCAAAAGTTCTAGGAAAGGGAATATGTTCTGGGAATGTTCTGAACTGAGGAGCTGCAAGAAGACCAGGGGTGAATTAGTTGAAAATAAAGTCAGAGACATATTGTAGAACTGGATTATATAGGGTTTGTGCACGATTATGAAGATTTCAGTTTTCCTGAAAGTGAGTTCAGAAGATACCTGTTTTAAATAAAATAATTCAATGAAATGTCTTCTATCTTACCAGGATAGCTCTGGCTGTTTTCCTAAAACTATAGGAGAATAGACATAGTAAGGTGAATGTAGGGGCAGAAAAACCAGTGGAAAGATTATTAAATAACATAAGAGAGAATGGTGTGTTGGAACAGAGTATTTAGCGTGGGAAGTCTGAAAAGGCATACATTTTGAAGGTAAAAAACAATAAGACTTACTAAGGATTAAATGTCAGTCGTGAAAAAGATAGGAATCAAGAATGACTCCAATACTTTTGTTCTGAAACCTAAAAAGTTGAATTGTCATTTAAAGAGATGAGAATACTGTGGGAAGAATAGGTCTAGGGGGAAAGACCAGAAGGTAAATTTCAGATATACTACATTTGAAATGCCAACTAAATTCATGGGAGATATGTCAGGTGGACAGTTAGGTATGTGATTCTGAAGTTCAGGGGACAGGTTCCAATTAGAATTATAGATGCAGAAGATATTATTGTGCAGAATACTTAAATTCATGACACTGAATAAGTATGCTAAGGGAGTAAATGCGTAGATCAAAAAGAGACGAGGTTCAAGGTCTGAACAAGGATCATGGAATTTGGGGGCTGAGGACTGGGAAAGAATGGTAAAGTGGATCAAAGAGAAGCCAATTATGGAATAAATTCAGAAAAAGGTAGTATCCTGGAAGGTAGTGTCATTGTTGGAATTTCTAATGCTTTTTTTTTTTTTTTAACGTTACATCATCTTAAAACTTTAAACCCTTACTCCCAAGTCATTCTCCTCATGGTTTTATGAAGAATTCCTATCATATTAGGGCTTGCAAAAGTAGGAAGTCAAATATCCTGTCAAGTATTTGGTAACCTTTACCTCAAATTTAGATTTTAGTAGTAATTTCATGAATTAAATCAATGAACTTCCTAAGTACCTAGCAGAGTTATCATTGACTTCTTAAACTTCATTGGAAAGTTATTCCAGACACAGAAATTCAAGCACAATCTAAATCACACATGGAGAAGAAAAATACAACTTTAAAAGTTTTAATAAGGCCAAGTCTCATCAGTTCTCCTATTTTAATGCCTAATGAATTAGGGTAATTGAAATATTCATGTTAATAGCGGGTGTTGAGCAAATTAAAAAAAAAAAAAAGATGAAAATAAATTACCAGCCCTTACCTTCACCCCTCTCACACAATTAATACAAGGGTGAGAAGTAAAGAGATGAATCTCTCTTTAACCTCTTACCCAATTAATCACCCACTTCTACTTAGTTTTTCTGGCTCACCCGTAAACTCATCCTTAGAGATACTGCTCATGTATAGGTGTCAAAAATCACTTCTCTCAGAGTTTGAAATAGCTTCCTACTTGCTTGCTCTGCCTTTGCTTTCTCTCTATTTTTGCCTATCATAAATATAGCTATTGAAATTGTCACATTGAAATACACTGGATTCCTATTTATAGTTTTTTCATATCTCTCGTTTTATTTATTCTTTCTAGTTTTCTCTCTTTCCTGCTCAGACATCATTATAATGTGGTTAGTCTTTTAGGAGAATTTTGGCTTTGTGGATCAACTCTGTTTCCTTGAATTTATATTTCAATAAATTGTGCTTTCATCTTTATTGACTCATTTCCCTCCTTCTCTTTTGTTTTCTTTTTTTTTCTTTTCAGCCTCTTGAGTTATGAGCGTTAATTTTTATTTTTTTTTAAATTTTTTTTTTTTTCAACGTTTAATTATTTTTGGGACAGAGAGAGACAGAGCATGAACGGGGGAGGGGCAGAGAGAGAGGGAGACACAGAATCGGAAACAGGCTCCAGGCTCAGAGCCATCAGTCCAGAGCCCGACGCGGGGCTCGAACTCACGGACCGCGAGATCGTGACCTGGCTGAAGTCGGACGCTTAACCGACTGCGCCACCCAGGCGCCCCGAGCGTTAATTTTTAAATTTCAAGGTTTTGTCCAATGTATACATGTTGAGCCCCCACGTTTATTTCCGAATGCTGCTCTGGTGGCATCTCATAGTGTACTTTTATTTGTAACTCTTCTAAACTTTAGTGATTTTTTTTTCCTATTGTAATCAAGAGTTATTTAAATGAATGTTTCCAAGCAAAAACATTTTCCGCTGTTATGTTCAAGGTCTTGTATTGTTCCTTTCTATTATTATTGCCTTGTCTTCTATAGCCTTTATGATCTCTCCTTTTTGAGATTTCTTGAAATTTTCCTCAGTGGTTTGTATAATAGTCCATTTGTGTGGAAGTTCCATACGTACTTAAAACGAATTACTTTGACAATTTTAAACAGAGAGACCCACTTTTGACAAATCTGGTTAATAACAGTAAGCCAATAATCTATTAAAGACTGAATAAATATTTATATTTGTAATGTGCCAAGTGCTGTACAAGGCAGTAAAGATATTGCAATGAAAATAAAATTTCTGTTCTCATTGGGTCTAATCAGAAAACAGAAAGTAAACAAGCAAGTAAGCCTATTATGTATCAATACCTGATAAATTGAGTAGAGATACTAAAGTAGTGCTCAGTGGATGGAGAGTACCAGGAAGGGAAACCAGAAGGCTGTTATTTTATAAAGGTCAGACAGGGCTTTCCTTGATGAGATGACATTTGAGGCAGGACCTCAAAGAAGTAAGGAACAACCTTGTGAATATCTGGGAAGCCATTGCTCTACATAAGGGAGTGTTAATAGAAACAGCCCAAGGCAACAACATTCCTGGTGTATTCCAGTAATAGCAAGGAGGTCAAAGTGGCTGGAGAACTTTAAGTAAGGGAAAAGTATTGGTCGGATGGGGGTGGTGGGCAGATCACACAGTGGCTTGGGAGCCATGCAAGCAACATCAGCTTTTATTCTGAATGAAATGGGAAACCTTTGGTGGGCTTTGAACATAGAAACACTGTGATCTGACAGGAAATTTTGTTAAAAGAATCCCTCTGTGTTGCTGGGTTGAGAATAAGCTTGGATGTGGGGAAGAACTGAGCAAGGACAACTGGAGGCCAATTAGGATTTAGGGGAGATTTAAAGGTGGCATCGAGCAGGGTGTAGCACTTAACATAGTGAAAAGTGGTTGAATTCATGGTGTGTTTTGAAGGTAGAGTCAGGATTTAAAAACAGACTGGGAAAGTAGTATGAAAGAAAGAGAGGGCCCAAGGATGATGTTAAAGTTTTCGGAGTGAGCAGTGGGAGGATGGAATTTACCACTTAGAGACAGGAAAATCTGTGGATGGAGTGGGTTTGTATGTTTATTTTTAGACATTTTACATTTGAGTTGCTAATGATACAGAGAGGAGGCTGAATAGCAGTTGGATAAAAAAAAATGTCTTTAGATCAGGGGAATTATTTGGACTCTGTGTAGACATTTGAGATTTTTTGGAGAGATTAAAAAAGCCATGGGCCTACATGAGATATCCTAAAGACTGGATATTAAAAACATTAGAGATAAGACTGAGAAGTGAAACCATTTGGGCACTTCTGTGTTTAATTGTAGAGGAAATGAAAATAAACCATTCAAAGAGCCTGAGAAGGAGTGTTTGGTCAGGAAGTAGAAGGATCAAGATACTGTGATTTCACAGGAGCCAAAAATGTCAATAGGCAGGGAGCAATCAGTTCTGTCAGATATACTAGATCAAGAAGGATGAAGACTGGAAAGTTTACATTGAATTTAGCAATGTTGATGTCATTAGTGACACAGACAAGGGCTGATGATGTCCCTTGGTAGGGACGAACGCCTGATGGAGTCAGTTCAAGAGAGACCAATGTGTACATACCATTGTTTTCAAGGAATTCCTATAAACTTGACATGAGACAATGTCCAGAATGGAAAAATTGAAAGATAAAATTCTTGAATTTTTGTCTTTGAGTAAACCAAAGGGGTTTAGATCCAGTCCAAAAATGGAGAAAGGTACTAAAAGAGATGACTTTTACTTGATTTATGTCTCTGTGTATTTCACAAGGGGCAATGTACACGTCTTATTATGGTTGGAGAAGCATTGCCTGTTTTCTGCCAAAAGTCCTTGCAATCAGGGTGCGTGGGTGGCTCAGTCAGTTAACCATCTGACTTCAGCCCAGGTCATGATCTCACAGTTTGTGAGTCCGAGTCCCACATTGAGCTCTGTGCTGAGAGCTCAGAGCCTGGATCCTGCTTCAGATTCTATGTCTCCCTCTCTCTTCCCCTCTCTCTCTCTCTCTCTCAAAAATAAACAAACATTAAAAAAAAAAAAAAGTTGTTTAAAAAAAAAAAAAGAAGTCCTTGCAATCATGTGTCTTCCTTGCACTCCTATCTCTCACATACAGGATAGGAAAGGTCAAAGAACTTAAAATTTTGCCTCTCTCTTACCCGTTTGATAAGCCCACCTTGAAGATATATGTCTACTAATGAGGTAGTATTTTTCTCTTTTTAAAAATTTAAACCTTCTTAATTCCCTCTGATTATATCAATTATACTCATTACAATTAACATAATTTTGGGTAGTGATCTTTCCATATGTATTTTACCATAGCTCTATTTCATGGTGTTTATTTTCCTTAAATATTTGGGGATCATTGGTTTCCCATTCATGTCTGTGTTTGAGAACTCCTGCTTTTATCAGAGCCATGCTCGAATGAGAGCTGCTAGAGGAGATCTGGTAGTGTTTGCAGGGTGATGTGGGATCCCTTCCCCTCCTGGGTCTGTTATTATTCAGAACACTGATTGGCTTCTCCTACCACAGGGCTGATTCTCATTATTCCTCTCTTGGTACACACTTCCTACACTTTTGCTTGGGAGATAGGGGCTACATTCCAAAAGCTCTGATGGTAGCTGTCTGATTGGTCACCCTGATATTTGCTTAATGTTCGCCTTTGCCTGGGTATTTACTCCTAGAGCCTGGCTGGTTCTCTTCTACATTCACTCTGGCTCTAAAAAATATTTTTTTTTTTTTTTTGGTGTATTTTTGATAATGGTTGTCTCTGGTCACTTTCCTGTACATATGACCAATTCTGCCCTCTTTCAGAAGATCCCCCAAATTTCTCACTTATTAATTCTATAACTTATTTTACAATTCTGGTATTTTTCACTGATAAATTCTTCTCTGAATTTATGTGAGATTTGGTACAGGGGTAATTTAGAAGAGTATTGATAAATGTCAATATTCATTCAGTCACCATTTTAACTAATTTTTAGGTTTCTAACTTACTTGAAAACCTGTCATAGGTCTCCATTTTTTTTTGTATTTTTTAATAACAAGAAAAACATGCTTATGTTAGAAAATATTTTAAAAAGTGTTTATCATAAAAAAGAATTTCTCTTTTAATTTCACTCTAATCCTACTCACTTCTTATCTTCTGAGGGGTAATTTACTTTGGTAGTTTTTCATATAGATATATATGCAGGTATATAAATAAATATTTTCTATTTTATTTTCACATAAATAAAAATTAAATTGCACATATTACTATTTCAAAAGTATTATATTGGAAACTTTTCATGTCTATACATATAAACCTTTGTGTGTTTTATTATCTCCATTTTATATAGAGATAATGAAGTAGGAAATTATTAGCTAAAGTCAATAATATAACATAAAGTAACATAAAGGTGACTGAATCGCAAAGAATATAATAGCCATAGTTAAAGGTTCGGATTTTGAGGGCTCACCTGTGAACTTGGAAATTTTCCCTCAGCTGTAAAATGGTGAGGATAATAATGATAATAAATCTTATAAAATTATTGTAATATATGAAAAAAATGCACAGAAAATGCTGTGATGTCTGGGATATAGTAAGTGCTCTATAATGTCAATTGTATTATTAAAAGAAATAAAATAAACTACCAGGTTATACCAGACAACAAATAAACCATAAATATTCCCAGATATCTTGGTATCTGAAGAATAGTATCCCAAAACAGTTCTTTAAATTCAGAGAACATAGGACATCAGTATGAGGGTAGAATAAAGTACTCCTCAAAGATATTCTCACCTCTGGATACTTTTTCTTTTACCTTCCATTTTAGTTTTCCCTATAATGATTGTACTTCAGAGATTGAGGGGAGGGGAGTTATTACTGATTTTTTTTTTTTTTTTGTCTTTATGAGCTCATTGGCCAAAGTATTTACTCAACTAGGTAAACACTATAAAAATGGAAACCAAAATGCTACCTCTAACAGAACTGTTGTTCCAAGATTGGAAAGACTCCCCCACACATATTTACTTACATCAGGCATGTTCATATATGAGGGATGCTCTTTTTGTCTTTCTGCAAGGCAAGGCTTAGGTAAAGGATGCAAAAGAATTGTTCCTAAGAGTGCTGATGTTAGAAGTTTATCAACATCTTCATTAAGAGTATGCCTTGGAAAGTTCACCACTCAGAAAACTGGACTGCCTTAGAGCTCAAAAGAAGGTTGAAATCACCTACTTACAACTCATTAATTTTACAGAGTTTTTTTTTTTTTTTAAGTTTATTCATCTATTTTGAGAGAAACAGAGACAGCACGAGTTGAGGAGGCTCAGAGAGAGAGGAGACAGAGAATCCAAGACAGGATCTGTGCTGCCAGCACAGAGCTTGACACGGGGCTTGAACTTATGAAACCATGAGATCATGACCTGAGCTGAACCCAGGAGTCAGCTGCTTAATCAACTGAACCACCCAGGTGCCCTTAATTTTAGAGTTTCCTAAAAAGGACCAAAGCTTTTAAAGATGTGCTACACTATTTTTGTTATTTCCTTGGCTCAATATAAGTGGTTGACTGAATTCATGAATCAATTCATGAATTAAAAGTATAAACATAGTATAGTAAACCCTTGGTTTGCAAGCATAATTTGTTCTGGAAACATGCTTGTAAGATAAAGCACTTGTATATCAAAGCAAATTTCCCCATAAGAAATAATGGAAACTCAGATGATTTGTTCCACAACCCAAAAATATTCATATACAAAATAACAATACTGTAATGTAATACAAAATAATAAAGAAAATACAAAATATAAAGAAAAATAAACAACCCACACAGCTTTGAAAACCTTAGCGGCTGTTGTGAGGGAGACAAGAGAGAGGAGCATTATTGTATGGGATGCCTTTCACTATCACTAACAGAATCACTGTGATCTATTGGCTTAATGGAATCTTTTTCTGCATGGGGCCATTGTATATGCTCTCATGGATGTTGACTACAGTACAGTATTAATGAACTCTTGTCATATACTGTATTTTATGTAACTGGCAATAAGGCAGTAGAGGAAAGGGTCTGTATCTACAGGCAGCCTGACCTAGAATGAAGCAAAGCATTCCTAAGCTTACTCTTGTATGGAAGAGCAAAGCACTGTCCATAGGTGCTTTGAAGTGGCAAAAAATACACTAGTGCCAGTTGAGGGCACCTTCCAACATTCTGAGAAATCCCTGATTTCTACCAAACAGCATGGCCTGAGACGGAGCATTCAAGCATGGGAGATGACCACCCACAGTCCCTCAGTGAGAGAGATATATATAGAGAGAGAGAGAGAGAGAAGAACCTTGACTCAGTTGTGAGATGTGATGTTCTGTGTTTCATACTACTTACATTGTAAGACATCGCTCATTTATCAAGTTAAAATTTATTAGAAATGTTTGCTTGTCTTGCAGAACACTTGCAGAGCAAGTTACTACAAATGCAAGGTTTTACTGTACATACCGCAATAGAATACTATATATCAATAAAAATAAACTACCGTTACTTTCAGTAAATTATATAAATCTTAGCATTATCATACTGTTTTATAACAGTAACTTTAAAACGATTATATAGAGTGTGTGCCTTTTTATAAAGTTAAAAACATCTAAAATGATGTGTGTTTTTAGGGCATATACTGTATTAAGGAACTCTGCACACATATACCCCCAAGAGCGTGATCATTCAGGATGATTGTTACTTTGGGTTGGGGAAGGAAGAGAAAAGAATAGAAGACCACGTGAGCTCATTTAAGTTACCATCAGGGCTCTACTTTTCATAATTGATGCAGGTTCACTATGTTATTTAAAATAAGCAAACACGTGCTTGCTTCGGCAGCACATATACTAAAATTGGAACGATACAGAGAAGATTAGCATGGCCCCTGAGCAAGGATGACACGCAAATTCATGAAGCGTTCCATATTTTTAATAAACTTCATATATTGAAAAAAATAAAATAAAATAAAATAAGCAAACAACTAAATATAATGAACCATTCGTGTCTTGAAACAAGAATTGTAATTAATCTAGGTCCTAGGAAAATAAATAGTTTAAAAAAAAACATAAAACTTTGCAAAGAGAACTTATAATTTTTCCCCTCTCTCCCTCTCCATCAGGAGTCAATTGAAATACTAAACATATTTCTGCTTCTCCCGATTCTAAGATTCTCTGGCTTTTTTTCAAATGTCAGCAGTCACACAACTCAAGGAGAAACTTTTGATATTCACATTTATTGTAATATAGAATATAAATGCATTTTGATTCTTCTTCTTGAACTTAAAAAGCTTGTATGGTTAAAAATGCAAACCCAGGAAGTGAGGAATCATTATTTCAATCACAAACTGAGATGATTTTATACAAGGAAATATAAGTGGCTACGGTAAGCAATGGGTTATAGAGGGGGGGCTGGAGAGAACAAAATAAAGATGTTAAAGTGGCATGTTAAGGAGGAGCCAAAGCAAGGATAGCTGATTTTATTTTATTTTATTATTTTATTTTATTTTATTTTATTTTATTTTATTTTATTTTTTATACATGCATACATTTATTTTTATATATACATATGTACATTCAATGTACGTATGTACAATTATTCACACAATTATACACATTCAATTATACACACAATGCCTACGTACATTCAGGTGTCTTATGTTTAAATGACTGAGTGATTATTGGAAACCCAGCCTTTAGGGGCAGAAAAATGTTGAAGGTCATCCAAGATTCACTTAATCCATTTCATTTGTCTTCACATTATTCTGAGTAATTCCCTTACCTTGCAGATGGATTAGATTGAATAAACAATATGCTTTCTCTGATTTTATCAATGTTCCTTAAAAACAAAACAAAAATTGAATTTGAAACCAGACCAAGAGTCTATTTCAAGTACTCATGATGTACCAGAGGGAGGCCTCACACTCCAAAGATTCAATTATGTAGGTTTATAGCCATTTACTACAAGCTTTAGGGACAATCTACATGTTTTGGTTGAATTCAAATACTACTTTTAAGATTTGGAAATCATTTGAATGTAATAGTCACAGAAAGTATTCTCCCTTGCTAAAAGAATTGTAAATATATTGAATATGTTCATCAAGTCATTATTAAGTCTAGCTATTCATCATATACTGGTTACACTTTAACCAAATCAGTCATGGCAAGGAAGCTTCTTAGAATTTATATGTCTCCGTTCTGTTTCTTTAGGTCCAGATAGGTGTACAGTAAAGTCTTGAGACATAGGTTTTTGGACAATCCAAATGCAGGTTTTATCTTTACTATTTTAGAGTCAGTAAACCAGAGGCAAGCTATGCCAGGCTATCCCTGGCATCTCAGACTTACACCTTTGTCACCACTTACAGTTTAGGCAGAAGAACGCATTCAGGCTTTCCATTGCTACATTTCAGGATTTCATTAGTGTGTGAGGCTTCCCAAATGAGTATTTCAAGTGACAGATGATTTTGTTGTGCCCCTTCTCCACAGCATCAATATCCACTATTCTATGGAGGATTAACTAGAGTAAGCACCCTGCAGTCACTGCTTATGAATTGTAAATGTGTGACAATTATGGCTCTTGAGGTACAAAACACATTTTTTATAGTGATTTGTGGGGCCCATTTTTATTGGGAACGAGCTTAAAACTGCCAGATTCATTAGCTACTTGAGCTACACTGGTCATATCCTTTGTGTGTTTGCGCATTAGGCTTTCTTAATCAGAGAAATAAGCTTACATAATTTCTTTTAAATTACACATAGTCGGGAAGGAGGTATTCAACACAGGAAGGATTGTGAGAAAAACTATAAAATAGAAATGCCAAGAGTGGATTCACATTAAAAAATATTTAATGAGCAATAAAATGCCTCTGTAGCGATTCCAAGGGATGCACAGCGTGGTCCGGGGAAGAAACAGTGTGCTCCAGTAATTTCTCTTGAGAATGGTACAATTTAGAGAGTCCAATTATTTTCCGCTGCTCAGGTCCCCTTGTCTGATTGTCTGTCTTATTCCCCCCCCCCCCCCCCGTTTGGAGTTATTAACAGTAAACTGATGTTGAGAGATTTACAGCAAAGATGATTTCAGTGGTTGAATGTTACCTCACCTTCTGCAAAAAGACCACAAGGAGGATCTCATTGTGTGACAGACTCAAAGATATTTTCTCTATAAAAGGAGTATCATAAACATAAAAACAGAAAAAGCATAAAGTATAAGCACAGTTTTGTCAGGACATCCACAAACTAATAAAAGTATATGAGGGTATGTGTGTATATGCACACATGTATACACATATATAAATATATATTTATGTATAATTTGTATATGTATTACATATAATTGGTCTATATAATTTATGTAAATGCAATGATGTTTATACTAATTTAATGTCATTGGCATTGATTCAGTAAATATCCATTGTACCAGGTACTCTGCTGGGTTTGGGCATACGATAATAGAATCAGCTTTCATCTCATGGAACTTACATCTTCATTGGGTTATGAGAAAGTTGTTAACCAAATACACAAATTGATGTATAATTAATAATTGTGCTTTCTCGCTCTCTGGTTCTCATAGTAAACCTAATCATTCGGACCTTTAGACTTCTGCCTGGACTTCTGAATTGATCAGTGAGCCAGCCTAGTATCTCAGAAGTGCTAAGCCACTAGTACAATATTGTTTTTTACCTCATGTATCGTCAGGTACTCTTAAGACCCTCCTGCATAGGAGAAACAAATAAAAATAAAAAGCTGAGGCACATAACCAAACTATAAGCTGTTCCAGAATCCTTGTGAGTGGTCTCCTCCAGCTTAGGCCACGGCTTATTCCACCATTCCAAAATCCCCTTCTTCTGATGGTTAATTCATGTAATAGCTTGGCTAGGCTCTGGTGCCCAGTTGTTTGGCCAAACATCAATTTAGATGTTGCTGTGATGGTCTCTTCTAGATGTACTTGAACATTTACAATCATTTGACTTTAAGCAAAGTAGATTATACTCCATAATGCGGGTGGGCCTCATCAATCAGTTGAAGGTCTTAAGGCTCAAACTCCATTCCATGGGGAAGAAAGAATTCTCCCTCAAGACTGTAACATAGAAATTCTGCCTCAGTTTTCAGCCTGTTGGCCTGTCATACGGATTTCAGACTCAAGGCTGCAAAATGAACCCTGACTTGGATTTCCAGCCTGCCAGTCCACCCTATAGATTTTAGACTTTCCAAGCCCTACAATCTTGTGAGCCAATTCATTAAAATACATTTTACTCTCTCTATATAAATATCCTATCACTTCTGCTTCCCTTGAGAATCCTGTCTGATATACTATTAACTACTACAAAATAGATTAAATAGATTATCTGCAGCTGGTTTCCTTAGAAGCAAACTCTGAACTGAAACTTCGTGTGTAAATGATTGAGCAAAGAGGTACTTCCAGTAAGAAGCTAGAAAAGGAGTGGAGGGAAAAGGAGAGGGAAAGGTTGTGTTCCATCCATAGTATAATTTCAGGCAAGGTTTTAGCCCTATCCTGGTTTTATGGGGAGCAAATTGTATCTGAGAGTTGGTCCTACCTTGAGGAAAGAAGCTCAAGTTTCATATCCGACAGAAGTTAATCATTGGATGGGGATTAGTAGGACCTCTAACTCTACATACTTATGGCTTTCTGTACTGCTGGTGCCATTTGTTAGAAGCAGAGCACACAGACACACAGACACTACTACTGAGCTTGATTTGCAGTAATGGGAGTGAAGCATGGACAATCACGCTACACAGACAGTTAACAAATTTGGTTGATTTGGCCTAAGCCATACCGTATGCCAGTTACTCTGATAATGTACAGAGGCAAAGAATACAATGATGGGTTAAACGTAGAATTTAATATGGCGGCATCTCTCTTGCACAGGAAAGAAATACCCTCCTTTTCCTGCTGCCCAATAACAGGAAAGAAATTGTAGGGCAAATCCCATCACAGTAAATCAATTGATATCTGACACCCTACTATGTTTCCAGCCCTGCACTGGATATGCTGAGGAAGAAACACAAAAGTCCAAGCCCAGTTTCCTCCTCTCCAGAACTTGACAAATAGAGTTTGGAAAATCATATATGTGGATTTTTATTATCTAAGTGAACCTCTTATTTATCTTACTTGAACCTCTTCATTTATAATGCAGGGATGATAATGATATGTCTTTCATTTGACTGCTATGAACAATAAATACATGAATGAGGAATAGTTAGCAGAGAGAAAACCGTAAATGAAAGCAATTTATACTTTTTATTCTTTTGCTGGACTTTCATGAAGTCATGAGCCTTGTTTTCCTCACCATTTTTTTGCGCATATCCTAACATGGTTCCTGACTCCTAATAGACATCTTATATGTCTCAAGAATGAACAGAAGACATTAACTAAGAAAACAATTAATCTTTTCCTCTTGCCTTTTTGCCTAACATTGTAACTTTTTTTAAACATAGGATTCTCAAGGGCAAAGAGTTTATGCTAGTTGTAAGTTGCATACAGCTGGCAGTTAATGTTAAGTAATAATATTTGAGTCAATTATATACATATATTGTTCTTCAGGGATGTATCTATTGTTTATTAGCCTTTAGGGAAATGTCTTAAGTGTGAGGGAAAATAGAAGACATATGTGGCACAGGTATTTGCTGAGCTGTTCAGTGAACTACATTGTTGAAATGTTGCCAAGCTCTAAAGTTCTATTCAGAATTCTTAATCAGTCTGCATACACTCTTTTCATCTGCAAACTTATCAGCTACATACCATCATCCGTGTCTTCTGATTGCTCTAATTATAGTCTATTAAATAGCCTCCATCTACCTGAAATGTGTTCCTCTCTTGACAAGTGAAGGCTGCACCCAGGAAACGGGACTGCATGTCTCTTCAGTCACTTACTCATTCTTCACGGAATGTGCATATCCCCATTGTGCTGACACCATTATAACTTGGAAATAAAAAAGATGAATAAAATGTCTCCTCTCTGGTGATTAAAACACTAGTAGGGCAACACGTATTTAAAAAATTTTGCTCTTGTATGATGCCCCTGGGTAGCTCTGTCAATTGAGCACCCGACTCTTGATTTCAACTCGATCCCAGGGTCATAGGATCGAGCCCCGTCTCAGGCTCTGTGCTGGGCCTGGAGCCTCTTGAGATTCTCTCTCTCCTTCATTTTTATGCTCTCTCTCTCTAAATCAAAAATCTTTAAAAATTTTGCTCTTATGGTATGCAATAAATAACAATAGATTTGCTAAATTAATCTTAAATTTACATCTTGAATTTTTACTTATTCATACATCCATGTAATCACCATCTATGACAAGAAAAATAAGGTATTACAGAAAGCTTGTTTATGTCCTTCCCCAGTCACTAAGTCCCTATCTAGAGAGAACAGTTACTCTGACTGCTAGCCTCCCAGATTAGATTTACTTGTAAAGAGACATTTAAAGAGAAAACTTTGATACTCTTTGAAAGTACTAGACACAGATGGGTCTAAGAAGATGCAGATGATAATGAAGCAAAAAAGACCTAAGAAGTGTAAGAAAATAAATCTTTATAGAGGTGGTGACACTTCAGTTCTATCTAGAAAAATGATACAAGTCAATGAAAACATGGAGAAAGAGGGACTTCCATGCAGAAAGAAATGGCAAGCACAGGGAGCATTCTGTGTTTAGCAGGTGGTAAGTAGATCATTTTGCCAGACCGTAAGTTCAGTGATAAGAGGGGTATGAGGAATAAGAAAGAAACATTTGCATCAGACATCAAACTTTTCATAGTACGTTAGGAGTTTAAATATTACACTATGAGCAACAGAAGGCCAAGAATACTCTAATTTGGGATTGGGGAAGAAATTTGGGAAGGGGTAATGTGAGGATAGGTTACACAGCACTGAGGCAACATTTCCCACCAAATATGCAAATATCAGAGTCATGATGTCCAAATGCCAACCCTACGGTCTCTTTCTGATGAGTATTTTCCCAGGTCCTTTCTAAAACTCAAATTGCACAGTGTGCCATGGGAGGTATCAGAGACTTTATAAGAGAAAAGTGTCACATGTTTAAATGATTTGGGCAGTACAGGGTTAAACATAGGAGATTTCTTTCATAAATAACTTCATAGTACCTTTAATATATGCATTAGGAATATTCAGAGAAGGGAATATATTTTCTCTTACATTTATACTTGGCTGAAATTTTTTTTTTTTTTTAAATTAGAGTACCTTATGGTATGGATAGTGTTCCATAGTACTCAGGGAAATGTTGTTACAAGATAGAAACATGAAAAATGGCCTATTAGAAAATTCATCTCTGTCTTGCAGATTTCTAAACTGAGAAGCTCAAGCTATATCCACATCATTTAAAAATGTTTGATCATTGCCATAATTTTAATCAAATCATTTATCCACCCAGATGTTTTCATCCTGAGACCTAAATTCCCAGAAATCTTCAAAGGTAGTACCTGAGGGTTGCTAGTGATGGAAGATAGGGAATCCCCTACTCTAATGAAAATATCTGGGAGGGTGTGAATAACATTTGTCCTCAAAATTGAAATCCTGCTCTTGAAAGTAAGATGTTAAAGGAAGGGAGGACTTTGTGAAGGAGAACCCCTCTTAAATAACAAGCTCCTAGATGCTAACTGAAGAGCAATCTTGAGTGACGGCTCGGTGGCCCTGAGATAGAAAGCTACACAGATATGATACGTTGTGAGGATGTGCTTGCAGAAAGTTTGTTCTGAATGGATGGGTTCACAGCCACAGTTCTGGGTTTGAATTTAAGGGCAAACTGGGTGTAAGTCTGCCTGCATGTATTGACTGAGACAAATGATGAACTCTCCACTTGAAAAAACAATGAAGTAAATATCTGTAATGGCCCTTCCTCCTGCAGGCCCTTAGAAATAGTTATAAATTAAGAGTTTAAGGCAGGTTCAGTTTCGTTTTTCTGTTCTCAATGGAGCATTCCCCTCCTGGTGTTCAAAGCCTACAGATACTCACAAGAAGGGAGAATAGTACATACTTAACAATTTTGAGATACAAATGTCTGATTTCTTTTATATCTTGATCATTAGAATAATCCAGGATGAATGTATATCCCATTGTTGTTTGCCTATAATTATTACATGACTATTAAAAGTGCTTGGAAAAAATTAAAATATTCTCAGCCATGATACACAAAGCATCACTTCTATTTTTCATTTAAGATAATAACTCAGAATAAATTTTCTATGTCTGTGCACATCACTATGGCTGTAGTTTAGAAATAAAATTTAGAAAACTTTTGCAATTCCTTTTTTTGGTTTTCTCTGTATTATTATTTTTTATTGTTTTGTCTATAAAATTTATAGAATTGGCTTGGTTCCAACCATGTAACTCCAAAAGTATGCTGTTTCTAACAATCTTATCTTTACGGCAAAGGAAAATCTTCGTGCCACAAATGTCTAATTAATGTCACACTAAAGATTAAAATACTTCAAAATTAGAAGAACTAAATGCATCTATCCTAAATAGTTACCTGGAATTTTGAAAATTTGCTATCAGCTTAATATTTCTATGGCCATTTGCTAATAATCAACTTAACTATAATGATTGTCTACCTTCATTTATCATTTATAGTCCCTTATAGTAGAAAAAGCATATTCACACCCTTTAATTCATAGAGTTTTTACAACATACCCATGTGAATAGTCAGAATTAATATACTCCTTTTCTAGGAAAAGAAATCAAAGCTTAGAAAAGATGCCCTATGTCATCTGGTAACCAGAATTCTAACCTGATTTCATGAACAAACTGTGAACTATATGTAGAACCTAATAGTTTAGAGAAATAATTAAATCTGTATGTTTTAATGCTAGGAGGATGTCCAAATATCATCTGATCTGATCAGATGAAATGTGATAAAAGCTGAGACATGTCTAGTCATTCTTCAGCATTACCCCACCCCACCCCCATCCCCACCATCTTAACCTCTTAGAAACAGCCTTAACATTCTAGTTCCAGATTTGTGACCCATGGGTTATGAGCTTTTCCTATTTTCTTAGGATTTACTGCCTTAATTTTGCAGTTTTCTTTCTTTTTTTCTTTTGCTTGTCTCGTCTTTTCTGTCCACATTGATCAGCCATTTTACTATCATAGGGTTTTAAATTATTTAGAAGAGTAAAGAATGCTGTTGGCCACCAAATCCAATCTAACATCTTCAATCCTGGATAAGAGAACAAAACCCAGTGTGGTCATATAAGTTTCCCAGTATGGCCCAGCCATATCGTAATATGTATAGCAAATTCTCTTTGTGATGATCTTAGCTGCCTAACTTATCTGCAAATATAAACTCCAATTTTATAAGGGTCAGTTAAAGCATCTCTCTTGCTCCATTTCAGTTATATTGGATTAATCGCCAGCAAATACTGTTTGTGGCAGGTATTTTCAGAATCAGGAGAGAAATAAATGGTACTGAGTGATAAAATTGTCATTATTGCAGTAGATCCTAAAACTATTAATATGACTATTAGCACACGATAGAAGGGTAGTTTGTGATATTCATTATTGTTGTCTTGGAAGAGCTAGAATAAGAAGATGGATTTCAACATGAACACCAGTTTTAAGATAAATATTTCCATATTAAATATATTGCACATTTTATATACCATATAAGATGTGCAAAATAGAATCTGTGAAAATGTACAATTTCATGTATATAGTAACACACATTCACGTGTACAGTGTGCGTGTGTGTGTGTGTAGCGTTTAGTTCCTATCTATATACTATAGTATGGTTCGAAAGTACCTTTTCTGTTAAAACTACTGAAGCTTGATTCCCAACACCTTGCTATCTTATCTTCTTTCCCTTCAATCTCTCAGTTAATAGGATTTCTATAAACCTCTACGACAGTGGGCTTGGTAGCTCAGCAGATTAGTCTGTGGGCTTTCATCCTTGGAACCTGGTTCAAATTCAGTCCCGACCAAGATGTCCAATAATCCTCCATGGGCGGATTGCTCTCAAAGAGCATGAAGCCTAGTTTCTCTTTGAACCAGACTTGGAGCTGTTTTTATATCCATCTTCGACTTGAGGTTTCATTCATGAAACTGAGAAAAAAATATGAAACATGGGCATTTGATTTTGGGTTCTGACTAGTTTCCCTTCTGAGGGAAAACAAAAACAAAAACAAAAAAACTCAGTACACTGTCTCATGGGATGAAAAAAAAAGAAGTATTCCTATTTCTCTCCATAATCATCACTGTGCTACAAATACCTAAAAGTAAAGCAATATTGTTTTTGTGTGTCTTTATAACCCCTTTTTACAAGGGTCTGACAGTAGTTTCCACTGTCCCCTCATACCATGTTCTAACTGTATTATTACTCACCAAAAGACTAATTTTAGAGAGATTTCACCATGTTACTCCATTAATTAAAAACCTGTAATGATGCCTCTTTGTTGTCTGTTGTGCAACAGATCCAAATATTCCTGAATTGCAAGTTGCAACTTACAAAACTTTTGTATTTATTTTTCTTTTCTACAGTTAGCAACTTTCTAATTAGTCAGGAAAACTTGCCATACAGCATACTTTTTAAATACCTGAGCATTTAATTCTGTTACCTCTGCCCACCCCATTCCTTTCCACCTGCTGGATTATGCCGTCAGTCTTCTTTTTCAGTACTACTTCTCCTTTATGGGCTGACTGACTTCATCTCCTCCCATAAGCTATGTTTCTGCCTATCACTCAACAAAAGATCAAACTCCTATAAGGTATATCAGAAAGAGCACTAAATTAGAAATTGGGAAACAGCTTTCTATTCATTTCTATTTCAGTGATTAGCTGTATACCTAGAGCAAGATATTTATGATGTTGGTGATAATATAATAAAAATTATAGTTATTTCCTGAGTGCCTGCTAGATTCTAGGCAGGGTTCTGGGTATTCTTTCTAAGCCTTATTTCAACATGACACCATGAATATATAACCCTAATATTCAACCCTAAAAATAGCTTATATGTAAGACTCACTAGCCCTTTTAATAGAAAAAAGTAGAGAACTTTAGGCAACTTGCCAGGTAGCAGTACAGCCTAGATTTCAACCCGGTTTTGTTTGATCGCTTTATCTCATTTTTAAATAGTGAAGCTGCCATTTCTCTTCTCTGAATCTGAGTTTCACCTATCAAATGAGAAAGATGATCGTGAGGTCCTTCCAGCTCAAGAATTGGAATGGTTGTATACATTCTTATTTCCACAGTGTCACAAAACATTTTTCTTTAAATATTTATTACAGGTTAGATTTCTCCTCTTTGATGAATATATATATATATATATATATATATATATATATATATATATATGTGTGTGTGTGTGTGTGTACACTCACATGTACATATATATGTATATGTATAAGACAATCAATCCTGGGTAATCAGTTAAGGTATTTTTCCCCCGTCAGTGAACAAAAATTTTACAAAATATATAGCTTACAACATTTTATTTGCACTAAAACCAGAAATAAAACACTGCAGAACCACTTAATTGAAAGATTTACTTAACAAGGGCCTGAATCTTCCCTACTTGGAAAAACGTTTTATTTTAAGCAAGTGGGACATAGTGTTGAGCAGCTTCTATAAACTAAAACTTAAGAGATTTGAATATTCTTAATGTCTTTTTTTTACACAATCCCAATAGTATGAACTTTCAAACCCTTTAAAATGGGAAAAGATTAAGAATGGCATATAATTTTGAAAGAAACTATTGCCTATTATTAGTAATTATAATAGATTTATTCAGAATGAATAATATCTAGAAAATGTTCATGACCTTTTATTTCCAAAAAAATGGTGCAGAAGCTGGATGGCTAGAAAATTTTTCATTAGAAATCAACTGAGTCTTCAAATCTATTCTCACAAATATTTGTCAAAATACAAACTGAATGTTAAGAAAAATGTTAATCTTCTAATAAATCTTTCTTTTATGCAGACACCCTAAGTTAATAAATATCATGTTGGAATGATGAGAATATACATTTCCATTAGCAAATTGTAATACTGAAATTTGTTCTTTCATGTTTCTGTTTATTTTATTCACTCATTACTTGGATAATGGAGAACTGTAGTTAAATTTTTAGCAACTTCCTAGTTACTTATGCTTACATTTTATTGGTGCCAAATTAGATGTGAAGAGCCAGTTTGATTTGCTGGAGTTGTCATTAGTGTATCAAACCAGAAAACATTTAGTAGTTGGTCAGTCTGCCTAGAGTCTTTCAAGTCTCCACCTTAGCCTCAAGAAAACTAGGATATTTTCTTCCTTAAGAAAAGCATTTCTCAACTTATCAATATCATCACCACTATTTATTTAATCAACAATTTAAATGAAATACTGTGACACAATAATCATTTTGGAATCACTCAAAATTAGATTTCAAATCTTGGTGTCACTAGGTATTGGTCACTACAATAATCCTTTCATAACTCTCTATTTCCTTATTCTAGAATATAAACAGTAAAGGCAATATTTCTATGGTGTTAATGTAAGGATTGAAGGAAGTCCTACATTCTGAGTTTGTCAGAATGCCTTGCACATAATACATGTTCACTTAATATTTGGCAAATTAGGCATAGTTAATGCGATCTCAATGGCATGGTTGAGGAAAATTTCAATAGTTTTCAAGAAGAAAGACATAGTTGGGTGAGTGGAGATAATGAACTATTTAAGTGCATACTAAGTTTGCACCTTCTCATTGCATGTGCTTCAATCTATATTAAAAAAATAGTCTGGAATGAATGTATACTATGATTCAGGGTATTGTATACTATTCTTTTTCATCCTATACAGTTCATGCATTTATTCATATCTCTTCTATAGAAATAGAAGAAATAGGGTAATAAAAAGTTTATATAAAGATGCATCTAGACATAATGGCTAAGACTCACCCATAGTATGGGGGGGGGGCTATGATCTGGAATTTGGTGATATTCTAAATAGTTTATCAGCCTGCAGTAGAGAAACTTAACCAACACCCACTTTTGTGCTGACTGATCTTAGCATACCTCACTCATTTATTTTTTTAAGAAAAGTTTCATTACCATGTACCAAGAACTCTCTTAATGAAAGGTATATCATCATAAATGAAAAATGCATCTTACATCTGTGGATTTAATAGTCTAGAGAAGTGGTTGGAAAACTGTAGGCTACAGATTAAACCTGTGTAGCCCATTACCTAGTTTTGGACCACAGCCACAATAATTATTTAAAATATTGTCGTGACAGCTTTTGCCCTGGAAAGGGAGACTTCAGTAGTTCCCACAGAGACCTGGGTGCTGCGAAACCTAAAATATTTTCTGTCTGTCCCTTTGCCAAAAGTATTTGCTAACCCCTGGTCTACAGGTAGAAATAGACATTGAATAAAGAAATGGATGCACATTTAATTTTAATGAAATCATGGCAAGTGCTAGTAAAGAAAATAATATGGCAGACCTAATTTGAGTGGTGTTGTTAGGCTTCCATTACAATAACATGGATAAAACCCCCAATCTCAGTGTCCTAACACAATAGAAGTTTGTTTTTTGTTCACATAAAACCAGCTGTCGTCCAGCCAACTCCCTAGGGCATCTGTCCTTGTGGTACTTCAGTGATCCCTAGGTCCTCTGGCTCCACTGTTTCAACAAGTTCACTGTTAAAAAGGAAGAAAGTCTGAAAGAATCATGTAATAGGTTTTCACTGACCCAGCCTAGAAGTGACATTTGTCATTTGTTCACATGTCATTGGCCAGTACTTGTCATATGGTTGTGTTTAACTTCAGAGAACTGGGAAGTATCTCCCAGGTGAGTCAGAAGGAATGGAAGTCCAGAAATTGTTGAGGACTGATAATATTCGCTCCATCAGAGAAGTATTTCTGAGAAAGTTATATTTAATCTGAAACGTCAAGATAGAGAATGAGGCAGGCACGTAATGAGGAAACAGGATCTGACAGAAGAAGCAGGATTTGAGAAGATGAAAAAAACAAAAAAGTAAAGCTTTGATGTGTTCCAAGAATCAAAGAAGACCAATAAGTTATAGGAAAAGTAGAGTAAGATGCGATTAAGGCAGAATTCAGGAGAAAGATCAGGCAGGGACTTCTAAGCTCTGTGTATGTTTGAATATTATTCAATTGGCAGTCAGTGAAAGGTTTGAAACACAGGACATCGTTTCATTTATGTTGTAAAAGAACCACATTACCTTCTGAGCAGAGAATGGATTGGAGAATTTGTCTATGTCAGGTAAGCCCAGATGAAATTCTTTCTTTTTTTATTATGAATTTCTTTGCCATCTCATTTATGGATATGGAAAAAAAATAATTATTTTGCCACTGAAGGTCATAAAACAGTTATAAGAATTAATAAAAACAGAATTATTCTATTAAAGAGATTAAGCCATACACATAAGCCAAAAAGTTATTTCCTTGAGAAATTCAACCTAATACTTGCCACAAATCCCCCAGACCCATCCCTATTCATATAGGTTATGCACTAGCAAGGAGACAGAGATTAATGATGAAGAACTGTATCAGGAGCCTCTTTTGCTTTCCTTGCTATAAAATTTAGCTTATGGAACCATTCTGTCCTGAAAGAAAGCCCATGTTTGTTCTCTTGTTTTCATTCCCTTTTTCTCTTCAGGTGCCATAGAGCTTTTATATGTTAAAGAGATGGATTTTTACGAAACAGGAAAATAACATTTTTTGGTTGACTCTTAGGTGTAAATTTTGTAAATACTAGGTAATAAATCATGGAAGTCCAAATAATATATGTGAAATTATAAATGTGATTTTGATGTTTTCATGACTAGCTAAACAACATAACTCATCCACAGTGCAATCACACCTTTTATAACAATTCTTATATACATATATCAGGTTAATTATAGCCTGCATATCTGACAAGAATTTTATGACAGCTGAAAATAGTTTTCATTTCTCTTTGTAAGTAGGTGATATCTTTTCTTATTTGGAGATCATTTTATTATTTGTATTCAGCATGAGCTATAAAGAATGTTCTAAAATCCACAGTTCAAGTTTATGAGATTGCTAAAATTCTAAATGCGATTCTATGGATTCTTTACCCAACTAAAGTTAATCCTAAATTTTGCCCACACATCACCTTCTTACAAACACTTCCTATAAGGACCCAAGTAAGAACTGGCTCCTTTGATGACTATTGGCTCTAGAACAATTTGCCTGGAATGAGAAACAATTTGCATCTTGTCTCTTCAACAAGGAATTTTCTGTAGAGTCCTCTTGCCTCTAACACTCACTATAATTGAAGGAGTAAAACCTCCTTTGGAGGCACAGTAGTATTCAAAAAATAAAGTGTTTTGATTTTGTAGGTATCTTTGTGTATCACCAGAGGAGTGAGGGATAAATTCACAAGAAATGACACTTGCCGGGGCATTTGGGTGGCTGAGTCTTTTATGTGTCCAGTTTTGGCTCAGGTCATGATCTCATGGTTCATGAATTCAAGCTCCACATGGAGCTCTGTGCTGTCTGCACAGAGCCAGCTTTGGATCCTCTGTCCTTCTCTCTCTTTGTCCCTCCCCCATTTTCTCTCTCTTTCTCTCAAAAGTAAGTAAACATTAAAAAAAATTTAAAAAAAATAAAAAAAGAAATGACACTTCCCTTCTCAATAATATTTGAGTTGGGAAGTGGGATGAACACAAATCTATATTTTAAAAATATAAACTGTGGTTCTATTGGTTCTGTGACAGCATGAGAATCACACATTTAATCAGGAAAAAAGAATAAAGCACAAATTACGAGTGTCTTTTCCACGTAGAACATTGCCATATCAGTTTGCCAATGGCTCCTCAATGATAGTTTTTCATGTTGTATATATGAGAACTAGCACACTTTTATTTTGATAACATCAAAAATTATATGATTAATTAAAACAAATGATACTGGAAAAATTGGTGGAATTAAAAAGAACTGTTAGAATTACAGTAGTTAATTTGGAGTGCTTCATATGTGCCTGACACTGTGCTAAGTACTTTTCATGTATCTTCTCTTTTAGTCCTTACCAAAACTATGAGGTAGAGATATGATTATTCCCATTTTACAGGATAGGAAATTAAATCTTAAGCATTTGTTTGATGTTTTGGAGCAAAAACACGTGGAAGATCAGAGATTTAAAAAAATCTAGTTAGGGGCACCTGGGTGGCTCAGTCAGTTAAGCACCGACTTCAGCTCAGGTCATGATCTCGCAGTCCGTGAGTTCGAGCCCCGCGACGGGCTTTGTGCTGACAGCTCAGAGCCTGGATCCTGTTTCGGATTCTGTGTCTCCCTATCTCTCTGACCTTCCCCCCATTCATGCTGTTTCTCTCTGTCTCAAAAATAAATAAACGTTAAAAAAAATTAAAAAAAAATCTAGTTATTTTCTTCAGACCCAATTTTTTATTTTTAGTTTTCCCTAATTTACATTCTATTAATAAACAAAAAAAACAAAAAAATATTTTTGCATATTCCCAAAAGTCACCAAGTTTGGATAGTAGTTTGGCACAGGGATGAAATGGATTACTGATACTTCAATGATCATAAGCATAGAGCAGTCTTTAATGGAATGCTATAAATCTCTAAGCCACTTGACAACTTTTTTTTTTTCTTTTAATGATACGGGTAAGTGTTTACACCGCGGTTTACCAAAAAAAAAAGAAAAAAGTGTATATCTCTATATAGATGATTATGAGGAGATAACAAACACCAGGATGGCTGTCACACAATTTAAAACAGTAAACATATTCTAGCATATTTTATCTTAATTAAAATAAGTTTTTAACTTGGGTCAGAAAAATTATAAAAGTTAGCTGTTCAAAATAAACAAAATGTTTGAGGGTGCTCACATATCAGTAGGTACTTTCACTAAATGAAGTATTTCAAGCTTTGCAATCAATCATTATCTATTAAAAAAAAAAACAGATAAGTCTTTTAAAAAGTTAAATAACTCATCAGGGTCACAGAGCTAGTAAGTAGAGAAGGAATTCAAGAATAGATCTTTCTGTCACCAAAGTCATTATATGTACGTGTGAGTGTGGGTGTGTTTTTTACCTGTGAAACATTACTTTCGATCGGGTGTGTTGTAAATAATATCATGTGAAAAAACAGGTTTTAATTAAAAACTCAATTAGCAAGAGTTAACAAATCTGCATAACTAAACATCAAATACAGGATTTCCTTTTATTAATTAAACTATGGTTTCTGGAGCAAGAAAGGAGTTAGTCTGGCCGTGCTTCACTCTGAAGTGTTCATACCCCACTTGGAAACCTGGCATGCAGACGGGGTCACATACTTGAGAAACAGCACTGACAGTTGGCATAGAGCAGAGATAGACACAAAGCTGACAAACCATCTTTCAGGAGGGACAGTGAAAAGAATGGAAGCTGTTTTTTAGAGAATTAAAAAAAGAAGGGTAGAGGTAGCAATTGGTTTAGAGAAAACAACTGTCTTTATATTTTAAACTTGGTATAAAGATAATTAATATTTCCTTCTTAAGTCCAAGATAAGTAACTTCAGGAGTGGAAGTTTTTTCTTTGGGACTTGAGAGTTGGAGCTTTGGATAGTTGTGATTGCTTTAATCTGTGACTTTCTAATTTGTTCTTAAATTCTGGATAATACCAATGATTGTTTTCAAGCATGGCAATATATTTTATTTTTTTAAATATTGTCTGACATGTGCTTAGAGAGGTTGAGACGGTTGGGAATGATTTCACATTAGTCCTCCATTTTGAAGGAAAGTTCCAAAACTGCTTCATTCATATTATCCTTCTATAGTTTTGGAAAGGTGGGAAAGCAGCTTGGCACAAGTACTAGGACCAGAAATCCAGTCCTAGGAATCTCTCACTCTTTATAACCATTAGACTACACTGTTTTGAGTTTATAAGTGAATTGTGTCATCTTCTCCAAGATATGGAGTATTCTTAAATTGTCAACTAAGATACCAACAGTAGGGGTACCTCAGTGGCTCAGTTGGTTAAGCATCTGACTTTGGCTCAGGTCGTGATCTCATGGTTTGTGAGTTTGAGCCCCACATCGGGCTCTGTGCTGACAGCATAGAGCCAGGAGCCTGCTGCGGATTCTGTGTCTCCCTCTCTTTCTGACCCTCCCCCTCTCATGCTCTGTGTGTGTGTGTGTGTGTGTGTGTGTGTGTGTGTGTGTGTGTGTCTCAAAAATAAACAAACATTTGGGGCGCCTGGGTGGCGCAGTCGGTTAAGCGTCCAACTTCAGCCAGGTCACGATCTCGCGGTCCGTGAGTTCGAGCCCCGCGTCAGGCTCTGGGCTGATGGCTCAGAGCCTGGAGCCTGTTTCCGATTCTGTGTCTCCCTCTCTCTCTGCCCCTCCCCCGTTCATGCTCTGTCTCTCTCTGTCCCAAAAATAAATAAAGACGTTGAAAAAAAGAAGAAAAAAAATAAATAAACAAACATTTAAAAAATTAAAATTAAAAAAAGAAAAGCTTCATTGTATCTCAGCACTCTCTTTCATGGCCCATGACCCTTATTCAGCAAGTTATGTTGGAGGTCCAGCCTAATTCCCATCGCGCTATGGTGTCAACCTATTGCTTCAGTCCTTTTGGATTGAAGTTAAACAAAAATTTCTTTAAAATGTAATTTTTTTGGATAGTAAGGTCTTGCATTTAGCCATAAAATTGGGCCCTGTTTCATTGGATATTGGAAGCTTGAAGGACTGTTTGCAGGTATTTATTTGCATTGGGATTTTTATTTAAAAAATTTTCCTATGAAATTCTTACAAATTAATCAAATCTATATTATTTATAATGTTTATAATATTTTGGGGCGCCTGGGTGGCGCAGTCGGTTAAGCGTCCGACTTCAGCCAGGTCACGATCTCACGGTCTGTGAGTTCGAGCCCCGCGTCGGGCTCTGGGCTGATGGCTCGGAGCCTGGAGCCTGTTTCCGATTCTGTGTCTCCCTCTCTCTCTGCCCCTCCCCTGTTCATGCTCTGTCTCTCTCTGTCCCAAAAATAAATAAATGTTGAAAAAAAAAAATTAAAAAAAAAAAAAAAATTTAATGTTTTAATTATATATATGTATATATGTATATACACACACACACACGTATGTACATATAAAGTAGTACAATGGACATGAATAGAATAAACCTGTGACCATGTGTATGCATGGCACACAATTGCTTGCATTATATGTGAGAGGGGTTTTTTGTGTGTGCTTTGTTTTTTTACAAATTAATTTCTACTACAGTACCAACTAAGCCCTGTTCAATCTCTTCTAAGGGAGATTTAAACATTTTCTAGTTCAAAGTCCTGTCATTGCTCTGCACTTTGTAGCTTGCAAATTCTGGCAGTTATTTCTAATAATTTATTACTCTAAATTAAAGCCATTCAATTAATGCCATACAGTTCAACTTTGTGAGGTTTATTAATATTTTCTCTTCTTCAGTTCTCTGTTATATGGGGGCATAGACTAAGAGCCATGGGGTTTTTAAGCTGCCATATGATTAATAGTGTGGCACCTGAATTTGGCATCTGGCAAGTATATAATAATCCCCTACCTGTAAAAGATAAATGAAGCACTCTTAAGGCTGGATATTGTATTCATTTTTTTTTTCAAGAAAGAAGAATAAAAGAATAAAATTTAGGTTCTGGAGGAATTCTTATCTAAATAAGTTTAGTGACCGGTATTTTGTGTCAGGTCAATTTATCCATTTCATTCAAGCAAATATTTACCAAGAGTCTTTACTATGTTTTAGGTCCTCTTGTAGTTGATGTGAATGTGGATACAGCCGTGAACAAAACAGACAGATATCCCTGCTTTCATAACGTTTACCTTCTAGTGGGGAGAGATAAAAAGGAAAGAAAGTAACGAAGCACAATATATATCTGTGATAGACATCAATAAGTGCCATGGAGAAAAGGAGAAACGATGGAAGTTGCCTGAAGGGACTGAGGGAGGATATAATCTTGTATGTGATGGCCAGGGAGGCCACACTGAGAAAGGGACATTTCAATAAGGAGGCAGGAGCTGAGGCAGGGAGACCTGCGCACTCAGAGGAAGAGTGTTCTGAGAGCAGAGGGCTGACTGTGATGAGGCCTTGAAGCAGCAGACTATGCGTAATGTTCAAAGCACAGAAAAGTGGTTTCTTGATGGCCCATCTCCCTTGAAAAACATCCAACGGCATTCCATTTTACACAGAATAAAAACTAAAGGCTTTATAGTGGCTATAAGACCGTGTAATATTTAAGTAATATTCAGAATAGTATATTGCATGGATTCATGTGGATGGAAGCAGCATGGGGGAAAGGTGAGCATTTAGCAGGCGATTAAAATAACCAGGGACTGATGATAGCAGACAGGACGAGGATGGAAACATGGAAACACTGGCAGTAAAGTGTTCAAATTGTGTATATGTTCTGAAAGTAGCAGCAACATAATTTGTTGATAAGTCTCAAAAGGGGTTGAGAGAAGGAGAGAAGCCACACAAAATTCCTAGGTATTTGTCTTGAGTAAGTGGAAAAAAAATAAAATGGCTAATTACAGTTGAATTCCAAAGGAGGAAACCACGAAAGAAAAGGAAAAGGATCCATTTGCTAATTGCTTTTCAGACACACGAAAAATGCTACGTCTTTCTAGAAATCAGAAAACTAACCTGACCAATAAGTGGCAGAGATCTCATGCATATGCAGGTTTTTCTGACCTCAAAGTCTCGAGTTCCCTGTATGTTGAAATGGGAAGTTTTCAAGTAGATTGTTGAGAAGACACCTGCTATCAGTTTGGAAGATAAGGTGGTTTCAAGAAGATAGTCATAGTATAGGTTTTTAAGAGTCATATTCTGTGCTCTCACCTAAGGTAACTCATTGTGGCACAAGTATCTTCTTTCTACAAAGATATAGCATTCCTTGTGTGAAATTAAGTAATTACTAACATCAGTAAATAAATTGGTGTCTAGCACTAGTCAGATGCTTAATAAGTAGAAGCTACTCTCATTATTATAACTATTATAAACTTTGTCATTTGGTTGAAATTAAAGACTACCTGTTGCATATTTGTCGAGCCCCTTTAAGGCATATTAAAATACTACACTTTGCTGAGTTTATATAATTATTTTATGGCTGCTCATGAATTTATCAACTTACTTGTTTTTTAAACGTGTAAAAGACTGGAAAAAATAGGTAATCACAGTATAATTTTCCTGGTCTTCTGGTTGAAATCTAGCCCAACTGGAAACAATTTTGTTTAACATGGGGGCCTAGATATTATATATGAGTCATAAACACTACATCCCTCTTTCAGCACTAATTATATAAATCAGTAGATATTTTAGAGCATGCATCTTATCGATCAAATCCAGACATACTATGCTATCTCTAAATTATTTTATGAAAGTGATTGCCTTGGGGCGCCTGGGTGGCGCAGTCGGTTAAGCGTCCGACTTCAGCCAGGTCACGATCTCGCGGTCCGTGAGTTCGAGCCCCGCGTCGGGCTCTGGGCTGACAGCTCGGAGCCTGGAGCCTGTTTCCGATTCTGTGTCTCCCTCTCTCTCTGCCCCTTCCCCGTTCATGCTCTGTCTCTCTCTGGCCCAAAAATAAATAAAAACGTTGAAAAAAAAATTTAAAAAAGAAAGTGATTGCCTTTATTAAAATTGATTTTCTTCTCCAGTTGAAGACTTTGTCTCCTACTTAGGATGGAAATGTTTTCCTTTCAGCCAAAGCAAGCTAGTCACAGGCTTAGAAAAATGGCCTGAGGTCTCCTGATGCAAGTCTACCATTAAGAAATATTTATAATAATAAATATGAATAATATTATTGTTATTAATATTAATACTGTTCATATATGTATTTATTTTTCTTTTTTAGCCTCCAAAATATTTTATATGTGTCCTTGTTTCTAGGAAAACAGAATATAATTGATTAACTTTTTCAACATTCATCCATTCAGCCTTCTTATATTCACCCCCTACACCAGGTTATGTGTGAATTATAAAGCAATACGTGACAGTCTCCTGCCCTAAAGAAGAATAATCTCTAGAGTACTACTTTCTAAACTGAGGTCAAAGGTATATTGTTTCCAAAGATGAAAATAGGTGTATTGAGGATATAAACTGGATAATCAAAGCATTAATAATACTTCCTTGCTATAAGACATCTCAAAGGCTTTATAAGCTGTAGAATATTTTGACTTTCCAAAGACTTGATAAATAAAAAAAAAAGCATTGTCTAAACTTATTTGATCAAGAAAAATTTATTCACTTGAGAGTGTTAGAATATTATTAGTCACTAAGAAGTGCTAGTGTGATGTTACGCTACCATCTACCCAGTAAATTACAACTTCAATATCATGCTGACAGTCATTTAGCCAATGAACAAGTTAATGTAATGAAATTTTTACAATTACAATGTTGGTACTTGAGGGTCACTTAAAGATCATTTAATCACTATGCCCTTTTCCCAACCTTTGCCTCTACTTTATACACACTATTTATGAGCCAATTCAAAAAGCTATCTTCACAGTGGCATCCATCCCAGGTTGGTCTATTCGTCCTACAGTTCCATTCAATCTGAAGCTATGCTATAATGGGCATCATGGCATGCATCAGAGTCATCTGAGACTGGAAATAAGTTTATGCCTACAGCCCCTTGTGTTATGAATTCAAGGTCCATACTTATGTTTTCTTTGTATGCAATGCTGAATTACTTTCAGAGGCTCTAAGTACCAAACCCAGAAAGGTCCATCCCCCATATACATTCAAACATTTATATTCACTGTGCTCATCTTAAGAGCAAAGCACTTTTCTAGACACTGGGGGGTTACCAAAGGCGGGGGGGACAAACAATGTGTCTACTATCATGGAGCTTATATTACGGTAGGTGAGTCAGACAATAAGCAAAGTGGTAAATAAATATGCAATATAATGGCATGGGATAATACCTTTATAAAGGAAAATAGAGCAGAATAAAAAGATTATGAGTGATTTAGTAAGGGCTCCCTCGAAGTAAAAATACTCCATTTGAAGAAATAGTTAAGTACAGAGACCCTAAGATGAGAGAGGGGGTGTATTGTGTTCAAAGAATAGCAGATAAGTCTTAAAAAAAAAAAAAAAAAAGAAGGATTAAAGAAGAGAACCATGAAAATAAATCAGAACAAATTAACAGGGGTCATTTGTTAATTCATATTTGAACTAAAGTTACATATAATTTAGATGTAAGATAAATTTAAAATAACCTTAGTGGGGTTTGTTTTGTTTTGTTTTGTTTTGTTTGAATTTAATATACTCGTCATCCAGTAAAGAAGCTGGTTGGCCATTCTCTCCTCTAACTCAGTGTCAGTTGTAGAGACTAATAACCTGGTAAAATGGAAGCAACTATTTTTTTTTTCTCCTTAAAAAAACTTTTCACTGAGGTGAAATTTACACGACAAAAATTTAACCATTGTCAGCAAACACTTCAGTGACATTCAGGACATTCACAGTGCTGTGCAGTCACCACCTGTATCTAGTTCCAAAGCATTTTCCTCACCCAAAAGGAAGCTCTTTACACATTAAGCAGTTGCTCTCCTACCTACCACTCACTGTGGGACCTGAAAGCCACCAATTTGTTTTCTACCTCAACAAATATGATTTTTTTTCAGCCTTAATGAAATCTAATTGACAAATGCAGTTGCAAGATTTTAAGCACACCACATGATGATTTGATAAATGCATATATTTTACATTGTGAAAGGATCACATTTTTATTTAAATTCCAGTCAGTTAACATAGAGTGTAATATTAATTTTAGGTGTAGTATTTAGTGATTCATCACTTAACCCCCCACCCCTTAGTAGTTTTTTTAATTTTAAATTTCTAGATAAGTTCATTGAGGTCTACACTATTCTATTTTACATTGTGCTCTTACTTTGCTAGGGTCTTAAGTACATAATCTGGCTTTCCTCCAAACACGTAGCAGAAGTAACTTCTTAACATAGGTTGCATAAATTTTGTCTAATCTATTTACCCCCACTCCAACACAGACTTTAATTTTGTAGAGAAGGGCTTTAGGTAATTAACGATTAGATTACTTATTCAAGATCACTTCATGAGTTATCACAAATCTAGACCCAATACTTGGATCTCACAGTAAATCTCACTTCTTACAGTTTATGTAAGAACACTAAGCAGTGAATTTGGAAAAGGTTTGAGCCTTCTTTGTGTCACACACCTGAGAAGTTTTTGGTGAATATGAAGAAAGAACATAAATCTTTACTGGAATATCCACCTTCATACACACAGCTATTCTAACGATCTGTACTAACAACCATCTCACTTACAATTAAGGGTCTATGAAAGTATTCAAAAAGGAATAAGAGAAAAGGAAATGCTGGAGATGAATGCAAATGCATGTGTTGCTTTCCTCCAGGGATCTAAATCAAATCCTCATTGTATAATTTGATTTGGTTACTCATTGTTTCTAATTAGAAATAATCACATTTACATGATTTCCCCCTCCTTTTTAGTTTCTCACCAAAATTGCTTTGCTCAATTATGCCACTTTATGGTTTCATATAATTTGTATCTCTTGACTCAACAGTTCCCCACATCATTTGGAATGTGTTTTATTTTTTTTAAGTGAAAGTTTAAGAGCTATTCTCAAACTGATCGTGAGACTTAAGTAGCTCCAGTAAGCACAGAAGCATGCTAAAAACAAACTGAGGAATACTTGAAAGTTCAAAACTAGAATGATGCTTATTACTAACTATATGTGAAATTAATTAAAGATTTAATTATTTGAGGAAAAATAAATTGGCAGTTTCTACTTTTTGAGTCATTAAAAACCTGCCTATTGCTCTAGGGGTTTTGAATGCATGTGCAAAAAATAGACTACCAAGCTTTGATGTTGTAAGATTTATTTAAATAGGAATTAACTTAAGTATATGTTGCAGTCTTAGTTTTTTTTAGCCCAAATATGCCAACCTATTTCTTCTCTAAAGCAGTATGTATAAATGTGTGTATTCACCCAGTTATTTAAATATTATTAAATAAGTTTTCCTTCTTTATGAAATCCCATTTTTATAAAATGATGTTTAGAGTTAAAGAAGAATTTCAGGCTCATTTATAAATAAAGAAACCAAAACTGGTGAATGTGTGATGGCCCAAGGTTACACAGCTAGCTAAACACGGAACTAATAGGAGCATGGATGTTCTGTACATTAGTGCTCATTCTGCTACTTGAGATACCAGTAATAGGAGGACATAAAGGAAAGGATGGGAATAGACATATTTTTATTTATTTTATTTTTTACTTTAATTTTTTTTAATGTTTATTTATTTATTTTTTTTGCAAGAGAGAGAGACAGAGCATGAGTTAGGGAGTGGCAGAAAGAGAGAGACACACACCCAGAATCAGAAGCAGTCTCCAGGCTCTAACGGAGCTACCCGGGTGTCCCTATTTTTTTTTGTTGTTGTTGTTTGTTTGTTTGTTTGTTTTAGAGAGAGAGTTGGGGAGAGGGGCAGACAGGTAGAGAGCAAGAATCTTAAGCAGGCTCCTTGCTCAGCACAGAGTCTGATGCAGGGCTTGATCCCATGACCCTGGGATTATGACCTGAGCTGAAATCAAGAGTTGGATGCTTAACTGACTGAGCCACCCAAGCTCCCTTGGAATAGAAATATTAAAAGCATTTATTTTCTTTAATCCTATACATTTATGTAGTACTCTACTAGAAAAACTTAAAAAAAAATGTTGATGTAACACATACCTATTGTATACTTATTATGTGTCATCATCTATTCAAAATGCTGAGGCTTTAGTGATGCACAGGATAAAAAATTTACATTTTTAGTGAAAATAAAAATATTACACAAGTATATAAACAATATAAATTCACGTATATGTGATAAAGAAACCAAAAATAATGTATTAAGAGAGTGAGCAGAGTCCATTGTTGGTGGTTTTTGGTTGATTGGGTGGTCAGAATGGTATCTCTGAAGAAGTGGAGAACTGATTAAAGAGATCAGGAACCAAACATAGGAATGAATAACTGGAGATTAGTGTTGTAAGAATTACATGTAGCAAATATATGCTAAGGCCTTGAGATGAGAGTGAATTTATCAGATTGAGGTCCATATGACACCATATGATCAGTCCAACATAGCTGAAATGTTGGTAGATGAAGGTAAAGCAGAAAGGAGTGAGATAACCTAGGGCCCTGAAGTCCATGAAAACATATCTGGACTTTAGACTATAAGCATTTTTCCTTAAAAATCCACTGAAAGAATTCTAATTTGATAGCTGCCCATGTCTATGACCCAGTGAATTGGATTTACTTCCTTTCAGATTCAAAATTTTAAATTATATTGAACATCAGGTACAGGAAAATATCCTTATGTATTCTAACAAAGTACAGAGTAAGAATTTTTCTTTATTTGCAATAATTTTTATTTTCAAACTGTGTATCATTTTCATGTAGAGAAACAGCATCTAGACACAGTACAAACTTCTAAAAACAGAGATAATCAGATAAAAATGTATCTAAAAAGATTATCTGTATTATTTCAGCACTAATAATGGAATTCCCCATGCAGATATTTGGGTTATTTCTTACCCTTTGAAATAATTTGTGTTTCCAGAACCATAGGTAAAATATAACCTGTGTGTCAAAGGAAAAGATAACCAATGTAATTATTACCGTAAAGATAACCAAGTAATGTAATGTTTTCTGACTTTCTGTCTTTCCAAATTTTAAATTAATTCAGATTACCTATAACATAAGACATGAGTGTTTTTAATTGAATTGTTTTATACACATGTATAAAGTGTTGCTATTTCTGTTGAACCCCTTCCAATTCATCAATCTGCTCAGTTACCTAAGATTGTTTATTGTGCCTCAGAGGTTAAGTATAAAAGCAGTGTTTATGTGATGCCTTGCATAGGAGAGCAAAGTAATTAGGAATGCTTTTAACACCTTGAGTAAAAGGAAAACAGTAGTAAACAGAGAATCAAATAGTGATTTAAAGAGTCACTAGCCAAATCAAGTGTGGCTATTCCAGATGTAGATCTCTATAAACTGGTAATTGTTTAAAAAAAAAAAAAGGATTTATTTATTTATTTGTTTTCAAAGAGTCAGAGTGAGCAGGAGAGAGAGGGGGAGAGAGGGGAAGAGAGAGGGAGAGGGGGAGAGAGAGAGAGAGAGAGAGAGAGAGAGAGAGAGAGAGAATGAATGAATGAGTGAATGAATGAATGAATCCCAAGAAGGATCCACACTCAGCGAGCAGGCTTTGGCGGTGCTTCATCTCATGACTGCAAGATCATGACCTGAGCCGAAATTAGGAGTTGGACATTTAACCAGCCGAGCCCTCAGGCACCCCTAAAACTGGCAATTTAATGAGAATAATAATACTTTGAAATCAAACAGCCTAGTTTTGAATCTCAGCTCTGATCCCTTGGACCTTGGATAGGTTTCCGTACCATCTTGAGCTTCTATTTTTCTCAATAGAAAAATGGGGATAATAATGCTCATTCTACATAGTTACTGTGGAATTTAACTGATGTCAAGTGTTTAGTAGAGTAACTAGGTTATAATATTTGTATTATACACATACTATGTAAGGTTAAAATACAACTGTATCATTCATTTCCACATTTGGGATGGAAAACTGTATCAAGGCATGTGCATCTAGTTTTCTTTGAACATTTTTCATTTGTTGCCCAGTGATTTTCTTTATCTGCTGCACAGGAGCTCCCAGGTATCTGTCACTTGACAGTTGAGATGTTTAGAGGATTAGTGCATTGAATGGCAGGTTGACTTACATTGCAGTTCTGTTCCTGTGTAGCTTGCCTTCATGTTCTTAAAATACAATATATCACAGACAAGATTGATGATGACAAAAAAGAAAACAGTTCTTATTGTCAAGCTGGACAAACTAACATAACTTCAAAATAAAATTTGGACTGGGATTTCCATTTGCTTGTCTTTTCAAGATAGAGATGTTTTCTTCCTGAACTGAAAAAAGTAAAAAGACATTAATTCTCCCAAAGAACAGAAAATATAGAATACTTTTAATGGTGTTATGCTTACAAATTACTAGGTCATATTTATCTATACCTGGAATAGCCAAATCTCAACTGGCTGGTATCTTTAAATTAGCATTTGGTTCTAGGTTTACTGTTGTCTTCATTCAAGGCATCAAAAGCATCATCAAATTCTTTCATTAGGAAAAGTGGGCTCTATGGGGAATTTGAGTACCAGATGAGTGATTGGGGGAAATGAGTGTTGGAGGCTTTTCCTTATTTTGTTTTCACTCAATGCTTAGATAAAATTATATTTATAATATTAAAAAAACAAAATAATTATAAATGGTATATGAAACAATGGAAATGTTTCCCTCCCATTTTTTCTCCTATCTATCCATTAAAAGCCACTATTGTTTATTTTATATCCTTCCAGAGCACCTTTATGCTGCACACACAAACATGAATATAGATTCTTCATTTAACCTTCTTTTCTAGTCAAAATATAGGAAACCATATGCATTGTTTCTTTATCTTTTTTACTTATTATATACAAGTATACACACATATATTTTTTTTCTTTTTTATTGAAGTATAACTAACAGTGTTATATTAGTTTCAGATATGCAATATGATTCAACAGTTCTATTTATTATTCAGTGCTCTTAAAGATAAGTGTATTCTTAATCCATTTCAGCCATGTCCCTATCCACCTCCCCTCTGACAACCACAAGTTTGCTGTCTGTATTTAAGAGTTTGTTTTATTAAGTCTTTTTTCTGTGTTTGTTCCTTTGTTTTGTTTCTTAAATTCAACATATGAGTGAAATCACATGGTATTTTTCTTTCTGTGTCTGACTTATTTCATTTAGGATTATATCCTGTAGGTCTATCCATGTTGTTGCAAATGGCAAGATCTCATTGTGTTTTATGGATGGGTAATATTTTATTGTATGTATATACCATGTCTTCTTTATATATTCATCTATTCACGGATACATGGGTTGCTTTCAGATCTTGACTATTGTAAGTAATGCGATAAACATAGGGGTGTATATATGCCTCTGAATTAGTGTTTTTGTTTTCTTTGAGTAGACACCAGTAATGGAAATACTGGATTATATAGTAAAAGTATTTTTAATTTTCTAAGGTGGCTGTTTTCTAAGTGGCTGCACCAATTTGCATTCCCACCAGCAGTGCATGAGGGTTCCTTTTTCTCCACATCTTCGCCAGCACTTGTTTCTTGTATTTTTTATTTTATCCATTCTGACAGGTGTGAGATGATATCACATTGTGGTTTTGATTTGCATTTCCCTGATGATGATGATGTTGACCGTATTTTCATTTGTCTGCTGGCCACCTATATGTCTTCTTTGGAAAAATGTCTATTCCGGGCATCTGCCCATTTATAAATCAGATTATTGATTGATTGATTTTTTGGTATTGACTTGTACAGGTTCTTTGTGTATTTTGTATATTAACCCCTTATTGGATATATCATTTGCATATATTAAAACAATCTTCTATCAATGGACATTTTTCATTTCTTGCTATTAAAAATATTACTGTAGTGAATAGTTATTACAGAGGACATTTGACACATAAGTATGTTTGTGGGATATGTTCACAATGGTGAAATTTCCAGGTCAGGGTTTCTAATATTGATAACTATTGCTAAATTGTCTTATACAGAGATTAAATTAACTTATATTCCTAGCAGCTATGTTTGAAAACTCATTTCCCCCATAGTCTTTTTAACAGAATTTGTTACTGAATTTCCTTTTGATTAATAGAATAGGTGAAAAAGAATAATTCAGTGTAGTAGCAATTTTGTTCTATTAATATTGTTCAGGATTATCATCTGGGCATATGTTTAAAAATGTTTTTACATTCTTTTCTGTGAGTTGAATGTTCACATTTCTTACTCATTTTTTTTTTTTTTTTTGGTACTGGTTTTAGTGCTTAGCGCACCGATTTCCTAGATCTATATTTATACATTTTGGTGTATGATCACCTTGTGCTGTGGGTTGTAAAATTTTTTTCTCAGTTTGTCATTTATCCTAAAATTAGCGTTTGATATATGTATTTTTTACATTATTGTGCCAACACAATTGATTAATAATATATATATGTTATTCACTGATTGAGTTATTCCTTTATCCTGCACTAATAGAATACACATTTTTTTCTTAATACAAGAAGAATGATCTTTTCTGTTTTTGTTTCTATTTTGGTTTTTAAATTCTAGATTATTATATTGACATATGATACATTTTTCAATACTTTTTTCCCTGTTTCAGCACCGATTGAAGCTTTCTTTTGTAATACACAGTAATTTTTTTGGTGAATATTCTATAAGCACTACTGTAGGAATTCATTAATAGACTATATTATCATTATTTTTCCCACAATTAGTGTATTTCTATTTCTCCTTGTATTTCCTATTATTTATAATTTGTGAATTTAGGGTCAGTATAATTCACATACTGTATCATCATAAAACACTCTTATTTGTTTCACATAATAATACTGCATTTATTTGTATATATTGTACTGATATTAAGACCATGATGCATGCTTTAATATTTTATTTTCCTGATACAGTTTTTCACATCCATTCATTTTCATACTCCCTCAAGAAGTTTGTTTAGGGATGTCTTTTATACACAGTATAGATTTGGGTTTTGCTCTGTGATCCAATGGGAAAGTTTTGTATTTTTTGTTTCTTATAATTGGTGATTTGGACTCTGATGTTTGTGTGTATGTGTATAAATATATATATTCACATATATGTGAAATCACACATGTATATATTCATGTCTGAAACTAAACACAAGATTTCTCAATCAAAACAGACTATTATTGGTTATAGTAATAAACACACCAGTTCCCCTTGCCCTGATCTTTCTTTTTGTTCGAATTTTCCATTTTCTTATCATTATTTACTCTAATTACTCTCTTGGTCATATTGTTTCTGTCTTGTCAGGGCATATAATGTAAATTGTGATCTCTAACTATAATCTGTGAATCTATTTTATTTTTAAATCTGTTATTTAAAATACTCAATACTTATCACTAATCCTTTTCACTCTGATCCCACACCGCCACAAAAAATCTCTTATTTGGCTAAAGTCACGTAATGGTTTTCTGTTTTTCTAAATAAGGGCTCAAGGGAAATCTGTCCATTGAGTCTTCCATATTCAAAAAATATTTATTTGTTGACTCTTTACATAGGGAACAGCATGGTTGAATAAATAATTCCTTAGATCACATTTCTTTTTCTAATAGGTATAATTTTATCACCTTTCATTTTATTTAATCTTTTATGTGCTTCTCTGGTTTTGAATATTGGTATTTTCAATTTGATGTCAATTTGATGTTTTAATAAAAGATTTGGTCTTCTTATTAGATCTGCTCAAAGGATTTTTTCCATATCATTAAGATCCAATATTTCAGTAAAGTATATCCCATGTTAACCATTCTGGGTCAATTTTTCTTGGCATATGGTGTGCCTTTTAACCATACAGATTCATGTTTCAATTTATTCAAGAATATGTACTTGAATGTATCTTCATGTAATTTTCCCATTCAAATATTTTATTTACCTCTATGGCAGAGTCAATTAAGAGTATTATATATATTTTTGCCTTGTATCTAAAATTATCTTTTTGTTTCTATAAATATTTTACCTTATAACTTCTTTTTTTCATTCATTTTAATTGTTCTTCGTAGTTCGCATCCACCATATCCCTTATGGTATTTTCCACAGTGTCTGCTCTTTGATATTTTTCTTCCATTTTTTTCCTTTGTTTGTAAAGGTTGTAGTTTTCCTTTCTCCCCACTCCCATGTATTCTTTGGTTTCTGTCAGTTTAATTTTTATTTTATTCTTCTGTATATTTGCTGTGTGCTTTTCCTTGAGGAGGCATTGCCTCATACATATTCTTCCAATCCTCAGAGATATGTTTAGTCAAAATTTTCATGTGTTCTTTAGCAACATTTTTCTTATCAAAACTTTTGCTAGTTTTCCTGGTTTTCTACCTTTTAGTTTTATAATATTTTTTGTATTTATCTGGTGTTAGCTTCCTTTTTATTGTTTCATGGAATTAGTTTAGTTTTCCTGGTTCAGCTTTTTACAGAATGCCTGTTGTTTTGTTTTGTTGTTTTTGTTGTTGTTGTTTTTTGGTTTTTTGTTTGTTTGTTTTTTGTTTTGTTTTTTTTTTAGTCTGTTCTCCAAGCATCTTTTATGGTGTTGCCCCTATGGTTTCTGTTCCATAGATTACAGTACCAATAATTTCAAATCTCACAGCTTTTGTTTGATGCACAGGCTACAGGATTATGTAATTTCAGGATGAGCCCATTACATCTAGAGAGTGCTGTTTGGCTTGCATTTCTAGAAATCTACTGATATTCAGCCTCCTCATTTTCACTTTTCTCTCTATGGTTACTACCGTATTTCATCCTACATAAATGTATATGAAGACTTTAGCTGATTTTGTAGTTCTGGTGCTTTTTTCAATTCACATTTTTGGTTTTATATCTGTTCAATTACACTAGTTACTATAAATGCCGAAAGTTCAATGGCTTAACCTAGTAAAAGTTTATTTTTATCTCAAACAGTCCAAAGGTAGCACTTCTGTTTGGAAGGACTGATGGGACTGCACTCTTCCAATCAGTGATATGGAACACAGGCATTTTTTATTACAGCTTCACTATCTTAAATGTGATGCCTGCCATCACTTTGTGAGTGAGTCTCTATTCCAGACACCTGGAAGCAAAAAGGTGAAAAGAAGTGTTAAGGGATGCGACATTGAAGGGTATACACTATTCTCATGACATTTTTATTGACTGAAATAGAGTCATATGGTCTTACCCTCATGCAGAGAGACTGGCATATAATTTAGCCATAAGTTCAGTAGGACAGGAACAGGAGAGTGATGATCAAATAACCATCTCTACCAGAGGAGAATGCTGGAAAGAAGTCACTTGGTATTTCATGCTGCCATAGACATATTAAAACATTTTATATAGCTCTTTCTTACTTTAATATTTTTTTAAGATTGAGCCTAAGAATTGATAGGCAATTTAGTAAATCTTTGATGAATGATCTAAAAGACAAAATAGATAGATAATTGTTTATCTTATTGAAGCAATAATGGATGAAAAGGTGGCTGGATGGATCAGAAATGACAGGTAGATAAGGTAGGCAAATTAGTACAACTATTCATCTTACACTATAGCATATTCTTTTCTTAGTTTTCTTCTCACTAATAGTAAAGGATGAATGTGAGACTTTGGGTATAGACAAACATAAAAAAGAAAAGAAAAAATTCACTGGATTCTATTCCAACTTTAATTTCACCATTGCTCTGATTTTTTTCTTTCCTACATTTTTTTCTTATTCTGATTGAGAGAGATTTCCACATGCAATATGATAAAGTTAATAGGAAACAGCTTCCAAGTGCATATTTGGTTGGATTTAGGCAAAGCACTTTTCAAAATATAAATGTGAAATTGTCCATAAAATCGATGATGAAATTGTAAAGGTTTGCAAAAAGTTCAAAGAATTTATTCTGCTTTTATGTCATTTGTAATGAAGAAATAAACAGGAATGTGAACCAACTGCAAGAAGACCCCAAAAATGCTCCAATGTTAAACTTCATCCAGACTTTGGATAGCTGTGGTTTGAAGTTTATGCAGAATCTTTTTAAGGTATTTAGTATTCCTGAGTGTGGTCCGCAGACATGCATGTTCAAATCCCCAGAATCTGTGAATATGTTATATCACATGTCAAAGAAGAACTAAGGCTGCAGATGAAATTAAGGTAGCTCTCAGCTGACCTTAAAATGGAGGGATTATCCTAGATTATCCAGATGGACCTGATGTAATCAAAAGGGTCCTTAAATGGGAAGAGAAAGGTAGGAATGTCAGTGTCACAGTGAAGTAATGTCAGAGAGACTCAAATGGTCATTGCTGACTTTGAAGATAGAGGAAAGGAGTTATGAGCCAAACAATATGGATAACCTCCAAAAGTCAGGGGAAGTGAAAAATAAATTCTCCCTTAGAATTTCCAGAAAGGAGTGCAGCCATGCAGACACTTTGATTTTAGCCTACTAAGACTCATTTTGGCCTTCTAATCTCCATAACGACAAGATAATATTTTTATGTTGTTTTAAGCATAAAACACTTTTTTAAGCATAAATACTTTTATGTTGTTTTAAGCATATGTTGTTTCACAGCATATTGCTGTGAATGCAGCAATAGGAAACTAAAATACTCAGTAAACCAAAAGTTTTCTAGTCTATGAAATCTACATTTTTCCCAACTCCTGTAGAACTATGGAGCTGATCAACATGAGACCAGTAGTTTGAAAGTCTAAAAGTATATAATTGAATTGTCTGATCATAAGTGTTGTTTTATTTGCTATTGGTTCTGACCAATTAGATTACATTTCTGCCACAATTAGCAACAGGCATTTATTGGGCCATTTGAAAAAAAATCTGTTCATGTGAGATGCCAAGATAAATCTTGGTTAATGGTAAACCTGAATGGTCACACTGATGAGGTAGAGATAGCAAAAAAAAAAAAACAAACAAACAAACAAACAAAAAAAAAAAAACAAACTCACCCCAGAGGAAAAGATTCACTACTTTTTATTCTAAAATAGCTCATTTTGAAATTCAGCTTAGAAGTAATTCTCATTTCTTAAAAACAATTTAACATTCATGTAAAATCTAAATTCATATGTATTAGTTTGTTTCCCTCTCAATTAAAAAAAAATGGTTTCTCTTCACTGAAAACATGTATTGCATTTTTATTAAGATAGGAAAGGAAGGGGGACCCTGGGTGGCTCAGTCGGTTAAATGTCCAACTTCGGCTCAGGTCGTAATCTCATGTTTCGTTGGTTCAAGCCCTGTGTTGGGCTCTGTGCTGACAGCTCAGAGCCTTGAACCTGCTTCGGATTCTGTGTCTCCCTTTCTCTCTGCCCCTCTCCTGCTTGCACTCTGTCTCTCTCTCTCAAAAATAAATAATAAACATTAATAAAAAAAATAGGAAAGGAAAATAAACCTGACTAGGGGGAAAAAAAGGGGTAGTAGGTAAGGAAAAACATATTTTTGGACAGTTTCAATGAAAGTATGCAAAAAAAAAATGAAGAAAATTATCTTATCAGACATAACATAAAAATGACTGTGACTTTTAAGTATCTCCCTAAATAAATGAACTAGTTTGCTCAGTAACTTAATCATGATCTAGATTTTCATATTTAAGTAGCCAAGTAGGGGGGTTGCTGGTTGGAAACATAAAATAGGCTGAAATATCACAATGGTATAAAGTACATTTCTGATAATTTTGCTAATTAAATTGTTACAAAAAAGTTGCAAAGCTCTGTCTGCCCCATGGGAAGGTTTATTGCTTTTCTGAAGTATTCCAACAAGAAACCAAACTATGAGCACTTATGAAACAACATAATGTGTAAGGCCCAAAGTTAGATTAACCAAATTGTTTTGAAGAGGCATCAAATAATTGATCAGGAAGTAAAACTGTGATTATAGAATAAAATCACAGTTGAATTGTAGCAAATAATTGCAAAAATAATTAAAGTCACAAATCCTCCCAGTAACAATGTGAAACAATTCTCTTTAGTGCCCCACAGGGATGGAACTTGCTAGCTTTGATTGGGATTAAACCTGGAGGTAAAAGAAAAGGAAAATTGTGGTCTGGAAGAAATCATATTGAGAACATATCATCCAAAAGAAAAAAAAAAAAGTTCCTGAAAAGTGAATTTGGAAGTTAGGTAATTTCCATTTCAAAGGATGCAATTTATTATAGTTCCTTTAATGATTTTTAAAGGAGTCAACTGTAAGCTTGAGCTTTCATATGTAGACAGATTTCTAGTTCTCAGTTTATTTCTTCTTCTGCTGTGGTAAAATAGAGCCAGTGTTTTATATCTCTAACTGAAAGAATAGGAACTTAATTAAGGGGGAATTTTTGCTTTCAGAAGAATTATGGATATGATTCTTATAAGCACATGTTGACTCTGTAGGAGTAAAATAACTGTTCTTTTGCTTTTAGTACTTATATCACTCATCTACAAGGCATTATAATACTCAATACTGGATGAAACCCTAGCAGTAGAATGAATGATTTCTGAAAATATTTCTTCCATCCTTTAAAAATCTAGTAATAAAAACACAACCTGAAACACACAAATATGATGCTTGTATTCTAGTTGGCCTTCATGTTAGCTACTCAGTCTTTCTTTTGATGTATATGTTATGATCTGAGTGTAAATATCTACTGAATCCATGATGTCTCAGGTTTAATAAACAGGATTGCTCAAGCAAAAGAGATACCGTAAAGAAAACCTTAAAAGATCATGATATAACCCCTCTCCCCGAATGTAAAGCACCTAGTAATAAGCAACAAACTAAACCTCAACTCTTAAAATTCCAGTGTTTTAAATCAAATTATTTTATTAATTCTACATTATTGAGCCCCTACTGTGTGTTTGGCCTTGTGTTGAACATTTTATACTTAAGGGATTTGCAATTACATAGTGATGAGAGTGCCTTCAAACAATGACACGCTAGAGTGAGACAAGGTAGTGTATGGTTGGTTACAAAAATGAATGCAATAGATAAATTACTATATTTAGTGTTTTTTTAACTCCAAATTAATATATCCTCTTTGGTACACTTTACTAATAAATTTCAAATAGTCATTTTAGAAAGCAGTTAGACAGTCTCGATCTGTCTAGATTTAATACTAATTCAGCATATACTATGTACAGATACTGAGTCATGAGATCAAACTAGTATGATGAACAAAGTGAGAAAACAGACATAGATTTAGCTCTTTCAGAGCTTATACAATGGTGGGAAATACATATAAGAAAATAGGCAGTTATAATATGTGTGATAAGTAATAATGCTGTGAAGCAAGACAGAATTTCCAGCCTGAAGAGTCAAGACTGAAGCATGAATAGAAATGCACCAGATAGAGGGACTAGAAATGTTCTGATAGAGAATGTAGCATATAGCAAATGTCCAATGTTGGAGAAACAGAAAGAAAGAGAGGGAAAGGCAGAGAGATGGCCTGCCTAATAAATGAGAGAAATTAATTATGGATATGATGGAACCCGAGCAGAAATATGAAAAGAAATCAGGGTGAAAGAAAAATCAGGAATTACATTATAACACAGACAGAAATTATGTCATAAGTAAAGCACACATTTTTTTTTGTATCCATCTATCCAGAACAAAAGCATTTCTAAGTGGCTTATACCCTATGTGAAATTCATGTTCACAGAAAACAACATAATATTTTTTTGAGACAGAGATAGTCCATTAGAAAAATACTGGAGGAACAATGGAGGGATGTTGTAATAAAGGCAGTGAGCATTGCCTTCTGGTCATATTTACTGAAAAATAAGAGCTCTTTGTGGAACAGCACAGAGTAGGGAGTCAGTCTTCAGAATGGGTACACCACCCCCCTTTTCCACACCTCACTTTTTATACTTATTTGTACAACAGGAGTTCCATACTTGTGACTATGAACAACTCACCATTTATAAGCTGCTTAGCGGTGCATTTGGTTTTAACCCCACACTGATACATTTATTTTTCAGCCATCATTTAAAAGTCTTGAAATTATCATGAAAAAAAAAATCTCAATTCCTAGTTTTCTGTAAGAAATCTGAAGTGCTGGCAACACTGGTCACCCATTTCTTTATGAAAGAGATTGGCTGGAGCAGGATAAGGGAAGTATGTGCAGGTAGGGCAAGCAAACATTTAGTTTGCTACAGTCCTCAACACTCTCATATACCTGGCCTCTGAAGAACTTTGAAACTTTAAATCAGAGCTTAACTTTTATGGCTGTTCACCTTATTCCTAAGTTATTTTAGGTTTGTACCTTGTCTCCTGTAGTGCTGCCTAGGTATCTTCTTCCACTCTGCTTGGAACCGTATTTAAAGTTTTGGCTATGTTTCTACTATTCTTTTTGGATTTGAATTTGTAGGTTTTCTCTTCCCACACATTGCCCCAGTGGACAAACTATTGCCTTCACACAATCTATTACCATTTGTGGAATGCCAAGTAATAGCATTTCTCTGCTCAAAAATCCCCAAGAGATGTCTGTTTTATTCAGAGTGAAAATCAAATCCCTACCACTGGTCCATAAGGATCACTGGTAACATTTCTAAACATATCGCCAACTGTGTCCTCACTTACTTTGTTCCCACCCATTATTCTATTTATTGTTCTTCAAACATGCCAGGTGAGATCCAAATTAAGAGCCTTTTCTCCAGCTTGAACAGTCTCCCCTCAGCTATTTTTGACCCCCATCTTGCTCTGTTCAGATCTGACTTTTTCAAAGGCTTACTTTGATTACCTGCTTTATAGAGCAACTTGTTCTCCCCACCCCCACTACTCACAAGTCTCCTAATTATGATCAACTTTTGTGGGTTTTTTTGCTATATTGGCTATAGCACTTATTTCCAAACTGTATTCTTTGTAGGTATATTCTGTTTATTATTTATCATCTGTTTGGCTTTCTAGAATACATGTGAAGGCAAAAATAGATGTCTTTTTTTTGGTCATTGGTCTTCCCAAAGTACCTAGACCAGTGCCTAAATACTAGTTGAATAAATAAATGAATGAATGAATGAGTTACACCTGATAAATGAATGTGTGATATATGATAAACTGCAAGAATTCCAACACTTACTTAAGGTCTGGTCATAAGATCTCTTACATTTACTTTCAGAAGGAAGTTATTTTGGGAAGAACAATTATATTTATCACCATCATTAAAAAAGTGTTAGTGTATACATTCTCCAAAAATCTCATGTTTCAAATCTGGCAAAAGGAATATATTAATGCCTCTGAGGCTTAGTGTGAAGATATAATGATCAAATGATTATAAGTGTTCTTTATATAATTGTTAGTTGTTACTAATGAAAATTAATAAAAATAATAGAAGCTAGCATTTATTGACCATATACTGTGTATCAGGCACTGTAAGCATTTTATAAATATTACCTCATTTAATCTCGCTGAATTCTTATAACCTCATGGTGCACAGTATATTACTATGCCTATATTTCATATGAATAAACTAATATTTAAAGAAGATATTGGCAGAGCCACCACTTGAACTCATTTTTTAAGTTTATTTATTTTTGAGAGAAAGTACGAGAGGGTAGGGTAGAGAAAGAGAGAGAATCGTGGCTGAAACCCATGATCTGCCCCAAAGTCAGATGCTTAACTGACTGAGCCAACTAGGTGCCCCTGAACTCAGATTTTTTTGAATCCAAATTATTTTATCCACTATTCTATTCTCATGTGTTATATTACACAATAATACTGTTATTTGTCTCTTACAGATCCAGGCTCAACTCTCTTTTAGTCTTTTCCCACATTCTTATTTCCCAATTATTGATGCAGATCTTCCTGAAGTGATACAATGATAGACACTTGCATACCAGCATTATATCGAGGAATCGCTAAATGGTGTTGAATTGGGTTAGAAGGTGCAGTAATAACCAAAGGGACAAATGTCTACCAGAGCAAAAAGGCTACATCAGACAGCATTCAGTGGTTGGACAAATGTCAGATTATAGTATCTAGGTTGAAACAAAGGGAGCAAGTCAACAAAGAATAGAAAGAAAAAAAAGGCGGGGGGGGGAGGTAGGGGAGAAAAGACTATTCTTGGAAATGAACGTGTTTCCTTTCAACTACAGTTACTTCTTCTAAACTGACCCCATGGATTGCTAGTCCACTTTGCATAAAACATTCTTATTCTGTACTTACATATTTTAGTGGGAGAAAAGCAAATGAGAGATTGTCATCCACCCCAGATTCTTGGCGTTTGCATGATTTCCTACTACTAGCAATGAGCTAGAATTGCTGTTCCCTCCACTCAGTAGCATAGTTATGTGCTAAAACAAAAAGACAAAAAGCAAAAAATGCAATTTGGACAGTAGTAGTCCTCCAAACCCAGCATTTTTTTAGCCTATATTTCCCAAATGATATTCCAACAATCATGGTAATTTAGCATGTTATGTTCTTGATTCTGGTGGAGAGAAAGTGATTATGTAAAAAAAAAAAAATAGGTATATTGTGCTGTTTGCTGTTTGATATTGCACTTCAGCAAAGGAACATCACCAGCTGACAGTAATCAGGAGAGGAAGAGCAATTAGGCAGAAATTGCCCAGAATGTGCCTGAGCTTAATGACGGTAGAAAGGTGAAGATCGCTTGTGGTTTGGTCAGCACACCGGGAGTTAGGATTACAAAAGGTGCAACTTAGAAAGTAGGAGGTTTTAGTGAGCCCTGCATATTAAGTGATTACTTTTAAATCTAAAGAGAGATCACTTGTGACTCTGAAAAATGGGAGGCCAGTTCAAATATCAAGCATTCTCACAAGTCATTCTCACTCATGAGAGTGATACATGAGTCAGTGGATTAAGTGACATAAAACGTAGAAGCAGGCTATGATCTTTAAGATGATGGCTGCTTTCTTAAGAAAATATATTAAATGGGTTTAGAGGACTGTGAATGGTGTATATAAAGCAAAATAACTCAGGAAGCAATCCATGGAATAGGGACATTGTTTAGGTGAAGAAGTGATTCAGCGAGATGAAAGTTCCCTTAAAAATTATTAAAACTGCATGAGAAAACATGATGTAGAAAGATAGGTGACCATTGCCCTTCGCTGGTCAAACGGAAGTTATAGATCAATCATCTCAGTTGCGGAATGAGGCATCATGGTGGATTGGAAGGAGTGTTTGGAAATCACAGGCCAAGATTTTCAGTACATTCAACATTTGGTAACTATGAGACCTCAGGCATAGTATTTAAAATCCCCAACTTTTTGTTTTCTTATCTTTACAATGGGGATAATATACCAAACCCATAGCTCATTGAAGCGAGAAATAAATGAGATGATATTTAAACCAGCCAAGGCTGTGCCTGGCACATTGGAAGTGGTCAAAATGTTGGCTCTTCTTGTCATTCTCTTGGCTCATAAAATAATAAATGATCTGCTGCTAACAGATTTATTCTTTTCAAATCAAGATAATAAAGTTCAAGTTAGAGGAAATAGGAAAATGTTGGAAAGACATAAAGTAAAAAAATGTATAATGCTTTGCCTGTTATAGAGCATTTAACTTTTTAATTTCTTCAAATAATCTCCATTTGATTTTCAGCTTTTTAAATTATATAAAGTATATAAAGTATTTTTATAGTTACATATTTTATAAATATACACTTAATTTTTTCCAATAATTAAATAAAATCACATTGCTTCAATAAGCTTTAAATTAATTTCTTATAGGGGTGCCAGCGTGGCTCAGTCAGTTAAGCCTCCAACTGTTGATTTCAGCTGAGGTCAGGATATCATGGTTCCTGGGATCATGCCTCACGTTGGGCTATATGCTGACAGGGCAGAGGCTGTTTGGGATTCTCTCTCCGTCTCTCTGCCTCTCTCCAGCTCATGTGCACATGCATTCACTCTCTCTCTCAAAATAAATAAACTTAAGAAATTAATTTATTATAAACTCATGCACTGAAATAGTTTTTCTTTACCTCCTGTTTTTATTTGCCTACCCCATTTTCTTCTTCTCTATAATATGTTTAATCTTTCTATGATATGGTGATTTGTAATAAATACATATTTGTTTGGTCTTGGTCCCCTTTTCTTTTTTTTTTTTTTAATTTTTTTTTAATGTTTATTTATTTTTGAGACAGAGAGAGACAGAACGGGGGAGGGTCAGAGAGAGGGAGACATAGAATCTGAAACAGGCTCCAGGCTCTGAGCTGTCAGCACAGAGCCTGAAGCGGGACTTGAACTCACAAACCGCGAGATCGTGACCTGAGCTGAAGTCAGCTGCTTAACCGACTGAGCCACCCAGGCGCCCCTCTTGGTCCCCTTTTCTAGCACAGAGCTCCTAAAACAGTTGGAATTTCCTAAGCAATTACAGGGATAAAGATGTCTTAATACTCATAATAAACCCTTATAATCATACCTGAGTTTATGCTAATGAGGTCATTTTTGGAAAGCACCCAAGGATGGGGTCTTGTCACCAGGAGAACCAACCATGTGACTGGAGAGTTGCGTCTTTCTGTCTCACCTCCCTGACCTCAGGGCAGAAGGGCTGGAAGTTAAACCGATTGCCCCCTGTCGATGATTTGATCACGCATGTCTGTGTATTAAAGCCTCCATAAATAGCCAAAAGGCCAAGACTTGGAAAGTTTCTGGGTTGGTGAACACACAGAAGATCAGGGACAGAGCCTTACTCAAATAGGTTGGGAGCTCCGCACTCCTTTTTCCATAACTTGCCGTCTGCATCTCTTCTATCTGGGTATTCCTAAGCAATACCCTTTTATAATCAGAAATGTAGGAAGTAAAATGTTTCTGTGAGTTCTATAAGCTCTTCTAGCAAATTCATCAAACCCACACAGGGTGTCCTTGGAACCTCTAATCAGTAGCCAGTAGGTCAGAAACACAGGTGACAATTTGGATTTGTGATGGGTATCTGCAGTATAGGAGGGAGGTCCAGTGGAACTGAACCCTTAACCTGTGCAATCTGATGCTGTCTCCAGGTAGAGCGCTTCAGAAGTGAGTCAGATTGTAGGACACCCAGCTAGTGTCACCAATTTGCTTGGTGTGGGGGGAAAAAAACCCACACATAAGAATGGGTGTGAGAATCAACCCTTCTCATCCTCTCTTCCCTTGACTTTTGGAGCATCACTGGCTTTACATTATTTATAACATTTTATTTGTATAATCCCGGTAATATTTACCTATTGTTTCTATTTCCCTTCATATGATACATGCAACAGAGTAGAAATTAAGAAATGTTAGCCCTTATCATTGTTATTATCTTTACGTTTTCAGTGTTAAATTTCTCTCTGTATCGGTTATCTATTGCTGCAAAACAAATCACCTCCAAACTTACTGGCTTAAAACAACAACTCCATGTTATCTCACAGTTTCTGTGAGTAAAGGAAGCCAGTATATCATAACATGATGCCTCTGGCTCAAATTCTCTCTTAAGGTTGCAATTCAGCCGTCATGTCACCTGAACTGTGGTCTCCTCTGAAGGTTCAACCAGGGTTAGGAGAAGTTTCTTCCAAATTTGCACGCGTGATTGTTGGCAAATCTCATTCCTTTCTTACCTGGGCCTCTTCACAGGGTTGCATCACAGCATGGCGATCGCCTTCCTTCAGGGCAAGAGTCCAAGAAAGAGCAAAAGTGGGCACCCAGGACAAAATTCATACTCTTTTCTAATCCATCCAGTCATACCTGCCATATTCTGTTTATAGAAAAGATTCCGGAAGTTCAGCTCTCTCTTCAGGAGACAGTATTACATAAAAGCGTGGATGTCAGTCAGAGGGCAGTAGTCATTAGGAGCTATCTTAGCGGCTGTCTCTTATTTAAAGTTTTCCTTTGATATTTACAAACTGCTTTCATTTAGGCCTTCAGTGTCCTTTTAAATTCACCACACCTTAGGATTGAACTCTTAACCCTCTTTAAGCCACCCTGTTCATGGGCGAAATGTTTACATTTTAGAAGTTGGGTCAGTTTGAGTATTTCTCCAGTGAAGAGAGAAGTTTCTATTACCTTCAGAATTAAATCTTAAAGCCCGGGGATGGAATTCAAGATCTTTGATAATCTATTCCATGCTTTTCCAGCTTCATGTCACTATCAGTGTCTCTGTTTTCTGCCTCAGAAATAGTCCTGGGGAGCAAGAATGAGTTCCGGAATTGATGCTGGCTCATGATACCTCTTTATATTTTCCTGTGTTCAAAATGAACAGTTAGAAATTCATAGGTTTTAAAAGTCTTCATATTCTTTAGATAAAATCTTACCAGATAATCCCTCAACTCTTGGCAAGTGAGTCTACTTTAAACATGTAAAAGTCACTTCCCTGGACACAGCTGCCATTTCATAAAGCCCAATAAAATCAAATCTTCAAAACAACAGATGTGACTTTTAAAATGTCCTCGATAGGGCGCCTTGGGTAGCTCAGGTTCATGAGTTGGAGCCCCGCATCAGGCTTTCCACTCTCAGCACAGAGCCTGCTTCGAATCCTCTGTCTCTCTCTCTCTCTCTCTCTGCCCCTCCCCCACTTCTGCATCTGTGTTCTCTTTCTCTGTCTCTCTCAAAAATAAATAAACATTTAAAAAAAATATCCTCCATATTTTCTCAAATTTCCTCCATTTCTTTCCTCACACAAAGTACTTCCTTTAATGTAATGATTGAGCATACCTTATGCCCTAGGATCACTGCTTTTGACTAATTATAAAAAGAAACATTGAGGCACTGGCCCCACATCACACAACCAGTGAGTGATAGACCCAGAATGGCCGATCAAGTGATATACTCATGTTTCAGTTCCTCTCCACTATATGAGGCACTGCCTCTCCTATGTGGTTACAGTCTGCATGTTATAAAAAACACGCCAGGATTTGGATAGATGCTTCATTTTTTTTCTCCAACAGTTTTTTTTTTTTCTTTTTTCTTTAAATTAGAGTAGAAACACACACACAAAATCATGAGTATTCCAGTTTGATGACAACTATCTTTTAATTTTTTTATTTTCAACTTTCCAATTGATAAGTTAGATTTTTTCTGATTTGGCTTGTGGGGGGATTCACAAATATTCCATTTGTTTCTTTATTGATAATGAGATGTCCCATTTTTGAAATATATTTAAAGAGTGATGTTTGAAACAATAAAGGTTCTGAAATTAACTATCATTTGAATAGTAGCATTCTGCATTTAACTATTAATTTAGCATGTAATATATTTTTAATAACATATTTTTTTAAAATAGAGGCATTTAATCCTGCTCTTGCCTGTACATGGAGAAGAAGCAGATTGAATAATGAATACATTTACTCTGTAAATTTTAAAATCTGTGGTGAGTAATCCCTATAACATATCTTCTCTCTCATAGAAGAGTCACAGAGGATCACAAATGTTTTCACTGGATGGTGGTATGCTTGAAGGTTGTCTGGTTTTTGTTTGTTTGTTTATTTGTTTTTAAATTTGTCATTGTTTGCCTTCTCCATCAGTATTTTAAGATAATGCTACTGGAAGGGGATTTCATTTGCTTGGACCAACATATGTCTTCCTTTCCAAACAGAACCGGAGAAATTCTTAAAAATGATCTATGCTTGTTCTTCCTGCTGAAAATAATGTCCTTTTGACAGTAGTCAGTAGTGTGAAGGTGTGAATGTGGGTGTGCATATGAATGACTAGAAGCAAAGCTATAGGTAAGTCAGCATATGCTGATGCTCTTTTAATAAAAGAATGTGTGTGTGTGTGTGTGTGTGTGTGTGCGCGCGCGCGAGCGCGCGCGTTTTCCTTCAGAATAAGCCAGAGAAGAATTGCTATCAACATGGTTAAAATGTAATGACATGCAGAGTTATCTCAGGGGGAGTACATACAGTCTTATCTGTCTATCTCCAGGGGAGTATATGTAAACTAAGCATAAATATTTTTATGTGTGGCAGATTTTTAAAGCTAATTGTTAGTAAACCCTAGCTCCACAAAAAACCTCTAAGGGGCAATAAACTGCTCCAGTATTAAGAGCATTGTAAAATAAAATTTGGCTAGTGTATATAATGTATTCAAAGAGAATTGATGGAAAATATAGTACCAATAGCATGCAATATTTAGCTTGGTATGAAAATATTTTAAATATGAATTATAGGACCAAAACCTTGGAACAAAAAATGTTCAACTAAGAATGAATATCATACAATAGCCATCTTTACTAGAGGGGAAAATGAAATTTTCCTTCATTTTGCCAATTGAAAAAAAATACAAGTATATGCATGTATGTTTTTAGGAATAATGAGGGCAAGATCTCACTTAGCTGAATATGATTAAGATTAATTTTAAATGTATTGGGTAAAGGATTTTCAGATACCCAGATAACATAATCTCCAATCTCATAAATACCAAAAAGACTAAACCTACATTTTCATGGGTTGTAAGTCTTTTTGCTGGCAAACGGCTGCTCAGCAAGAATAAAATGTAAGTATAAACCACATTTCAATTATTTTTTATTAAAATTTTTAAAATTAAACAATGCTAAATGTCACATTAAAAAAATATGTTGTAACCACAGCATTTATTGGATAATACACACAGGCCTCAGTAATGTATTTTCAAAATGATTGTTCGGTATAGTTCATTAGATAGAGCATAGCATAGATTCATGGGAAATAAATCATGTTATGACTATTAAAATTAACTGAATTTAGATAGCAAGGCCTTTCTCATTTTTCCTTCCCAAACTTTTACAAGTCTGAATTTTATAAAATCTTCTAAACTTCTAAAATGGGGACAATTTATTGTGGTTTTATGACTCATTGAATTTTTCTCTGTGTTTAAAACAAAGCCCCCTGCACTTGAAGACTGAAGTTCAGATGACTCCTAATTGTAATAGCTTATAGTAATACGTTGTTTAAATAAATGTTGTCAGACGTACAGTTGGAAATAAAATTAATGGAGTGACGACGACAACAACAAAAAGTCGAGTTGTTTTGTAGAAAGTCCTTTGCTAAAGGGTTCAGGGGTGGAATATGAACTTTAATGAGTGTAAATGTCAAGTCGTGCATGTGCAGGGAAAGCACCAAGCTAAGTTCAATTTAAATGGCAGTGAATTAGTTAACAGGGGTGAAGAGATAAGGACAAATAACTAGATCCGACATCTGAATTTTCATTGCATTATACAGGAACCAAGAAAGCTAATAAGAGGCTGACTTTTACCAAGACCAATATTTTATCCCAAGGATGTTGTGCTCCCTTGTTTCATGGGAATTAGACCAAATCTGGGATATATAGTAAAGTTTTGCTGCTTCATCTTTTCAGAAATATACAATAAAGTTTAAAAGTTTTTTTATAGACACATTTACTGAGTTTTGCATATAACAACATCATTATTTCTCCAAAAAAATGCCGATAACTGTTAAGTATTTAACTAGTCTTTAAAATTGAGTTAAGACAGGAGTGCCTGGGTGGCTCAGTCAATTAAGCGTCCAACTTCAGCTCAGGTTCCTTCAGCTGAGGAACCACAACCATGGTTCATGAGTTCAAGCCCCACGTCAGGCTTCATGCTGACAGCTCAGAGCCTGGATCCTGCTTCCAATTTTATGTCTCCGGCTCTCTCTGCCCCTCCCCTTCTCACTCACTCACTCACTCTCTCTCTCTCTCTCTCAAAACTAAACATCAGAAAAAAAACTTTTTAATTAAGATAAAAAAGTGCTAAAAAAGTTTTATTAAAAACTTTATTAAAAAGATTCCTAAAAACACAGAGTTGAGAGGTGTTAATAGTTGGTGATAATAGTTGAGAGGTGTTTAACTTCAGGTTCATATAGGCTGATTTGGAATGTTGCATGTATACCTTTTGGTCAAATAAAAGCAAAAATTGGTGTCTTACAATGTGCCTATAACACTGATAATCTATCCAAAATGTATTACTCTTTATGTGTACTAAGCTAATTGATAAAGTACTAAAATACTCTTTTGTTGATACTCTTTCTTGTTTTGTATCTTCTATAGTATGAACACATGAATCTTGTTTTTATCCAGTTCACTGTTCTTTCTCACACTTCTACAACAGTGCATGACACAGCTGCTCAGTAACTATTTGTTTAATGAATGATGGATGATTGAATGAATGAATTAATTCCTGCTTCCATATTGCCCAGGTATTAATAAATACTCTAGATTTTTTTAAATATGAACATGGCAGGCTTACTATAAAAATTATTAACAATTTATAGGAAATGAGCTAAGAGAATAAACAAGTACACTAAAGAAAACTCTAGGGCTGAAGGAGAGTAGTAGTCAAAGAAGGAAGAAATGTTTGGGGAAATGAATCTTCTTCAAATTTTCGATTCAGACTTATTGGAGAGAGGGTGGTTGTAGCTCATTTATTGCAGGGGAAGTTGACTGAATTGTCCCAAAGCAGAGTTGGTCAGTAGTCCATGGGCAGAGGCTGGCTGGGATCCAGAGAAATGCTCTGGGGAGCCACCAGCTGGAGGTGCTACCAAACTAGTCAGGAAGCCATAACCAGGCAGTCACCAGGAAATAAGCTAGACAGCCACCATCAGATATAGATTTCCCTTGTCATGGACTTTCATTAGTAGCACAGTGTAACCATGGAAGGGAAGTATGCTGTAGACACTCTGGCCATCTAGGAAGTTAGAAATCATACTTGGATTGGAATTTAGATACCAGTATTTGATTCCTTTTCACTGTGTTCCAAAAGAACCTCAGTTATCTAGCCTTAGCTTTGTCTGTCTTAGCCTTCTCTCATTTCTTCAGAAGATTAAATGAGATAATCTATGCAAGTGTCTAATACAGTATCTGAACATAGTGGGCCCTCAGTTAGATTATTTTTCCCTAGTACCCTTACATGGCCTATTCACAGTTTAAACCAGTAATCAGGATATCATTTCATGCCCCCATACAATGCTATACTTAGTAGCAAAAAAAAAAAAAAAAAAAAAAAATCAAAATGACCATTCTACATCTAGAATAATCCTATTCTTTTTTACCATCTATGGAAAATGTGGGACTTAACGGCTAAGGAGAAAGCATGAAGCTGCCTGAGATCTCTCTGACAAAGGACTCATCATTACTGGTTACCACCTCTTTATTTTCCAAAGTACTCTATGCCTATAGTCTAATTTGATTTGCAAATCCATTGTTACAGGGATCAAGGAAGAGGCTATATTTATTATTATCATTTGAAACATGAAGAAACTGGCTTGTTAGTAACCATGAAAAAAAGGGCCAATATCATCTAATAGCTGACTCCATCAGTTTGCACAACTATTATATAATGGAGTGCTATTTCCAAGATTTTTGATTTTTGGTATTTTTCCCAGATATCTGCTTACTTGTTTTCTTTTGATAGTAGGACTTCTTTAAATTACATATTATAATGAAGTCCCCCCTAAAAAATAGAGTCAAGCTGAACTATTGTGGTCAAGTTAGGAAGGTAGATACAGTGGCCAATTTACTGGACTTCCCCTTTGCATCTCCTAAAATGACCTGAGTAGGTGAGAGGAAGCATCTAGTAGCTTTAAGGAATCCCATTTCCTTCCACCTAATAAAGCTTGCTAAAATGCTGTAAAATAAATAGAAAAGAGCACCTGCCAACTTCTAGGTGGCCTTGCCCTACTTGGGTTTCCTCTCTTTGAAATCTGCTTTTGCATTAAAGCACTGTCCATCAACTTCAGTGTATTGTTAAAGATTAATACTTTTTTATATTACTTTGGGTGCACCAAAATGATACCTGCCTTCTTGTTGATAGAGATGCTAAATGCACATTCTGAGGACAGCCATGTCTTGGGCACAATACAGAATGGACAAATAATTGAAACTTCTTTTAATGCCAGCACTACCCTATAGCTGCTTTTGACCTAAGATGGTATTAATTGTAAGTGATTATTTTTCAACTCTTGCTGTTACCCCTCTTCCTGAGTCTTTCTGCTTTCTTTCTAACTCCCCAAATCAAAACCTAATCCTCTGAATGGAATACATTTTTTTAAAAAATGAGTCTCAGTCCTTAAGTGGTTAAGTTGCACCTCTGGGATCTCACAGAACAATATCAGTCATCTTATGTCAAGAAAAAAATAATGTCTAATATTTGACAGAAATAAATTACTTCATATGGGACAGCTACATTTGGTCTGATACTTGTTGTCAGCTTTCACTGGGAGACGAGGAACTAAGAAATAGATTTCATCAAATTCTGAGATGGGAGGAAATGAAATCTTAGCAAAGAAAACAAGTTATGCCTCTGAAATGAATTGTATGAGCGGGAAGATATATCAGGTGAAAAGTGAATGTTAAAATCATTTACCAACAGATGACATAAAACATTTTGGACAGATATTTAAGGGTAGAAAGCCCTGATATTACCAGTTTATAAAATATTCATGTATTCAAGAAAACTAAATGATCTCTAGATTTGGGAATTGCTTGTAAACATTCTCTGGCTTTAGCAGTATGTTTTTTTCTTCATGATACTCCTATTTTTTTTCCCCATGTGTTGCCTATTTGATGTGGAATTAAAAAGATATTTTGTAGTGTAAATTTAATCCCTTAGCTTGAATGTATCTAAAGTAACTTCTCAACACTTGCTCACCTGGATCACCACAGATTTAAATAAAATGACCCTATGTACTGTCTTGCATCAATAAAGAATGAAACATCATATTTGTCAAAAGAGGAGGAAAGGACCAGATAGTTTAGGGGATTAAGGGTGGGCAATGGAGCCTTTCAACTCTAAGTCACTTCTTGCCATCTGTTTGTGGTAGGTCAACTTGACAGAAATCATTACTATTTAAAGGCTGTTGAGTTGTCTCCTGCTTGTCAAAGACATGGCAGTCTTCATTTAGCTCTTGTTAGACAGATGTCCATATCACACAAAACCCGTCCTGATTAGCAAACAGTGAATTTATCCCCTTAGGGCAGTCTGAAGCTTTTCTACCTCTGCCAACAAGGGAGAGAAAATGCTGTCTCAGGTGCTATCCCCAGACAAAATGCCTCTGATACTTTATCTATGTTTTATCCAAGGAAGATCACTTGGAGATGAATATTCTGCTCTTTTCAGTCGATTTAAAATAGCTTACTCCCCAAAGTTAAAAGACCCTAAAAATGCAGTTTGCAAAATTTAAATAGATGGACTTTCATGAGTATTAATTACACAATCACACACACACACACACACACACACACACACACACACACACAAACCCAACTGCTTTTGGAGAAAACTATATTCCTTGCACTCTCTCATTTCAAATCTTAAAATTTAAGAAGAGACTATTATATAAATTTAAAAATATTTTATGAGTAACATATATACAGAAAAGTTCTAAAATGATAAGATTTTAAAAAGTGAACATACCTATGTAGAAAGTGTCTTCATTAACATGCAGACCATGATCACAATCCTCAGAAAGTTTCCTGTGCTCACATTTATCTCAGTTCCTACCTTCTCCCAAAAGTATCCTACATATTTTCTCTGTTACTGTTGGTATTTGAGAGATTATTAATATAACTTATTTCTTGAACAGTTTTATCTAAGTTTAGGGCTAAAAACTTGCTTGATTATAAGTAGCAAAATAAAGATATGGGATATTGACATTTGAAGATGAGATTTATAAGCTTAAGACTTGGATTACCTTTGGCCAAAGTTTATCAAAGTTTATACATTTATTTACAGTGGTTTCATGTTAGATTTGACTATAGATGAAGGTAATAAAGGGGAGGGGGACAATAAATGCAAGATCAGACCATAAGAAAAAAGTTACACAGAAACATGATGAAAGAAGTGAAGTAGAAATAACTCTGCATTAAGTGTGGAATTTTATTTCTAATAATTATATTGTAATCTTAGGTGGAATATTTAACTCCTTTGGGTTTGATTGCTTCAAATATAAATGGGAATTCTAAAAACAACTTGCTGAAGTCACTTCTTACTAAAATCTGTGATTCTAGTAAGATAGTAAAAAAAACATTTTTTCCACTTTTTGCTCTCTTATCACTGTCTCTACTGCAAAGTTGGAAGATTGGTGTCTTTTTATTTTTACATAAGTAGGGGCGGGAGATAGGGACTTCTCATGTTACCTGTTTCGAGCTGGGGAATACAAGATGTGGGAATGAAACTGTCTTTTTGCCAAGGTCACAGCTGAAATGTCTATTTTAGACTATCTCAAGCCATGAGGCAATGCTAACTTTGTCGTTCTTAGCAAATATCTTTGAGAGGTAGGATACAGACTTAATCTTTCACATTATACAGATAAGAAATGAAATCACTGAGCGCTCAAGTGATTTATGAAGCAGCAGGTAAACGTTAGAAGAGGGGAAAAAAGGAAATTTGGTCTCTTGTCTTTTCTTTCAGGATTCTTTTCGAGGACTTCCTGTTGCTCCTGGACCTTATATGCATTTTTGATAGCCCCTTGTATGAACACTACAGAAAGTATATTCTGCGGAAGGTGGAATGTGAAAAAGACAAAGGGGATTTTTCTCATTAAGCCCTTGACCTATGGTGTTCGGTTCTCCCCGTATTAAGTGCGTGGACAAACTGCTTAATGGCAGAAATGTTACTGCCAGAACTTTAAAGAGGTTAATCAATACTGAGCCTCAATCAAAATTTACCATTATGTTTCCAAACACTGGAGTCCTCATGGAGACTTTTACATATTCACTGAAATGTTTTTAGAACATAGAGGTCGGGCTTTTTCAATTGTTCAAGTGTTGCCAACCATCAGCAGTTCCCTGTAGATTATAAACAAGGAACAGAGCCACTGTCCTCCTATTTGATACTTGTTTTCCCAGAAGAGAGCCGGAACTGCTGGCTGAAATGTCAGAATAAAACAAGATTTGCCTATTTTTAGCTTCAGCTCATACAGTTTCCCTCCTCTTTAATCATATATCAAGATTTTAAACCATCCACCTTTTGAGAAGCTTCAAGTAAAAGAGAGCTGAACTCAATAAATATGCAAAGTAGTTTCATATGAATTATTGCAATATATAGTAACAGTAGTTTTTAATAATTATTATTATAGGAACATGCAATTTTGTTCTTATTCTTTGGGATTTTGTTTTTGGCTGTCCTCATCAGTGTATAATTAGATCCCTGGTTACAAAATTGAGCACAATGTCAAAGGTTCTACAAGGAATTCAAGAAAAAAAAAAAAAAAAAAAAGCAAGACATTAGTGTCCTAAGCAGAACGTTCATCTCAGGAAATATCATTACTTTTTCCCATCCCATGACATGAACAGAGAAAATGTAAGAAAAAGGAGTTTTGTCAATTTCTAGCTTCAAAGAAGAGCATGTTGGACAGTAGAGTAAGAAGTAGGAAGGTTTCAATTGCATTGAGATCTCTGGTAATCTAGTGGGAGTACTTAGCTTACAGCAGTCTTATATCACAGTAATATGTCTTTTATGGTAGATGATGATTTGGTAAAAAATTAAATTGAAGTGTAGGTGAGCATTTGACCTAGAGGCATGAATAAATTAGATACTCCATTCATTCAACAAATATTTATTGATGTCTACTGTATGCTTTAGATCATGGAGTAGAGAGAACAAATAGTTGTATAGATTGCCTTCTGTGGGGGGGGGGAGTGGATAGATAACAACCATATAAATGTATATATCAGACAGTGCTCACAGCTATGAGGGTTACGGACAGATAGTGGAAGTGATTTTAGCTCAGAATGCGTAATGATGGAAGTCTTGCTTGATAGTATTGGGCAAAGACCTAAGCAAAGTTCAGGAATGAGGCGTATGCATCCTACCTGGGGAAGGAATGTTTTAGGCACTGCGATGGGACATGCAGAGTCATTGAAATGGAAATATACCTGATGTATTTCAGGAGGAATACAGAGAGCAGTAGGCACAGTGAGTATTCAGGAAAATGGTAGGACTGATGTGAGAGGTAGGAGGGGGCCAGAACATGAAGTACCTTAGAGGTTATTACAAGCATTTTGGGTTCTACTCGGAGTGAGGTGGGAGGGTTTTAAACTGTTTTAAAGTATCTACCAAGGAAATTTGTGATCCTATTTGCCTTTTAAAAGGATTTTTCTGCCTGTTCTATGAGTCCAGATTGTTGGATTCCCAGGATAGAAAGCAGTGAGACCAGTAAGGATATAAATATATCATTCTAGGCAATAGCTGCAGGTGTTTTTTCAGCTAGCTGGTAGCAATGAGAATACTTATATGAAGGGTGATTCTGGGTATATGTATAAAAGATCTATCTGATGACGACACATTGAATATGAGGTGAGAGAAGGAAGAATAGAGAATGATACCATGGCTTTTGGCCCAAGGAAGTGGTAAGATGGACTTGCTATTCACTAAGTTGGAAAAGACTGTGAAAGAAATGGATTTGGGGAGCATGGGAGTGGCAAGGTTCATAAGAACTAGGATTTCAAGTTTGGACAACTTAAATTTGAAATTCTATTAGACTTCCAAGTAGAGATATAAAATCAGTGGCCAGATATATGAATTGAGTTCAAAGAACAAGTCAAGGCTAGTTTTATAAATCGATGCATCCTCAGTCTATAGATGGGTTTAAAGCCAAGAATCTGAGTGAGTTCACCTAAGAAGTAAGCAAGTTGGTATTCTGAATGAAGTTATTTATTAATAAACCATAAATAAGAGGTTATCTCTAAGCCCTTTGATTCCTCAAAATCTAATAAAAATAGTCTTAACAATCGATTGGAGATGTATTTATAATATATTCGAGGCTTAAGTTCTTGGGAATCATTTCTATAGTTTATCAAACTTCAGACAATGAGTTATAGCACCATTATCTGGACTTTACAAGAAATCTGGTTAGAGCATTTTTCACTTAGTCTTGTGTACAGAAATAGAACATTGTCTTCTGTCCATTGTTTTTAACCCCACTTCAGTTGTGTGACATTCTTTCATCCATCCTCAAAAGATTGCTTATCAGATAGAACACTGCCTTTACAGTGAAATACTGATTAGTTTGTGGGAGTATTTTCTGGAGTTGATATATCAATGCACAGCATTTCATTTTAAAAGAAATTTAACTGTTTAAGGCAAAGTTTTTCAAAGCACATTCCAAATAGCATTAATTTCTGAGTATTTAAATCTGGAAAATATTAAACTAAACAGGTTTTTATACTGCATCACTTCTCGGGCCCTTTAATAAACTAATGAGCCTTGAGTCTACAGAAAATAAAAGAAGCTAAGGGTAGTTTTTTTGTCATCTCTAATTGGTCTTCGAATCTTTTTTTTTTTTTTTAAGTTTATTTATTTTGAGAGTGAGGGAGCATGCACACGTGAGCGGGAGAAGAAAGAGAGGGAGAGAGGGAATCCCATGCAGTCTCTGAACTGCCAGCATGGAGCCTGATGTAGGGCTTGAACTCACAAACTGTGAGATATGACCTGAGCCAAAACCAAGAACCAGATGACTAACATACTGAGCCACCCAGGCACTGGTCTTTGAATCTTGTTTTTAAAGTACAAGTCTTACAGGGCGCCTGGGTGGTTCAGTTGGTTGGGCGTCCAACTTCGGCTCAGGTCGTGATCCTGCAGTCTGAGTTCAAGCCACATGTCGGGCTCTGCACTGACAGCTCAGATCCTGAAGCCAGCTTCAGATTCTGTCTCCATCTCTCTCTGCCTCTCCCCTGCTCTCACTGTGTGTCTCTGTCTCTCAAAAATAAAATAAAAACATTAAAAAAATTTAAAGTACAAGTCTTAGGTCTAGTGTCATAGGAATAGGCTTATTCAGTGGTCAAAGTGTATAACATTAAGTATTCAGTATTCTTTGATTTTGAACAATAAAAGTGACAAATTCTTCATAACATTACTAAATGCCAGTTGCTATTCTTTATATGAATTATCTCATATATATATATATATATATATATACATATATATATATATATATATATATATATATATATATATATACATATATATATATATATATATATATATATATATATATATATATATATGGTGCACACTGAAATTATTCCCATGTTACAGGTGCAGAAACAAAACTGAAGTAAGGCAGCTCTCACAGAACTACTTGATGGGAATACTACAGTTTAAACCTAGATCCTTTAAGTTCACAGCCAGGTTACCTAGTCATTACTTCTCAAAGCATGATCTCTGGACCAGAAAAATTAGCATTGCCAGGGAACTTATTAGAAATACAAATTCAGTCCCATGAGTCAGCAGCCATAGAGGTGGAGCTCAGTGCTCTGTGATTTAGCAAACCTCCCACAATAACCTAACACTGCAGTATAAGAACCTCTAGTTTAATTCATTGAAATTGAAATAAATTGAAATAATACCAGTATATGGTAGAGAAGTCTAAGAAGGTGACTGGGTTAAAGGAAATAATCACCTATTTGTTCACAATTAGAGATCTCAACTTTTATTTTAAATCAGAAACACTCATGGAGTTCTTAAAACACCAAGATGACCCTCCAAAGCCTTAGGTGAGGCCTGATAGAAAAGCTACAGGTGATTTTAATGCATTACCAGAATTGGGTTAAGTACAGAAATTAATCAGGGACAGTCCCTTGCTAGTCTAGATCAGTGCTTCCCCAAACTTTGGAATACCCAGGGGATGTTATTAAAATTAGATCCCATTCTACTAAGTCTCAGATAGGGTCTAAGATGTTGCATTTCTATCAAGCTTCCCATTGATGTTGATACTGTGTCTGAAAACACACATTAACATTAAGTAACAAGGATTTAATTTACCCTATAATTTCTCATTTTCTCATACATTACCTTACATTTAATGACCATAAAATGAAGAGCTTAAATTCATTTTTAAAACCCATCTAAAGGAATTCTAAGTACTCTAGCACACTGTGTTAGCATTTTAGCTATTGTTTTCCCTGTTATATGGTTACTGACCAACCATCTTGTTCTACCTGGAACAGGTTAAGAAAGTGGATGCAGGACATTCAGTGATAAACTGAGTCAATACCAAACAAATTGGGATGATTTTATCATCCTGCAAGCATGTGTACTTCCATCTGTTATGGAGGGAAATCCTGTCCTAACCTGGATATACATTCTAGTGAAATGACTACTCTTAGTGTTATGCTGTATGTCAGAAGATGTGGGAGTGAATTCGGTTTACAGAAGCAGGTTACTGAACAATCTCTGATAATTTTACATCTGTCTAATATTCACAGACTAACTGGTATACACAGCCATAATTTGAACTTACATCCCCTGGCTTTCAAGCCCTCCATCTTAACTACTCTCCTAGGCCAACGGCTCCTCTAATGCCTCAAAGTTAACTTTTCTCAAAAGTTAGGTGAATGTGGCTCAAATGTGCTAATAAATGAACTTTATCTTTTCTATTAATTTTTCACCTCATCCTTTAAAGATTATATTTTGGAAGTTTCTCTGTATATTTTAAAATAAATACAGAAAATATTTGCTGCATGCACAAAATACTCCTGATATGCATGATCCAAAAATTATGGAAACTGCCACCACCTGTGAATCATCTCCTTCCCTCCCTTCCACTCCCCTCCCCTTCTCATTTCTTTTCTCCATCCATCCTATTTCTAAGGCTCTCCTTTAGGAACTTCATTCATTGCCTTTGCCTAAATATGCCTAAATTGTATAAGTGACTTAATAAATGAATCTATGTTAATATCAAGTTTGAAGTATTGGAAATAGAATTAGTTCAAGGGAATTCTAGGCTATTTTAATATATTTAGTGCTAATTTGTTTAATATTCTGATATCCTATCTGTATAAGCTCTTAAGACATTCCTAAGAATTTTAGCAACACAGAATGAGTTTGAAATCCTGTGCACAGAATCAAGATTTGAAATGACCCCAATAGGAGGCAAAATCCTTGAAACTGAAATATATTTCAATATTTGTGTATTTTAATATGTTTCATATATGCTAGAAACACATTTAAAAAATAATTTAAATTGTAATTCCTTAAATTATTCTTCAAAATCCAGGTTCCATTTACCGATGCAGAAAGTTTCTACTAACACATCAAGGCATTATTTGATCTATTTGAAAAAAATAAAACACATTGTAAATTTAATCAAGCTAAAATATTAATTGAGAGTATCCTAAAATGGACTTTCAATTAAGTTCTCTATTTTTTTCTGTGCAGATGATAAAAATTACATTATTCAGTATGACCATTTTTTTAAGTTCCTTTAAACATTCATCACTTAACCAAATAACAGGACAGTTCCACTAGAATAATTTTCAATGCTGGGTTAAAATGCTTTTCTAGACAATTAGGGCCTTTCTGTTCAACAGGAATGAAAACAACATCAGTACTTGAGTACTTAAAAGGCACTACACTGTGTGTTTTGCGTGGATTTCTTAATTACTATTTATGACAAAACAGTGTTCCACTCAGTTTGGCCACATTCGCCTTCTTGACATACTTGCCGATCTTGGCCTTGGGGCACCCCTCTCCTCATTTTCCTCTCCTATGAAAGCAACATCTTAATGTCTTTTGCAGTCTCCTCCTTCTCTACCCAGATTTTTAGTTCTAGAATTCCCATGGCATAACCCCATGTGGTGGGTTGAACAGTGCCACCAACATGGTATGTCCAAAGCCTAACATGTTATACTTGTGAATATGACCTATTTGGAAATAAGGTCTTAGCAGATGTAATTAAGTTAAGAATTTCAGGTTAGGGGCTGCCTGTGTGGCTCAGTTGGCTGACCATCTGACTCTTGATTTTGGCTCAGGTCATGATTTTATGGCTCCTGGGTTCAAGCTCCATGTCAGGCTTTTTTTTCTGACAGCATGAAGAGGCTTGGAACCCTCTCTCTATCTCCCTCTCTCTCTGCCCCTCCCCACTTTCTCTCTCTGTCTCTCTCTCCCTCTGCCTCTTTCTAAAATAATGAATAAACTTTTTTTTTTTTTAAACAAGAATTTTATGTTGGTATTGTACTGGAAATAGGATGGATGCTAAATTTAATGACTATTGTTTTCGTAAGACAATGAAGAGGGAGATTTAAGACAGAGAGAAAAAGACCCTGTGAGGACAGAGGCAGAGATTGGCCACAGGCCAATGAATGCCAGGAGCCACCAGAAGCTAGAAGAGGCAAAGAATGACCTGTCTCTGGAGACTTGAGTGAGAGGATGACCCTGGCAACACCTTCACTTTTGCCTTTTGTCCCCTGAAATTGTAAGAGAATAAATGCCTATTTCAAGCCACTCAATTTGCAGTGATTGGTTATGAGAACATTAAGAAACTAATACACCCCATGCCTCTACTTTTTTTCTTTCTTTTTTCTCTAGCTTCTCCAACCTTATGTATCAAGTATATACTGAGGAATTAGAAATTTTACTTATATTATAAGCTTCTCCCTTGTGCTTTAGATGTCTATCTGCTTTGTGTTTCTACTCGGCTGTCTTATCACTCAAAATTGATATGTCTTCAAAAGCTCTTAATTACTAAACCTTCCAAAAAGAAGAAACAGTTTTATTCTCAGTCTTATTTATGTCTGTTTGTCATGAACATCTCTCCAATTGTCAGGAGACAACTAGAATCATTCTTCATGTTCTTTTGTCTTAACTGCCCCCACCCCAGTATCTAATTTGTCAGCACTCTTATGATTTATGACTTAGAAACATTTCTCAAATCAATTAATTTCTCCTCATCTTCATTTTTCTACACATGTTTTCTGTTTTTTACCGTATCTCCCTTCCCTTACTGGTTTTCCTAGTTTCTTGTCCCTCCTAGGAAGCTCTTTCATATGCAGAAACCAAAGAAATCTTTAAAAATATAAATTGGATAATGTTATTACCCTGTCTAAAATCATAAAATGGCTTTATTTTGTACTTACTGGAAAATCCATAGTTTTTCTCACTGCATGTGAGGTCCTATATGGCAAGGTCCTTGCTTATTCTGTACCTTTATTGGTACCACCCAATCTAAGTGGGACTGCTTCCATCCGCTAGTTTTTAAATAGCACTTATCACAATATGTACTCACATACTCACATGTATTTATTATTTTTTACTCACTAAACTGTAAGCTCATGAAAGTTAACATGTCTTTTTTTATTCACAAATTTCCTTGGATCAAGGGCAGTGCCTAGCACTCTGTAACAATTTTGAGTGGATGAAATAATGAAAAAGATGTGTATACCCTTGATATATGTTTGTCAGGTTCTCATAAAAGCTTTTAATTGCAGAACTTCAACAGATAGTACTCCTGAGAGCTACTTACCTGTATCATTAATTTGTATTTTTAAAGTTTTTTTTTAAATTCAAGTTAGTTAACATACAGCGTAGTATTGCTTTCTGTATTTTTTATTAGTATTTCATACTTACTGGGCACTTACTTTGTTCGAGGTACTGTATTAAACTCTTTCGCTATATAATCTCATTTAGTCCTTACAATACCCAGTGAGATAGATACTTAAGTGATTTCTTTCTACAAATGAGAATTGTTATGCTAAGAGAAACAAAGTGATTTGCCCAAGACAACACAACTCACACAAGCAAAGTCAGGTCTGTGGGAGGAGAATCTACACCCACTGTGACTGTGTCATTTTCCAGGAAACTACTTCAGGATTTCAGTAGTACCTTCAAATCTTTCTTTTTAATCATTGATTTTCCTACCATGCAAAGAAAAACTATATTCAAAATTAGGCAACAAGACGTTAGAGCATTTCTCTTGGAAGTCTCAGGGCAGGGAGTTGATGACTTTATTTCCAAAGAATTGTTTTAAAGGAAATCTTCACTTGCAAAATATATTGTCATGATTATTCTTTAAATCTAGGGGTGCTCAAAGATTTTGTTAGGTGGACATATCAGCGTTAAGTTTTCAAAAATAGATATAAGTGAAATTCTTCAGGGCTCAATGACCAAAGCAGAACTGGCAAAGTTTGGATTCAGCAAAATTTTTTAATTGCCATAAGCCCCAAGTTGATTTTTATTACACAGTTCTGTTGACATACTTATTCAATTGACATGAGGTGGTTAATTTTCTGTGTCAACTTGGCTACACTATGGTACCCGGTTGTTTGGTCAAACACCAGTCTAGATGTTTCTTTGAAAGTAGTCTTTAGATATGATTAACATTTAAATCAGTACAGTTTGTGTAAAGGAGATTAGCCTCAATAATGAGGGTGGACCATATCCCATCAGTTGAAGGTCTTAAGAGAAAAAAATCCAGGTCCCCTGAGGAAGAACTTTTGAACTCAAGACTGTAACTTCCTTCTACTCTTCCTGGTTCTCCAGCCTGCTAGCCTGCCCTGCAAATTTCAGACTTTCCAGCTTCTACAATATTATGAGCCAATTCCTTAAAATAAATCTTTCTCTCTATATATCTACACAATCTATTGGTTCTCTTTCTCTGGAGAACCCTAACATACCATGTAACACACATGTGAAGGAAAAGATTCTAACAGTTTTACTTCTCTTTTTATTTTATTTGTTAAAGCAGTCACAAAGTTACCATGAGTTTCAAGAAAAGGAGAAATAGGATTCACCTCTTGATAGGGAGTGTCAAGGTTCTGGGAGACCATGGCAACCCCCAAACTGGCGATTTTGCCAAGGTCATTTTTGCAAAATACAACCTGACACATAACACATGTCCTGATTTGTGATTCTCCCCTGCCTGTTATTAAACCAAATACTTCAATATTTTTCTCTCCTTCAAAGAAAATTCCACCTCCTCTATGAAGGCTTTATTGATTACTGCTTTACCTTTTTGATGTCACTTATCATCAATGTTATTTGGTATTTAAATGCATCTTACACATTGTACTTTGTAACCAGAGGTTATAGTAGTGGGAAAACAAAACAAAACAAAACAAAACAAAACAAAAAAACACCAAGTATGGGATCTGGAATTAGACAAGGTTCAAAGCCAACTCTGCTACCTCTTAGTGGGACAATTGATGAATTAATGAATCTCTCCAAGCCTCAGTTTTCTTGTCTATAAAATGGTAACATAATAGCACTCATTGTATGGTTGCTGTTATAAAATAAATGAGAGAACATCCATGAAGAATTTTTTGTAATTGTACCTAACATTTGTTGATCAGTCTCTCTACGTGAGGCTGGCTGCTCTATTCATTGTGTGATTCAGACAACACGGCAGCACAGGTCATTATTATCCCCATTTGATAGGTAAGAACGTTGAAATCTGTGTTGTTAATGTGAGTCAGTCAAGGTACACAATCTAGGAATAATAGAAAAGCTGAACTTTGAGTTCCTAAGTTACAGTACATTATTCCTTCACCATATCGTGATGTCTCCCTCTTTTATTCTCACTGTGGAGACTACTGTTGTATTTTACCCACCGTTGCTGAGTAGGACCTATTAAATAAATGAATATTCAAGTGTGGTTTTTTCAGCTTTACTGAGATATAATTGAGAAACAAAATTGTAAGATATTTAAAGAGTACATTGTGATAATTTGATACATTATGAAAACATTCCCATTCATTCAGCACTTCATATATTCATATACATATATTTTTATATAACAAAAATATATGTAATATATATTTATATTTTATTTCTGTGAGGACATTTACATTCAATCCTTTTAGAAAATTTCCATTATGAAATCCAACGTTAACAACTGTAGTCACCATGTTTTATATTAGATCCTTAGGCCTTATCCATCTTATAAATGAACATTTATACACCTTTACTGGCCTCTCCTTATTTTCCCCACTCCTAGCCCCTGCAACTTTTCTACACTGTATTTCTGTAACTTTTCTTTTCTTTGTTGTTGTTGTGCTTGTTGTTTTTAAGATTTCTCATATGAGTGATACCATGCAGTGTTCACCTTTCTCTAGCTGGCTTATTTCGCTTAGCATAATGCCTCAAGTTCCATCTATGATGTTGCAAATGGCAGGATTTTCTTCTTTCTCATTGCTGAATGATATTGTATTGTGTGTGTCTGTGTGTCTGTGTGTGCACATGTCTGTATCTAACATCTTCTTGATCAGTTCCATCTATTGACTGACACTTAGATTATTTCCATATCTTTGCCGTTGTGAGGAGTGCTGCAGTGAACATAGATGTACAGACAGCTTTTTGATACCCTGCTTTCATTCTGTTTGGATGAATACTCAGAAGTGGGACTGTTGGATCGTATGATGGTTCTATTTTTAATTTTTTTGAGCAATCTCCATGTCTTTTTCCACTTTTGCTATGCCTGTTTACATTCCCACCAACATTACGTAAGAGTTCTCTTTTTTCCACACTCTTCACAGCACTAATTAGCTCTTGTCTTTCTGATGATAGCCATTCTAACAGTTGTGAGGTGATATCTCATTGTGGTTTTGATTCGTCCTTCCCTGATAATTAGTGATATTGTGGATCTTTTCATGTACCTGTTGGCCATTTGTATGTCTTTGGAAAAATGTCTGTTAGCTTCCTGTGCCAATTTTTTTAATTAGATTGTTTGGGCTTTTATGCTATTGAGTAGTATGTGTTCTTTCAAATCTCATTAATCACAAATTGCATTCATGTAGATCATAAAGTCACACCAAGAGTGTGATTTTTGTATTTCAGATTCTAGTAGAAGATTTAGAGGTATTTTAAAAGAAATCTTGTTGATCTTAATACTTGATAAACTTTGTGAAATGAAACCAACTGGTTATTATAGACATGTCTGGTATTGCTAAGGGTCTTCAGTAATGAAGACCATTCACCCTAGACTTATCAGTTAGTAACATTTATCTTAGGATTATTATCATGATTATAAATTTAACTATTAAACTTCTTTTTATGAACTAGTACTTTTGGAGCAGACAGATCTATTATACACTCTAGCTCTTAAGCTGTATTTAAATTAAATGTCATTATATATGGTACAAACAAAAAGTTTTAAGAACATTGTGGTAATGGAGATTTTTAAGCAGTTATCTCAAATTTCACTTAGTCTGCTGAACTGGATCTGGAACTTTGAAACACCAGATAAGGTGTCAGCATTCCAAGATATTAGAAAGAATTTTGACTCCAAGTGGTGGTGTGACTTGAAATCTTTCAACGTAGCTGAATTTTAGATATGTTGTATGTGAAATGTGTATGCTACACAGATGATGTCTAAGAATCTTCAAAGTTCTAAAATGTAAAATTATAGAAAATATTGTTTGACTCGAGTCTAAGTCAAGTCCCCAATTTTTTTGGTTGGTTAGTTAGTTGGTTGGTTGCTTTCCTGTGTGTGTGTGTGTGTGTGTGTGTGTGTGCGCGCGCGTGTGTGCGCGCGCGTATGTGTGTGTTTTCCTCTTTGTTTTGCTCAAATACAGGGTTTTCAAATACATGAAATAATCTTTTTTTTTTTGATGCTTGATGCATACAAACAGTAAAGCTTACTAAAAGAAAATCAGAAATATAGTCCATCTTAAAAACTAATGGGAAGACTGACAAAATTGTACCAATAATTAGAACACAGCACCAATGAATTGGGATGGAGTACTAGCTCTCCTGCTGTAGAAGGACTATACCTTCACCAGGTTAATGGTAGACCCATTTTACTCATTAACATTAACATTTTTGTCCCTGCATTAATATGAGTGTGAGTCCCATATTCTGAGCAAACCATAATCTTTGCGTTTTAATTTCCTTTAATCCTAAGGAAGAAACAATAAATCCATCATAATATAGTGTATACTGTCATAATATTGAATTTCAAGGATGTAGACATTTTTTATATATTAAAATGTAGGTGTAGGAAATGTACCAGTAGAGTTACAGTGCTAGTTTAGAGCTGTAGAATATCAAATAAAAGTATTTCCCTAAATCAGGTAAGTGAAATACTAGTTAAAAAGTAGGGGGCACCTGGGTGGCTCAGTCGGTTGAGCATCAGACTCTTGATTTTGCCTTGGGTCATGATCCCACAGTCATTGGACAGGACCTGGCATCAGGCTCCACACTGGGGGTGCAGCCTGCTTGATACTCTCTTTCTCTCTCTCCCTCCCTCCCTCCCTCCCTCTGCCCCTGTCCTCCCTCCCCCACTCACATGCTCTCTCTCTCTCTCATATAAAAATTTTAAAAATTTAAAAAAATAGTTGAAAAATAGTAGTACAGTTGTCTTCTAATAATATGACAGAGTAGACACTCAGATAAGTCCTTTTTTAATAAAACATCTAGATTTGGGGAATGGAAGTGACAGCATATATTATTAATGTGTTGCTGGGCTCATACAAGTAACAGGCACCTTTATGGTCCCTCTATACCAAACATGTAAAAAATACCATAAATCTCAAACCAGATCCATGAGGATATGATAGATTCAATCTAAAGGAAAATGCCTAAAGCAGTGCTGATTTCAGGGAAATAACTCTTTCTTAAAAGAATTTTATTATTAAAGTATAGTTGACATACAATGTTATATTAGTTTCAAGTGCACAATATAGTGACTTGACACTTTTATACATTATGTAACACTCACCATGGTAAGTATAGTCACTATATAGTGTTATTACAATATTACTGACGATATCCCCTATGCTGTATTTTTTTAATTTTTAATTTCCATGACTTATTTGTTTAATAAGTGGAAGTTTGTACCTTTGAATTCCCTTCATCTATTTTGCCTTCCCCTCAACCCCCCTCCCTTCTGACAACCACTAGTTTGTTGTCTGTATTTGAGTCTGTTTTGTTATTTGTTTCTTTGTTCATTTGTTTTGTTTTTTTAGATTTCAGGGAACTAACTCTTTGTCCTTCAGCAAGGTGGGGCAGTTGAAACCTAGATTATTTTTTAGGTGATGTATAGGGCAAAAACAAGCCACCCCAAAATGGGCCACTTCAGCAAGAAGACTATTTTGATTTGTAAGCAATCAAAACCCATCAGATTTAGGAAAAGCTCTTTACCTCCCATTTAACTGCCTAAAAAGAATTTAGATAGAAGACCTGCTCCAGGAAAAGAATTATCATTGTAGAATTATAATAGGAACTAGGTATGGTAGGCAGGGAGGAATGTACCAAGACCAGTCTGATCAAAGTCGCATTGTTTATGAGTGGTTCAGGAAACATTTGTTTACCAAACCTTTCATTCTACCTGATGATTGTATTCCTTCCCTTTGAAATTCCAGACCCCTACTCCTTTTTCCCTTAGTTCAGGATAACACATATACTTCATTTTTCTTGACTGTCTTTGGAATTTGTCCTTTGGAATTTCCATGTTTATGTGGATTCCCTGTACATATGCTATTAAATTTGATTGTTAATATATCTCATGTCATTTGATTCTTAGTCTGGCTAGAAGAGTCATGAATGGGACAGGAATTCTTGCTCTGTGACAGTAGGTATACTCAAAATATACTCAAGTGGTACCAAGAAAATTGCACTGATTGACTTCCAGCAAAAGTAAAAACAGAGAAGGAAGGAAGGAAGGAAGGAAGGAAGGAAGGAAGGAAGGAAGGAAGGAAGGAAAGGAAGGAAGGAAGGAAGGAAGGAAGAGAGGAAGGAGGGAGAGAAGGAGGGAAGGAGGGAAGAAGGATAAACCTAAACCCAGTGGCTTAAAACAATAGAAATTTATTTTCCCACGGTTCTGAAAGCTGAGAGTCTGAAATCAATGTGTCAATAGAACTGTGCTTTCTCTAAAGGTTCTCACAGAGATTTTTTTTCTTCATGTCTTCCAGCTTCTGGTATTTCCAAGTGTTTTCTTGGATTTTGACCTTATCACCCACTCTGCCTGTGGGATAGATAACATTGTACCCTCCTCTTCTGTCAAGTCTCCTCTGTGTATATCTATTATAAAATAATTGTCATTAGGGGCACTGGGGTGGCTCAGTCAGTTAAACATCCCACTCTTGGTTTGGACTCATGTCATGATCTCATGGTTTCATGGGTTCGAGCCCCAAGTCAGGCTATGTGCTGACAGCACAGAGACTCCTTGGGATTCTCTTTCCCTCTCTCTCTTCCCTCCCCCGCTCATGTTATCTCTGTCTCTCTCAAAAATAAATAAACACATAAAAATTTAAAAAATTAAATAATTGTCATTAGGTATAGGACTTACCTAGATCATTCAGAATGATCTTGTCTTAAGATACCTAATTCCAAGGGCGCCTGGATTGCTTAGTCAGTTAAGCCTCTGACACTAGGTTTTGGCTCAGGTCATAATCTCACAGTTCTTGAGCTCAAGTCCCACATAGGCTCTGAGCTGACAGCATAGAGTCTGCTTGGAATTCTCTCTCTCCCTCTCTTTCTGCCCCTCCCCTGCTCAATCTCTCTATCTCTCTCAAAATAAATAAATAAACTTATTTTTTTTTAAATTTTAAATAAAAATGGTACTTAATTCCATCTGCAAAGACTCTTTTTCCAAGCAAAAACAAATTCACAGTTTCTGGGAATTAGAATGTGGACATATCATTTGGGGGTCACCATTCAACCCACTGCAGTATTGTTATATGCACTTTTATCAAAAAAAAAAAAAAAAGTAGTCTGAATCAGTTAAGAAAAAGAGATTATGCACACATTCTTACTCTCATCTTTTCCTTCATATGTCCAAGTTATCAGGTTGAGAGTTTTAGGCCTGTTTTATGAACAGGCTAGTTGAAATGTGAGATACAATGCAAAAGAGAAAGTAGAAGTTGAATAAGTCCATGATAGCTGTCACAGACACTCTTGTTGTTCACCCAATAGCCATTTTTACTTTCATGTTTGTTCACGGAGCCTCAGTCTGATTCAGTACAGCAATATGCCCAGCAGTAGATTGAATGGTAATTAGGACAATTTAGGTATGACCATCCTTTCGTTGATATTTACTTTACAGCCTCTCTTCCAATTCAGGATACCCAGTGACATAGTTATAACCAACAGAATGTAAATGGCATATTGTTTTTCAATATCCAAAAAAAAAAAAAAAAAAAAAAAAAGTTTTCCTCTCTGGTAAAAGGAAAGTCCTTTACTTCTGGTTCCTTCTTCTGTGCTCAGATCACTGTTGTGAAGATACGATGTAGGGATGTGGCATCTGTATGTGACTCAAACCTAAGCCCAAGATAAAAATCCAATGACAACAAAGCAGGACATTGTTGAATAAATCCCATAATGGCCTTTTTCAAGCTTCTTCAAAACGAAATAAATAATGTGTAAATTAATAGAGCAAGTATTAGTTAGATTTTCTGTTACTTGAAAGCTAGAAATGTCTACCTAAAATTTCAGGTGATAACTTTTCCAGTCCTTCATTTCTTCATATTTTTGTGTATATGAAACATCAAATAACATCATGGTCTTTTGTTAACCAAACTCACTTTTACACAGTCAGAAACTAGAGGAAGCATTTGTGTTATTCAAGATTATTTTCAGTATTTACCACTGTCTACCCACTAGAATGAGGGAAATGATTTGTTAGGGCCCTTTTTAAACTTTTCACTCTCCTTTAAATAATTGAAAAATACTATCTTGTTATTGCTTTAATTGGGAAAATAAAATTAAATCCACAGGATTTAATTAAAGTTTTATTCTTTGTTTTTCTTCTTCTTTTAATATTTTCTAAGAAACACAATACTGCCATTTGATCCATACCCCTACCCCATTTTTTTTTCTTGATACATGAAACAATGCTTAAGAGCTGTCACATTATCATATGTACCTGACATATTTTCCGGGGAAATACAATGCTGACAGAAACAATTGACACCTAACATCTGAAATATAAACCTTTCTTCAGATTATTGACTTATGACTCTGGGAAGAACAGCCTTTGATAGCACTGACAATCACAACCTTGCTCTTTCAAAAGTATCTCTTTAAATGCCAGAACCTGCTTCTGTAGAGATTTGGGAGATTTACCTGATGTTGATGTGTAGTTTGGACACAGAAGGTTGTGCATCTCATGATCCACAAAAGACCTTTCCTGGTTTTATCTTTGCATTTATAGTTTTTGCTGAAATGAACGAAAAACATGTGTGATTACATTTTTGGTCATTCTTCATTATTTCACAGTGTTACCGAAACTCATCATCATGTCATTTAAAAAGTTATGGTGAGTTAGATAATACTGCTTTGTATTCCTAAGCAGTTAGGTCTCTCCTGGAGGCAGTGAACAAATTCACAGAGAAAGGTATCAAATTAATAATGGCTAAATCACAATCAATACAAATGCCAATGGACTCAATACTGATACTTTTTACTTAAATATTGCTTACATTACAATCAACTTTGTAGACCATTTAAAATGTGTAACAGCCATCTGGCCTAGTCTCAAGAATTTAAAAATTAACAGCTTTGTAGAACTCTCAAAAAGAGGCCTATTGTGTCTAATAAGCAATGAATTTCATATATAATAAATTCAAATATGATACAGTTGAATATATATTACAAGTGTCCCATAAAATGACTCTTCATTTCTACATATTTACCTATTTATGTACAAATATAAAATTACAAATGTATTTTAAGTATATCCTATCATTTCTCAGAATTTATGTCCTTGAAAGCCTGGGATTAAATATAGGATGGGTATCATGTAAATGACATTGTGCATGTTTGAATGAAGAGATTTTATCTATTTAAAAAGAGAAAATTTCTTATTCTATTTATTTCTAGGATTCTTTCCTTGGAGAATATTCTCAAACTGAGAAACAGTGTTTAAGTTCTGTTATTGCAACAAAGCTCTCTTCAGTATTGAATACACACACACACACAATTATTTATGGACCAACAAATTACAAACATCCAGATAGGGAGTCCAAAAATAGGCTTTGGAATTCAAATTCTACTTCTTTATTCAGTAACTTTATTCAGTGCACACACACACACACACACACACACACACACACACACACACACACTATTCAGAAAAGTTATTTGACATTCCTGAGCTTCAGGTTCCTCATAAGTGATACATAAGATATTGATATTGCCTCTTTCCATCTCTACCCATTAGGTGTCAGGTTTAATTGTATATTCAGATGCAATTCAATTCAGAATTTATGCTATGTCCCAAGATCCATGCTTCATCCCAACTTACTCTGGGTAAGCTCCCCTCTTCTGCCTGGCTGTAAGAGAATTCCCAATTGCTTCTGGGATAGCAAACTTTGAGGCTCTCATGTGACAGGAAAAGAGGAAGAGTCTTGGGTTAATATTCCATCCAAAATTATGTCCCCTTTGCCATGATTGAGTCACAAGTTCATTCTTAAGACAATTTATAAATTTTTTTTTTACATTTACTTATTTTTGAGACACAGAGTGAGACAAAGCGTGAGCAGGGTAGGGGCAGAGAGAGAAGGAGACACAGAATCCATAGCAGGCTCCAGGCTCTGAGCAAGTGGTCAGCACAGAACCTGATGCGGTGCTCGAACCCATAAACTGTGAGATTGTGACCTGAGCCGAAGTCAGATGCCCAACCGATGGAGCCACCCAGGCGCCCCTCAAGACAATTTATATAGCCAAGTGATTAAGCTGATACAAAGTCAACTCCAGAGGAAGCACTTAGGGAAAAGGGATATTACTCTGAAGGAACTCTGAAGAGTTGTTAGAAGAAAGGTTATTAATAGATGCTGGGCAGAAAAACCAACAAATGTTTGCTATACTTATTTAGACTGGTTCTTGGGAGGCTTAAATACATTAAGTTAACGGGATGCTTACATGTTGCCCAGGAATAGTAAGCATAATCAAGTTAATGGTTTTTAACACGGTTTATGATTTCTGAAGTCATTTTATATCTTTTATCATATTCAGCACTCACAACCCAAAATTCTTTTCAAGTTATCTTTTAGAGGTTGTTTCTGAATGTTAGCAGCTCAGGGAGGCTGTGCTACCAACCCAAGGTCATGCAGCTTATTGGCAGGAGGGCCTAGACTTATACCAAGTCTTACATCTCCATCAGGCCATAGGTGCCTAGTCAGGCATCTTGTGGATGTGATAACATTTGTTTTGTCTTAGTGATTTGTAAACCACTTACTACTTATTGCATATCTGGTTTCTTTCTTAAAATATGTTTTAAAATATGCCTTAAAATATGTTTTGTCTGATGTTAATACAACTATACAAGTTTCCTTTGGTGTGTGTTTATTCTATATATATTTTCCAACGTTTTATATTATAACAGGCAGAAAATGATGATAAGCCTTTATTTCTATGAATTGTCACACAGTGACTACCCATATGTCCCATGTTAATCAACTATGTGGACATTTTCTTTCATATGAGGCAAAACTGTTGATCACAATTTCTCAGCTCCTCCTTATTTAATCTATAAATTGCATTTAAGTTGTGCTTATTCCCCTTCTGGATGAGGAGCCAGATGTGACACAAATAAAAAGCCTCTGTTTGCTTTGGTAGAAATGAGGTCCAGTACAGTTCAAATGAGAAAATATGAAACAGAATTTCAGAAGCAGTAAATTAGAATGGGTAGCATAGGTAAGAGTAAGGGTAAAGATCAAAAGTCCTAAGTATTTATAAAATCTTTTTAATCAGTAATCCAGTAGGAATTCCATTAAATATAATGCCAGAGAATCTAGCTAAAGAAATACCTACCTAGGCCTCACGTTTTAAAATCAAAGATGACTAGAAAAAGGTAAGAAGTCTCTTCGTAACTTTGCCATCAGACTCAAAGACTTAATATCATTCCAAATCAGAACACAGCCATCTATGCAGCTGTCCTATTATATAGAGCATAGCTGTGGTTTTTGAAAGCTGGAATTCATCTCAGCCCAGCATTCATACATTCCTTTTGAAACACAATAAATAGGACAGAAAGCCTCCCAAGGGCATGTAGGAAAAGGGTACATACTGAGTGTGGCACGTTGCTTCTGCGGAGCTTAAGGTCCCAGGCACGGAACGATACAGGCAGATTCTAGTAACAGTGTATGTTTCTGGAATTTTGCTGATTGTAGGACCAGGGAGTAGTGATAGGAGGACCGTCAGCCTCAATATGGTAGAACTGTATTAGACATTGGAATTTGGCATGTCAAATTTCCCTCCAAGTACAGATCTGCAAAATGTGTTAAAAGTTGTCTAAGTAGGGGATGCCTGGGTGGCTCAGTCTGTTAAATGTCCGACTCTTGGTTTTGGCTCAGGTCATGATCTCACAGCTTCATCTGTTTGGGCCCCACATCTCTGCCAGCACAGAGCCTGCTCGGGATTCTCTGTCTCCCAATCATGCTGTCTCTGTCTCTCTCAAAATAAATGAATAAACTTTAGAAATATATATATATTTTTTTAAAAAGTTGTCTGAGTGAAACTGTTAGCAAAACTTGGGGCAAATGTACTCTATTTGCTGATGGATGGGGAAGGCTGGGTAATTTTACCTCATTTGTCACTTTGTTTTTTTAACAACCTATATCCCCACTGCTTTAATATCAGAATTTATCCTGATACAGTTTCTGCCCTGGCAGATCTCATCTAGTCCCATGACTAGCTGGTGACCCCCAACTCTTGGTTGGAAGTTCTTACACTAGCTTCTGACATAAATTCCAAATGGTATATCTGGCTGGCTTTTTAACATTTCTACTTGAAAGCATAATACATACTTCAAGTGTAACATATACAAAAGCAAGTATCTCTTCTTTCTTTCTAGTTATTCCAATTGCCTTAAAATGTGTTTTGTCTGATGTTAAGAAAACTATACTAGTTTCCTTTGGTTTGGGTTTACTCTATATATTTTTTCCAATCTTTTATATTTTTATTTAATTATAATAGAAAATGCTGATAAGCATATATTTCAATGAATTGTCACATAGTGACTACCCATGTGTCCACCATGTTGATCAAAATATAGGATGTTGCCAGTGTTCTGGAATCTGTCATCTTAGTTATTGTCCCCTTCTTCTTTTCTAAAAGTAGACAATGCCAACTTATAACTCTAGTTTAGTTCACTTCCTGTTGAGCTTTATATAAATGGAATCATATGCATGTTGTTTTTTTGTGTCTGACTTATTTGCTCAACATTATGTTTATGTGGCTTATCCATGTTACTGCATATAACAATATTTCAGTTATTTTCCTTGAAGTATACTTTAAAATATAAGAGTATTGTGTGAATACACTATTTATCAATCTTAGTGCAGATGGACATTTGAGTTTTCTCTAGCTTTTATTTTTTGCACAGAGAACTGAATACCTATATCTGTCTACCTATCTATCTTATGAATATTCTTGTTAAATGGCTTTTGGGCACATGTAAATATATTTCAGTTAGACAGGAACTGGGTCATAGAATATTTATTTGTTAAACTTTACAAATATATCAAACAGCTTTCCAAAGTGGCTTTATCCATGTACAATGGTACAAATGGTGTATGAGTTCCAGGTGTTTCTCATCTCCAACACTACGTCTTGTGACTCTTCTTGTTTTACTCTGATAGGTATAGGGTGACATTCTATTTTTATTTTAAATTACAATTCCCTAATTGGTAATGAGGCTTAATCACATTTGTATATGTGTATTATCCTTTTTCTGTGTGTGAAGTATCATACAAATCACTTGATCTTTTTTTTTCTTTTAGATTGTATGTCTTTTTTTCAATACTGATACATTATCAATTTTATTTTATGGATATATTTTCCCATTCTGTAGTTTATCTTCTTGATGATATCTTCTGACAAATAAAAGTTTTAATGTAATGTAGTTTAATTTATCAATCTTTTGTTTACAGTTAGCGCTTACCATTTAAAAACTCCTTCCCTACTCTTTAAGACCATAAAAATATTCTTTGAATATTATCATTTGGAAGCATATTTTTGTGCCTTACTTTTTTTTAAATTTTATTTTTCAGAGAAAGAGAGAGAGAGAGAGAGAGAGAGCATGTGTACGTGCACAAGCGGAAAAGGGACAGAGAGAGAAGAAGAGAGAGAATCCCAAGCAGGCTTTGTGCTCTCAGTGCATTGTGGAGCCCTCCAGTGGGGCATGGAGCCCTCCAGTGGGGCTCGATCCTATGAAATATGAGATCATGACCTGGGCCCAAATCAAGAGTAGGACACTTAACCAACTGAGCCACCTAGGCTCGCTGTGCCTTTCAAATAGAAGTTTACAATCCACTTGGAATTCATCATTGTGCATAGAGTGAAGTAGGAGTCAAATTTAATTTTGTATTTCCATATAAAGATATAATCGAAACACCATTTATGGAAATAACTGACTTTTCCTCACTACTCTGCAATGCTACCTTCATCATAAATCAAGTGTTCCTAAAGATGTAGATCTTTTCTAAATGTTCTAATAATGTTCCATTGGTATATATGAAAAGTAAACAAATACCAAAATGTCTTAGCTATAGTAGCTTCTTAATGAGTCTTGATATGCAGTAGAGCAGCTCTTTCTTCTTCCTGCCCTGCTTGAGGCTGTTTTGGCTATTGGCCCTTTATATTTTTATATAAATTTTAGAATTAACTTGAACAGTTTCACATACACATACACATTCAAACATACACACACATATATACACACACACAGAGAGAAAGAGAAAACTGTTGGGATTTTGTTTGGGATTACATTGAATCTACATACAAACTGGTATGAGCAATATCATTTCAATATGGAATATTTTTTTAATCCATGAACATAGATAGTATTTCTTTACACTTATTTTCTTTTGGTCTAAACTAGCTCAAAAACATTTTAGGGTCTTATGTGCCTTGTACATCACTTGTTATACATTTTCTTAGGTTGATATATTTGACACTGTTTAAAATTATTTTCCAGGGGCGCCTGGGTGGCTTGGTCGGTTAAGCGTCTGACTTCGGCTCAGGTCATGATCTCACGGTCCGTGAGTTCGAGCCCCGCGTCGGGCTCTGTGCTGACAGCTCAGAGCCTGGAGCCTGTTTCAGATTCTGTGTCTCCCTCTCTCTCTGCCCCTCCCCTGTTCATGCTCTGTCTCTCTCTGTCTCAAAAATAAATAAACGTAAAAAAAAATTAAAAAAAAAATATTTTCCAGTGTGTGTGTGTGTGTGTGTGTGTGTGTGCGCGCGCACTGATAGTGGAAAAGAAATTTTTTAAATGGAGACATGCACTGGGATTTTTCACTTTTAGTACCAGGATCTTCTTTGCCTTAGCCAAATGACTGAAATTTGTAGTTTTCCTTTGATTACCAGTAGAGTGAGGGTAAAATCCAAACTGTGCACCTGGTCTACTCTCAATAAAAACTCTGAAGACAACCTAAAGGATGCCAGTTTAACACTTATAACCCTCTTAGGTATAAATACAAGCTGGAGCTCTCCATTCCCTGATAACTTCACCCGTGATGAGAATGTGATTTAACAAGCAGAATACCAGGCTATTAACACTTACTTATATGTCAATGTATTAGTTTCCTAGGGCTACTGTGGTAAAGTGCCATTAACTTGGTGGCTTTATGCAACTGAAATTTGTTCTTTCATAGTGCTCAAGTGTTAGTTCTTTTTGAAGTTTCTGAGGGAGAAGCTATTCCATGCTTTTCTCCTAGTTTCTGTTGTTTCTGGAAACCTTGGCATTCCCTGCCTTGTAGCTGTATAATATACAGTAAAACCTTGGTATGCAAACATAATTGATTCCAGGAAAATTCTTGTAATCCAAGGCACTTGTATATCAAAGTGAATTTCCCCATAAGAAATAATGGAAACTCAGATGATTCGTTCCACAACCCAAAAATATTCATATAAAAATGATTACAATACTGTAATATACTATAAAATAATAAAATACAAAATATAAAGAAAAATGATTTAACCCATGCTTACCTTTGAAAACCTTCATGGCTGGTGTGAGGGAGACAAGAGAAAGGAGGGTTATTGTGTAGGACAACTTTCAGTATAACTAAAAGATGTTGACTACAGTACAGTATTAATAACCTCTTGTCATCTACTGTAGTTAATGTAACTGGCAATAAGGCAGCAGAGGAAAGGGTCTATATCTGCAGGCAGTCTGACCTAGAATGAAGTAAAGCATTCCTAAGCTTACTCTTGGGTGGAAAAGCAAAGGACTCTCCGTAAGTGCTTTAAAGTAACGAAAAATACACTAGTGTAAGTTGTGGGCACCTTCCAGTGCTCTGAAAAATCACTGATTTCTGCCAGACATCATGGCCTCAGACTGAGGATCCAGGCATAGGAGATAATCACCCATGATCCCTCAGTGAGAGAGAGAGAACTGTTGGCTCAGTTCTAATCATGTGACATTCAGCATCACATGCTACTCGTATTGCAAGACATTGCTCGTTTAACAAGTTACTTGCAGTCCATGGTTTACTATAATTCTAATCTCTGCCTCCATCTTTAATTGGATCTTAATACAGCTTTCCTTTCTCTCTCTTTGTCCTAAATCTCCCTTTCTTTTCTCTTGTAAGGATACCAATCATTGGATTTAGGCCCTGCTAAATCCAGAGTAATTTTATCTCCAGACCTTTTATTCTATCAGCAAAGACCATATTTCCAAATAGGGTCACATTCACAGGTAGTAGGGGTTAAGACTTGGACGTATCTTTTTGGGAACACTATTCAAGCCTCTACAGTCAGTAAATAAGTAAAAGTTATTACATGTGATCCTTTGAAAATAAATTTAAGTACTGAAGTTAAAATATTTTATTAAATTCATTTTATAAAAATTATTTAGCAAATTGGTGATGATATCACAATAGAATTATCAAAAAAGAGTGTTACTTGTACGTGTAAGCAACCACTTAACATTTTTTTCAGATCAGTATTGAGTATCCATTAAGCATTAAATTTTTGATATTCAATATTTTGGCTGTTGCTTCATAGTCTAAAGAAGAATCCCTTTTGCTAAATAGCATTAATAGTACTGATAGTACTAATCCCTTTTGATTGAAAGGGCTTTTAGAAATAATTTATTGGTGATTGAAAAATAAAGTTTTGTTTTCTTCACCTTCATCCTTTTTGATCTTAGATATGATATTTATGTTTTATTTCTATTATTTAAAGTCAACTGTCTTTTTGTTTTTACTTATTCTCCATTTTCTGGTACATTTTTTTTTCAAGTTTCTATTTTACTTTTTTTTTCAAGTTTTTATTTAAATTCCAATTAGTTAACATACAATGTAATAGTGACAACAGGTGTAGAATTTAGTGATTCAACACTTAATTCCAACACTGGGTACTCATCATAACAAGCGCCCTTCTTAACACCCATCACCTATTTAACCCATCCCCTACCCAGCTCCCTTCGGGTAACCATCAGTTTGTTTGTCTGAGGGTGCCTGGGTGGCTCAGTCAGTTAAGCATCCAACTTTAGTTCAGGGCTCGATCTTGAAGTTCATGAGTTTGAGCCCCACATGGGGCTCTGGGCTGATAGCTTAGAGCCTAGAGCCTGCTTTGGATTCTATGTCTCCCTCTCTCTGCTGCTCTTCCACTTGTTCTCTTTCTCTCTCTCTCTCTCTCAAAAATAAATAAACATTAAAAAAACGAGTCTGTTTCTTGATTTGCCCCTCTTCCCCACCCATATTCTTTTTATTTCTTAAATTCCACATATGAATGAAATCATATGCTATTTGTCTTTCTGCAATAGACTTATTTTGCTTAGCATAGTACTCTCTACCTCCATCCATGTCATTGCAGATGGTAAGATTTCATTCATTTTTATTACTAATATTCGATTGTGTATATATACCACATCTTTATCCATTCATTAGTCAATGGACATTCGGGCTCTTTCCATAATTTGGTTGTTGTTCATAATGCTGCTATAAACATGGGGGTGCATATAACCCTTTTAATTAGTATTTTTGTGTCCTTTGAGTAAATACTTGGTAGTGAAATTGCTGAATCATAGGACAGTTATATTTTAGCTTTCTGAGGAAACTCCATACTGCTTTTTTTTTCTTTTCAAATTTTTATTTAAATTCTAGTTAGTTAACATACAGTGCAATATTGGTTTCAGGAGTAGAAGTCAGTGATTCATCACTTACATACAACACCCAGTGCTCATCATAACAAGTGCCCTCCTTAATATCCATCACCCATCCAGCCCATTCCCCCATCTCCCTCCATCAACCCTCGGTTTTGTCTCTGTTGTTAGAATCTTTTATGGTTTGTTTCCTCTCTTTTTTCCCCTCTCCCGTATGTTCATCTGTTTTGTTTCTTAAATTCCACACAAAAGTGAAGTCATATGTACTGTATTTGTGTTTGTCTGACTTACTTTGCTTAGCATAGTACACTCTGGCTCCATCCACAGTGTTGCAAATGGCAAGATTTCATTCTTTTCGATGCCTGAGTAGTATTCCATTACACACACACACACACACACACACACACACACACCCCACATCTTCTTTATCAATTTATCAGTCAATGGACATTTGGGCTTTTTCCATAGTTTGGCTATTGTTGATAATGCTGCTGTAAACATCACGGTGCTTGCATCACTTTGAATCTGTATTTTTCTATCCTTTGGGTAAATATCTAGTAGTGAAATTGCTGGATCATAGGGTAGTTCTATTTTCAATTTTTTGAGGATCCTCCATACTGTTTTCCAGAGTGGCTGTACCAGTTTGCATTCCCATCAACAGTGCAGGAGGGTTACCCTTTCTCTACATCATCAGCAACACCTCTTGTTTCCTGTGTTGTTAATTTTAGGCATTCTGACAAGTGTGAGGTGATATTTCATTGCAGTTTTTATTTCTATTTCCCTGATGATAAGTGATGTTGATCATTTTGTCATTTGGCTGTTAGCCATCTGGATGTCTTCTTTAGAAAAATATATATTCATGACATGTGCCCATTTCTTAAATGGATTATTTGTTTTCTGGGTGTTGAGTTTGATAAGTTCTTTATAAATTTTGGATACTAACCCTTTATCCAATATGTCATTTGCAAAAAAATATCTTCACCCATTCCATAGGTTGCCTTCTAGTTTCATTGATTGTTTCTTTCACTGTGCAGGTTTTTATTTTGATAAAGTCCCAGTAGTTTACTTTGACTCTTGTTTCCCTTTTAATAGGAATTGCTACAGCTGTTTTCACAGAGCTTCTCCTCTAGGATTTTAATGTTTTCCTGTCTCACTTTTAGGTCTTTCATCCATTTGAGTTTATTTTTGTGTACATGTAAGAAAGTTGTCCAGTTTCATTCTTTTGCATGTTGCTGTCCAGTTGTCCCAACACCATTTGTTGAAGAAATTGTCTTTTTTCTATTGGATATTCTTTCCTGCTTTTTCAAAGATTAATTGGTCCTATAGTTGTGGCTTCATTTCTGGGTATTCTAATCTATTCTACTGACCTGTGTGTCTATTTTTGTGCCAGTACCATACTGTCTTGATGACTACAGCTTTGTAATACAGCTTGAAGCATAGAATTGTGATGCCTCCAGCTTTGCTTTCCTTTTTCAAGATTGCTTTGGCTATTCAGAGTCTTTTGTTTGTTTCTTTTGTTTGTTTTTCTCTCTCTTATTCTTCAGGGACTCCTATAATGTGTATGTTATTACATTTGATGGAGTCACTGAGTTCCCTAAGTCTGTTCTCATGTTTCATATTCTTATGATTGTTTCTTTATATCCATCAGGCATGTTACTTATATCTGTTTTGCTTAGATCTCTGGCTATGACTTTATCTTGTTCTTTCATTTGGGGTCACTTCTTCCATCTTGACATTTTATCTAAGTTTCTGTTGTCTTCTGTGTGTTAAGAAAGCCTGTTATGTTTCCTGCTCTTGAGAGTAATCGCTTCATGAAGAAGAAGTCATATAGTGTCCAGAGCCTTGTGCTTCAGTGAGTGGCTGGTGGGTGCTGTGTGCACTCTGCTGTTGTGTTTTGGCTGCTCTGTCCTTCAGGCCAGTTATCTCCAGAGTCTCTGCAGCGGGCAATGTTTTGTCCTTGGCCAGAATGTGGTGAGTTTTAACTAGATGGGCTCTGGTCTGCTTGTTAAATAAGACAGGATACTACTTCTACTAATACTGAAGGTCTCAGAACTGTCTGGTCAGGAGATGTGGTGTGGAAAGGAGTTTTTGCTGCTCTTTCTGGGGAAGGGGCCTGCTGTGTGGGGACTGAAGCAAACTTGACCGAGAAGGACAGAATGGGCAGAGCACAAGGGTGTGGAATTTGGTATAAACAGGTTAGGCAGCCAGCATTGGCTCTCTGTTGCTTCTCACAGGTGGCTCTGTGTTTATGCTGAGGGGCAGGAAGGGAAATGGTACCAACCAGATCCTTTGTCCCCAGAGATGAGTCTCCATGCCCATGCTCTCAGGGAAGCACTCCAAGAAGAGTGAATTATCCCCCCAGGTCTCCAGGTGTTTTTCAGATTGCCATTTCCATGCTGTCTGCCTCTGGATTGTTTTCCTGCCCTCTCTCCAGGATCAGTGCTGTGCCCTCCAGGCCCTATTCCAGCCAAGCCTGCTGACTTTTGAAACTCCAGGATTTTGGGACATGGTATGTGGGGGAGGCTGCACTGGTCTTCTGGGGGAGAGTCTTGCCACACTGGGACAGATGCAGGTTTGACACAGAAGGCAGTTGTGCCAGAGCGCAGAGGTGTAGGACCTGGACCAAGCAAGCTGGGCAGCCACTGTCAGGACCAAGCTCCCCTTTGCTGGTGGTTCTGCATTTATGCCAAAGGATGGAGGAGGGGGGTAGCTCCCATGGGCTACTTTGTCCCTGGAGAGCTGTCTCCCTGAACTCTGCCTCTCAGAGATATGCTCCAAGGAAAGCAAATAATCTCCCACACTGTTGGCCCCAGGTGATCCTCAGATCCTGTCGCCTGCCCTGGGGTTGTTTGTCTGCCTTCTCCGGAGAAGTAGGGGAGTGCCCTCAGGGCTCTATCCAGCCAAACCCTCTGACCTTTAAAACTCCAGTCTTTAAACCCCGCTGATTGCAAAAACTCACAAAAATCAGTCCCTCTCATTATCCCAGCCAGTGGTTTTGGTGAAGTGTTCACCTTTTGTGATCCCCTGTATGCTTCTCTCTCTGTCTCTCTCCTTTCTCTGCAACCATGGCTCCCTCCCTTCTGCAGCACCTGCAGTCCGGTTCTCCCCCAAACCATGTTTCTGCACTTCCTACCTTCCTCAGTGGAGCCTCCTCTCTCCCTTTAGTTGTGTAGTTTGTTTAGTCAGTCCTCAGGTTGATTTTCCAGGTATTCAGAATGATTTGGTGGTTATCTAGTTGTGTTCAAGGGACAAGACAAGCCTAGGGTCCTCCTACTACACTGCCATTGTAGCTCCCTTATCTCTATTTTACTTTAACGTCAGCAACAGTTTTTGCAGGACTTCCCCAAGCATAATTGGGAAGGCCCTGAAATTATGTATTGTGTTCCCTCCCCATCAGTAGAGTATTCCAGAGCTCTGTTCATTCTGAAAACCTCCACACAACTCTTCAATTATGACCTACTGTTGGATAAAACATTCATATTTATAAGTTACCAATTTATTTCAATGTTTTAGATTTTTATATTTCCATTTTCACAGATTATTAGAAAAGTAAGTTAAATACAACAATACTTGAAGAATTTTAGTACTTAACAAGAAGGACAAGTGCTTTTGAGTGACTAGATAATTTAAAAATATACAAAAAATGGCAAGATTTTAAATCACAAATTCCATTTAGGTGAAAGTTTCCAAAATGATTAACCAAAATTAGTAAGAGGGAGACTCAAAGACCAACAAGAATAGCCCATGCACATTTGTGGTAGAACTTAGAACTAACTACTTGTCAATCACTTAGCATGGGTTTGTCTTCTACTTCTTCCAAACATTCTCTTCACCTCTTCTCCTGAAAGCCTTTGAGTAACATAAATTGGTAATAAGACAGGGGAAATAATTTGGTCAGTGGAATCATGGGCTACTTTGATGTCCTCTTGGCATTAACCTCAACTTAGAAGTCATGCAATGGCCCAGAGTAATTTAAAGAAACTGTAATAAAACCTTGCTACTTTCCAAAGTTACAGTAATTATCTAAACTCTGTCCTAACAATCCCACTCCATCCTAATATAGTATGATAGTCATCCCAATGAAAGAGAAAACAAAAACAAAAACAAAGCAAGCAAGCAAACAAACAAACAGAAAAACAGAGAAAGGTTTTTATGATATTTAGAATGGAGGTTTTATTTGCTAGTTACTGGAAACTCTTTTATTAATTTAAATATAAATATGGTATGAACAGATAGAGACAAAAAAGTCTTTTGTGTCTTTCCTACATACAACCTTATTTATAGAGGGTATTGACCTCGTTCAAGATCTGAAAACATGTTATGCAATGAAAATATTCAAATTTCAATGACTAGCAAGAAAAGAACATAAGTAAAATATTTTGTAGATGTATGATAATTGAAAACCACCCTGCTTGTAAAGCTTGCTAGTAGCAAATGGAAAGAAAAGTGAAATTTATTCTGCATTTTCCAAGTTCACTGCTACTCTTGTTTGTCATTATATTTATATTATGTGCATGATTACCTTAATCTGTTAAACATTCATATAAAATTTAAACATTCAAATTTCTATATAATGGTACAATTCAAAACTTGAGATTGGTGACAAGGGATTGAGAATCAAATTTTGGAGCTAAGGTACAAGATAAAAGATAGACACAGTAGTTACATGAATTTGAGTATATATTTATATATTCATAAATATGATATTCTTATAAATGTGTTGAAAGAAAGATAATTTTACTATGCATGCTAGTTAGGGAATTCGTGAGTTTAATCTTAACACATTTATTGAAAGATATCATTGAATTGCATCTATGTTTCTCTGATAGAATATTTTGAATATGACAGTATGGACCATGGCAATAATTATATGAACAACCTCTTGAGAAATATTACTGGACGTGATTTTGAAGTAATTTCTAAAAACCACAAAATGTTGTGAAAGATTAGGAAATTAAAAGGAATTAAAGTAAATTAAAAAATATTGATAAGAAACTAAATTGCCACTAATACTGGTAGCAATTTACTAATGTATATCAGGAAATTCTAAATGACTGAGAAGGTGAACCTTAACACACCTTACTAAGAAATGATAGAAGCAAAAATATATCTGAATATGAGTTGCGAAAAGAATGTAGTAGGTAGAATACATTCTACCTTCAAGCAAATTTCCACATCAGCCAAATTTGCAGCCATGTAGGACAGAGGAGCAGAAAATTTGGTTTGAGTTCACATGACTTTCAGAAGCAAATTCATTTGAAAGTGTGAAAAATGCCATTTTTCTGCACAGTTGTATTTTGCATGTGGATTGCTGCATGGATCCCATTCACAAGTCTTTTGAACATTAAGTACTCTCTCTGAATGTAAGGACTGAGATATAAACCTCATTAGCAGGTTGTCCAGAGTGAGAAAATACAGTTCCTACCATTTTTCTGGCTTTTTCTATCCACTGCCAGCAGCAGGAATAGCTAAGCAACTTGAAAATGTTTCACATGGTAAAGATTTTTTTAAACAATAATAATGGTACCCAAGTGAGAGTGTGAGATTGTCTCATCAGGGGGTCTTTGTTGGTATGTTACTTCTTACTCACTTAGGGACAATTTCAGTTTCAGTTCAAGGAGCCCAATGGCTTTTAATAATGGTGCATTTCAGAATCCTATGGGAAACTTTCTCCAAAATCTATGTACCCAAGCCACAAACTTAGATCATCTGTTTCAGTTGGTTTAGGGTAGGGTTGGTCATTTTTTAAGGATTAAGCTCATTATCACATGCTGATATGGACTGCTGTGTAAGAATTCCTATCCTAGAATGCCCCTTTTGCTTAGATGGCTACCTGTTTCTGTTTTAAGGTTCTAACACCTATGAGCTGTTATGTCTATAGTGCCAAACAACAGCTGGATTATTAGATCCTATATGATATTTTTACATAGATTTGCAAATGTCTTTTCACTCTCAGTGCTATTTAAGAGTGTCCAAAGAGAATGGACATTGGTAATTTTGAATCTTTGACAGCTGATGGTAGAGATCTGATAATCGTTCTAAAACTTTCAAACATTTGTATCCTGGATCTTGAAAGGTGAACTTTGCCATTTGTGTTAGGGACAGACTCTTTCTTTGGTCTCATAGGGGTTACTTCAGTGAGCTACCTTAGACATGTTATGTGAGTCAGCAAACTATTAACATCTATTATTGTCCTTGAGGTAACTTCATATATAGGTGAAGTGGTCAGAGGCATAGACTTTAGCTTGGAAGCACTTCACTTTGAAAATGTAAAAACTATAGCCCTTTTAAGGATATTTTACAGACACTATTTTGAGGTTATCATCATTGTTATAAATTGTAGTTACTTCAAGAGAAATGAACAATTTCACTTATGGTCCAGAAGACAGGCTTGGAGAAGTCTTGGTATGAGAAAAGGGTCAGAGAGGAAGAAGAGAAGGAACACTTGGGAAAGGATAAAATTACAAGGGTCTCATTTTTTTAAGTACAGACTAGTTTGCAAATTTATTTCTAAAACTTACATACCTCCACATGACTTGTTCATAGGCAGATGCTCTTACTCAACTTCCAGGTTTGCTTCAAAAATTGCAGTATTGATTTAAGCCTTGGATATGATAACATAAACCCTACAGTCCATGTTTTGTCAAAATTATATTGCAACCAAAAATGTATTTATTTTCACCATATAATAATTACCTTTTTTCATTACTCACCTTAAATAATTTTGTTTGCTGTGGAGGGTGAAAGGGTATTTCATTTTAACTCTGTTGGAATTACAATTCAGGTGGTCTAGTCACCACAAAGGGTCCTAATCAAAGGCCTACAGCCACACGTGAGTTCTCACATAAAAAATGGATTTCTTTGATTCCTACCGAGGGGATAGCCACTGCAAAGAGGTATTATAAAACCTTTCTTCATTTATACCTCAAATCCTATGGTGTGCCCTGTAAAAAAGTTTCTAAAATTTTCTTTTCGTGTTTCTAATAATTAAAACCTTCTATATTTACCCCTTTCCTCTATATTCTTCATCACAAAAGTCCAAAAGAATTATCTGGCAAACCCAGATACCTACCAAATGGGTAATAGTGAGTGAAAAAAATCAGAAAGCATAAAGCCAAAAACCTTTTTTGCGAGGTTACAAGAAAAGGCCGGTAACACTCATACATTGGTATTTTTGTCCCATACTATAATTAACACCTGATTAAAGAGCACAAGAAAAAATTGTACACTCATGACTCCAAGAATGTACTAGATTCTTGTAGTACAATATATAAAGCTTTCCCTTCCTTAATCTTCTCTTCTGTATTCTTTTAATGGTACTACATTTATATACTTAATTCAAAACTTTGAATCATCCGCAATTCTTTGCTGGCTATTCCTACAAGTACTTCCTAGTCTGTATTTCTCTTCTCGTCTACATAATCTCAATTTTACTCTCTTGGTTCAAATCCTGTTAATCTGGGAAATATGATGAGAAGTGTTACAATCACGAGTATTGCAGTCAGGTGCTGACAGCTCAGAGCCTAGAGCTGCTTTGGATTCTGTGTCTCCCTCTCTCTGCCCCTCCCCCAGCTCACACTCTGTCTCTCTCTCAAAAATAAATAAACACTAAAAAAAAAAAAAAAAGAATTGGACACTGATTTAAATTTTTAAAAAAAGTATAGTATGTATATTGTAAACACTCAGTAAATTATAGTTACTATTCCCATAAGTAGTAATAATTAGTAATTATTAACCAACAATAACATAAGGGTTATAAAAATTATTATAAATCAACGTCACCTAGACTATGGTAAGGATATTCCTATTCTTCTTATTTTTTTAACGTTTATTCATTATTTAGAGACAGAGAGAGACTGAGCATGAGCAGGGAGGGGCTGAGAGAGGAGGAGACACAGAATCCGAAGCAGGTTCCAGGCTCTGAGCTGTCAGCACAGAGCCCGACGCAGGGCCCGAACCCATGAACGGGGAGATCAGGATCTGAGCCAAAGTCCGACCCCCAACCAAGCCACCCAGGCGCCCCTATTCTTATTTTTTGTAGACCTTTTGGCTTTAGTCTTGCTTGTTTATATTTCTCAGTAGTATCAAAATTAGTTTTTTTCTAAAAATCCAAATCACTGTTTGTTTAAATATTTTAAACACTTTGTATCACTGAATCCTAAATTCTCCCCCCCCCCCCACAAATGCACAGATATATAAATATTGTTCTGAATACACACACATCCACATACAATTACAAGAATAAAATTAAAAATATATTGGCAACCATAACTGGGTTGTTGAAATATAGAATGGGTTTGGGGGTTTTCAAATTACATTATTGCCTTTATATTCTCATTCCCCACACTCTCTGGATCTCCCATCCCACCCTCCCTTTCCCCTTCTTTCTCCCTTTTCCCCTTCTACCTCTTTCTGACCACCCCCCAACTCTCTTTCTCCTTTCCTTCTTTCCTCTCTGTTTCCCCTTCTGTCTTCCTCCACCACCTGGCCCCACCACAGCATCTCTCAGATGTACTTCCCCCTTCTCTCTCTCTGGTAGAACATCCTTGTCTTTAGGACATATCAGATGTATTCCAGTTTTGGTTACAGTCCTTCTTCTGCCAGGCACTGTGACCAGAGGTCACAGACCACTGTGACCAGAGGTTGGCCAGACCTAGTACACATACCCTTGTGACTAGCAAGGTGGAATACTGTTAGGAGAATCTCCTAGAACTACAGGGAGTATGCAAAGAACAGAGCCTTTAAATGAAGGCATTTGCTTCTGTTAGAAGAAGCCAGAAATGGAGCAAAACAGAGCAAATTCCACTTTAGCATGTAGCAGATGATGTGGTACATACCTTACATATTTCCATGTATAATTTTCCTTATAGCAACTGAAATATCAGCTCTTTATTACCGAAAAGCAATTGGATATGAATAATATAAGAAGGAAGATGAGTCTACTCAAACTTACTAAAAAAAGGAAAAAATGATAGCATTAAGTGTTAACACCCTTCACAAAAAAATGTGAGATGCCAATATGTAACAGTTTCATGACTGAAAACATCAGAGTTGAAGGATGAAATACAAAGCCTGTCAGGCTATGTTGCAGCCTGATATTTTAACATCTTGCCATATTTTTCATCCTGTTTGTAACCCAGTCCTCTACAACACCATATTCTTAAGTTGTACAATGGTTCATCATGACTCTGATTTGCACATACAATTTATGTTAACTATCATTGTTTTGTTTGTTTGTTTGTTTGTTTTGGTACCTAGCATAGAGCCTAGCCCAAGGTAAGTTCTCCATTGTTAGTTAAATTGTTTTGATGACTAGGAATGAATCACAATTTATTGCAAACAAGATGTTAACAGATTAAATGAATATTTGACTGACTTGGATGCAGGAGGTAAAGGAGAAATCCTAAAATAAATAAACTAAGGTGAAAATCCTGCAGAATGGTTAGGCTACAGATTCATTATGCACTTCGATATTTGTGCTAATAGATGGTATATGGGATCTGAAATGTAAACCTGACCTTGGGCGAAATCCCTTGGGTTCTAGGGACTGCTGACAACTACTGATATTTAGTGCCTTTTTAGACCCACCCTTTTTAGACCCACCCTTTGACAATAGAGACAAGACCAGTGGATTTAAGAGGGCTTTTGCTCAACTTTCTTTACTGTTTGGACATACTCCTTCTTTCCATCACAATTACATAATTATATACAGAAATGCAAATATTATTTCAATCAACTTTAAATATTTGTAATTAACAAAGAATACAGTGAAGCTATTCTTTGATTTAGTACATATTTGGTGTAGTTGATTGAAATCATAAGCTATCCCTATAGTGAATGGTATGATGCTAAGCCTGAGCATTCCTGTTTCAATCTAGAAAGATCATAGTTTCCCATCTATAAAGGTTCAGTTATTTACTGTTAATATCAAAAGGTATGTATTCTCACTACTTACAGCTTTCATCCTAAAATAAGTCGATTACCCTGGAATGAACTGAAATTTTCACTTAAGCCCAACTTAAGACTTGGATAATTTTTAAAGTTCTTAACTGAAAATGAATGGCTCTCTCTTTAAAACCTCTGTAGTAGAAGCAGCAGCCATCTCGGAAGGGTCTAATACCTGTGGCATAATGTTGTCAACCCTCTCATAGATGTTAGGAGCAGAAATAACTTTCCATTTTCAAGGATCTGAAAAGTCGAGGTCATATGGTGTCATTTTGAAAATGAGTACTGAGTTGGGACTCTCAAGTTTTTATTTTAAATTCTGGTTCTGCCTTTATAAAACTCTATGAAACAAGAGAAATAACTCATCTCTTCCACTATGTTAAATTTCATTTGTAACATGTAGCAAATAATGTAGTAAATACTACAAATCATATATGTTATGCTTGGTATGAGTCAAAGTTATATATTAATGTGGCTGGTTTAAAAGTTCCACAAAAATATATCCTACCCCTAATCAGTTTCATATCTCTGTCAACAATAATTTTCAGCTCTTTTAGTTGATTATTTGAGTACATACTTCTGTCCTTCTAAATTATTTTGAGAATTAATTTTCAGTTTCATTGTCTATTATCTTCCCTTTTAATAAGATGAATGATTTGCTTTCTTCCCCCCCGCCCCCGCCTCTCGCTGCCCAGCAAACATTCACCCTTCTGACCATCTTCCTGTCCCCAGTATATCCTTATTATATTTATGGTTAGCTCAAATCCTTTATTTTTTTTTCCTGAGTAACAGTTTAATAATAATCCTGATTTTTTTTTTTTTATCATTGTTGGGTTAGTGTGATAGTTTGCTAGGGTTGCCAAAGTACCACAGACAAGGATACTTAAACAGAAGTTTATTTCCTTGTAATTCTTGAGGCTAGAAGTCTTAGATCAAGGTGTCAGAAGGCTTGTGTTCTTAAGAGTTCTCTTGGCTTATACATGAATGTCTTCTCCCTGTGTCTTCTCGTGGTCCTCTCTACATGTTTGTCCAATTTCCTTCTTATAAGGACACCAGTCATATTAGATTACTGCCCTCCTAATGACTTCATTTTAAGTTAATCACCTCTTTAAATACCCTATTTTCAAATAAAGTAACATTCTGAGGCACTGAGCTATAAGACTTCAACATGAATGGTGGACAAAATGCAGTCCATAACAGTCTTCTATGTAATTCAGAAAACACTCAAAACTTGTCACAATTATGTAGGTCTCTTCTCCATATACTCAGGCACATCAGCTATTCTGTGCATTTCATCTTCCTCCAAAAGTCTCCCATGGATACATAGCTCTGTATATTCATTACACAGCTACCATGCTATAATCCTTTCTCAGTACCATTTTAGGGAGTACTTGGCTACTTATTTCCCATGGTAAATTGCTTATTTCTTGCAGACCCTGATTTCTTTCTCAATTTACTCTTTTATTTGGGAGAAGCTTAACCTGCAATAACTTCCTTAGAAAAGATCTATGAAAATTAAGAATTTTGAGACTACACAGGTCTGAAAATGTTTCTTCTACGAGGGAAGTGATTTAATGTTTGGCTAGGTATAAAATTGTAAGTTGAAATAATTGTTCTCCTGAATTTTGAAGATAATGTTCCATTGCCTTCTTCTTTTCAGATATTGAAAAGTATGAAAAAATGAATTTTTATTTTAACACATTTCTATTTTCTCTCCTTCCCTGAAAGTTCTTAAAAAAACTTTTCTTTGAGTCTTGTGCTTTAAAAACGTATGACCAAGAGCCTCAGTGAATAGCATGCCAACCATAATCTTTATTCTGATATGATTCATCTCTATCAATAAGTTAGAGATCTTCAATTGCATTTTTTTTAAGTTTTTCCTCTTGTGCTAGTAACATTCCCCAGAAAAATCTCTGAGAACCTACTGCTTGTCAGGTTAAGGCATGGTTGTTTAAATTCTAGATCTGGGGAGGAAGGAGGCTATTTATATTACCTTCCAGTATACACATGTGCATTAGCCCTCCTATTTTCGGAAGGATGACAGCACTTTTGGTCAGTCCTCTCTTGTCACAGTCAAGGTATTGTAGTATCCTTGTGGTTTTCACAAGCCATAACCACTATTTCCCACAGTTGCCCCTAACCTAAGATCAGAGTTTTGCTGTGTTTGCCATCTGACATGCCAGCTGAGTGACATAGAGACCCATCAGCACCTAGACAAGTTACAATGTTGCAAATTAAGTTTTCTGTGTTCTTTCTTGCACACAGAAGAGAACTGAGATGAAGCCACTGCTTTCCCCAAAATGTGCTGAGCTGAACTGGGGAGTAAAAACGTCACAAAATCTACCATTTTGTATGTGGCTTTTCCTTGTTTGGGCTTTCACTTGGTAGCTATAGATTTTTAACTGATTACTAGAACTTCCATACTATGAGATTATTATTTTTTTGATATTCTTTCTTTATTTTTTTTAATTGTATTTTTTATTTTTTTTTAATTTACATCCAAATTAGCATATAGTGCAACAATGATTTCAGGAGTAGATTCCTTAGTGCTGCTTACCCATTTAGCCCATCCCCCCTCCCACAACCCCTCCAGTAACCCTCAGTTTGTTCTCCATATTTATGAGTCTCTTCTGTTTTGTCCCCCTCCCTGTTTTTGTATTATTTTTGTTTCCCTTCCCTTATGTTCATCTGTTTTGTCTCTTAAAGTCCTCATATGAGTGAAGTCATATGATTTTTGTCTTTCTCTAATTTCACTTATCATAATACCCTCCAGTTCCATCCACATAGTTGCAAATGGCAAGATTTCATTCTTTCTGATTGCCAAGTAATACTCTATTGTATATATATACCACATCTTCTTTATCCATTCATCCATCGATGGACATTTGGGCTCTTGCCATACTTTGGCTATTGTTGAGAGTGCTGCTATAAACATGGGGGTGCACGTGTCCCTTCGAAACAGCACACCTGTATCCCATGGATAAATGCTTAGTGGTGCAATTGCAGAGTCGTAGGGTAGTTCTATTTTTAGTTTTTTGAGGAATCTCCATACTGTTTTCCAGAGTGGCTGCACCAGCTTGTATTCCCATCAACAATGCAAAAGAGATCCTATTTCTCTGCATCCTGGCCAACATCTGTTGTTGCCTGAGTTGTTAATGTTAGCCATTCTGACAGGTGTAAGGTCATATCTCATTGTGGTTTTGATTTGTATTTCCTGGATGATGAGTGTGTTGGTTGGCCATCTGGATGTCTTCTTTGGAGAAATGTCTATTCATGTCTTTTGCCCATTTCTCTACTGAATTGTTTGTTTTTTGGGTGTCAAGTTTGATAAGTTCTTTATAGATTTTGGATACTAACCCTTTATCTGATATGTCATTTGTAAATATCTTCTCCCATTCTGTCGGTTGCCTTTTAGTTTTGCTGATTGTTTCCTTCGTACTATGAGATTATTTTAGCCAGTTTCCAGTTGTGTATTTAATGTATCCATTAGGAAAATGGTCTGGATTTTCTCGATCCACCATCTTGATGATGTCTTCTTTAATTTCTGCCATCTTTTTACCCCTATGTCTAAAGAATATCATGTTTTGTGGTATCAATCTGGTGTATTTCCAACTTTTCCTACATGGTTTAACATTATGTTTTCCCTGCTGTTACTGCTGTGATTACAATACCCATTCTATGCATGGTATGTGCTTATACAAATTACATTTCTATTGTATTTGTGACATTTCAGGTAGGAAGATGTATATATGTTTGCGTTTAATATGCCATTTTTACATATGTCTACATATGTAGTTACATATGTTTTTTACATATAGCTGCACATATGTGTTTTTACATATAGCTACATATTTGTAGCTAAAAAAAGGTTTGGTTCTTACTTAAAAGCTAGAAGCACTTTGTATTATACGATAAATTGTAGAGTTTTCTTCCATATGTATGTCATGCTGACATTTGATTCTGTCAATAAATTCAGAAAGAGACTGAGCACTGAGTCTTTTGGAACTCAACATGTGAGTGCCAACACTTGAGAAAGGAAGCAAGCATGACTGAACCAAGAAAGTTGAATGATGGAAGGTAGGGATGGGAGAAGATGAGAATTAAAGGAGGTAGAAAAAGAAGGTAAATACCAAATAAATGATAGTGTGAGAAAGAGGGAGAAATGAAAATGAAAGTGTGAGAGATGGTGCATTTAAGAGAGGGACTTGGATTATTAATATTAATTACCCAAGTCTTTTTATTTTAGTATTATAATTTTGAGATAGAAGGCTCTGAAAGCAGGAATCTATATTAAAAGTGGGAATTAGCCGGCTATAATTGAAACTGCAAAATTAATCTTTGCTAGGAAATGCATCCTTGATCTACTCCCTCACACAAATAGAGATGACAATTGACCCCATGGAGATTTTTAAATGCCGTTTTGAATTTCAAACATTGTTTTTTTTTTTTTCAATTTCTATGTGATAAAATAGTCTTACACAAACCTGAAGTAGAGGATACCATGTTTAAAGCTTTTTTTTTTTTTTTAATGAGATTTAGTCTATATCCTCTAATTATAGTACTTGTAACCAGAGAATACTTTTGAGGAAATCCATAAAAACTGGCTACAGTATGTTTATTCAATAATAATTTTTATTTATTAGCACAATAGTAATTATCCAGCTAGGTTAAATTCTGTTAAATATATTGCATCTTGTAAAATTTTGACAGTGATAGTAATTAGTATTCAGAGAGTGTTAAGTAAGTTAACTCACATTGGTATTACAGTAGTAACTTGATTAGATGGCATGCTACCTATTACCTTAATTATACTGCTTATTGATGTAATGCCAAAATTTCTGCTCTTTTATCAATAGGAATACCTACACCACAATTACTCTATACAATACCTCAAACTGGTATCTTTCTTCATTGGTACAAAGCCTCCTGACAGTGTGATAACATGCCTCTGTGAGTTCTGGCAATCTGCCATAAAGCAATGCTATTTGCAAAAGGAAAAATCATGTCTCTCTGTGTGTCTATGTATACCTTATGCGCGAAAGCAGAAAATCTTTTACATATTCTCATGCCAAGCCGATATGCTCACAGCCTGTTTTGAAGTTTGAGCCTGGAAAAAAAAACTACTTTTCAACTTGGAAGGGACAAATATTTTAAAACATCATGTTTTTTTCAAGTACTTTTTGAAGTGGACCTGTTTTTTTCTTGAAAGTGACATCCCCACCGTGGTTGACAGAAGCCTTCATCTGACACATGAGGAGTTAATGCCCACCCCATCGTACACTTTTACCTTTGGAGTCTTGGGTTGAGTCAAGTTTCAATTAATGTGGTAATATTTGCTCTTGCACGTGTTTTTAGTACTTTCAAACGTTTAAGTAAAACATAATCTGGTAGACCTAGACCCCCCTTTTTCTTTTCCATTGGCGGAACTTAGGGAGATTTGCTTTCCAAAGTTGGTTTTTGCATATGAATTCTTTCATATGAACTCTTGCATATGAAGAGCAAGAATAATTATTTTTTTTTCCCAAATATGTCCTGGAAAGAGACAGGAGAAGTGGAAGGAGGAAAGAGAATGAGAGAAAGAGAGAGATAGCAAATAAACTAAGTCATGTAAATAGAACTTGAAAACTTTTTTTTTTTTTTTTTGAATCTGAATTCCACTATTACTGATGCCTTGTAGAGAACTGGCTCTGGCAAAGTGTGTGTATATATATATATATATATATATATATATATATTTTTATTTTTAACTTTTTGTTTGTATTACCTTTCATTATGAAATTTTTCAAACATGAATAAAGTTAGAATAATATAATCAACCCCGTAAACATATCACCTGAATTGAATTGCTGCTAACATTTCACCATATTTGTTTCATTTCTTCTTGTCCTAATGTAATTTAAAGCAAATTCCAGATCATCATGGTACATTACCCCTACAAACTTCAGTATATCTCTTTAAAATAGAGGAAATTTTTGTACATACTAGTGATTTTTGTTTGTGTATCCAAAATTTATTTTTGTTTTTCTTTTTTCTTTTTTTTTCTTTTTTAACAACCTCTTCGTAGTGTTTGACCCTCTGCCTGTCTTCTCCTTAGAACTGCCTATCTCTAGTTCCACTCCTATCTTCCTTTTGGCCACTTGATTTTTAAATCTCATTCATATGTTCTTCTCCCCCTACCTCACCTGTGGACCCACATTTTAATTATGTGATAAGTTTGGTTTTATCCTCCAACATCTATTTCATACCAGGGATTTGTAAATGTTGTGGGGAGCAATTACCACTTTTTAAAATACAACAGAAAATAATAGGGAATCTTCCCTCCTAAAAACCATATGGGTAAATCATGCGCATGCAACCTTGTACTGTCCGTTTTCCTTGTGCATAAATATTATGCGTGTGTATTGCAATATTAAAATATTGCGAAGATATTTTAATATCTTCGTAAAGCTAACCTGCAGTCTATAACATTTTTCTGAGGTTCAGATCCTAAAAGTTCACCTGTCTTATAATCACCTAAACTTCAGCTTACGTAACAATCTCAAGGTAAGCATTTCCACATCTGAACTTTTCATCTTATTCACCAAAATTGCTCTGCTCTGTTTCCCATCTAAGTGAATGGCACCCTCACAAAAATGGTTGGCCAAGGTAGAAATAAGGATTCAAATGCTATTTCTTCCTAATCTCCATTATTTTAAACCATTACAATAGCAGTGCCTACCTTCTAAATACCCTTCAAGTCCACGCATTTCCCTTGTGTGGCACTGCATCTGCCTGTGTGGAAGACCTCGTTTCTTACCTCCTGCATTATTCTAACAACTTAGTTGAAGCCCTGTCTGCCATTATATCCATCCACCTATCTGCTTCTTGCCAGTGTAATCTTTTAGAAAAGCCAAGATGCACACACCCATTCTATTTTTAAGCCTTCATTCATTCTCCATCGACTTCGAAATGAAGTCCATATACATGATCTGTCCCCTGACTTTTTTGTAACTGACTACTTCCCAAAACCTCCTTAACTGAAATTTAGGGTTTTCTGGCCTTTGAACTTGTTGCTTTCTCTGTTTGGAATGCTCCTCTCCTCCCTTCTTGACGTAAGTGGTTTCCTTCAGCACTCAGTTCTATGGACGTCTTCTTTCGGAAACTCTCTTATTCTTGCAATCTGCATTATGTGCTCTCCCTCTGTAGTCTTTCGGAACTTTAGAATATACCCCTATCATACCACCTATCACACTGTTTGCAATTATTGATTTGTCTTGACTGTCTTCTAAAATCTATAGCAAATCCCTTGAGGGCAGAGGCATGATTTATTCATATTTATCTTCCTATATGTGGTAGAGTGAGGGAACACTATAAATACCGAGTAAATAAATAAATATGAACTAATAGAATAATGATAAATGTTATGGAAATTAAAGCTAATTGTCAATTTATCCCATTATTAAATCAACGTAGATAGATAATAGTAAAAGGAGAGAGGAAAAAACACCACACATTTCCAGCCTAAAAATTAAGAACTTTAGAAATGGTTTCCTCATATCTATAAAGTTTTAAATAATAGTTTTAAGTTATAAATATAAGACTAGCTGATGGCAGAAAATCAGCAGAGAAAAGACTACTAATATAAAACAGTGCCATCAACCAGAGAGAACATTTTTTTTTAAATACACAAACATAACACAAGACTAAATTCTATATCTAAAGTTCTTCACACTGTCCAGTAGCATTAAATATTCTTAAAAATTCTGATATTTAACAGTTACACAGTATTCAGTTAAAAAAGTACATAATAATTCAGTTAGCCTAGACATACTAGAAATCTTTCTTAAGCATGATATACGGAACATAATAATTTTTAAATCTCATTCATATGTTCTTTTCCCCCTACCCGCACCTGTGGTCCTACATTTTAATTATGTGATAGATATTATACAGTGCATAATAAAATATAATTATAAACTTGTATGCTCCTGTAATTTTTTTCTTATTGAAAACATATTTTTACCACTGAATGCAACTTGAAAATATCCTAAAAATAATGTACATTCCTATTTGCTGTAGCTCACTTATAACTTCCGTAAAACTAACTTTTTTAATGTGAAGAAGAAAAAAAGTTATAAGATAAAAAATATAGTACTGGTACTTAAAAAGAATTAATATAAATTAACCTGTATCCGTTTGAATTGTGACCCCCAAAAGATATATCTATGTGAAATCTCAGAATGTGACCTTATTCAGAACAAGTGTCTTTGGAGATGTAATTAGGAAAGGATCTCAAGATAAGATCATCCTGGATTTAAGGCATGCCCTAAATCCAATGACTGATGTCCTTATGAGAGAAAGGCAGAGAGAGTTTTAAGATACAAATGGGAGAAGGCAATGTAAAGATGGAGGGAGAATCTGGATTACGCTGTCACAAGTCGAAGAACACCAATAATCCTCAGAAACCAAAGGAAGTAACGATTCTCCCCTAGCGCCTTCAGCTGGACTATGGCCCCACCACTACCTTGGATTATTACTTATTGCCACCAGAACTGTGAACGAATAAATTTCTGTTGTGTTAAACCAACCTATTTGTGGTAATTTGCTAAGGCAGCCACAGGAATCTGATATACAACTGAAAATACTAAAAACATTGCTGCAGTACAAATATTGGCAATGTATACAATACATCTGAGTCATAAAAAAGGGAGTGGCACAGGAAATAGGAACAAAAGAGAAAAATGCAACACTGCTTGAAAGAGTATTTTAAGCATTTGGTTAGAAGTTAAGAATAACTTATTAAAATAGATGTGCATTTCAAGGACAAATGAAACTTTCAAAATTTTATTGTGACACACACACACATATATATTATTTTCTTTCTTTTTTCTTTTTTTTTTAATGTTTATTCATTTTGGAGAGACAGAGAGGAACAGGAGAGGGGCAAAGACACAGAATCTGAAGCAGGCTCCAGGCTCTGAGCTGTCAACACAGAGCCCGACGCAGGGCTCGAACCCATGAACCATGAGATAATGACCTGAGCCAAAGTCAGATGCTCAACTGATTGAACCATCCAGCCACCCCATATATATATGTGTATATGTAATATATATATATATATATATATATATATATATATATATTTTTTTTTTTTTTTTTTTTTTTCTAACACAAAGAAGTAATAGTAGTTTTGATCTGGTTGCTGGGGGAGGAGAGACCCTTCCTTGTGTACAATATTTTCTTTAATTTTTCAGATAAAACTATTACAAACCAAAATCAGATGTGCTTGTTCAAATAGTAAACACCAGTGAGGAAACTATGCCATGCTGGAAAAGAAGTTATTGAAGAAAATTGCTTGCACTACTGAAGAGAGAGAAAGCTGCTTAGAATATGTTGTATGCCAGAGATGAGACTTAAAAATGAAATACACCTTTAAGCATAACTTAAAATAAATAGTTTGTGTTCTTGCTGAAGGATCTGGAGGAATATTACTGTAACAAATTGCTATATTTAATTCTTGGACAGCAGCCAGGTATAGGGTCAGACATGAAATTTTTCTATTAAAATAACCACTAGCAAGGGAAAAAGAGAACCTCATGCCCAGAGACACCCATATACACATATCTTACTGCATGTAACCCAGTGGTCATTATTTCTTGGTGACCAGACAAGGCAACGTGTGACAAAAAGCATCCAGAGTCTCTTGACTAGTGAGTGATAATAATGTGGTGCCTAAGATTACTGATGCTCCTGTAAGAGATATTTCCCCATGAACTATTTACTGCTGTCTTGGCCTATGATACTTGTAAGCATTCAGGGGAGTTCAGCCACCCTGTGCAACTCAAGGAGTATAGTCAGACATGGTGTGCTGCAAACCAGGGAACCAAAGGAATCCAATCCTGGGTAAGTGATCCTGCCTTCTAGCAACCCTGCTCCGATGACATGTGGCAAACCTTTCTCGTGAGGGCTGATGTGGTAGATATCAGAGCTAGTTATTGATTGAAAATGGAAACCAGAGTGGTTCAACAGCTGCTTTTCTTTTCATACTTTTTTTTCCATTTAAACTGAAATGATTTTGATTTTGTTGAGTTAAACAGTATAGGAAGCAATCTGCTGCTGTCACCTACAGTGTTTTTGTTAGATTAATGATTATCAACAGGTAGTAGACTGGTTCATTAGAGTAATATTAGGTGTTACAAATAAAGAAAAGTATTAAGCCTTAAAATACATTCTTGTGGCATCCATCCATCTGTCTTTGTCTAGAAATGTATCATTTAGCTGATGAACCGATGTTGGGTTATATAAAACTTGTAACCTGTTAGGAAAAATTTGATATTCCCAGAATTTATAAACCCAGTGATCGGGCATGTTACAAAATGTGCCGCTGTTGTGGACTATTGTTACCAGGCTTAAACTGCCACCATGCAAGAAAAGAAACAGGGCAGTCTTTCTGGCTATTCATCAAAGTTACCATATAGCAAGATGGTCATGTTTGTGTATCTCTTAAATATCAGCTGAGCCTGTGATTAAATCAAAGTTTAGAAACCAGCAGCCAGTGAGCTAATGGAGACCTGAAGCTGTGTTTTGTTTGATCTACATTGCTTTTAGTAACTTGCCAACTTCTACAATGATCATATGCATTCTTCTCCAAATTCCAAATTCCAGTTTCTCACCAACACCTCAGAAGATCTGGCCACACTAGAGCCATACGCCCATGGAAGTATTTTTGGCTGACACTCGGTGGTGGCTTATACTTTTAGAAAGGACGTATTAATTTCCACTTCATTATGATCCCTGCATTTCTTACCACATCACACTTGTTGGTTGCAGTTTACCATCAGACTGGAACAAACTCCCTCATCATTTGACTTATTTATGTCATTTGTATGCCTCTAGAACAATCAAGTTCCAAGGCTCAGGTTGAGCTTCTTATTTGATTTAATTTCTTATGTAGTTCCACAAGGCAATGATTTTTTAGGTCACAAGAATGTGTTCACTTGATTAGATACCCTGAGTCCTAAAGAATGATTTTAAAGGAGTAACTTAGGCTCTCAAACAAGTCAGACACATTTAATTATAACTCCTAATGTTATCACGCTAGACATGCTAGTGGCTTGTTGATCTCAATAATTCTGTCAATTAGAATTGGAAATGTTAAGAGTTTGGAAAGAAAACATGCCTGATAAAGTGATAATGCCAGTCTGATGAGTAGTGGTTTAAGGAAGAAGGTGTTACTGGTGGCCTTTCCTAGTACAGGCCCTGGACCCTCACCATTTGCTGGGTAAAGTCCACTTCCACCAAGCCCTTGTCTTATTCCCCTGACATGTCAAGTTCATCCCATCTGAAGACATTTGCACTAGATGGGTTTTTTGTTTTTGTTTTTGTTTTTGTTTGTTTGTTTGTTTGTTTGTTTTTTCCTGTGAAAAGCTCTTCCTTTACATCTGTGGATGATTTTTCCTCCTCCTCATCTTCTCAGCTCATATGCACGTTCTAAAGCAACACACAAATGCCACTTTGGCTTCTCAAATTTAATCACATCATTTTGTTTTATTTTCTTCAAATCATTTATGATTTTCTGAATATACTTAGTTTATGTACTTACTTTATTATTTGGTATTATCTCATTAAAATATAGAATCCATGAAAACAAGTATTATTATGTAGTGACACTATTAAATATAGGATGAATGTGTGAAAGAATGAGTGAATGAATGACACGGTGCACTATGACATTGAAACGGCCTGTGGTGGAAAAGGGAGAAGGAGAACTGAGAATAGGTCCTCTTTTACACATCTAGAGCTATAGATTCATTAAATCCACCGATCTTTGAACCAGATTAGGCATAAGACCAATTGCACATAGGTAGTTTTTGTCACTCACAGTGCTAATACTTAAACTGCTTAGTAATGACCCATGACAAGACATGGAGTGTGGCCAAGAAGGCAAATCCACACACTATATCCTTATTTAGAAAGTCCATCAATGAAAAAAAAAAAAACGTCAGTTGAACAGAACAGTGTGCCTAGAGTTGTAGGTTATATCCTAGCATCATCTTAACACATTGCAGACCAGTAACAGTTTTCAGATTGCCATCTACCCAAGGACACCTCTTTATGTAGCCTTGGTTTAAGTATATCTGTTAAAAAAAAATCCCACTTGAATCATGAAATGGATCTCATGACAGGAAATACTTTCACAATGAGAGAAAGTATATTTTTTCATATAGTAAGTTACTTTGTGAACCTATTATATTTTCCATGGAGATAAGCCCTTTATTGAAAGGAGTGGTAAATTAAAGAGATTGGGCAGAAAAAGGAGTGTGGGGAGGGGGCAGAGAATACACTTAAGAAATACATAAGAGCATACTCAAAGTAAATAGTGAAAGAAATTGATTTAAACTTTAGTAATTTTCGAAAGGCATATCATCAGTAATTTTTTGCCTTCAAAAAATAGTATCTGAATAATAGTCAAGAGCTGAATCTGAAATATATTTTCCATACATTCTTCTGACAAAGTAATCAGATGAATTATTTTATGTGTTTCAAGAGTGTAAGAAAAGACCATTTCAATTTTAAGTTCAACAGAAAACCAAATTTATTAGTAGAATCAAAAAAAAAAAAAATTGAACACATGATTCTTCTTTGGCCAAATCCACTTGACTGTTTCTATAACAGAATAAGTAAGTGTATAAGTAAGGCTTGTATAACTCAATCATATTCTGTTTTTAACTTAGCCATGAATATCTTTTCATTTGAAGATTTTTCAGGGTGGACTACTGAAGTGGGAGTGACCTAAAAATGAAGATTTTTTTTTTCTTTTTTTTTTTTCCATTTTGTATTTACTCTGGCCTTTGGATAACTCTGAAAATCTTTTTAACAGGTAAGTAATATCACAGGTCAGAGAACCAGTAGAGAGGAATTAAGGACTTGGAAAACTAGATAGATAGGACATTTCCAAATAAAAGTAATAAATGAATGAGGGTACAATCAAATAGACTTTTTAAAGTCAATCCCTTTTTGAGAAATAGATTATCTGTCTAGGTGAATTCCCCTTTTACCATTAAAAGCCAGCTTCCAGATAGGTCTGATCCATTCATTCACTGGCCACTAAATGGCATTGACGAATTACACTTTCTAATCGCCCGGCATTGGCAATGATAAATCTCTTGACTTCTGACTTTGCGAAGAGATTGGATTTAGGGAAGTAGCTGCTGCCCCAGCCATATCCTTACAGAGCTGAGCAATCCTACTCTTGACCCCTGAAATAATAGTTTTCCTTTATTCAAAGTGCTGATGAAACCAAACTTGATGTTTGGATTTCAGAGTAAGTAGATTTAATTATGGCCCCTGAGTACACTAGACCTCAGTTGGTGACTTGAAAAAAAAAAAAAAAATTGCATTCCACTGGTTGCAAAGAGTGTTAAAAGTATGAATGCTTCAGGAGAAATTCCATTGATTTGTCTTAAAAAAAAACCCAAAAAACTAATGAAAGTCACCCTGTGCTATTTTTCTGCTGGTATCAGACAAATGTCTTCAAAATGTTGAATCAAGAAAAGAATCCAAGTAGAATAAATTCACACTTGTTTTTCCTTTACCATCTTTGAAGTACTCTTTTCATAGATTTTCTGTTTCGTCCGTGTCCTGACCCTTGAAAGGGAGAAAAACTTGTTGGAGGCCTCAATGAGGCAGGGCACCTACCTCTTGATTTACATGATGAGATGGACTCTCAGACAAAACAATTAAAGCAATCCAATTTTCTTCTTGCACTAGTCAACAGTAACTGATGCAAGACATTTGGTTTTCAAGTTCTGCTGGTTTTCCTTGCCTCCTTTGTGGACTGGTTTTACATGTAGTGGCTGAATATGGAATTCAGATCTAGCAAGTAGTATGATAAATTGCTGTACCACGGAGTCATTATCTTTCTCCATTGGAACTAATGGGCAGTAGTCACAGGGACTCAAAATAACACTCAGCCAACCACTATCGCAGTCAGAGTATGCATAGGAAATGTGAATTTGCTTTTACTTTACCTTTATAAAATTAAGATACTATGGAACATCCCTGATATATGTAGGAATTTCAGCATGACTTTAGGACTGTGGCAGGGTATACAGCTTTAGAAATTTGTATTTCAGGAGGTAGAATTAAAATAGAAGTCTCATAACTACATTAAGTGCCTATTAATGTTTTTTTCTACTTGGCACTTTTTTTTTTTATTAATTTTTTTAATGTTTTATTTGTTTTTGAGAGAGAGAGAGACACAGAGTGCAAGCTGGGGAGGGGCACAGAGAGGGAAACACAGAATCCAAAGCAGGCTTCAGGCTCTGAGCTGTCAACACAAAGCCCAACGGGGGGGGGGGGGGGGGGGGGGGGCTCTAACTCACAAACCGGGAAATCAGGACCTGAGCCTAAGTCAGACGCTTAACCTACAGAGCCACCCAGGCGCCCCTCTACTTGGCACTTTCAAAAATTTTGTTTTAGATTACACATATGTGAATCTCCACCACTTAAGTAATCTTTCACATTTAACATATTCCTTTTGTAAAAGCAAAAATAACTTTTGCACTATCTTTCCTATTCTTGTGCAAATATATAGTGTCTTTGTTTTCAAAAATACTGTTTATATTGTACTTTAGAGAATTAGACAGGGATGCATGTTTTGAGCAATCTTAAGAAAAGGTTAGTGGCTAATTATTTGGTAAAGTAAATAGGCTGCCGACTTGGGTGGCAGTATCCGAAGTCTGGATTGCTCTCACATTTTGCTTCTTTAAGAAGAACAATATAGGTAAATGTGAGAGAGAACATTTTGCTTTAGCTGACTGTTGGACTATTTCTGTATCTGGGAAGACATTTATTATGTTTGCCTTTTCTTTCCTCCAAGTGTGGGAATGTGTGAGAGTGAGAGTGTGTTAGCTGTGTAGTTTTGATTTAAAGCACGGTGGATAACAGCAGGCTTGGTTTTATATATGAGTGGCCCCAGCAGGTGATGAATTGTTTTTGACTTTCATCATTTGCCAATAAATAAGGAAAGTGAGAGATTTATCATATATGTAAAAAACTCTGGCAACATTCTCTATCATGTAAAATAAAATTTAATAAAATAGCATTTGAAAAAATACATGCAATCACTTGCCTCACTCTTATAGGCTGTAAATTCTGGAACTCAGTAGTCTTTACAAAATGGGGAGTGGGAGTCAGGGAATAGACCTACTTGCCCAGCATCAGGGTAGAGACCATTTTGCACAGCTGGTGGATTTGCAGAGTTGAGTGGCCATCTTTGTGTGTGACTCCCTGTGACCCTTTTATTAAGCACCTAGCTGTGCTCAATAGCGAAATGGATTCTAATTGCTTCACAGCAGGTTAAGTGATTTAACCTGAAGCAAAGCAATAGTTTTTCATTTGAAATTGCCAGCACCTCCACATTGACTCCCCATTACCTCAAAAAAAATCGCCACCCTGAAAAGAGAAAAGGATTACTGAAGCTATTATCCTACATTTTTTTTCCTCATAAATAAAGAGGAATATAGGACAATGCATCCAGAGACAAGAAAATATTAATACTGGAAAGGGCCTTAGCAACCAACCAGTTTAGTGTTTAATTTTGCAAATGTAACAGTGATTTGTAATTATTTATATTTATTCATTGACAATCTAGTGGCTTCTGGAACTGTGTGGCAGCAAGTAACTAGTTTTGAACAGAAGCAAAGATTTGTTTAAGATAAACACAAGGCTAATTATTTTGGATTTCTCTCTTCAAATATCTATTGAGTCCCTTCTAAATACTAGTCACTGGGGTAGATCCCGTGGGGCGTAGAGAAATAAACCAGACATGGTGTCTGTCTCAAGGAGCTCACAGTCTCATTAATGTCATGCTAGGGACCAAATGTCTGACTGGCAAACGGGCAGGAGGAAATCATATTAAATATTAATATGTGTCTTATTTTGGATCAATTTGATATTCTTCTAACCTTGAACTTCCAAAGGAATTATCGTGTTTACAAATGGTGTTCTATGGCTCTCTGCTTGAGTTCACGTAACTTATCTCTTTTTCTCCTTTCCTTTCTCTTTTTCTAATATTTGTTTGAATGAAGCAACGGAACTTGGCAATGACCTGATTATTAAGAAATGGGATTACCTGTCTACTCAGATTCAGGATCATGTAATGAACTGGGACCATTCTTTCCGTACTGTGTGTGTCTATAGAAAATCCTGTCCTTGGTTTAGGGTTGAGAACCTGTTCTCGTTTTTTATACTTTCCCACCATATGCTACTAAGTAAATGTTTGAGTATTCTGAGTATAGTTTGGGGAGAATCAGATAAGCAGCTCATATTCTTTTTTTTTTTTTTTTTCCATTTTTGGTCAGGATGAATCCTAGTCTGTTCCATTTGTAATGGGGAAAAATTAATTTAATTTAATTAGAAGTACAGAGATCTTTTATTGTAAAACTTCAGATATTTGTGAACCCCTTTGTCCATGCACATGTGCAGTCCTACTTTTGAACTCTGCCTAGAATCCTCCAGAAACATACACCTCAGCAAAGCCCACACATGAATTAATCACTGTATACAATTGTAATGTTTATGCCTCTCTCCCAGGCCCTTTCCCACTCCTGGTTGATAAGAATCTCTAATGTGCTGTTGTAAACGCTCCATTTCTATACTTAGTCTAAATAGGAAATAACATTTACGTCTATTAGCATCCACAGAAACATTTGTCAACAACAACTTGGAGAATGACATAACTTTTTTAAGTGTACCCATCTGGGAAATATTCCAAGTTGGGAGATACCCAAATTGGCAAAGATTCTAAGAAACTCATTCTTATGCACTATACATGACAACAGTTTCTGGACTTCTTTTATATTTCCAGCTATTAGAATTGGAAGTGCTGGAGATAAGACAAAACTGAATACACACGCGCGCGCGCACACACACACACACACACAATGCTATAAAATAAAAGTAGATCTATGAAAGTTCTGACAGGATAGCTCTGGTAAACTCAGAACAAGGGAGAGGTCAAGATCACCCTTTGTGTTTCGTCAACTCATCTCTGAGCCTGGCCCATTTTATTCAAGGACAAAATGAAACTATTACAAAACCATTTGGGGTCTCCCTCAAAAATTGATCCTTTTCTATCAAGGACTCTCCAGAAATGCCACAGTGTGGTCTGAACTTATATAATATAAAGGAACATACGTAAGATTTTCTTTTTCTTTTTAAAATTTGAAATCCTTCTGAATTTTGGTCTTTATTTTCTGTTGACATATCTTAATATTTTAAACATACCTCGCTGCCCATGAACTGTGCTATAACTTTTTCTCTTCATTCACAAAACTAATGACACCTTTGTGTATCTAAGAAAGCCACATGCACTTTCTACAGTTTTAATTTTGCTTTTACTAAATACATACTGGAATGCAGACGTTCTTTAATTGTTAAGTGTTGACATTTTGGGGTCATTGGTCCTTAGAGTTCTGTAGCTTAGACCTATATTTCTTTGGCACAGTTGATAAGTCCTTTACTGATGTTTGAAAAATATTACATAAGAATAAATTTTATTTAGTTACAGACTTAAATGAAACAAAATTCTTTCAGTTAAATTGTTAATAATTACAAAGTGAACTCAAGCTATTTGTTAAGCTGATCATTCAAAATGAATGTGTGCAAAAAGAAATATTTGTCCTTAATATTCATTGCATCAAAACTTAAATTGTCAAGGTCATTTTACTTAAAATTATTCATTCTTAGAATTTTTAAAGAATTGTACCATTTTAAGTCTTGGCACCAGGAAATAATATAATCTTTTGCCACCTGAACATCCGTTTCTAATTCAAAGCACTATTCTAGAATAACCAGTTTGTAAAGTATCTTTAAGGCAAATTCAACTCATCTTTCTTGTAATTTATCATTGGCTAACAAATTTTAGTATTTTTAATTAAAACATAGTAATATTGACACCATTAGTCTACAAGTTCAGAGCATTAGATTTGGAGCTAAATGTGTCACATGCAGTCCAGTCCTGCTGCTTAACAAGCTGTGTGATCAAGGCAAGTTGGGTAACCACAGTTTTCTCATCTGTAAAATAGACATAACAAACCTGGGGCACTTGGGTGACTTTTTTGGTTAAGTGTCCCACTGTTAAATTCAGCTCAGGTCATGATCTCGTGGTTCTTGAGATCAAGCCCTGTGTTGGGCTCCATGCTGCTTGGAATTCTCAGTGTCTGTCTGTCTGTCTGTCTCTCTCTCTCTCTCTCAATAAACAAACAAACAAACAAGAAATAACAGAGAGCTCATAGAGTTGCTATTAGAATTAAATGGATTAAGATGTGTGAAGCATTTTGAACAAGGTCTAATTATGCTAGATATACATTTGGTATCAACAATATTATCATCACCATATCAATGGAGATGTCTACCAAGCAACTTTTGTGAAATTCGAAATAAATCCAAAAAAGTTTTTCTCAACTTGAAATAGAATGAATGTATTATATTTACAAAACTGCATAAAAATATATTCAAAATAATTTAAAGCCTGTGATTGTACCCAGTTCCCACCTGGTTCTATATTGGTCCAAAATTGTCCATCAATGCAAATGTTGAAATACAAGTAACCATTATGAATGGAGTGAGTACTATGTGTGTATATGTAAGTGTGTATGTGTGTGTATGTGTTCCATTTTAATCTGAACTGCACAAAATAAGAAAGATATATTTATCATCTGAGATGTTTAAGTATTTGGGATGTTCTTCCTAACAAAGAATTAGTCTGATATAATTTCAGAATTGACAGTCTAACTATCATACAGGTCAACAATTCAATTAGTTACTCTGATGGTAGAAATTGTACTGAAATCAGTGTCCTTACTTACAGCATCCATTTAATGAATTTAAGTGTGACAAATGTACCATATATTGAACCATATACCAGCATTGTGCTGGGTAATCAGGAATGAAAGGTGCATAAAATATCCCTACCTATGTTAGGGAAAAGTGCCTATAGTCTATTGCTCATGAGCTTAGTCACTGCAACCTTATGTCTTCAATCTGATCTTTCTTGAATAACGCTGTTGCTTCTCCAGCCTCCCACCTTCTTACCTGGAAATCTAGCTTAAAGTTAGAATTCCCATTTAGAAATTAGGATTCACAGGTCATTACCAAATAGGTGATGTTACTTTAGAGAAGAAAAAAAGATTGGATCTATTATACTCTTATACTCTGTATAAGTCTAACAAAATGAGTGTGGGATTTCATTTTTTTTAAATTAATGTTTTTATTGTTGAGAGAGAGACAGAGACAGAGTGAGCAGCAGAGGGGCAGAGAGAGAGAGGGAGACACAGAATCTGGAGTAGGCTCCAGGCTCTGAGCTGTCAGCACAGAGCCTGAAAAGGGGCTTGAACTCACCAGCCGTGAAATCCTGACCTGAGCTGAAGTCAGATGCTCAACCAACTAAGCCACCCAGGTGCCTCTGAGTATTGCATTCCTTGATATGAAAGTTTTGGAGCAGTTCTGGGCCTTAGTCACATATTTTCATGTCCCTGTCCCATTTTACTGTTTTTATATTGAAAGATAGAATACATGTTCATCTTCCAAGCAGAGTAACCAAACCAAATTGACTGGTTTTCACCGGGGAAAAATGTAAGAAAGAAATATAAATAAATATGCAATGGATTAGTAAAACTAAGCTATCAGAGTATTATCAGTTTTGCATAAAAATGTATATTTCTTGAGGGCACCTTTTGGGATGAGCACTGGGTGTTGTATGGAAACCAATTTGACGATAAATTTCATATATTGAAAAAAAAATTAAATAAAAAAAATAAAAGTTAAAAAAAATGTATATTTCTTGCTATAGTCTTACTCAGGAGCATATTGATCAAGTAAGACAATAAAGATTTTGGCAGAAATTATATAATACACTTACTATTTTTAAATTTATCTGCAAAGGACTTAGACAAATTTAGTAATTATTAATAAAATTTTCTGCTTTCTACTAAAACAATCATATTAAATCTTGTTAATTATGAATACAAATTAAATCTTGTAATTTTTTCAAAACAAACTATTTCATGTAATCATGCCCTTTGTACAATCTTACATTCTCATGATACTTAACATTTTACAAAATTATATAGGACTTATCTAAGGGAAACAAACGTAAAATTCATGGCACAGTGTAATTTTTTTTTAATTCTAAGACCATCTTTTTATGTTTTGTTAAGAGACTTGCCTGGAAAAATAAAAGCACCCAGAGGATAAGGAAATACATCTAGATTAATAACATGTGTCTTCAACTAATAATAATGCAGACACTAATGGTTCCTAAAGGTTTCAGTTTAAAAAAATTAATTAAAGGCTTATTCATTAGCCCCCCCCCCCCCCCCCCGCCAAGTTTCTACCACTTTTAACATATTCTGAATATTTTGGACATTTTTATTTATTTTCTTTCTCTAGTATATGTTCCCAGTAAGGTGCACAAACTCCAGCACCTGGAAAATGTAGTAATATTAATTATAATGATTATGATGTCAATGGATTTAAATAACAGTTGTGGATTTCCAGGGCCAAAAGCTCACAAACTATTTTCAGTGTGTAGCCAAAGCATCCTTGGTATCCTTTTATCTTCCTATGAGTGTGTGCTATAGAAAGCGACTTTAGAAACCATCAAATAAAATGAGGAATTTTTTTAGAACCACATGCATATTAGAGATAATATATTATCCCATCTCATTCATTTTGCACAGCATGGAAATTTGCTCCAGAGAAAGGAAATGACTTGTCCAAAGGCACAGGACGTGTGAAATATAGAGCCAGAGAGAAAGCTGAACTATCTTGACATCATAGTCAAAAGTTATCTTTTCATCTATTTGCTTCCATTTGTCTTTCCCAGTAGCATCTCTCCAGAATAGTAAACAACAGTTCCTTTTCACCACTGCATTCCCAGAGCTTAACAGAGTTATTGGGACGTTTGAGGTGCTTAATAAGTAATTGTTGGATAAATGCAGGAATTAAAAAGATGAATAACTACATAATGTGGGAGAAAATTCAATTTGTTAAGAAGCCACTATCTTTCTACCATATTTGGATGCTCACTTTCATTTGAATTCCTGATTTACACCTGCAGGGCTTATTAGTAGCCTATAGGTTAAAATTCGTTTCATTTAGTATCACAGTATTTGATACAGCATCATCAAAACTGAATATTCACCTGCTCTTTTTCTGCTTCCAACTCTATCTTGCCCATTTAAAATTATCCTCTGTGTGACAGTCTTTTTTTCCAGGGCTGCTACTGCTTGACTTTTACAAATGAAGTCATAGAATTGTCTGAATTTTAATTGATTCTGAATATATATTTTTCCCCTCAATAAGGTAGAACACTGATAGAAGAGTTATGTTCTATGAAAAATAAGTTGCTGGTTTTTCACAAAACAATTGGAAATACTTGCCAGCTTTAACTTAAAAAAAAAAAAAGTGGGAAGGCTTTACGGATGATATGGCAGCATACTGGGAGAGAGGGGAGGAAGGAAGGGAACCATGCTTTAGTTTTCAGAGATGCTTGTTATATTTTTCACTGGCTCTGTTTTATCTACATAACTGGGGTCTTCTGATTCTCTTTCTTTTTTGTGTGGATAATTGCTTTGTTGTTAGTGCTTTGACACTGAGTGACAGTGCTTTTGGGTGGTTGACAGCCAAATCTATTGGCAGACGATAGTCCTCATCCACGGAGAGGTGCTTTCTTTCTGCCTAGTGACAGTAAGAGCTTCTAAGTTGACAGAGGAGGTCTCATCCCTCTCAGAAGAGAGACAAAAGCAAAATGGGGAGAGTAAGATTTCTGCCAGAATGCAAACATCTATTTAATTTGCTATAGAGAGAAATACAACAGGCAGTGTCTATAATAAGTGCCAGTTAAAACAAATCATTTTATTTATGTGTGTTGCCTATGGAAAATTTTTATCATTTAGTAAGCTATCAAGGTCTTTATATCTTGCCTTTGGAAACACTGCAAACCAAAAATAAATTCATTTTCTCTCAGTGGAGTTTATTAAAAGGAGACAATCAGGAACAGAATACAGAGAGGATGTAAATGCAATTTTGTTATATATCAGTGAATTAAAGTCATGTAAGTAAAAATATCCCTAACAATGGTTTGCAGAATTATGTTTCTAAATTGTGAAAGATATTTTTTGCCAAGTGATTTGGAGGTACAGGCCAGAGAATCTGATTTGCCATTCATAATGTGCAGTTGAAAATTATACAATTTGAGATTAAAAAGCATCGTCTTGTCTTCTTTGAGAAAGGAGTTAACCATTTATATTCTAAACTACCATATGTGCAACAGCATGCGTTTATGAAACCTAGAGAAAAGAAGACAAAGGGAAAACTATCCCCATCTGTAGACAGAGGACTCCTTGAGGATTGGAATTATATCTTGAAACAGCTTGTTCATCATTCAGAGTCTTTAAGTAAATTGGGGTTGGGGGTGGGGGAGTATTTGTGAATCCCCCAAAACAGTATGTACATTTTGGCTTGCATCGCCAGGTTTCTGATGAGCATATTTGTATGTTCATTGAATTCACAACACTCAGTCCATGGACTCAAGGTAAGTGAGAATCACTGCTCTGGTAACATGATAAATATTGTATGTTAAATACCATTTCAACTATTAAATTATCCTTGGATTAAAAAAAAAAAAGTCTTGGTGTCTAGGAAAGGGAGTGACAAGGATTAAAACCCAGTAACTTGTTGATTAACTCAAGGTTGAGTCTTCATATATTAAAATGATCCACTCTAAGATATAGTAGCTTTGTTAGAGAAGACTGAACAGTAAGTCATAGGATGACTGATGTTTGCTCCGAAACTAGAAAGTGTTTCTTATAGAGGCCTCCAGCAGTAGAGTGTACTTCCCTCTATAGAAAATGACTATAGATTTTAAATAATCCTTCATTTTACTCAGTAACATGAACTACACATTAGTAAGATTTCTGCCATTTGCCTGGAATTGTTTTAGATACGTTAGATACATCAGTGAACAATCTAAACAAGGTCCTTATTCTTATGGATGTTACAATCTATCCGGTAAAGATTGACAGTAAATAAATAAATAAATACATAAATAACTAAATAAATGCTATTATATTATACAGCAGTAAGCACTATGTAGAAAACAAGAGACAATGCTATAACAAATGATTCAAAAAAGTCTGATTTAGATGGCCTGTTCAGGGAAGTCCTTAGGTGATATCTGTGAAGAAATCTGAATGACAAAATGCACAAGTCATTTGACTACCTGGAGATTAACATGGATCTGCCAAGGACTTTTCAACAGAGACTTTTTTTCTGTGGGAAGGAAACTAAGAAAAAAAATGACCCTCTAAGGTCCCTTCCAACTCAGTAGTGTAATATTGGATATGATCTCAGCTTCCAGATTTCATCATCCATTGGGTCTCTTATGTCCACTTAGTGAGGCAGAATTCATGAATAATTGAGTTGAAATGAATAGACAAATTGGTTTCTTCAACTGAACAGTATCACCTACTGTGAAAAATTCGACTGGGAATGATGAATGATGATAATGTTGGCTATCTTAATTGTCAATATAGGCTCCAAATTCACTTATCTGATGCTTCTAAAATTTCTTTCTTTCTTCTTTCTGATGCTCCAACTGGCTCTATCACAGCTACTTGTCAATTTTTCATTCATATCTGTCTCATCAGTGAATTGCTGGAGGATTGTACACCTCCCTTTTGAAATGTTACCCAAAAACAGAATGTAAATCATACTAATGTGTTCTTTAAATTAAATTAGTTTTGGGGGCGCCTGGGTGGCGCAGTCGGTTAAGCGTCCGACTTCAGCCAGGTCACGATCTCGCGGTCCGTGAGTTCGAGCCCCGCGTCGGGCTCTGGGCTGATGGCTCAGAGCCTGGAGCCTGTTTCGGATTCTGTGTCTCCCTCTCTCTCTGCCCCTCCCCCGTTCATGCTCTGTCTCTCTCTGTCCCAAAAATAAATTTAAAAAGTTGAAAAAAAAATTAAAAAAAATAAAAATAAAAAAAAATAAAAATAAATAAAAAAAAAATTAGTTTTGGGTCTGTGGTTAGGGTCCTGCCATTTGCTGGTGTCTCAGAGTGCTTCTGAGATGGCTCCATGCCTACCAGACACTGAAGAGAAAGTGAAAAAGAAGACATTACAATAATATTTCAAAGAGTAGGACTTGTAAAGCAACACATTGCCACTTAGGATTTCAGTCAAAGGTTTTCCTGGTAACACATTTTCAGTGTTGTAAACATTTCCTAGAAGGTGTTCTATAGTATACTGTGTAGTTCTCATTCTTTCATCTCCCCCCCCCACTTGTATCTATTCTTACAGTAACTAAGATGCCACACTAAATATCTAGGTCTTATGAATGAGTAGAAAACATCCCCTTTTCTCAAATACCCAGTGATCTACTGTTTGAGGGTGAAGGATGGACAATGCATGAAGGATAACCTAAGCCTTGTAACATAGCAATTGGCAAAATATAGGATGTAGGGAGTCATTATAAGAGATGTAAAACCAAAACAAAACAATGCAGGATCTCACAGCCTGGTGGCCTGAATGAGACAAGCTTTCTTTAATGCAATAGCATTTAAACTAGGCTTTTTAAAAAGAGTTACAATTTCAACAGACAGAGATAAAAAAAGAAAAGTAATACACAAGTGGAGATATAGGGTATTGGGGATTCCAAAGGAAATGATAGTTTCCATAGAAAGTAGATTGCATGTGGAGGAGTGAAGCCAGAAAGTATTGTAATCATGGCTATTTTGGTTGTAAGGATCAAAAACATCTTGAAACTGGTTAGAGTAATGCTTTTTTTGTAAGGATAGAATTAGCAATCTTATTGACATCAAGGACAGGAAATGAAATACAGCTGAGCTCATGGGTCCAGAACAGCAAAATCAGGAGCAATGGAGGCTGTCCCATGCCGTTTCATAACTGATAGGCATGGAACAAAAAGGAGAGGTAAGAGTCAAAGATAACATAAAGCTTTTGAGAAGGGTGAGGGAATTCAATATCCTGGCAGAGAGAGCACTCAATAAAATTACCTACTCTTAACTGACTGCCTGACAGACTGAAAGATTTCTTTCAAAGGGAAGAACATCATACAGACTTTTGACATCAGATTTTGATATTTGATCCCATGTTGTGGGAGTCAACTTCACAGTCATTTTGTAGGGATTTTAATAGGAAATACTGCATTGCATTTCCTGATGAATTGTAAATTTTGGTATTATAATGTAATATGTATATTTGAGTTTACTGAGAACTTTGATGTGGTTTTATATATACATGCATTTTATTCTCATGACATTGAGATTGAGTAGATAGGCAGTTTACACATGAGGATACCAAGGCTCAATTATTTATCTAAAGTTAAAAGTTTTCTTCTATTAGAGATAAGGTATAACCTAAGGGTCTTAGACTGTAAGTCCTCTGACTTTTCTAGACTATCAAATAGCACTGGTGCAAAGCACAAATCTCTTACAATTCAGTGTTATTTTTGTAATGCTCCTTTGCTCTAAGTGCCTTCCTATTTAGTAATCTACACTCAGTAATTCTGTGTGAATTATAAAACACACTATTGAACAGTTCCCCCAGATAGGACCAAAATCTGAGGACAGGTGACATCTCCCATTCATGACTAATATAGATTATTTTAATTCCTTCTGCTGGAATTAATGGGACTTGGACAGTCTCGGTCTTATTATAAAAACCAAACCAAAACCAAATGAAAACTAAAAATTTTCCATACTTATTAGATATTCAGCTTAGCTCAGGTCTTGTAAAGTTAACTCTGAATCAAATCTTAGGTTCACCAATTTATATGAGCATATGCCTAAATTTAAATTACATGATAATAAGAACTGAAATCAGCCAGTATAGATAATACGGATAATAGACAGCTTCCATTGTCCTTTGAGTTGTCATCACTTCTGGCTTGGTGATGCCTAAGCTGTTCATGTTTTTAATACTACTCATGTATCTTCTGGTTATTAATGGTAACTAAGGCATTTTTAGATACAATTTCAAGCACAAGTATTTCAAGAAACATGTTACAAAGTGGTAACATATTTGATTAAAATTTGTGCTTTTGTAAAACTGTTTTCTTTGGTTCTATACACTTGAAACATAGCCTGAAATTTTCAGTGTCTATATGAATGCGTTCCACCTCTGTCTCCATTTATTCAGAGATGCTTTTTAGAAATTATTTTTGCCAGAATCTTAGAGGCAAAACTGTATATATAGGGTGCCAGGAAAATAACCAGAAAATAGTACAAAGACAAAAATGCTTATTAAAGCATTGTTATTAAAAACGAAAAGAAAGAAAAAAATCTCAGAAATAATGGGTGACAAAAAATAATAATACAATTTGCAGTGAAAGGCAAGCATCTACTAATAGTATGGTGCAAATCTAAATTGACATGGAAATGTGTGTGCGTGTACACATATAAGTGCATATTTAAAACTCCAAACTACAGGCACGCCTGGGTGGCTCAGTTGGTTAAGCATCTGATTTTGGCTCAGGTAATGATCTCATGATTTGTGGGTTCAAGCCCCACGTTGGACTCTGTGCTGACAGCTCAGGTCCTGGAGCCTGCTTCAGATTTTGTATATCCCTCTCTCTCTGCCCCTTCCCCACTCTTGCTCTGTCTCTGTCTCTCTCTCTCTCTCTCAAAAATGAATAAAAATTAAAAAACAAATTACAAAAGATAATGTCTAGAAAATCCCATATTAAACACTATATGTACCTATACATGTGCTCACACACACAAAAAGTAGAAGAGTAGTAAATGTTTTATTAGGGTTCTATCATATAAATAAATTTGGTGTAAATTTTGGGAATTTTCCCCCCTTTTCCAATTTTTTGGTTCCTAAATATTTTATACAGATTTTATAATAATAAAAGTCATATTTAAAACAGGAAATATATAAAGTATTTGTTTAGTTTTATATTTATTTATCATGATCTTCGAATCTGATTCCTTTCCTCAACCAAGTTGTAGCCTCCTTGGACTATATCCCTTCCTTCCCAGTTCACTGTTCTTAATTTCGATTTCATCCTCATTGAAAAGTGGATATAGAAACTAACATCACCATCTAGTAAGTTGTAAGCATCTATAGTTTATATATACATTTACAGATATATATATATACATATATATGCATATATGTATATATATACATGTATATGAAAACAATTTAGGTGGCATATCAGGATTTTAAATACTAACAACAATAATAATAATAATTATAATAATAATTATTATTACCTCAGAAAGCAACTGACTTATTGACCCAATGAATTAGGGGTGACCTTAGAATTCACGAATCACCCACTTAATAAATATTTATTGAATTGAATTTTGTGATAACAACTTGTTCAAAATTCTGTTTCAACTCTTTAATACTTAATCTGATTTAGGGGCGCCTGGGTGGCGCAGTCGGTTGAGCGTCCGACTTCAGCCAGGTCACGATCTCGCGGTCAGTGAGTTCGAGCCCCGCGTCAGGCTCTGGGCTGATGGCTCGGAGCCTGGAGCCTGTTTCCGATTCTGTGTCTCCCTCTCTCTCTGCCCCTCCCCCGTTCATGCTCTGTCTCTCTCTGTCCCAAAAATAAATAAACGTTGAAAAAAAAAAATTAAAAAAAAAAATCTGATTCAATATTTTCTTTTTCGAAAGTGTAAGGCTTTGTTACTTCCTCTACCTCCAGTTTCCCTTTCACTTCATTTTATTATTCTCACAGTCTTACAACCTATGTAGTTACTGTCTAAATATAAGTCAGCAAATTTAATCTTTGCGTGTTTAGAAAGCAGCCTCAATAGAGATTTTTCTCAGTAACTGAAAATACAGCAGTCAGAGGTAGGAAAATATTATCTTTAGGTAGATAAATGTGAAAGTTATGATTTTGCTTCAGTTTCATCAATTTTGCAGTACCTAGTGCATTGTTGGGGTTATATAAATATTAAATTCTAATCATATTGACAATACCTACCTAAAAGAATCCTTTCCAGATAGGTTATGTAAATAATGATTCATTTGAGCAAATGAAATAAATTTGGATGTAAATTTTATAGACTCAATGAGCTGTTTGCTGGAGATTAGTGCTCTGCTGAACACATTCTCAGAGCCATGTATGCATGAGTATATGCATACATGCAGGTATATGCATATATATGTACATATACATGCATATAATGTTTGCTATGTTTTACTTTGTCATTGTATGCCTTAACAATTTCAAGTTCCTTCTTCCTCTCCAATCCCCTCTAGAAACTCTGCTTTTTTTTTTTTTTTTTTTTTTTGCCCTCAGATATCCCTTTAATTGCATCTTTGCAGCAATCATGAGAATACTAGGTGGAGATTTGTGAAAGATTTATTGGTAAAGATCAGATTGCAGGAAACCCCTGTACAAGGTTCAGTCCCTACAAAGTAATGATGTTATTTAAGAGCCCTGAATCTCTTCATACCCATCACTTTGACATATGCCACATTCCACTTGGTTGCAGCCTCCTAAAAGGGACTGCTAGAAGCAATGTCAGTGTTGGTATGGGCATATTTGTAAGTGACAGGACAATTCCTGTGCAAAGCCCCTAGGTTCTAAATGAAATTATTTTGAGGACTTTAGCAAATACCAAGCTATTTGCAGCATGAAGCCCTGTTTCTATAAAATCTTCCACGTTCCCTAGCATTCTTAAAAAGGATTTGGTCAGAATGGCAGTCAGGTAAGGTTAAATGAAAAGCTTAAATTTACTTCTTATAGCCTGTATTGGTTTTAATTTATCAAAGATATATTTATTTTTAAAATTCTTTGGAAGGGCAAATAATTCTTTAAACTGCTAATTAGAAAAAAAAACAAAAAAAATGGACAAAGGAGTATGATCATACAAGTGACAAAAGAGAATGCCAAAGAACATTAATTCAGGAAGCAATTCTGAACTTTATTAATGATCAGAAACATACAAAACATCTATGCAAACAATAAAACAAGGTACTGTTTCCCCCCATCAGATTGATAACCATTTTAAAGTTGGACAATATAAAGTATTGGCAATGATTGTAAACTCTCTGCTGTGGGAGGGCGAAATGGAATAACCACTTTGGAGAATATTTGGCATTGTCAGTGAAATTCTAACTGTACATTACAAAAAGTTTCACTTCCATGTTTTTCCTCTAAAGAAACAGTTACACAACTTTACCACAGGGAGATGTACAGGTATGTTTACTGTAACAGGCTTCAAAATAGCACAAAGAGAAAGTACCTAAAGGTCCATAATTTGCATAATGGGCAACTGTGTGTGTGTGTGTGTGTATGTGTGTGTATGTGTGTGTAAACGCAAAAGGATATCTGTTAACAGGAATAGAATAGACATGGAAACACACATACTGACAAATTTCAAAACCATGATTTTGATTAAAAGACAGGCTACACACATATAGATTGATTCTAGAATCATAATTGAGTTATAAGGCAAACTAGAGAATAATGTATGCACTAGAATGGTACCTATGTAAAATATTATAAAACATACACACAGAATAGATCTATCATATATAAAGGTAAGTATGATAATTTATAAAAACAGACTCAGCTAAATCAATGATATTAATTGCCTCTGGGGGAAAGGCACAGGAGGATATGACTTATCTCAATAATATTTTATTTTTCAGCAAAAAAAACATGATGGTAACATAAAAAAACTAGCAATGGTCAGTTCCAGATATTGAGTATAAGAATTTTATTGTATTAAATTCTGTTCTCTTATTTTAAAATATTTTCAATACCTAAAGAAGCTCCGTAACAATAAATTGTCTACTGTTTTCATTGTACTATACTAATTGATAACTTGGGCAAATATTTTCTCTTTAGCAGTGAGGTGTCATGGCTATATTTTTAATGCCATTTCCGAAAACAAATTTTTTTCCCTATAAGGTTATGTTTACTCAGTGTGGTTTTAAATAAGACATTTAATTCTTCTACTGTTATTGTGAGACACTAATTTGCAGATTCTTTGATTTGAAATGTCTTACATAATTTACCTACACAAGATTATGGTTTAATTTTAATTGCATTTAAGACATAAGTTTTCCTAAAGCAACACTCAATGTGCACCATCAATTATCTTAGAGAAAGAAACACAGAAAATATATTAATTATAGGTCATGACCCAGCAAATTATGAATTTCCAACCAGAAGTAAATTATTGCCACTAATTAGCTTTCTTGTTTGCCAGACTGGGTTAGAGTCTTCATTCCATTAGTCATTTAGTAAATCACTTTCTCAACATGCAAATCTGGAAGGAATGAGAATTTGAAAATACGCTAACTGCTTACTAATATTCACGTGCAGAGTTTTGTTGGACAGTTTCTTCTCTTGTCAAGAATAGTCCATCAGTTCAGTGTGGAATATTTGGAAGAGTAGATACCTTATTTTCTTTACTGATATAGCTTGTTTACATGCCTTTTATTATTTGTCCCTCTAGCCAATTAAAGCTTGGACAGACTGAATCTATATTAATATTAAGTGAAAGCATGTGCTTTTTAAATTATTTTAACTCTTTAATTGTTTACATTTTTATTTTAATTATTGAAGTATAGTTGACATACAGTGCTAACTTAGTTTTGGGTGTACAACATAGTGATTCAACAATTCTGTGCATGCCATAATGCTCACCACAATAAGTGCAGTTATCATCTGTCACCGTACAATGTTATTACGATATTATTGACCATAGTCCCTATGCTGTACTTTTATCCCTGTGACTTATATATTTTATACTGGGAAATTTGTATGTCTTACAAAGTGGCTAGTATTAAAAAGACAAGAAATAACAAATGTTGGTGAAGATGTGAAGAAAAGGGAGCTGTGTGCACTGTTGGTGGGAATGCAAATTGTTGCAGACACTGTGGAACACAGAGTAGAGGTTCCTCCAGAAATTAAAAACAGAAATACCATACAATTCAGTAATTCCACTTCTGGGTGTTTACCCAAAGAAGCCAAAACACAAATTTGAGAAGACATGTGCACCCCTCTGTTTATTGTATTGTTATTTAAAATAACCAAGGTAGGGAAGAGTGTGCTGGTTTGAATGTGTTCCAGCTTCATAATCTTTTAGCAGAAATGTGACTTTAGAGGGATGGGTTTGCTTGAAACTCTCACCATTTAAAGTAGTGATTCCAAATTTTCAGTATTTTTAACTGCTATTAACAATAGAAAATGATCTGATCTCTTTGGGATTCTGTCATTTTCCCAATCTTTTCCAAAATTCTGTCTCCTCCTGCCTTCAAAACTTGCCTGCCCCTGTTCCTGCTTCCATTGCTCCCACTTTCTGATGTTTCAGCTAAATACTCTCACAACAAAATAGTACTAATAAGTTAATAAATAGTAATGAATTATATTGGGCCAATGTGCTTACTCATTCACATTCACAGAATAACATATCTGGGATGTGCATGATTTTTTTCCCCCCTGAGGTAATGTCTTAATCATTTTCCCACTTATCTATAAGCAATATGAGAGGAGGATATTTTGTCTCTTTGGTTGACTGATATGTCCTTAGCACTGGCACGGTACATGGAAGGTAACAGTGACTTCAGAGATGAAGAATAACAATACTAGTGAAATATTTCAAGGAGAGAGAAAAGGGTGGAAGAGATTTTTGAACAAGCCTGTCTTTCTCCTGCTTCTCACTTTTGGGCACAAGGAATGCCCATAAGGCAGGGTGTGTAGAGTTGATTTCATCAGCATTTTGATGGTAACCATAGCATTTAGAAATCAAATCAGCATACTCTGCACTCGAGGAAAAGGAAAATGCTATTTTGCTGATTAGCTATTTTCCCTGAGGAATCACACTTTTCAGGAAGCTTTGTCTCTCGTGTTTGATTCCTAAGATAAAGGTTAGTTCAACACTGGCATGAAATGAGGTGTAGTTTAGGAGTCATGAAAACTTTAGGAAACTAAAACAGGTCAGTCCCTTGGCAAAAGTAGGGTGAGATTTTGTCTTTAGCACTGCCAGTCATTTCGGCCCTCACCCTCTCCCCCCAACCCCCAACCTCCCCTAGCCACATATCCAAAAACTCTCTTTCAAGCCTTTAGTGTTCGCACAGACCTTCAGATTATCACAATTGTTGATGAACTTTTTTCCCCTTGGGTCAACCAGAAATCTTGAGCAGTAGTTTACAAGGTTACAAAGCATAAGTTTCCTGTATAGGTTAAGAAGGGGGCAGAACAGTGCTTTCTATGTTTGGCTCCTCATTTCATTAATACTTTTCTAAGGTCCCCAGAAGCTTCCAGGTCACCTCATCAAAAGGCCTCATTTCAATCCACACCTTACCTGCCCCTTCTAAAATTTTTGATTATAGTTAGACGACCTTTTTAACACTGCATTCTACTGATGGTCGTCCTGCTTCTTTGACTTCATTTTACGTCACCTTTTCTGTCTCCTCCTTCTTACCTAACCTCAGAATGTTGGAATTACTCAGCACTCTGTCTATATATACATCTTTTTCTCTCTACTCTCAGATCTTCTCATCCTGTCCTCTTCCTTTAAATAAAATATAAGATCCCTATATTTCCCTGTCTAGCCCAGCCTTCTCTTCTGAGCCATGGAACTTTATATGACTTGGCTTTCTGATAGTTCTCTTAGATGTCAACTGAGATATCACAAATATTAATAGCTTCACAACTGCACTCATTCTCCACCCTCCCCCAAACATGCTCCTCTTCCTCTATTTCTTATGACATAAACCCAGAAGTAAACCTTCACGTTTGCCTCTCCCATAAAGGTAGTATCTCACATATGCGGTGCATTCAGTCAATATGTTGAATGAGTAAGTGAAAAAGGCGCTATCGTGGTCATATGAACATCCCTGAAGTCAAATTACGTAGTCAATCTCCAGTTCCGCCCGTGGCACATTTAACTGAGTATTCTTCTTAAACAGTTGATTTAGTGGGAAGTGCAAAGTTCTAGTTTGTTTTAGGCCAATAATATCAACCTTCATTGGTAGAGTATTATACTTAAACCATTTCATTTTGTCCCAAATAATCTTGAGGGATAGGTACTGTTTTTCTCATTTGTAGATGATGAGGATGAGGCTTGGGGAGTTTATGGGAGTCTCTAAAAGGTACCCAGCTAGTAATGGGCAGAGCTCTAATAGGAATTGGGATATTTTTCCTTTTTTTAAACACACGATTCCAGGCTAGTGTAGTGTTATATTTTTTTTTTTCATTACATAAAATGAGGTCAATGGGAGATTAGCCTCAGTTTCTTCATCCATAGAATAATGGTAATAATATCTACCTCAATGCAATAATTAAATGAGATAATGCATGTAAAGCACTTAGGTACAGTGATTGGGTCATGGTAAGCCCTTGTGATGGGCTAGAATTTATTAATGTGAGATTTTGAATCTCTTCTTCTATGAAATGCGAAGCAATTAAAGGCTTTTTAGCAAGATAGTGATACAATGAAAGCTACTATATGGGAAGATTAATCTGTCACTTGTGAGAGGTTAAATTAAAGTAGAGAGAAACTAGAGACAAAGTGAATAATTTGAGGACTATCCTGAAAGATCAAGCACCAAGGGCTGGCAGCTTAATCGAAAGGTAAGGCTGTGGGGGGTCCTACGACCAGTCTAGGGTGAGCCTGTAGGGTTGTAGCCCAAGAGGAGGAGTGCCATGGTGTAGAATCTCTGGGCTCAGGCAGAGCCAGTAAGGGAAGCCGGAAGGAAAGTTTCAAGGGAACGAGAAGTGTCAAAGCTGTAATGGATGTGAAGGGCACTGCCTTCAAACCAGAAAGCAAGGAACGATGGAAAGCTGTGGTTGTTTCCCAGTCTCAGACCAGATCTGGTCCACGTTAATGTTTGTGCAGTGCTATAATTTACTATATAAACTAGTTGTCAGTAGTTCAACATTCTGGATTTCCGGCCTTCCTTATAAATTAGAAACTGTAGTGACCCCAAATCCACATTCACATGTGACAGTTATCTCCATTAGCCACCACTACCTTCCAATAGCTGAAAGTCCTACACATACCAGTCGTTGTGCCATGCCTGCTTCACTCATCCACAGGATCTACCTGAATTTGGAACTGCTTTATAAATAAAGGACCAAAAGCCAGGGTGATTCTCCAGGGCAGGAGGTAGGGGGTTAGGTTGTAATAGCCCTGATGGTTCAAAAAAAAAATGTTTCAGATATAAACCCTTTACAGTGAGAGGTTCTTACCCTTGTGTAAATAAAATAGAACTGAATTTCTTGACTCATGTTGGAACCATGATATGGTTGGAAATCCATACTGGGTTAAACACTAACATTAATCAATATAAAAAGTAAAGGATGAAATGGAGAGATGTTAAAAAGGATTAATTATGGTGGTTTTCTGGGTATTAGAATTCCAGGGCAAGAAGATTAATAGTACTTCTGAAAATTTTAAAAATCACTTTAAAATAGGCAAGCCTTATATTTATTTGATTTATTTTCATGCCTGGAAAAACTCAGAGAAGCTAAAATACCAAGTGCTGTGATTTAAAAATTAAGCTTCCTGGAATGAGAATTAAACATCAGGGATCAACAACATGTACTTGGTATGCTACCAAGAAAGAACTGTTAATAAACTTGTCGCTCAATAGAAGTATAAGAATTTGATATTTTGGAAAAATTGTTAACGTACTATTTTAAATTTCTTTATCAAAATCCCCCACCAAACAATAACAAAACTCACAGAGCATTATGGCTGCTCAGTGAAGTAATAACTACTTGGATTAGATTCTCTGCTTCAGCAGAATCTAGGTACATGTACAAGAGTGATATATAGTGAGGCCAGAGATACTGTAGAATGTCTTCACAGCAGACTGAGCATTGGAATTGACACTAAACCTTGTGTCAAGATACACACAAAGACTTCCCGACACAGAGCGCACCTGAGGTTATAATCTGTCAAGATTAACAAAGAGTGAATACATGCTAAAGGAAATAGACTGTGATATAATTGTCATCTCCAAACTGGTGAAAGAAGATTTTTTTCCCAATTAACATTCAAATGCATGAGACTGAAATCCATTTACTCATTTTCTGATAATTTATGCAGCAATGTACAGAAGTAATAGGCATGGTTACATGGCACATTTATACAATACTTTTCATCCCTAAGGATCCTAAAGCTCTTTACAATTATAGCTAATGTTTGTTAAAGGACTTTTAAGGGGGAGAGTGCCACAGACGTTCCAAATATTATGATTATAAAAAGCTTGATACAGGATGTATAGGAGCACTTCACTCTCACAAAATTATTGCCAGTTCTGGTGTAGGAAATGGAATTCCTTTATAAGACTGATGAGCCAATGTTTATACAACCTTTTCTTCAAGTAGTTTAAAGTCAATCTCTTCTGTACTATAACTACCTTGGAAACCACATGTAATTTGGTCTAAAATTAATTGTTTTTAGTATTGTAAGGGAGTCAATATCCTTAATAAGGAAAATGATATTTTGGATGTCAATAAATAGTCATTATTTCCAAATGATAAAATGATAGCATAGAAAAAAATAATAATGTAGTACGACCCTTCAGCTCAGGGATAGCAGGGAGTATGTTTTATTATTTTGCCACCTCCAGCTTCAGGACCATTTTTCCACACGAACATGTGAATCAGAGAATCAAGAGAATGGCAGATGCTAGTCTTCTCAACTTCCCTCAGCAGCATGGACAGATGACCTGAATTCTGCCAGTCATACCAGGTTACCTGGACTTTGATTGGAAAGCCAGTGTCATAAAGAAATAGAAAATGCATAGAAATCCAATCTGGCATCAATGGCATTAGCTCTGGTGTTCTTACCCAGTTTTCAGAGGCAGCAGGACTCAGGGTTAGGCACAGCTGGAATGAAGTATGAAGTCCATGCCCATTGGTGTTGAAAATGAAGTTATCACAGGACCAGCACTTTAGTCTGATTTGTAGGCTCTTTTCCCCAGGCAAGGTGACCTCTAAGCTGGGATCTCCAGCCCACATGTAGATTATATGAGCTATTTGCTGTCATGTAATAAACTACATTTATGCCCACATTATCATACTGGCTCTCTTTTGCTTATGATTCAAAGCCCTAAATGATCAATACACTGATGATGCTTTAATCCATTTAAACCAGTATTTTATATACTGGTGAACTAATTGTTATATATGATTCTACTTTTTTCCCCTCTTTTTATCCCAGCAAGCAAGTGTGGATATGAAAAATCTGTCTACTTATCCAGACAGGATTTTTGTATTGTTTGGATTTGGTTTGGTTCTCAGTGTGTGTGTGTGTGTGTGTGTGTGTGTGTGTGTGTGTGTGTGCAGTCATTTGATCTTCCTCTGGACCTAGTAGACTTGTTGCTAAAACTAAGAACCACTACCTACAGCTGCCTGAGCAAAAGAGAAATTAAGTCATTTAACATTATAGTAGTCCATTTGTATTTTTGTCCATAAAAGATTTCATAGTACTTTTTAAAAAGACAATTCAGGGCATGCCTGAGTGGCTCAGTCAGTTAAGCCACTGACTCTTGATTTCAGCTCAATTCGTGATTTCATGGTTTGTGAGTTTGAGCCCTGCATCAGGCTCTGTACTGACAGCACTAAGCCTGCTTGGGATTCTCTATCTCCCTCTCTCTCTGTTCCTTCCCCACTTAGTCGCATGCACACACTCTCTCCCTCTCTCAAAAATAGATAGATAGATAGATAGATAGATAGATAGATAGATAGATAGATAGGAAAAGATAATTCTCTAAATGATTACATCTTGGAAAGTATATATAAGCTTATGAGAAGACTAGGAAACAGGAAAAATAAAGTTTCTAATATCATGGGACTAACTACTTTGGGCTAAGGATAAAATGATTAGGGACAGAGACACCTGGGTAGCTCAGTTGGTTAAGCATCTGACTTCGGCCCAGGTTATGATCTCAGGGTTTGTGGGTTCGACCCCTGTATGGGATTCTGTGCTGACAGCTCAGAGTCTGAAGCCTGCTTTGGATTCTGTGTCTCTCTCTCTCTGTCCCTCCTCAACTTGTGCATAGTCTCTCTCTCTGTCTGTCTGTCTCCAAAAAAATGAATACACATTTTAAAAAATGATCAGGAACAAATTCGCACTACTTTCAAAGAGTCTTGTGTCCCCTACAACTTAAAAGGAAGGGAAAAGGATGTGTGCTGAAAACCTGAGCAACATGGTTTAAAAGTGGCTCTGGTTGTTAGGAAGACACTGATGTAAATGATGTACAAGATGAGCTCTCCCAAAATTGCTTTGTAAAATGCCAGAGGGAAACAGTTAAAATGTCTTAATTAATATATGATCTTATTTATTATGAGATTATTATTACATATGTACAGTTAAATTGATACATTGAATATTTGAGTAGACACACAGATTGAATCAGTATGGTCTGAAAGTTTAAATAGACATGTCCTTTTACTCAGTATTCTAAATTTTTTCAGAGGACAGTTTTGTGTGACTTCTAATAATCTAGGCATTGGTACAGACTAACAGTTCCAATCATGGTTGTGCTGAGGGATAATTATGTGACATGGATAAATTATATCACCTTTTCCAGCCTTCATTTTGCCATCTGAAAGTTGCAATTATAATACATGCCTCAAAGAATTGCTAAGAAGACTGAGCACATAAAGCATTTAGCAGAGTGCCCAGTGCATAGTAAGCATATGAACTTGTCACCTATTGCAGTGATCGCTATTCTTATTGTTGTTATTATCTTGCCATAGAAATATTCACACAAGTATTGATGTTACATAAACAGTTATCAATAGAAAAAGCGTTAAATAAGTGGTTTCATCCGGGGCTCCTGGGTGGCTCAGTCAGTTGGGCAGCCGACTTCGGCTCAGGTCATGATCTCACGGTCTGTGGGTTAGAGCCCGGCATCGGGCTCTGTGCTGGCGGCTCAGAGCCTGGGTCCTGCTTCCGATTCTGTGTCTCCCTCTCTCTCTGCCCCTTCCCTGCGTGCTCTCTCGCTCTCTCTCTCTCTCAAATAATAAACATTAAACAATTTTAAAAAAACAGTTTCTTCCATTCCTTGAAATAAAAGCAAATCATTTAAGAAATTAGTTATCTCTGTATGCAGTGACAGTGATGAAGTCTAATACATGTCACTATTGATTGTTATCAAAAGCAAGTTGCAAAACAATGTGTATCTTAAATCCAGTTTTAAAAATGTATTTGTATAGATACCTGTTTGTATGTATTTATAGATGTGTCTGAAAAGCTGCATATCCATTAACATTAGTTACCTCTGAGGAGAGAGAATGTGAGTGGGAGCAGATAAGAGAAGCATTTCACTTTTATTTTACACATTTTTCTTCTTTCCCTGTGTGACTGTGTATGTCTTTGTTTACAATAAGCATGTGTGACTTTTATATTAAATAATTAAAAATTGGTATGCTTTTACATCCTTTTTAATCAACAGTGCCCTCCCAAGTTTCACACCAGCAATAGTGCCAACTTTTACCCTCAATTATGCTATGTGCAAGCATATTTCTTTTTCATATGATCAGAATCTTGTAATATTAACAGGAGTTAGTCATGTATAAGAAAAATACTTCCATATCTCTCTTTTGCTGGCATTTCTCCAGCTGACAATTTATGGAAAGTTTATGATTCTACCATGCACTATTCCTTCTAAAACCATGTTCTTAGACAACCGGATGCCTTTCCTTTGAAAATACATTCTTGCCTTGCCTGGGTTGGTTTCACTTTTCTTTTACCTGGGATGATAATCAACCCCTCATTTTCTCTGAAATCAGTAGGCAATGGATTGATGGAATTCATGTTTTTCTACAGATGGCTTCTTGCACATCAAATCTGGGCACAAGATCGCCTTACCTGCAACAAAACGACTCACTTGTATCTCATGAACAGTTGGCAATATTGAACTGAAGACTTCTGTCCGTATATAGTTCATTTATTTTAGGCAGAGAAATATGAGCAAAATGTAGTAATGTCCTCTGCCCACCAGTTATAGTTTGAAGTCCCCAAACCAGGTAGCCTTTAAGCAATAGGTTAATAACATACGCCACTCTGTAAAGATTTAGATAATGGATGACTGGAATTTGAAGTAAGTGGACAGCTGTCTGAACAGACTATTTCATTATATGTGAAGGGATGCCATTTCTAACTATGATGATAATTAGAGTAGATGAAATGCATAAATCAGTGGAGTTTTTTTATAGCATTGATTTGGGGTAACAATTTTTTACCCTCCTGATGGTCTCAATCCATTGGATTAGGGTCCAATGGATATTACTGTAATTGGAAGGATGTGATCATCTTGTTTCAAAGGCTATATGATGTGTTTTCTTTTATCTGAATAAATACAGTAACATGCAATACAATAAGAATGGTCTGGTGCAATCAAAGGGTGAATAAAAAAAATGCCTGATAATATCATTACTGGTATTATTATAATCATTGCTGTCATCATTATTTTAGCCAGGTTATTTCTTTGGTTTAAAGCCATTCTTTTCACCTTTTCTACTATCCCACAGACATATAATATCGCTCTTTTGAGTATCTGTTGCTGTGTAACTAATGTTTCAAAACCTAAAACCATTCATTATCTCTCATTCTGTGTTGTCTGGGATCATTTGGGCTGATCTCAGTTGGGGTTTCTTATGTTATTTTCAATGGTGCATAGGGCTTAGATTCATCTGAAAGCTTGCCTGGGATTCTGGGATGGCTGGGCCTCATTCCCTCTTCATGTAGCCTGAAGGGTTCTGTTCTCCATGTTACCTTTCTATGTGCTTTCTTCATGTGGTCTCTCCATGCACAATCTCCACCTTGTAGTGAGACTTCTTACATAGCATCTTAAGGCTCCCCAACACAAGATTTCTGAGAAGGAAGAAACAGAAGAGCCTTAAAGGCTAGATAGGTACAAGCAAAGGCTGAATTTACCACACTCTTTTGGTTAACCCTAGTTCAAGGACAACCTGGATTCAATGAACAAAGGAGATACATAACAACATAAATGGTGGGAGTCTTAATTCTTCAGGGACCATCTTTTAAAATCATTTACTGTAATCTCATTTTATGGAAAAGCATGCAATAATGGAATGATGGCCTGACCATTGTCTTTGTCTGAAATCTTCAATTAATCCTGGACTCTAAATTCTTTGCTATTGAAAAAAATGCTTTACTTTTCCAGCACAGTGCTTGGTACTTAGTAGCATCTCAATACAGTTTAAATCAATTGTAAATCATAGTGCTACTTTTTCACTCCTATATGTTTACCACTTTGTCTTCACTATCAAAGTTTAGATTGCATTATATGCTATACTATAGTAATCATTGTAACAGACTTGAAAAAGAGATGGATATAAGTTCAAATCCCAGTTGCACCACCTGCGACATATGTGATTTTTGCTAAGTCAACTAGCATTTTAAAACACTACTTTCTGTAAAATGGAGAGATAAAACATAGGAAGTGATTTGCCTAGGGTGCAGGAATTATTAAGCATTCAGTAAGCGATATCTCATAATCTCTCTTTCAATTAAATGCCTGTAGCACCTCCACTATCCTACTTTCTCCAGGCCACCTACTTATAATTTACAGTGATATCAAATTAGTGTCCCTAAAAACAGATGCAAGACCATAGTGCTCTTACTGTAAACAAATTGACTTATTCTTTCCCCACAGTCTAGTCCATATTCTCTTAACCTGGCATTCTCATCCTATTACAATTGTGCATTTTCTCCTACTCTTCAAAAATGAAGCCAAACTGATTGAACTAGTATTTTTCAAACCATGCTGGGTGTGTATTTTCATATTTACTTTTTTTTTTCTCTCTCTGCCTTCTTCACCCATGCCCCTTTGCACAAGCTAGAGAAAGTTGAAGTGGTTGGTCCTGAGAATTTTCAAGAATATTATATCCAAGAATCTCTCTAGAGTTTATTGTGACCTCACACTTAGGTGTCTGCGGAAGTCATGTATTACTCGGAGTAGGCTTATTAACTGCTGTTGTAGCAAATGGATCTCAAAATATCAGAAGCTTAACACAATGGACATTTATTTTTGTTAATCTCTGTAACAGTTTAGAGTAGGTGTTCTACAGTCCCAACGTGGGAGAATATGGACTGTGGACCAGTTCTGCAAGTGGCTCACACTACTTCCACTCACGTTCTACCAGAGAGGATTGAGTCATAATGCCCAAGGACAAAGAAAAAAGAAATATAAGCTAGTTTTCAGTCCAAAGAGGGGGCAGTACATTCTGATGCACAGTTAACAGATTGTGACTGGTCATCATATTAAATAAGTGATAGAACGCAGTTGTTAAGGAAAGAGAAGATTGTGAGGTCAGGGACAAACTAGAAAATTTTTAATCCAAAAATATAGGTTAATGTTAGTTTAGCCAACTCTTGTCAGGGGGAAATGATTGCCACCATCTACCAAATCTTTCATTTTTAAAAGAAACCCAAAATCGCTGTGTGTGTGTGTGTGTGTGTGTGTGTGTGTGTGTGTGTGTGTGAATGCCTAAAATCTCCTTTAAAAATATCAGTAGCTGGGGCGCCTGGGTGGCGCAGTCGGTTAAGCGTCCGACTTCAGCCAGGTCACGATCTCGCGGTCCGTGAGTTCGAGCCCCGCGTCAGGCTCTGGGCTGATGGCTCAGAACCTGGAGCCTGTTTCCAATTCTGTGTCTCCCTCTCTCTCTGCCCCTCCCCCGTTCATGCTCTGTCTCTCTCTGTCCCAAAAATAAATAAACGTTGAAAAAAAAAATTAAAAAAAAATATCAGTAGCTAATTCAGTATTAAAAATATGTATATATACTATGTGGGCCAAATAAACCATATGCTGACTGAGTCTTGCCAGCAGGCCACTGATAGGTAAAGTCTGCTTTAAATGTTGACTGTCAAATTTTCAGAAGTACATACATTATTGTTCCTGAAGGTTTGATTTATGTCAGAGATTCGGGGACAGTTTGTAAGAGAATTGAGCATTATAAATCTGACTCCAAAGAACATTCCCTAACTTCTCTATTTTAGGAAATAAACTTATTTTTTTTAATGTTCTTCACTTCCTAAACATGCTATGGTATTAATTATTTATGTTCATTTAAATATGTCATATTCTCTAGGCATTAGGTAGAAATTAACTTTCCCATCTTCTTTGGAGTTGCTTGTGGTCATGTGACTTGTTTAGCCAATAAAAGGTGACAAAAAGTGACTCGTGACTTGTAGGAAGTATTTTAAGAACCATGCTGTGCTTTGCTGGTTTCTCTCACTCTTCCTCAAGGTGACTGACAAAAATCCAGATAATGGCTGTTTGGTGAGCCTGGCATCTAGCATAGCAATGATACATAGCAGAGCTTGTAGCAATCCAAAGCAGAGGTAAAGCATGAGTGAAGAAAAAAAAAAAAAGATTAAATCATCAAGATTTGGGAGTTGTTTGTTTGCACAGCACTATCTGATCTCTCCTGATTAATTTTCTTGTTAATGGCAATGTGCCAGCAACTGTTAATTTTTTGGCGGAGGAATTATAAGGATTTGGATTAGAAATTACAAGCCTTGGCTTGAAGTCCCTTGAAGGGAGAACTAACAAGCTATGTGAACCGTAGTCACACTACTCAATCTCTCTGACCCTCAGTTTTATCATTGTAAATTGAGGAACCCCAGTGGTATGATCCAGGGGTACTGGATACTTTCAAAAGTATTTTTCACATAAAATTCACCTGAAATGAAATGTGTGCCCTTCTTGAATGATGAATATATACTCACTGATCTACAAACTGACAATGAAGCCCACACTAAGTTGTAGTGATGATTTTTCTGTAGTATTTATTATCACAGTTTTTAGATCTGCTTAAAATTATTAGGTGTGCGTGTTTGTGTGTACAAAATTCAAAAAGACTAAATGATTTTCTCAAAATCATAGAAATATTTAGTGGAAAAATCTAGAACCTAAACCTAGTGATTTCTGAGCATATGTTCTTCCTCTATCACCATATTTGCTATCTAAATTAGATTTTCTGAAGGAAGTTTTATTTTATTTATGTTTTATTTTTTCCCTACCAACATATACAGTGCAATTAGAATAGTTCTCAAAGACTAAAGGTCACTTAACACCACCCACTGGAGAAATACAGAAGAAAACTTGGAGAATTTGCCTTGCTTTGGGAAAAAAAAAACAAAAAAAAACATTTCAGTATGTCTTTTCATGGAGTAGAAAAAAATGAGAGAAGCAAGTTCAGGATGAGAAATTACTAACCAGTAAGCATATTGTGATAAATCAGCCATAATACGATTATAGCAGCTTCCTTGGGAAAGAAATCAATGTTGGATCAGACTTAGATAGACCAGAGGGATCAAATAGAGGTCAAAGGTACTTCTCCATCTTAAAATTGGATAATTATTACTGTTATTATTGTCAGTTCCTATACTGTATTTCTGATAGAAATACATGGTGTCCCTATGCTGCTTTTATTGGCTGGCTGGATAAGTCAATCTATTTCTGACAAGGAAATAAATTCAGGTATATTAATCTATATATCAAATGAATTAGGATAATTAGAAGAAGACTATTTGTAAGTCTCCTTGAGATTTTTTTTTTAAATAAGCAGAAAACAAAAAGCAAAAAAAAAAAAAAGGAGTTTTGAAAGAAGAAATTTCATGCATTCCTTTTGTTTTGAAAATTGAACAATACGTCTTGGTTTAATAGAAAGTGTACAAGGTTGGAAAGCTGAAAAAGATGGAACTGAATGTCTGCTCTGCCACTTTACCATCCACCTTGCCACTCCAGCAGAAACCCGGAAACATCAGAGAGGCCTCTTTACAACATTTAGTCAGTCAACAATTTCCCTGTTAGGCTGCATTAATAGTCCTAAAACCATTCCTCTCTCTTCTACTCTCATTGCCTGCATGTGGTCTTTAGCCTTCCTTGCCTGTGATTCTGCATTAGCACCCCTCATATGTACATAGTTACATATACCCTTCTTTCAGCTTCACATGTCCCTAGCACATTCTCCTTAAATTCACCCAAGTGATCTTCCTGAAATGCAAACATAATCATCACACTCGTGTTCTTTATATCATTACTAAATCATTCAGTAGCTCCCTCTCATAGATAATTATTGTCCAAAGATTAGGACTCTGTCTTCTTGCCAGACATCCGTCAAACTGATTCTCAAACAAATTCATCACTCATTATCTACTTCATACTTAGTAATAATTCTTTATTGTCCTTATTTGACTCTCAGACTTCTGCTGGTTAAGTATCTTACTTTTTATTTTCAAAAGTCCACCTTGGGTTGTGGGTGGGGGATGGCAACAGAGGTTCCTTAGTGATCAGGTTCTGTGAGCGCAACCTGATCATTGCTGTCCCAGGGAAGTTCATGAGCCCTCTTTTATTCTATCATAAAATGTTTCTGTTTCCTTTTGAAGTATGAGAGGAGCTTCTTGTATGCTTTAATACAAATGTCAGAAAATATATGCATAATTTCACAGGAATGTGTGTGTGTGTGTGTGTGTGTGTGTGTGTGTGTGTGCGTGTGTGTGTAGTATTTCTAAAGCATGGTAAACATTCCATTCTCAAAAAGTAATTTTATAACACCTACAATAATGAAAGGAAATAAGGCATATGCTTGGAAGTGGAAGAGCCCAGACCTGTAATTCTGTGCTCTGGTAATGCTATTAACAGGTTATAAATCCCATTCTTGTAATTACACAAAAGTCTTGATCTACATAGAAGGATTATCTTTTGTCTCTCAATTAACCCAAGTTCAGATGTAACACAAACTCAAGGGTGTTAATCCCTCAGGGTACTCTTCAACCAAGGGAATAAATAAATCACTAGAGACATGAATGATCCAGCCTCCCATTCTTTAGTGGGACATCCTTGCAATCTACATGTAATTCAGTTTCAGTGATATTGAGTGCCATTTTTCCATAATGGTACCTAGCTCAATAATGTCCACTGTAGTGTTTGTTTGTTTGTTTCTTTGTGCCACTTTCACTCTGATTATCTGCCTGATAAGCTAGCAGAACCCAAGTCTTGTCTCAGGTTCTTTCTTCAAGAGAACCCAGACTAAGGAAAACATATCGTCAGTGATCTTTTCTACTAAACAGCTCATGATTGATTCTGTAGCCAGGTATGTAAGATATTTCCATTTAGTGAAATCTTAGATACTCTGCAGTAAAACAGACAAACAAACAAACAAAACCATCTGGAACAATTGACGTACAAAATAATTTCAGGAAATTTCCTCAAATGGTGTTTAATTAATGGTTGGTATCTTAATTTTCTCTTTCAAATTTTAGTATAAGATTGTATGCATATATTAATTATTCGTATGTATTTTTAATTTTTTTATGTTTATTTATATTTGAGAGAGAGGGATAGAGCATGAGTGGGGGAGAGGCAGAGAGAGAGACAGCGAGACACAGAATCTGAAGCAGGCTCCAGGCTCGGAGCTGTCAGCACAGAGCCTGATGCAGGGCTCAAACTTGTGAACCTTGAGATCATGACCTTAGCAGAAGTTGGACGCTCAACTGACTGAGCCACCCAGGTGCCTCTCATATGTATTATTTTATTTTTATTGTGAATTTTCACTAAATTCAATGCTTGTTTGAAATAAGAGAACCCTCTATTGTGAAGAGAGTAGAAAGCTTGGGGTATATGACTATATATCTCTATTTATGCACCATGGAGATGAATAACAATAGGTATGTTAGGATTTTCTGTTACCTAGATACAAAGGGCTTTGATTTTATCACCATGCAAGTTTCCACTCTACTTCTGAAAATAGCCACATCTCTTTACAGTAATGGTTCATTCTCAAGGATTAAAAAGAAGGCACATTTTACTATCTCTAAAGAAAGAAAGGTGTGTAGATTTATATGATTCATGGATTAAAGTGGGATACCCCCTTTGATACATAAAACATCACTTCTAGCTCAGTGTTATATGTTTCTGATATAAGACACATTTTCTGTAATAAAGGTTAAATATCAACATATGTAAATTAAGTCTAGTTTAACTAGGTTTATTTCAATTTTCCTGAAATAACCATGCTTTGTTATTTAAGTGTGCAGATACAAACATTTTTTTTTAAACTGAGTAGAACACTTCAACGTCTATAATTCAGTTACAAATCCCTGAAAGTCTTGTCTTATTCATTAGGATAATGAAGCAAACAAATAAGCACTGGCTTCTCCTAGCATGTGCATTTCTGCTGGGGAAAAAAGTAGCGAATGCAGATCCCATTTACTGAGTCACCCATATACTTCCTAGGGACATGGCAGCAAAGGGGAAAAAAGAAATCAAATGTTTTGACTTTAGTGGTAATTACCATTTAGTTGTCTTCCTTTTTTTGTTTTTAAAATATTATGGTCTTGATATATGTGTTTCTATGTATGTGTATATTTAATTCAACAAATGTGTTGAGTATTTACTGTTTGAAAGTTCATTAAAAGGGCTAGAGGGGCACCTGGGTGGCTCAGTTGGTTAAGCATCCGATTTTGGCTCAGGTCATGATCTCACGGTTCATGCATTCCAGCACCAGGTTGGGCTCTGTTCCGACAGTTCAGAGCCTAGAACCTGCTTTGGATTCTGTGTCTTCCTGTCTCTCTGCCCCTCCCCTGCTCATGCTCTGTCTTTCTGTCTCTCTCTCTCTCAAAAGTATATAAACATTTTTTTTAAGAAGGTGCTAAAGGATGTACAAAGATGGATAAATTGCAAATCTTCTTGAGAAACTTACAGATTAATTAATAACTATAAATATCCTCATGTCAGATCAGGTCAGGTTTGCCACCAAATATGAGTTCAGGTTAGGTTAACTTTTATCTGAACATAAATTACAAGAACTTTCAGCTCTTAGCTCTGCCTGGCCTCACATTTGGAGGCAAACCTACCCTTATCTGACGTGAGACTATTTATAGTTTTTGTTTGTCTTGTATTATGTGACTCTTCACATATTTGCTGAAGAAATATTCATGTTTGATCATGATATGATACTCCTAACCCTGCCAGAGTATTATGAAAGGCACAAAAATAGACACCTAATTACCTTCCTAAAATCTAAAAATTTCTGAATTCTCAAACACATATGGCCCCAAAGGTTTTGGACCCAGGACTGATACTATAAGGATCTGTCTGGGCTGCTGTGCTTTGCCGTAAGAGCAAGAGAGAGTTTCAGTCCAGCCCACATTATGTTCTCCTCTGGAGATGTTGGCCTGGAGAATGTAATCTTTTACAAATTTGCACAAAGAAGTTCTCTTCTGACCAAGTACTGCCTGGAAAGCCTATCCTGGGCCCATGGGATATCTGGTTTTTTTGTTTTTTGTTTTTCAATATGGTTTGTGAAGATTATTGAGGCTTTGTAGGACATGGAAGTTGAAGTGAGTGTGGTTACAAACCTGATAGGAGCAGGTATGCAAAAGAATGCAACAAGATTCATGAAGAATGCTCCTGTAAAAAAATATTGTTTGAAAGTATCCATCTAATGGCAATGGCTAAAAGACAGTTGGAAAGAAAGGAGAGAGCAAGATTTATTATGGCAGAAAATTTGGTTTAGCGATTTCAGAAACCTTCCATATTAGTAATTATCACCAGTGTGAAGTCCTTGTTGGGGAAAAAATGGGAAAAGGGCTGAAATAGCACGATGGGATCAGATTGAAAAAAGATTTGCATGCTAAAAATGTGGTACTCTTGAATATGGTGGGCAAGACAATATGATTGTCGTCTTTGCTCCCAGCCCACATATCTACTTATAATCAAAAGAAAACATAACCTACCAATAAACTTTATTATTATTATTTCTAAATTCAGAATGTAGCTATTGACTTCTTTGTTAATTAAATATCAACATGAAGTATATTTGCCATTGGGACTTGAGAGTGTAACCACTAATAGATTCCCAATACTCTTTTTGTTATTTTTAAATCCTTCTATCAATCTCTCCTTATTTCCTCCTCCTTATCCCTGGCAACTGCTTTTCTATTCTCTGTTTCGATGATTTGGATCTTTTTTTCTTTTTTCTTTCTTTCTTTTTTTTTTTTTTTTAATTCATGTGTTAGTGATACTATGCAGTATTTTTCTTTCAGTGTCTGCTTTATTTCACTTAGCATAATAACCTCCAGATCCATCTCGATTGTTGCAAATGAAAGGATTTCCTTTTTGTTAAGGCTGAATAATATTATCCTGTCTGTATTTATTTATTTACTTCCTCTTTTCTTTTCTTCTCTTTTTTTCTTCTTTTAAGATATATTTGACATAGAACATATAAATTTAAGATGTACAAAGTGTTGATTTCATACCTTTATATATTGCAATATGATTACCACTGTAGTCTTACCTAACACCTCGGTCATATCACATAGTTATTTTTTAATGCTATAGTTTCTTGACCCATTCATCTGTTGACAGCTAGTTACATTGTTTCCCATACCTTAACTATGGTGAGTTATGCTGCAGTGAACATAAGAGTACAGAGATCTCTTGAAGAAAATCTTCATTTCCTTTGGATATGTCCGTGGAAATGGAATTGCTGGATCACGTGCTAGTTCCATTCTTAGACTGTTATAGGCAGCACAGTTGTGATGTCCTTGTTAATGAATCTTTGACCATACACAGAGAGGCTATAGAGTCTGATGTGGTATCTATAGAGCCACCTTCATGAGTCATGGCATCACTGTACCTGCTGGGGTGCGGTTTATCCACTTGCCCTATATTTTCTTATGTAACTCTTGAGGACAACAGTATGAGCTAGACATTCTTAATTAATCCCATCTTACAGATTTTAGGATTGACCTTTAGGCAGCAATTGTGCGTGTCCACAATAGTAGGTAGTGGTGGCAGGAATCTAACACACATTGTTACCCCTTTAAAGCTCATAAAGTACCTACTCTACTAAGAGTCGACTGGAAATACAGTAAATCAGTAAATCTGAGTTCTATTACTAACTCTGCACTTCCCACAGCAATCTTGCCCCTTTGAGTTGCAGAGTAGCTGGGCCCCAAAATAACAACAACAACAACAACAACAACAACACCAATGAAAACAAAAGCAAAGTTGTAGAAGATAGCTTCAAAAGGTTTTTCGGTGTGTCTGTTTGTTTTGGGTTTTGTTTTGTTTTGTTTGGGGTTTTGTTTGTTTTTTGTTACTTGGGGATGAAAACCTAACTCTGGTTATTCCGTTTCTAGCTGGGTTTCCCTGCTTGGTTTCTCCACCTTTCAATAATATGGATAAGTCAGTTAAACTCCCTGGCCTCTGACTCTTCATCTTTGCAAGAAAAGATTGAAATAGTGACATTTGATGCTTCTAGTTCTCTAACTGTACAAGTCTCTCCCCAAGGCCATTACTGGAAGAGCGTAGGACAGGTTGGTTTGGAGCTCTTAAGCACACTTTGCTCTCATTTCTTTTCTCTCACATCTTCACCCCTTTGACAATTTCCCCTGTATGTCTTATTTGAAAGTGTTAGTATGCTCTGTGTTGCAGAACTTTTCTTTTTCTGAACTACCCTAGTTTTGCCATCAATATATTTGAGTACATGCAAAACACAGTCATGTGATATTTGTGTTTTTTTTTTATTTCAATTTAACTTGTATTCTGATATGAAGTTGATTTCCTGTGTTTTTCATTATTGCTTTGAAAATATTGATTCCATTCATTCATTCACTCAATTTACTTAAAATATATTGAGCTGGTCTAGTGTTTCAGGAGCTCTGTGAAGTACTCAAAACATACAGATGAATAATTCATACTATTTACAAGTTAATAGCTTAGTAGGTTCTATAAATTAACAATTGCCAAGGCAAGTAGTTTTTAGAATAGTATGTATAGAATATTAAAGACACAAGAGGGATATTTTTTAACTCTCCTTCCATGGATCTTAAAAAGGTATCACAGAACTGGTATCTGAAGTACATTTAGAAAGGTGACTGAGAGGGTGCCTGGGTGGCTCAGTCTGTTAACCTGTGAGTCTGTGATATCACAGCTCATGAGTTTAAGCCACATGAGGGACTCTGTGCTGACAGCTCAGAGCCTGGAGCCTGCTTTGAATCTGTGCCTCTGACTCTCTCTGCCCCTCCCCGCTCATGCTCTGTCTCTCTCTCTCTCTCTCTCTCTCTCTCTCTCTCTCTCTCTCAAAAATAAACATCATCATAATCATCATTATTATTATTATTATTTTAAGAAGGGGACTGAGATAGTTTTGGTAAATAAAGACAGAAGGGGTATTCCAAGTAGACAAAGTATTGTGTTCTTTGTGCTGCTGCATGTCTTATAATTATAGGCACCCCATTTTTTTCTCATTACAGTTATAGGAAGACAGTTGAAAATAGTGAATTGATCCTCGGTTTTCATATTTTCCATAAAAATTAATTAAAGAGATTATGCTGAAATGACTACCATTTGTAAGCTATTCAGTTAATTCATGTTCTCTTAAATTTTATACATTATGGAAACTAAGAAATGGATGGTATGTTTCATTATATAAATGCAATGAATCAATGTCTATAAAATACATTTCCATTTTTAAAACAACTATACCACCCATAAAAATGTCTACTCTTACATGTTATTCAAGCCTCTTAGTTGAGAGTAACAGAACTGTGCTCTGGGTCATTATTTGGCTTATTAAAATAAGTCTGTCTCTCTCAAAGAATTTTTATGAAAATGTAGAATTGAAATAAATTCAGGACTGAACTTTTAGTAGCAATGCCACAAATTCCACCATAGGACCGTGCAGATGAGAAAATGCTTTGCTGTGGCCATACAGTTGTAGCCATTATCATTGTACCTTTCATTGTTTCTGTTTTGCTTCCTGCATTTTAACTGTACTACAACTGATATGACCATAATTAATGTCATTGTGGCTTCTGGTTAACTATCCCCACTGCCTATAATAATCTCCTGTATGTTTCTCAGTCCCTGAATTCATTCTGCAGGAACCAGATTAATTACTCACTTTTTATTTTAAACCATCCCGACATCTCCTAGACAGAGGTGAGTACTTCCTTGTTTAATCATCACATGTGTATTTAACACTTAGTACACACCAGGAAAGCTCTAATTTTGATAACTAAAATAGTGCATTTGATTTATCAAACCATTCACATTTAAACACATATCCAAAATGATCTAGACAAAGTACAGTCGTTGGTCAAATATGTGAATAATCTTTCTGTGGATAGTCAAAGTAAGCTTCACGGAAAAGATTCTTTATAAGGAGGCAATTCTTGATGAGAAGAAGATTCTTGTAAAATAAGTAAGAAATTGTTAACCTAGCAAAGGCAAAGAAAGCATTGTAAGCAAGGCCAATGAAGACAGAAAAATTATATTACGATCAAGAATCTAGGAGTTTCATTTTGTGTCTCTCAATATTTACACTAGTTGTGTCTTAAATATTTTAGTATATTCTCCATTAGTTTGTGAAAAAAATTTAAACAATTTTTTTGTGAATATTAGTATCCAAGTGTTCACTTAAAAAAGGAAAAATATCCCTTTGATAATCTAAATATAATATGTATGTTTTATTAATGCAGTTGAAGTTTGTGCTTCTAGGATAAGTTTTTGTAATGTAAAATAGGTCACTAATGATGGGTAAATAGAGAAATGCTGTTTTTCTTTGGCAGCTTAATTAAGGTATAATTGGCATATAAATTGTAATATATTTAGAGTATACAACATGATGATTTGATATACATATATGTTGTGAAAGGATTCCCACCATCAAGTTAGTTAACACATCTATCACCCCACATATTTACCTTTTTGTGTGTTGGTGAACACCTAAGTTTCACTGTTTTAAATTTTATTTTAATGTTTATTGTTGTTGAGAAAGAGACAGAGCATGAGCAGGGGAGTGGCAGAGAGAGAGGGAGACAAAGAATCTGAAGCAGGCTCCAGGCTCTGAGCTGTCAGCACAGAGGCCAACGCTGGGCTGGAACTGAGGAACTATGAGATCATGACCTGAGCTGAAGTCAGACACTTAACTAACTGGGCCACCCAAGCGCCCCTAAGTTTCACTTATTTAGCAAATTTCAATTATACAATATATTATTACCAATCAAAATTGTCATGTTTCGCACTAGATCCTCAGACCTTATTCATCTTCTAGGTGAAAGTTTGTAACCTTTACCAATTCACCCTTTTCTGAGTCTCCCAGCCCTGAGTAACTACCCTTCTATTATCTATTTTTTTTTCTCTTTCTATGAGGTTGATTTTGGGGTGGGGGGGGGTAGATTACACATATAAGAGACACCATGAAGTATTTGTCTTTCTCTTTCTGCCTTATTTCACTTAAGGAATGCTGTCATCTTTATGTGGAAGTTACAGTGGTCCATAAACAGTTTTTCTGGCAAGTTACTGATTTTTATCACCACATAACAGTAGCTGAATGCAAAGTACACTTACAAAGCTGAATGAAGCAAGGAGGAATTGAATACTGTCCACATGCTCATATCTTCTGGTTGTTCAATTTTGCCTATAAGGTCTTTCTTAGAGGTGTTGAACACCTTCCCCGTCTTTGAGCATTTTCTCCTTACCTCCATAATTAGCATTTTCAACCCTTCCTAATATTGTTCTTTCATCAAATAGCTTACATCTTTTTATTTTTAAAATGAATCTCTTGGGGCACCTGAGTGGCTCACTTGGTTAAGCCTTCAGCTTCAGCTCAGGTCATGATCTCATCATTCATGGGTTCGAGCCCCATGCCAGTTGAAGCCCCGTGTCGGGCTCTGTGCTGACAGCTCAGAGCCTGTAGCCTGCTTTGAATTCTGTGTCTCCCTCTATCTTTGTTCCTCCCCTGCTCACACTCTGTCTCTCTCTCTAAAAAATGAATAAACATTAAAAAAATTAACGAAAATTTCTTTATTTATAATACTATTTATTTACATTTAGGAATTGAACATATCCTTTTTAAAAGGACAGTATCAAGTAAATTTTATTATTTTTCTTATTTTTGTTGTTTAGTTATGTCTTACGAGGTCTCTTCAACCCCATTTCCTCTATGCTTGATAAATTTAACGTGTGATTTTTAAGACTAACAGACTTTTCTGGAATTTTAATGCTTTATATATTTTATAAAGTATCCTTAGAAAGAAAAGCCAATAAAATTATTCATGAAATTGTTTCCAAAGCATCGCGTGAAAGAAAAACGCTTCTCCCCCCCCCACCATTTAATAAATAATCCATAAAAAATTAAGAACATTCACTTGCCTTCATTCTCCAAATGATCAAGTTAATCTATTATTTGAACAAATGCCTTCAAATCTTTTTTTTTTTTTCCCCAGTAAGACTATAACTAGTGCCAAACATTGAGTAGAAAAACAAATAATGTCACAAGAGTGAATAGTAATGTAACCCATCAATTTGTTTTGGTAATTGACAAATCCAATGCTATCAATTTCTGGCACCATTCAAACTCAGCTGTTACTCTTATGTTACATTTTCTCCTCTTCTGTCTGTTGCTTTTTGTCTTTCTAACTAGATGAAAACTACTTAAGGGAAGAAAGACACAGTTTACATGTCTACATTTCTTAATACCTAACAAAGTGTCAGGCAGAGTGTAGGTACCTGATAATTGTTTTCTAATTGACTCCAATATTTGGGTTATGGATGAGTTGCCTTAAAGTCTCTGAAAAAAAAAACTGACACAATTTGACTTTCAACATTTAATTTAAAAATAGGCAAATCAAAGAGAAGAAACATGATGAAGCATTCACTCCTACATAATATATTTTGTAGATGTCTATTTAAAAAGGTAGACAGAATTAATATTTATCAAGTACCTCCTTTATGAAATGCTCTTTAACATTCTATTGTAAAACATTATTTGCTTAAAAGATATAGTAAATTAGCCCATATTATACAAAAGCTAGTAATATTGTAAGATAATTTTAATGGTATAGACATAATCTGAAATATCCACTCTATCTCAGTTATTTTAGTTAAACAAATTTAATAAATAGTGGATTTGAACTTCAAGAGATGGTTTATTTTTAGAGGATATTAATTTCCTAATTTGTTTCTATGTTGGTGCACCCAAACCCTGCTAAGATTGAGAATTTCAAAGAACTACAGAAAATTATTATTTCTTCTCCAGGTTGAAAATACACATGTATTTGTTGTTGTTTGCTTCTCGGATTGTGGTTGTCCTGAATCACATGTCTCCTTCGTTAGAAAGCTTTGTTTATTATCACTTTTCTTGGTAGAAGAAAAGAATTTTTTTTCCCAGAGGCTGTATATTTTTGTCAAACCAAAAATGTCAGCTTCAGAACATAATTAATGCAGCAATTATGACTTCTGTAGGTGATTAAACTGCTAAAAACACAGATATTGACATGCTGCATCATTATTTTCAGAGCTCAGAAGTGAACTATCATTTCCCACACCATTCACAATCTTCTGTTTGTTTACATTTATTATTTTTGCTTAAGCAAAAGGAGGAAAATTATATATTATACACATTATAAAATATATATAACATTATGAATATATTATATAGACATAAGGCATGATGTTGATATCTCTCCATTCTTATTTCTAAACAATGCCTTAAGAAACCCAGTCACATTAATTTTGAATTGCACCTATATAAAGGGAGAAATCCTGTTGAGAATATACCTATATTTGTTAATATGAGGTTTCACCAATTACCTCAAGACATATTAAAAATCTTGTGATACTTCTTATTAAAAGCTTTGAAAAAAGAGATTACTTAATGGGTTTAAGGCTGCTTCTCATGTCCTAAATACGTACACATGTGCTTCACAGGACAACTATAATGTACCATATGGATAATCCATCAGTATATGTACTAGAAAAAGGAAGCTTAAAATCTAGGGGACACAGTAACCAAGAAGGAGAAGAGGAAGCAAAATAGACATATTTCCAAATAGTTGGATTGAATTTCATTGAATTTTTTCTGAAACCATAAGGGAAATTTCCCAGCTCAGTAGTAAATGCAAAATTATTATCTTTATAGTAGTGATCCTGGGTGATTTTAAAAAGTTAGAGCTTTTGCAACTTTACAGTAACAACCATTAGCAATGAAATGTGGTAAGCACCACTTTTTCTTGGCATATTGTATATCTCAGAACGTTCCAAGAACTCTCTAAATTAGAACAACTAAGAAGTGAGTTACTAATATGTTATTTGTTAAGGTTATGGCACCATGATGCTTTAGAATTAACACACAAATGAGTCATTATGTGAAATTCTCTGCCATTGTCTCTGTTTTCTTTTCTTCTAGTTTGAACGGTTATAAGGAAGAAAAATACAGGGTAGCTTTAGAAGACTTTTAATCTCAAACTACTCGAACATCACTCAATCCCAGAATAGAATACAACCAATAGCAGTCACCAAGGAAATACAGCATCCATAAATTTGGGTGGCTCTATGCATCTTTCTGTCAACTCCTGGTTTCCGCCTGATCTGTTGATAGATGCCTGAAATGTAAACATTATGTAACTTGGTTTAGTTAAGTATTTGCCTTTCTTTAGCATTCCATTTTTAAATTCACATTATGCTACGGCACCTGGATGTCTCAGTCAGTTAAGCTTCAGACTCTTGATTTCGGTTCAGATCATGATGTCATGGTTTGTGAGTTTGAGCCCCAAGTTGGGCTCTGCACTGACAGTGTGGAGCCTACTTGGGATTCTCTCTCTCTCACTCTCTCTTAAAATAAATAAGCAAAAAAATTAAAATTATACCTAATAATAATACATGTTGTATTTCTTAGCACAATTTTGTTCACCATATTTTCTTTCTAAACCATGGATTCTGCAACAGGATGAATAAGGGGAAATAGTGACACACTAAATGACTAGAGGCAAATGGACCCCAAAGACAAAGAGCAGAAAAAAGAACATTTGACTGGAGATACCTTTGTTCCCTAACCTGATCTAGCTTTCTATTGGTTACCATTTTTGTAAGACTGTCTGCCTACGTCAGTGATTTAGACAAAAGGACACTGTATTAAGAATCAGAAGATTTGGGGGTGCTCTGGGGGGCTCAGTCAGTTAACCATCTGACCTCAGCTCTGGTCATGATCTCACAGTTGGGTTCGATCCACGCATCAGGCTCTGTGGTGACAAATTGGAGCCTAGAGCCTGCTTCGGATTCTGCGTCTCCCTCTCTCTCTGCCTCTCTCTCTTGCTCATGCTCTCTCTCTGTCTCTCTCTGTCTTTGTCTCAAAAATAAATAAACATTAGGGGCGCCTGGGTGGCTCAGTCAGTTAAGCGTCGGACTTTGGCTTTGGTCGTGATCTCAGGGTTTGTGAGTTTGACACCCGCATGGGGCCCTATACTGACAGCTCAGAGCCTGGAGCCTGCTTCCGATTCTGTGTCTCTCTCCCTCTGCACTCCCTCCCTTCCTTTCTCTCTCTCTCTCTCTCTCTCTCTCAAAAATAAACGTTAAAAAATTAATAAACATTAAAAAAAATTAAAGAAAGGGAATCAGAAGATTTGAGTACAGGACCTAGATAGAATTATATGATGAACTCAACTCCTTAGGTTCCTCTGTGTCTTTTTTTTTTTTTTTGTCATTACAAAAGAAAGTGATAAAATCTCTCGCTTAATGTACTACCTATGAGGTAAATTAAGAAACACCCTTTGATTTCACAGGTTGTAAACTGGTATTTCACAGATGACATTGCATTATTACAAGGTGGATTCTTTTTAGCTTGCACACCATCTAACATTTTTGAACATTTATTTTCAACATCAAAATATTTTCATGAAAATGTTCATAGTCTGCCTCTTTTGAAAAAGTGAAAGTTCTAGAAGTAGTATGCCAACCTGGTTGCCCTCTGCCTGTGTAGAGAGCCCAGTCACCCTCCTTACCACGGTCCTCAGTTATTTACATCCACACTTCATTTATGTACGATATCTACATGACCCTATAGGTTTTTGTGTTTGTGAGACTTATTGTAAGCTTCACAATTTTTAAGATATTAATATAAAATATGACAAAGTAGAATGAGAATGGCCTTGTCATACACAGAAACATGAAATAGGATCATGGGAAGTATTTTCCCCTCTTGTTGACTAGTGCTATTTTGAATTCAAGAATGTTTAATGAGAATGAGAAATAAGAATGTTTAATAACCTTGACATTCATTATTTGCATTTCCCACATAATCTGAAACATATCTGTAAGTATCAAAGAACTCTGTGATATTCCTGATAGGGTTTAGGGCTGTAGGGCAGAGTAAAATGCCCACTGGCAGGTAAATACATACTTTAATTTCTTATAATGTCCAGGAAGAGAAGTGTCTACATTGTGAAATTTGAATTTTCTTCAAACTAAAAAGTAGCATATGACCCTTTTTCATTAATAGTAAAAGCATTTATATGAAATAGTGCATTTGCAAAATGAAATATTTGATACCAGTGTTAAATCCAATACTCCTAAGGAAAAAAAAAATGGGCTTGATTCCTAATTTTAATTCATTAATATATTTTGAGCAAAAACACAAAAGTTTATTAATTTTCCTAAAGGAGAAAATGTGAATATGGTGTTTGTGATTTGTAAATGAACAATATGGCTCTGACATGTTTCCATATTTTTCGCAGTAAAACTAAATCTCCTATTTTTGAGAAATAGTAAATTTTTATGCTTTCTTTTCAAATTTAAATGTTAAATATCAACTGTTACAAAGACTGGCAAAGAACATGTAAAAATAAATAAGAATTAGTGCTGTTCATTTACAGCTGTCTGTATTTAAAACATTTTAATGAGATAAACAGAATTTGATAGAACATAGAAAAAACTTTAAATGCAATATTTTTATTAAGTGACAAGAAAAATCAAAACTCAGAAAACGCTAATTTTAACACATTTCAGAAATTATCGTTATGATATTTTCCTATCTTGCATTTAAAAATGATTACTTTTGGGGCGCCTGGGTTGCTCAGTCAGTTGGGAGGCCGACTTCAGCTCAGGTCATGATTTCGTGCTCCGTGAGTTCGAGCCCCGCGTCGGGCTCTGTGCTGACAGCTCAGAGCCTGGGGCCTGTTTCGGATTCTGTGTCTCCCTCTCTCTCTGACCCTCCCCCATTCATGTTCTGTCTCTCTCTGTCTCAAAAATAAATAAATGTTAAAAAAAATTAAAAAAATAAAAATAAAAATAAAAATGATTACTTTTGGGGCACCTGGGTGGCTCAATAGGTTAAGTCTCCAAGTTTGGCTGGGGTCATGACCTCACAGTTCCTGAGTTGGAGCCTGGTGTTGACCTCTGTGAGGACAGCTCACAGCCTGGAGCCTGCTTCAGATTCTGTGTCTCCCTCTCTCTCTGCCACCCTGCTCATGCTCTGTCTCTCTCTGTCTCAGAAATAAAGAAACATTAAAAAAATTAAAAATAAATAAAAATGATTACTTTAAAAACTAATTACTTTCTTTGGGTAATGTACTGGTTGTAAGAATTTGAGTGTGTTTGTGTATATGTTCTGAGTATAAAGGTTTGCAAATAGCTATGATTTTATTTTTCTGCAGCTGTACTTAATTTTCTCTCAAAGCACATTCCATTTCATGGCAGAATACTTTTTTAATTGAGGTAAAACTTACAGTAAAATTCAGCAAGCTTCAGTGTACGATTAGATAAATTTTGATGAATTCATCTGTGTAATAGTCATCCCAATCAAGACAGAATACTTCCATTACCCCAGATTGTGCCCTCGTGCTTCCTTTAAGTCAGTCCCCATCCCCACAGACAATTAGTGATCTGATTGTATCTTTTGTAAATTTCAACAAATCTTTTGTTGAAATTCACATAAATGAATTAGTATAGTATGCGGTATTTGTGTTAGGTTCTGTCACTTACTATAGTGTTTCGGAAATCCATCCATGCTTTCGAACGTGTCACTAGGAAAATTTTTCTTCTTGAGGACTGTTGTATAAATATATCACAATTAATTTATTCATTCTCTAGATGATGGCATTTGCATTGCTTTTATGTTTTGACTATTATGCACCACGCTATCAACATTCTTATTCATGTCCCTTCATGGGCATATTTGTCCATTTTTTTTTTTTTAGCAGGTAAAATCCTAATAAATCATAGGGCAAATATATTTTTAACTTTAGAAGAAACAGTCAGTTTTCGAAAGTGGTTGTCCCACTTTATACCACACCAGCAAAGTATGAGAGTATTAGCCGATCCATATCTTTACCAAGATTTGTCGATGTCAGTCTTTTTACTTTTAGCCATTCAGATGTGAGTGTTTTAATATGTATTTCTCTGATGGCTAATAATGCTGAGCCCCTTTTTATGTGCTTATTGTCTTGTATATATATTACATATCATCTTTTGTTGAAGACCTGTTCAAGTATTTTGTTCATTGTTTTAATTGAAATTTTTGTCACTGTTGTTATTGTTTATAGAAATTCTTTATACATTCTGGTTACAATTTTTTTCATCTAGATTCATTTCTCAGTTTTGATGACTTTTTATGACAAGTGCCTTCTAATGTCAATAAAAGCCAGTTTATTTAATTATTTTTTATTCTTTGTACTCGTTAAGTTTTTTCTAAGAAATTGTTGCTTACCCCAAAGTCACAAAAAAGTGATTTAATTTTCCAAGTCACCTAGTTTTCTTAAAGTCTTAATTTTCTTCTAAACGTTTATCTTTGAGATTTTACATTCTAGACCATGAGGTTCCTACTTCCTATAAATTTACCTATCCATTCAAGTATGATTTCTGTAAACTGTCTTTTCTCCATTGAATTGCATTGGTGCTTTTGTTAAATTTTAATTGACCAAATAGAAATGAGTCTGTTTTTGGACACTCTTATCTCTTTCTTTGCTTTCTATAACTATCCTTATATTAACAACCCTGTTCTGATTACTGTAGCTCTGTGATAATTTCTACAACCATATTTTGTTTTTAATTTTTTGACTCTATATTATCTGAACTTTCATATAAATTTTAGAATCAACTTGCCAAGTTTTCAAGAAAAATGACTATTCGGAATTTAATTGGAGTTCATTGAACTTATAGACAAATGTGAAAATTGTTAATATTGAGTTCTCTAATCTATGATAATAGTCTCTTTCCATTTATTTAGATCTTTTTAAATTTCTGCTAACAACATTTTGTATTTTTTAGAGTACAGGCTTTGTATGCTTTTGTTAAGTATATTATTAACCAGTTGAGTTTGATTATTAGCCAGCTTGATAATATTGTAAATAATATTGATTCATTTTGTAACCTAATTTTTCATTTTTTACTGGTATTTTATACAACTACAGTTAATTTTATATATTGATCTTTTACCTTGCAACCATGTTAAATCTGTTCCTTTTTAGGTCTATTATTTGTTTGGTTTTTTTTTTTTTTTTTAGAATTTCTTAGGATTTTCTACTAAAATAGTCATGTTGTCTATGAATAACCCCAGTTTTATCTTTTATTTCTGATATCTACAGCTCCATTTCTTTTTACTCACTTTATCTCATGGGCTTGGGCCTGAATATTGAGTGGAAGTCATGAAATGGGACATCCTTTTCTTCATTTTGATTTTAGGTGGAACTTCTCTCCTTTATTCTGTTAATATAGGAAGTTACATGGATTGATTGTTTTTTCAATGTTGTGCAATACTTGTATTCCTGGGATAAACTCCATTTGGTAATGATGTATTGTCTTTTTATATATTGCTGGATTCTACATGTTAATATTGTGTTAAGGATTTTTATACCTGTGTGCATGAGTGATTTTTGTATCTAATTATCTTTACCTATAGTATCTTTGTAAGGCATTGGTATCAAGCTATGATGGCCACATAAAGTGAGTTCATGTAAGATTGCTGTTTTTTTTTTTTTTTTCCTTATTTAAGTATTTGGTAAATTCAGTCTAACCATATTTATAAGAAATTTTCTAGGAGTATGTTTTAATTTTCCTACTTTGAGATAACTTTCTGGGCATCTTACTGTTATTGATTTCTAAATTCTGTGGAGGTAATAGGCTACAACATTTGAAATCTGTTGATGCTTGACTCATGGCATGATACCTGTTTATGAGTCATGTGCACTTGGTAAGAATCTGTTTTCAGGGCACCTGGGTGGCTCCGTCTGTTGCACTCTTGCTATTGGCTCAGGTCATGATTGTGCAGTTTGTGAGATCCAGTACTGCATCAGGCTCTGCTCTGACAGTACGGAACTCATGCTCGCTCTCTCGCTCTCTTGCTCTCTTTCTCTCTTTCTGTCTCTCTCTCAAAAATAAGAATTGTTAAAAAAACTTAAAAAAAAAGAATTGTTATTCTACAGTTGTCTGTGCAAGGGTCTATAAATGACTGTTAGCTCAGGCTTCTTCACAAGGTTGTTCATGCTTTCTATGCTCTTACTGATTCTTATCTATTTGTTTTATCATTTATTGAAATTGTGAGAGGAGTGTTGAAATCTCCAGCTAGGTTGTGGATTTGTGGATTTTTACTTTTAATTCTATCCGTGTTTTCTTCTTGTAGTTAGAAAACCTGCTATTAGTGGGTACATATTTATTATTTTTATGTTCTCCTTATGAATTGATATTTTTATCATTGTGAAATGCCTTTCACTTCTGGCTTTGAATATCTGATATAACATAGCCATTCCAGCATTCCCCTGTTTACTGTGAAGAGTGTTTTTCCTTTTTTTAATACGCAAATTGTCTTTGTTTTTTACATACCTGACCCTTCTCTGGTTTTCATGTTATATCCAATGTGCTTATCTAGACTTTCTAATTAAATGGATTCCAGTTTTGTGTCCTCTTTGGTGAGCAGCAGCCAAAATATCTGCTTAGATTTCTTTGTTCTCAAGTATTTTTCTGCTTTCCACTAGGCTTTCTAGAATATTTCCTACTCATATGCAGTTGAAGAAACAGTCATGTACTTGAGAGGGGTTTAAACTCAGAGGAGGAGTCCCCTCTTTTGAGGATTGTCCTGTGATTTTGTCTTCTTTAATTTCTAGCTTTTCTGGTAGCCTGGCTCTCTTTCCTCTGGCACTGAGGTCACTAAAGAGTACAGTTTTCTGCTTGAGTTGCAGCAGCCTCACACCTCAGGCAGTGAGGTTGCCTTCAGGAAGCAGAAGTCCATACAGATGGCTGTCACATGGATCCCTTCTTTCAAAAGTGATTTAAAATGTTAGGATGGACTGGTCTAAGATCATTCTATTAGAACGTATCATTCTATTCATATCATCTATACAAAATTTTCATAGCCTCAGCAGTTCAGATTACCTTGTTTTTCATACTAAAGAACATTTGAATCAAGAAAAAAAAATATGATTCCTTGTAAATAAACAAGGTTCCTAGCATGAGGTTCTGGGGGGCTTTTTTCCCCCTTAACTGGATTATGCTCATTTTCCAAAATCTCTGGACATACATGATGGTTAATAATTAGTTTCTATGTCCATTTTGAGGAAAAATCTGAATTCATATATAAAAGCTTTGTATTAAAACTTACTTGGTCTTTAAAATGCCACATAGGGGCGCCTGGGTGGCTCAGTCGGTTGAGCGTCCGACTTCGCTCAGGTCACGATCTCACGGTCCGTGAGTTCGAGCCCCGCATCAGGCTCTGTGCTGACAGCTCAGAGCCTGGAGCCTGCTTCAGATTCTGTGTCTCCCTCTCTCTCTGGCCCTCCCCCCGTTCATGCTCTGTCTCTCTCTGTTTCAAAAATAAATAAATGTTAAAAAAGAATTAAAAAAAAATAAAATGCCACATGGTAGCATTCATGTCATTTTTGTATTCAATATGTTTACATTTGGCAATTAGAATTCATTTTTTCCCCTTCCACATAAATCTAGCAATCGTTACAGTCTTCCTGATTGTGGTAGAAGTCTCAGAAAGCCCAGCCAACTTAAGAAGTTAAAATGTAACTGCTCTCTCACAAAAATTACCCTTTGTATGTGTGTGTTGTAACATATATTAAGCAAGGCTTATTTTTACTGCAATGAGAAAAATAACTTCTTGTTCTGAATTGAGTAGTACATTTTTTTCTTGCAATTTGACGGCACTTAAATTCATGGCAATTGTTAAATATAAAAACTGGTTTTGCAATGCCTCTACGTAGGCTATATTCATGCTTTCTGATAGACATAAACTAAGAGTATCCTGGTGACTTCAGTAACGTAACTGTCCCAATTCTCTTGCTGACAAGGAACTTAGAAATACACTTTGGATTTAGGAGGAACTGACATGAGTTGATTGGCTTGTACTCACCACCTCCAGGCAAGCACACCTGTAGCCACCTGCCTTGAGGCAGACCTCTGTTTGAGTAGAGCAGTAATACTACATGTCTCTCTTCCATATATGGAAATATTTCTTGTAACGCACAGCAGCAGGGTCCAATGCTTTGATTCCTCTCCCTGATGTTTCCAGTTTTTTCAAAGCCATCTTTCTGAGGACCTACTCAATGCCAGACATCATGTTGGGTTTTTGAAGACAAAAAGATGAATAAGACACATTTCACTCCCTCTCTGAATTTATAAGAAGTAGGAGAAATAGATTCAGACACAGCAGCATATCATAACAATTCTATTAAATAAACTGCTGTACTTACACTATGGAAAAAAAAAGTTATAGCAATTCAGAGATTCTGTCTTAGAAGAACATGGTCCTGGGAGAGCTACCCAAGGGTATGGACACATGAACTCTTTCTTGAGAGGTGAGTAGATTTTGGCAGATAGAGAAATAGTTTTGTCCCATTATAGATTTAGGAAAGAATATGAGAAACCATGGACACCTAGTGCTTTTTAGGGATATTGATACCCTTAGAAAAGAGTTAGGGAAAAAAAGGTTAAAGTCATACTATTGAAGTCACTGAATGCCATACTAAAGAAATTAGAATTTCTTCTCCAATCATGGAGAGGAGCTGAAGGTTTTTGAATTGATGGAAAATAAGAATGCAGGTTATAGTTTTGGAGGTAACAGCACTGTAAGATATCTGCGAAAAGGGTGAGAAATTCAACTTGGGCATCCAGTTGGGTGGCTCCAGATAAAATGTGTGACATTTTTAAAGTTTATTCTGTGGCATACAAGTCCCACTATATTAAAAAGGGCTTTCAAATAAATGTGTTTCTTCTCAAGGTTTATCATACACTCTTAGAAATTGAAATATCTCCAGATTACAGTAAATATGTTATTCCTTTGTATTTAACTTACTGTTTCCTAAGTTTATTTCACCACAGCTCTTAGTGAGGGCTTTCATACGTTTTGAGGCTCTAGTGAAAATACTGTTCTTTCCAACACAGTGATAGAACTAATATTGATTAGTTTTTCATGTGCCACATGACACTCTTGCTCAATGTGCATAATACCATTTACTCCTCACAATAACCCTACTCATATATAAAGCATTCTCTGCTGAATTCCAATATGCAACCTATAAAAAATCTGAGACTTCAAGAGAGGAAATAGTTGCCGACATTACAGAATTAACCAGCAGCGGGACCAGAATGTAGACCCACCTTTGACTCCTGTTCTCTTAACAGGTACACAATTCCATCTTCTCTTTCTTTGATCCCATTTTGTGCTCTTATTGTGGTGGGTGTGGGGGGGAAGTACTATTTTTTTTTTTTTTTCTGGAAAAGAAGAGATCTGAAATTTCCTTTTACTCCAAAAACACTATTGGAAAAAAAAAAAAGGATCGTAAACTTTTTTTGTTTTTGTTTTTGCCAATTGTGTTGCCATGTTTTTCATAATCTGAAGAATACTTTGGAACACTTACTTCTTCAATGGAAAAGGGTATTTCTTTTCTTTCTTCGCTACTACCTTATTGTAATGTCATCTTGAAACTGACCTAATGACAGAAATTTTTCTACTTGCTTTCACTATTGGGAATTTTCTTAACTTAGTGTGTATTCCTTACTCCATTCTTGTGTTTCCAGGCAAATTTTAGTCTCCATGCTCAGAGAAATAATTACATGACTTTGTTTCCAACATTTTCTACAACTGGACAATGTTTTCCTTAAAATAAGTCTAAAAGGAACTAAGAATACTTTTCAACAAATTATGGTGTAAATTCTCTTTATGATTGGGAAGTTATCATGGAGAAGCCGAGGGCCAAGGGATTCACAATCATCATTTTCAACCCAGGGAAATAAAGAGTTCTCAACTGTATTCCCATCTATGGTTTACCAGAAATTGCTGGAAAAACACCTTAATAATAACTGCTAAAATTTATTTTGTGCTTTTCACAACATTAAGGAAAATGTTCAATCATTTTCATTTCACGGACAATAGAGTCTATTGGGAATCAAAGCCAGAGATGTGCCCTAAGTAAATATGTTACAGAACGCAGCAACTAAACCTGAAGAGTTCTGTTTGGTGATGTTCCCACTGTCAAGATTTATCAAGAATCCTTCTTTTGTCAGTAAACATATGAGAGACATTGATGTCTGTGCTACAAGATGATTAAGTTTGGTGGGGCTCTGAGTGCAGGCTTGGAGACATACATGGATGCATCTGGGCAGTTTCCACATTTGACGAGGACTGGTGCATTTGTCCAGAACTGTGTTCTGCCTGCTTCTTACACTGCTCATCACTTGCCTTGCCCTAGGGGATTTCTGTCAGTAACAGTTAAACCACTGGCAGCTTAAGTATTCCCCATCAACCTGAAGCTATTTTGGGGCATGTTCCTGACACAGTATTGCAGAATTCCCACTAATAATCATTTCTTCTTCCATTAGTTATGACACTTTCTCTCAGTGTTACTTATAGTCTAACATGCACACATGCACACACATATAGTATATAAAAAGGACAGTAATTACAGAAGACAAGGCTTTATTTTTTAGATTTAAAATAAGAATGCAAGCTTCTCTTTAATTGAAGCTGAAGGTCTGACTTGAAAACAACACAACTAAGTAAATAAGCTAAATTCCCTCTAAATATTTAATTATTCTCTAAAAGCGTGGGTTCTTGTTTTTGCCCTCAACCAACCTCCTGAGTTCTGAGAGAATGTGCTTGAAACCATTTCACTCTTTCTCCACTCTCTCAAAGATATTACCAAAATTTTATTATAAGTAAGGCTATTTACTAGTTCTGTTTATTTTCTTTTTATTTCAAAGAAGGATTTTAGTTAAATAAATATATATATTTATAGATAACATATATATAATATATAACTATATATAACATATATATAATATATACATAATATATATAATATATAATATATATTAAATAAATTAAATATATATAATATATTATTATATTTAATAATACATTATATATTATATATATATTAAATATATATATTATATATATATAATATATAAATATATAATATATATATTTAATTTGTTAAGCTCGGGGCTCCTGAGTGAATCAGATGGTTAAGTGTCCAACTTAAGCTCAAGACATGATCTCATGGCTTCTTGAGTTTGAGCCCCACACCAGGCTCTCTGCTATCAGTGCAGAGCCCGCTTCAGATACCCTGTCTCCCACTCACTGCCTTTCCCCAACTTGTGTGTGCACTCTGTCTCTGAAAAATAAATAAACATAAAAAATTAAAATTTGTTAGGCTTAATGTTCAAAAGTGATCAAAGTCACAACTGTTAAGTCAGTGACTAAAAAGAAGATCAATGTTTTGTCACCGTTTGTTGAACATAGTAAAAAAGTACACCCTTAGTTGTTTCAATTTGCCCAACACTAGAGATATAAGGCATCATATTGGAGAAAAATGTGAAACAGGTATAACGCTTGTTTCTTCAGCTGTTCATTAGGTCAATCTGAGTTCTTAAGCATTGGATGAAGACATCCCTTCCATGGTCATACATTTTCAGGGATTGCAAAGAGGAAAAAACCATGTTAGTTTATTAATTAGGATTATATTACTTCTTCAAGTGTAAATCCAATGTTTATTTTTTATTTATTTTTTATCAATCCAGTATTTAAAATGCTATTAGTTTAGTTGTCCTGTGAAACAACACAGTCTGTCTTGTGGAAAGACAAGCACCAGCTTAATGGATTGAACAACACCAAAAAAGAAAATAGTTAAATGTATCTCAGACTCAAGAAAGTGTAATATTAGAAATAGACTTACAAACAATATTAGCTTGGGAAAAATTATTGCTAACGTTGGCTTAACAAGTCTTTTAATTAGATTGTAATGAGTTTACAAGTTATAAAAATCAAGACAGAGTCACAAAAATGGCTGACAGAGTTAAACACTTAATGAAGTGAAAACCCAAGAAGACTCTATTGACTCCAGGTTTGACTATTTCTAAAGTGACCACTAACAAAACATATCTTCTGGATATCACCTGCTATGGGGATAGACTTCAATTTAATTCATGAAAAATATAAATTTCTCCCTGCTGGTGAAATTGTGTGTAATAATCTGTAAGAAAAGCTTTGTTGAGAAGCATTCCTTTTTCTGCTTTAGAATCCATTTGAGAACTTTTAAGATCTTATCTCTTAGCAACTTCTCAAATATAAAATACACTTTTATTAACTATGGTCACCATTCAGGAATCACTTACATTGATTTTTATTTATCTCAAATGTTTATGGAACTCCAAAATCAAATATACAAGTGGCAAGTTTTAAGGATAATCTTGCTAAATCTTCACCAGAGTATAATTTTAAACTGGACACTTTTGATTTCAGCAAAACTCTTCCCAAGTTTTCAGAGTACAAGAGCTACTCATGAGGATCCCCTTTCTTCACCATCCCTATTATCCCCTTACCCTTTTACCTCTTTCATATTTTTGATCACTTCATTTTAGCACAGTCCCATAGAAATAATAGTTTCTGTCACAAGAAGTGGGAGGAATATGATGTAATGCTCTGGGTAATTTTGTTAAACCCACTTAGCACCTAATCCACTCAAGTCAAAGCTGGTATTGGAGTTATCACTCACTAGACTGGCTTTGTGCACAGAGCAATTCAATACCCACACATCTTCACAAATTACTGGTACGCATCCTCAGACAGTAGGCTGCGACAGCTGAAAAAAGATACCTCTTCAACTGCTAATTTTCTATATTTTTATTTCATTCTTAACACCTCTTTGCAGACAATTAGCTTTTTTCCCCTTTTCTTTCTCAGACTATTTTAAATTAGCCCATTTCAGGCTGATGAATGAGCCAAGTTACAGCCCATGAAGGAAGCATCAGCTGAATGCTAAAATGGTGCTCATTGCTAGAATGCAATGCCACATGTTTTATTCTTAGAGGCAAGCAATGGGATAGTAGCTGTGACACATTTCAAACCAATTTATTTGAGTAAATGTGAGATATATAGTGCATATTACTGAAGAACTATCTAAAGACCCCATAGGTGACTGGAAAGCTTTCTGGGTAAGTGTCTCTTAACCTTTTTTTAATGGGTCTTATTACTTTGTATTTTTGCTTTCTCTAGTGTGGATTACAATTCTTATAAAGATTCACAGTGAAAAATAATTAATTTAAAAATCGAATGCAAAGGGGGAAAAAGTATATCGATAAATCATTTGTTAACATCCCTCACTAGATACTTTTACTCTCTCCGTGAGATAACCTCTCTTCCTTGATTGCTGATCCTACTGGTTAAAACCAGTACAGGTATGAGATTTCTAGTCATTGTTTTAGAATAGTGATATCCAACGTAATCACCATAACTGCAAAGATATTCACATATTCAAATATTCTGGGTGACTAAAACATTCTTCTTTAGCAGCAAAGCTAAGCATTTGGATGGAAATCCTTCTGAAATGTGTCAAACATTACATTATTATTATTATTATTATTATTATTATTATAAACAGTATTAAGTATCTTTTCTCTCAAGGTTTCAAAGCCATCATTATGTTCTGCCACATTTTGTCAATACCTTCAGAGATTTTTGAGGTCCTTTGTCTTTTCCCTATGTCATGGAGTGTTCTGTCTTCCCCATTTCCTGTCCATGGCTACCTTCTAATCCTCTGTGGTATTTTTTTAATGTTTATTTTTAAGAGAGAGAGAAAGAGAGAGACAGAGAGGCAGAGAGACAGAGAGACAGAGAGAACACACATGCAGGGGAAGGGCTGAGAGAGAGGGAGAGAGGAATTCCCAAGCAGACTCTGGGCTGTCAGAACAGAGCCCAATGCGAAGCTTGATCCCAGGACGATGAGATCACCACCTAAGCCAAAACCAAGAGTTGGACATTCAAACAACTGAGCCACTCAGGCACCCCAAATCTTCTTCAGTATTTTAAATACAATAATCTGAACTGCTACTGTTTCTTCTTTCCTCTGGAGTAAAACTCAAGGGCATTGTGATCCATGTTTGCTACTCACCAGCAATTTCAGTCTGTTTTAGTTCTGTGACCACATGTAGAAGAGATGTGTGACCACTAGTGAAACATCTATCAAAGTGGGCAGGGAATATCCACTCTTAAAAAAGAGAAATATCAAAGATGTCACTCCATACCAGAAAAAGTTCAGAGGTTCTGAGGAATGTCCAAGCAATTGCCCTAATTTGAGGAACACAAATAAAATGAAGTCACCTTTGTTTCCACTTAATCTGCGCAGACAGACTTAAACATTATTCTAAAGTCCTTGTGCGGTTATCTGAGAATTTAACAATATGATATATTATGGATGTTAACTGATGACATGAAACTTTTCATTTGCTGATCTCAAAGCAAAATAAAAATAATTTCTGATTTATGTATTTATTTCTCTATTCCCCTGTCCTGGGACGTTCTAAAGGACAGTAAATACTTTTATCCAACAAAGTGGCTTCATGCTTATCATTGTACACAAGATCTATACTATAGATTGGGGTCTATGTTTTTTTTTTCCACTGGAGGACCAAATAGTAAATAATTTTGTGTTTATGGGACCTATGTGCTCTGTTGTAACTACTTAGGTCTGTTGTTGTAGCCATAGGTAATTAAATTATCTAAACTTTATTTATTGATGCTAAACTTTGAAATTTTCTGTGTCACAAAATATTATTCTTTTTTAAACTTTTTTTCCCCAAACACAGAGAATGCTAACCTTTCTTAGCTGATAGGCTGTATAAAAATAGTTTATGAGCTTGATTTGACCCATAGGCCAGTTGGTCTACCACTGTACCAATACAGTACTTTAATCCCTTCTATAGAGGGTTTTTACAGCAGTAGAAATGGCGTACAAACAACAAAGATTTAAGAGGTCTGCATATCGTTAGTAAAAGGTTGAAATTTTTGATAATGATTCTTTCTAAATATATTGATGATTTTAAAATGGAAAATTCCAGGCATTTTACAGAGGTTTTTGCTTATCTGTTCTTTGTTCTGAGTAGTTCTTACAGCATAACTTTTCAATAATACCCAGGCTTCCTGTTAAGAGGCAAACAGGCAAGTCTGATGTGGGGCCCAAGACTCTGCGTTTTTAATGGGTTCACAGGTGATGCCAATATTGCTGGTCCCCCAATCACCTTTTGGGTATCTAGGGCATAGAAAAAGAAAGAAATATAAAAGAAAGCCCAATTTGACCTGATAAGTGATGATGAGTATATGTATGGGAGTTTAAATAAATGAAACCCCATGCCTTTAAATGAAGGGCATAGCCCTTGAAAAATAAAAGCCAAAGGATAGAAAAAAAAAGTAACATAATAAAATTACAGGCATTCCTCATCTGAAGGTGTTTTGACTTTGAAATTTCCAATTTTACAATGGTATGAAAGCCAAGATACATTGAGTAGAAACCATGCTTCGAATTCTGAATTTTGATCTTTTCCCTCACTAGTGGCATGTGTTGATAATCTCTTGTGAGGCTGGTCAGCCGCAGCCCGTAGCAGCCCCCAGTCAGGCATGCCATCACGAGCATAAACAACCAATATACCGTCTGTACCCATACAACTGTTGTTTTTCAGTTTCAGTACAGTATTAAATACATTCCATGAGATATTCAACACTATATTATAAAATAGGCTTTGTGTTAGATGATTTTGCCCAACTACAGGCTAATGCAAGTATTTTGAGCTCATTTAACGTAGGCTAGGCTAAGCTATTATGTTTGTTCAGTAGGTTAGGTATATTAAATGCATTTTCCACTTAAAGATATTCTCAACTTCAATGGGTTTATCCAGACATAACCATTGGAAGTCAAACAGATCTGTATATAAATGGCCTCACCAAGTTAAGAATTGCAGAAACAGCCCAGAATACTTAACTTGTTAAACACTTAAGTCTACTGGCTCCTACCAAAAATATAACTTTAATGCAGCCACATTCATCCTAACTCTTCAAATATTTTTCACCTTTTTGCTAGATTACCAAATACCAAAGTAACGAGCAATCAAGTAAAAATTATAAAGTACAAGGGCTATTAAAAATAGCTATGTACTCTGTAGGCTTACATGTTGCATTTACTATTGCACACATAAATATGCAAGTGTGCATGATGTTTAAAATATATTTGGTCTGAGGATTTCTAATGTCAAGTTTCAATCCCATGCAAATGAAAGGGGCTGAATGCATAAACCTGTCAAAATGATGATTTTAATGGAAATGTCAAGATACTTCTGAAAGCCAATATAATAATCCCTTTTATGCAGCACTAGGAAGGAGCCTATGATCCTAAAAGAACTAACCTGTCACCCTGCACTATACGTTTCATCCTATTACCATCCTCAGCTCCATTATCTAAATGACCAAGCACTCCTTCAATTCTAGGGCTAAATGATGTCATGACATGACTATCATCATATTTATACCTCATAAAATTAGAAAGGTTATTAAACATAATTTGACCTTTGGCATACTCTAATAGAATCCTGATTTTTTCTGTTTTCCCTCTTTTTCTCCTTTTTTCCTCCATTCACTCGCATCACTCATTTCAGTTCTTTTTTTTCTTCCTTTCAGATAGGTTGTTTCCCACTTACACTGATGTTATGTTGCATGACCAAATCAGAGATTTTATAAGTTGCAATTTTTATTCTAGTGCTCCCTAATTATTCTCCAAAGCTGCCACTCACAAGAGAGATGTTACTTCCATTCAAACCTAAATTCAATGCCAAGTACATATGCCCTTGAAATTTTTCTAAAGCATTGGGTGATGTGGGGTCTGAGATGTCTTGCTGTTTTGTGGTTGCTATTGTCTTTAACTCGCTGGTACTACAGTACAGAAGGCTATTAGCTATGTTTACCTTTGTTGGTTCACTCTGATCAAAACATATTCAAAGAACAGGTGCTTCATGATGGACTAAGGTCATGCATTTGGTATGTTGTACAATTGAGAAGGAAAGAGTATTCGTCAGAAAATTTACAGACTCCTGTGCTGTATAACAACCTTCTCTCTAGCATTTAAGATATTTTTAAGTAGATTTAACAGAAATAGTTATGTTTATAAATGCTTCAGAATAAGGGCAATGAGCTGTTGGTGTGCGTGTGTGTGTGTGTGTGTGTGTGTGTGTGTGTGTTCCTTTCTTTGGAGTTCAATGCTAATTTATCTTGTTGTGAATGTATATGCTTTCTGTTCCAAAGCCTTCTCAACACAGAATCTTATCTTTGTTTCCTCTAGAGTGTTAGTTATTTCTTAGCATTCTCCAAGCTTCCCTGTTAAGGTCCCTGATGCCAATGGCTTCCAAGTGCAGAGACATTTTCACAATTAGTTTTCCATTGAAGAAAGTAGTCTCTTGCATTCACAGCTTCCTGTTCTCTGTTTGATTTATTATGGCATTTATTTACACTCAGTAGCTATTTATTAAATACATACTACATGGCAAAAAAAAAAACAAACAGTCCCTGCTTTCAAGGAATTTGTAGTCTGGCAGGTCTTTAGGCAAGAGAATGGATAATAAAATATGATGTGATATGCCAGCTTTTAAACCCATGAATCAATCAATATATATTTTGAAATTAAAAGTAGGGACAATCATCAAGACTTTAATAGACATAGATGTGGATGTAGATAAAAATATACAAATAGAATTATTGGCTCTGAAGAGATTGATAACTAGTAGGAGAAAAAATAATAATATAAAGAGAAAGCCTTGTTACAAGATATTATATGATAACTGTCATATATTCTTATTAGAGGCAGAAAGTCCATAGGAAATTAATCCTTCTCTTGTAAGAATTCTTTTCATACCTGGTGTCCAGGTTGGCAATAACATTTTATTCTTTGTTCCATATTTGCTTGTTCACAGAATGAATAATTTTTCTCCCTCTGCATTTTATTTTATGAAATGACTACCAAGATCACTCTATTTCTTTGGTCTTTCTTTATGTCCTGACTTTAATTTGTCTATGTTTTTTTATGTAGAGTGATTGAATTGGTTTGATCAGACTACCATTAAAAATACCATAGACTTCATGGTTGAAGAAATAGAAACTTATTTTCTCTCAATTTTGGAAGCTATAGCCCCAGGTCAAGGTGCCAGCAGATTCAGTTCCTGGTGAGGAACTGTCATTTCACAGCTTTGTAGTTCTAATCAAATAACAATGGTCTTATCTAGGCTAAGAAAATGGCTATCATTCACAAAAGAACTAGAAACACACTTCATATCAAGATGGTCCTATTTATTTTTCTGTGCTTGATCATAGTCTCATTTTGACTTTAGCTATAAGAGAAGACACATGCATACACAGACACACATAGTCCTTGCCAGAGAGCTGATTTCTTGTTGCACTTTTGAAATATATCTAATCTTAATAGGCTAGGAAAACAACAATCGCAAAAACAACAAAGAATGGGAATATAACTACATTGCTTTTTCTATGAAAAAATGTGTGTGTTTTAAGTTACCCAGTTACTCTTTCTACCTCCTCTTTGCTTTGTAATTTAGCCACTGTACCGCCAATGTAGTTGTCCTCTTACACTGTGTTTTTTTCTTTTTAAAAATTAATTTAAAATACACATAACAAAGTATACCATCTTAACTATTTTTGAGTGTTCAGTTCAGTAGTATTAAATACATTTACATTGTTGTGCACCCAACACCACCATCCATTCCCATTACTTTTCTCATCTTGTAAAACTGAAAACCTATACCTAAATCTGTATTAAATAATAAGTCCGTATTCTCCCATACCTCAGCTTCTGGCATCCACCACTCTACTTTTTGTCTCTATGATGTTGTCTACTCTAAGTACCTCATGTAAGTAGAATCATACAGTGTTTGTCTTTTTGTGACTCGCTCGTTTCATTTAGTATAATGTCCTTAAGATTCATCCATATTGTAGGATATTAGAGAATTTTGTTCCTTTTCAAGGCTGAATGATATTCCATTGTATGCTTGCCACATTTTGCTTATCCATTCATCTATCGATGGATGTTTAGGTTACTTCCACATTTTAGCTTTTGAAATAAATTCTGCTTGAATATGGGGATACACACATCTCTTAAAGATGCTGTTTTCAGTTCTTCTGGATATATATTCAGAAATGGAATTGCTGGATCACACAGAAATTTTATTTTTTCATTTTTTGAAGAACTTCTTGCACAGCAACTATACCATTTCATATGGCCACCAACAGTATATAAGGATTCTACTTTCTCCACAGCCTTGCCAACACTTGTTAGATTCTGATTTTATTGATAGTAGTCATCCTAAGGGGTATGAGATGATTATAGCACTAATTTTTATCACATTACTGTATTGCTCAAAAACCTTTTATGGCTCCCCAATACCTTGAAATAAACTACAAATGCAGTTTGCATATACTGTCAACAGCAAAGCTTTTAGAGTTACATCCCCTTAATGCTATATATAAAGCCCCCTGCAATCTCACTGGCTTCCTCATTATCTCCTAAACTTTATACGTATGTTTCCTCTTGCATGCATGCTATAATTTGCAAGTTTTTTTCCAGGCGATACACATTTCCTTTCACCTAACCCAGTGTTTCTCTAGGAAACAATATTGGTATTTAGGGCAGAATAATTTTTCCTTCAGCACATTTTTCCTACATCTCTACAAAATGTTAAAAATCCTGGGGCGCCTGGGTGGCGCAGTCGGTTAAGCGTCCGACTTCAGCCAGGTCACGATCTCGCGGTCTGTGAGTTTGAGCCCCGCGTCAGGCTCTGGGCTGATGGCTCAGAGCCTGGAGCCTGTTTCCGATTCTGTGTCTCCCTCTCTCTCTGCCCCTCCCCCGTTCATGCTCTGTCTCTCTCTGTCCCAAAAATAAATAAATGTTGGAAAAAAAAAAATGTTAAAAATCCTTAGCCCTTGCTCATTAAGTGTCGGCAGAACTCTTATATTGTAGTAACAGCCAAAATGCCTCCACACATTTCCAAGCACTATTATTGAGGATTCTTCTGCTCATAAGTAGCAGAAAGGACCAATGGTTTAAGCAAGTAAGTGACTATATTAGCCAATGGAATTGAAAAATTCAGGGGAAAGTTTGTAACTTCAGGTACATATGGATTTACTAATGTCTAAAAGATTTGTTCTTGGGTACTGTGGGGCTCAGTCAGTTAAGCATCTGACTTCCTCTCGGGTGGTGATCTCATGGTTTATGACTTCAAGCCCCATATCAGGCTCTGCACTAACAGTGTAGAGCCTGCCTGGGAGTCTCTCTCTCTCTCTCTCTCTCTCTCTCTCTCTCTCTCTCTCTGCCTCTCTCCTGTTCTCTCTCTCTCTCTCTCAAAATAAATTAAATTAAATTAAATTACATTAAATTAAATTAAATTACATTACATTAAATTAAATTAAATTAAATTAAAAAAGTAAAAGATTTGTTCTCACTCTGTGTAATGGTTATGTAGTACAGTATATTTGTAGATGGGCCTTCCTCTGTATTGATTTCCAGTACTATCAGACTTACCTGTATAAGCTCTATTTCAAGCAGAGAAGAGATTTTCCCCTTCCCAGTCAGTCAAACAAAAGTTCCACTTATGTTCTAAATTGTCATGGCTGGGGTCAGGATCCTTTATAAAGGCATCACTCTGGATGGAGAAACATAACATTCTTTTGCATGCTCCTCAAACTTGGGGCAGGATATGGGCTACCATTTGGAGAGAGGTAGTTCACCAAAGAAACATAAGGTACTATTACCAGGAGAATGAATAACAGATGCTGAGTAGCAAAATAGCAAAATGAAGTTACCTATAAAAAATACAGTTGCTTAATCTTAGGCAAAGAGTTTTGATTCTGAGCCACTGCTCTAAATCAATAATGTGTAAATAATGGCAACTACCTTTCAGGTAGATAATGAGAGATTCAAAAAGGAAAGTGTATAACAAAAAACCTGGAACATCTGTGATGAAAACATGCCTCATTCCCTTTACATACCCTTCTAACATGCTAATCAGAGGTGGTTTTTAAAATAACAATTGGTAGACCTGAGCAACACCTCTTCAGTTTGGGGAACCTGACATATTCAGCTGGAAATCAACCAATACTCCACACCATCCCATACAGCTGCTTATCCACTTTGGTCCCAGTAAAATTCTTCAGAATTACTTCTATCTGCGCACATGTCTCTTCATCCTTCTAACTAATCCGCGGTGGAACTTTGAGTAGTTTCTGTCCGAAATCTTGTATCACCAAAGACGACTTTTATCATCCCTACCCCTTAACATTTCATAATCTTTACTACTTTACATACGTGATACTTGCATTTAGTCTGTAAAACCTATTTTTAATCATTGAATTTCTTGTTTTGAATAATAAAAGCCATACATGGGTTAGAGCTATAGAAACACTAGTTCATATGATTCCTCCCTATGCTCATCATACCTCATTAACCAGAAAGGTATTGAAAGACGCTGGATGAAAGTAGCTGGGTGTATGGAGCTCCCTACACTCACCTGTCCACTCCTCAATGTTCTAGTAGTCTCTGTGAACACAGAGGAAAAACCACTGATGCTTGATAAATATTATAGTTTTTAGATTCAGATTCTCAGCTTTGCACTAATGAGCTGTGTGATTTTGGACACATTTCTTTATCGTGTGAATCCTCAGTTTATTCGTCTATAAAATAGAAATTATATCTTTAGTTTTCAGGGAGAAGATGAGAATTGAAAATCAATCAACCAAAATCCCTGACAAGCAGCTATTCAGAAAATGCTTCTTCACATTTTATAAAGATGATGGTTTTTATGGCATCTCTGCCACCTTTGTTGGTTATTTAACGATTAGCCATATGTCATTCTTGCCATCTCAGTTTATCTGGAAATATTTTGTATCCATGAGCCCCTCTGCTCTGCTTTGCCCACTACAGTGCTTTATAAACATTAAGCTTTGGGTAAATGAATGCATGAATGAATATGTTTGTTAAGTAGATCTTTGAAAATGAGAATGGAAATGACTTGAGAGATCTTATGTGGGACAGATAAAGCTGTGGGAAATTTTTTTTACACAAACATAGTTGTTTTTTTCTATGAGAAAAGTCATATTTTTTCAGAATTTCAAAAAAATAAGTTGTATCTAATATTCGAACAATTTGATAATTTTAGACAAAACCAATATTTTTTATTAAAGCCTATTTAATGTTAAATCTTCATAAAACATACTGATATGCCAGAGAGAAGTTTGAAATATGAATCAGAAATGAGGGTCTGAGCTTCCCATTTCAATTCACAATTTCCATTTTAAAAAACAAGGTGGTTGAACTAGGTAGTTTTTCAGATTCCCTTATTCATCAATTCTGTGAGCCTTGCTATGATACTGAAAATACTTTTAGGGACGCCTGAGTGGCTCAGTCGGTTGGGCATCCTACTTTGGCTAATTAATCTCTCCATTCATGGGATCAAGCCCTGCATTAGGCTCTGTGCTGACAGCTCAGAGCTTGGAGCCTGCTTCAGATTCTGTGTCTCCCTCTCTCTCTGCTCCTCCCCTGCTAACAGGCTGTCTGTCTCCCTCTCTCTCAAAAATAAATGAACATTAAAAAAAAGGAAATAATTTTAAATGCATTTCCAAGTGGACATGCTAGGTAGAAAACAGAATATTCTCTAAATATATCAGGATCAGAGCAAGTTTTTTATGATCCAAACCAGAGAAGACAAGGGCTACTACTCTTTGGAGTTCACATTCTTTTGGAATAAAAGTAAGCAAAATATCTAATATTATATAAAGAACACAAATCAGGGCAATGTGATAAAGAGTGACTGATTTGGGCCAAGTTAATTGAATGGTCCAGGAAAGTCTTTCTGAGAAAATCTGAACTATGTCTAAAAGGAAGAATCCAACCATCCAAGATTGATGGTAGAAAGGAACATTGCAAGAGAAACACCTAGAAATGTCAAGTCCTAGAGGCTGGCTGGGATTAGCATGTTAGAACCAGAGAAGGAGAAGACTATTGGGATTATAGTAAGATAAGGGACAGAGGTGGGAAAACACCTTGAATGAGTCATATCATGGCTCCATCATAGACAGTTTCATAGAGAGATTGCAGAGCTATAAGAGTTTAGATTTTGAATTTTATTCTAAGTGCTTTGGGAAGTGATGGTATCAGATTTATGTTATTAAGCCTCGCTGTGCAAAAAATTCACATTCCTAAGAGCTAGATGTATGTATGTATGTATGTATGTATGTATGTATGTATGTATGTAATGGTGAAGTCCTGATTCACATAAAAAGAAACTGTTGTAAAAGAATGATTTGTTATTAAAAATCCCTTCCAAGTATCTGCAGCTATGTTATTCACACGCTGTAATCAATACTCAAGGAACAGGTTATAACGTCGTTTTAAACGAATCAAGTTCCTGGCTGACACAGTCATTGCCGGCATGTTCATACGTTCCAGTTGTTTTTTAAACTGCATTTTACACCAGGGGAAATTGCGCAGAGTAAATGTCAAGGATTCACTAGGGGCATTACAGTTTCCGAGGCATGAAGCTAATACATATTTGTCTCATTACTGTCAGCCGATCAACTTTATTCCGTGGATGGCAAGGGCTGGTAGCTCTTAGGAGATGTAGTTACAAACGACCTTTGGGAGGTCGTGGGGACCACAACTTCCAAAATTCACAGTAGTGTCAGGTTATTAATAAGAAACTAGGGAAATGATGTTCACAGACTTTTTGATATTTGACTTCCTCATAGAAACAGGTGTGTGTTGGGGGGGTGGGGAGGTCACATTGTTGAGCTTTGATTCATCAAACCTTAAATTGGAGACAGCATAGAGCATTTGAGTAGGCAGCTTAACCCACTCCTGGGGTTTCCATATTGCCCTGCAATTTTCCTGAGGTAAACATGTTTTGCAGAATCATCAGGCTGTTAGTAGTCTTTTGCTTGGATAATTCCAAAAGACAGACGGGAAAGAAAATCCTGATTTCTTGGTGAGGGCACTTGTGCAGTATGGGAATCAGGTTTTCTGTGTGTCCAATCTATGTGGGTTTATTCTTCATATTTTTAATTGGGCTTCATGATATTTTGGAATAGATTATTTTATTTTCTTATTGTGTTTTCATTTTATTTGAAACTACCATTTTCAAATTATTTCTTCCCTGAGGTATTTAGTGGTGAAAAGCATCTCTAGGTAATTATTTTTTAAATTATGCTAGAATTTATTCATAATCATAGGGTGTAATATATCATAAACTTTCAATAAACAATCAGTACTGATGAAAAAATAATGTGAGAGATATCTTCAACTACTTCCATTTAGTTCCTTCCTAACTAAACGCAGTAGTAAGGGACCTTCTCTCTATTCTATGCCCTCCTCTTTGGCCATGGCCCTGCCACCTATACTGGAGAGATTACAGGCAGGGATATTTGTGGCATTTTCCAGTGTTTATAGTGTAAATACTCTACCATGACTGACAGCAAGTGGCTTGCAAGATTCCTGAAACTTTGCCCTCATACAACAAGCAGAAGACATAAGAGAAAATCTGACAGGGATACTCCTCACAAAAATGTCATGGCAGAACACAGGCTGCTGTGGAGAATGCTCCTACAGGATACACAGGGGATGGACAACTAGTATGATTCTGAGCACAGGCAAAATGGCATCAGTCCTTAAATGGTAAAGGACTCACTCTAGGCATTGGACAGGTTTCTTTGTAGTTTCCTGTTTGTGACTCTGAAGAGTTCCCATTGAGGCAGGGGCTGGGCAGTCTCTCAAAGGTAGCTCCATTATTGTCATTCCAAAGGTAAGTGGCTACACTGGCCTGCCATCTCATGCCCCCCTCTGTCTTCCTCTGTCACAACCATTTAGTCTCTTACCAGTTAAAATTTATACTTAAGTTTTTGCCTTACTCTTTTAGAATAAGATCCCAACTACCATTATCCTGCTCCCTAAATTATATACAAGTTCTTTCAAAAATAATATATTCAGGTTTTCACAGGTGTTTTCCCTGATACAGACTTACAGGGACTACTTTTAGAAGCCAAAACCTTCTTACTGTCCCATCTTTGTCTTTGCTCTCCTCTTACATCAATCCCATTCTTCTCTGTGGCAAAAGATGATTATGACCACAGAGGGAAAATGTTCATATAAAGGAAAGAAGGGAAAGAAGAGATTACATCATTTGTATTCCAAAATAATATCTGGCTACCAGTAAAAAGTTGGTAATTGAGGTCTTCCATATACTTTAAGTATAATGTTTTGGCACACTGTCAGAGAAAAATGGACTTATATCTACATAACTAGATGTCAGAATGACTATGTCATTCACCGAAGAGCTCCCTTACCTCAATCAGAATTTAGTTTACTATTTATAGGAAAAGTAGATCCGTTAATGCTGTCAATCATGGTGCCAGGACTTACAACCACCATCACTAGTCAGTGACAACACTGCTTCTACTGAGCCAGGACTCAACTTCAAACTCTTTGTCGGCACATTAGCCCCTATAAGCCTCTTGAATTTAGTACTGGATATGAAAATATTTGGCAAATCTAAACTAACATGTAAAGATAGTTTTCTTATAGTAAGAAATTTGTCTTCTCTTACTGTCTATAAGCACTTCATTTTTGCACTGTTTTGTGATCCACATCAAAAATTTACAGTAGTAAAAAAAAAAAAAAGTATATATTCAAATACCTAAGTCTGGATTTCCAAATGGAAGAAATAAATGCCCAGTGATCTTGGAACTTGATAGATACTCAGAGTGAGATACATGATGGGAAGTTTTGTTTGTTTGCTTTTGTTTTGTTTTGTTTTGTTTTGTTTTGTTTTAATGCAACTTATTTTCCTTCAGAACTCTAGTACTTGGAGTTATTAGTACATCTTTTTTGGGGTAGTTCAAAATCTTATCAAAGAGATGCCTATCTATGAATCAATAAATGTAATGCTTGCTAATTAACAGTTTTAGCCTGAGAACCAGTGATTGGTGTTAGGATTACAGTGTTTAATGGTTTTCAGGTAAGTGTTGTTTAAATCCATTGTTCTTCAAAAAGTTGTAGCTACTTGCGAACCCAACTTTGTGTCTACCCCTCTGGCAAGAACTATAAGAAGTTTAAACATGTGGAAGTCAGTAGAAGCATGTAAGGGTATTATGTGTTAGGATTGAACGTGCTTTCACCAGTCTGAAATAGAGGCCCCATTTTAATGTTCATCTCAAATCAGTTTCTTTGAAGTTTATTACTGTGACTGGCAGTCAAGTTATATACAACCCAAGAAAAGTTGTATCCATGTAATATCTCAATGAGTGTGAAAGTGGCCAAAAAACAATGATGATTGGAGGTGGACATTTTCCAGAATTTCAGTACATAGGATATCCAAACAAATAGCAAACTGCAGTAGGCATAAGTCAGAAAGGTGCCTGCATAATGCCAAGATTTTAACTTAAAAAAAAGTTTTAGTTGAGGAGTGCCTGGGTGGCTCAGTCAGTTAAGCATCTGAATCTGGATTTTGGCTCTAGTCATGATTTCACGTTCGTGAGATCAAGCCACGCATTGGGCTCTGCACTGGCAGCATGAACCCTTCTTGGGATCCTCTGTTTCTGTCTGTATATCTGTCCCTCCCCCTCCCCCTGCCTTCTTGAAATAAATAAAGAAACAACATTTTAAAAAAAGTTTTAGTTGAGTAACATTACTTAGATTTTTAACAAATTGGGTGTATAGTAGAGGGGAAACAGATAAGCGTAATGAAAGATCATTCAGGATGGCTGTTTTAATTTAGCAGACAGAGTTCTGGTCTCCACTCCATGGACTCATTCTAGGACCCAGGATGATAACAATTCTGCCATTTTCAGATGAAGACTTCTCAGATAAGTCTAGTATAATTGTCACATAGTCAGCTGGTAGCATGAGAGCTTATGGAGGAGTGCTCGAGAGGTGTCATGGGTCAGACCGTTAACTAATATACATCACATTGACTCACATTTCATTGGGGGAGAACTTAGTCATATGGCCACACCTAACTGCAAGAAATGTTGGGAAATGGGGCATAACTTGAGCCTTATTTCCAACGATTAAGAAAAGACAGATTGTGGTTAATAGGAGCTATATACCATTGGGTAGTAGAGAGTTCAGATGGGAAATGAGGTAAAATCTGCTTAACTTTGTTAAGCTAGTGTTTTCCAAATTTAGCTCACCTTTTAGAAGACACCTGTTAAAACACTTTTTAAAGAATGTTAATTTAGGGACGCCTGGCTGGCTCATTGTGTTGGGCGTCCAACTTCGGCTCAGGTCATGAACTTGTGGTTCATGAGTTCAAGCCCTGTAGCAGGCTCACTGCTGTCAGACAGAGCCCACTTCAGATCTTCTGTTCCCCCTTGTCTCTGCCCCTCCCCTACTCTCTCTCTCTCTCTCTCTCTCTCTCAAAAATGAATAAACATTTTTAAAAATGCCAATCTAGACCAACAATTTTATTCAATATTATGCCCTTCATGTAGTTGCAATTTATCTTATAACTTATGTGATGAAGCAAACCCCCTGGCATTACAGTGTTGCTATCCCTGCATTTGTATATTGCTATAAATGAATGTCACTTTCACCCCTGTGGTTTGGACAGGTTTGGCATTAAATTGTTGGAGGGCTTCACCTGCGTTAGGAATCTCTCACTTATTTTCATCTAGAGCTTTCATACAACATAGATAGATACTTTTTCTTACTATCCGCCAAAAATAACAGCACTGAAAAAAATGACAGAACACGTTTTATGAAGGCATAATATAACCCACTGCTGGGAACATGTCACTCGAGGCAAAAGCAGTTAGATCTGCAGGCTGGATGCTCTTCTGATGTTTCTCCTTAAATAACTTCATTATTCAATAAGAAGTGTTTTAATTATTTAAGTGACATAAAAGATGAGGTTGTAGTATCTATATCTTGATTGTGTTTACTGATTTTAAGTCTTTCCTGTCTATTTATATTGGAGTTGTAAGCACTTACCAAAACCCTATTTGGTAGGGAATCTCTCTCCACATTTAGAGAAACAAAAGGTTTCTATGTCCTGAAATTTTCTGTGTTTTCCCAACAGGATCCCTGTGATCACTCTTTTGCTGTCAAACATGGTCCTAGCGTTATTAAAAGAACTTTGTCCCTCACCTTCGCAAAAGCATTTACTTTTGTTACTAACGCTCACACATGGTGCACTGATATTTACTGATAATGGATTTTTCCCCCACCGATGTAATGTACCATCATTAGGGATTGCTCTCATCATAATAATAGAAATAATAATAATTAATCAACATCATTCTCATTACCTTTATTTATTTAGTGTGCATTATGTATTAGGCACTCGAGAGTTTCATGTACATAATTTCATAGCAACTCTCATATAGGAATTGTAATCTCTCTGTCATAGATGAAGAAACTGAGGAAATGTGCCCAATATTAAAACAACAGTAGCAAGAATAGAAATCAAGTTGAAATGTTTTTGAATGTTAAAGTCAAGATGCTAACAGAGGTCTGATTAACTTCAAGTTTATGTGCTTTCTTTTTGCATTAACCCATGTCCTTCCTGATACAGAGTAGATACATTTGAAAACACGTCTATGCCCTCTTTATGTAAAGGTTTTGATCCTTGCGAGTGTAAATTAATCTTAGACTGTGTAATGCAGCCTTGAATTCAAATTAGCAATTTGTATATGACTTGGAAAACATCAGAGAGGAGAAGAAAGGAATGAAAATGTATATCGTAATCTCAGTGATAGATCTGAAAGAGATCAGTATTGTCTCTAGGATTCACAACCACTGAACAACGCTCAGCAAAGACCTAACTCTTAGGGACCAGGACTAGCAGGTTATGCTGGCTGCACTCCAAGGGCTCCTTGTACTTAACATTCCCTGGAGCTTTGGGTAGCAAAACTTGGCTTACTAAATGCAGACATCCTGTTGACAAGTCACTGGTGGGCCAAAGGTGTGGCCAGGAATTGTGTCAGGGAACATAGAGACAAAGAAAAGAGTAAAAGAGAAGAAATAAAGGTTAATAGAAAGAACACAAGAAGGCTCTATTAAAAATATTAAAATCTGTATGTACTGACCCAACAAATAAGTAGATAACGAGTTAAGAGATAAAAGAAAAATAAAATGAAAAAGGGGAGGGGGGGTCAGAAATGATAGGAAAGGATACAATGGAGTGCACGTCTATGCTTTCCCTGTCCTTCATTATACATCTAAAAATTAGCTGAGTTCCAATCTTATATTTACCTGTTATCATTCTTATATTGCAAGCAGCAAAAATTGGGTAAAGGGTAATGTAAGAAAAAATAAAGGAAGTGATGAGGGAAAGGTTAGTATCCTGATAATTGAGCATACAGAAGGACTAACTCAGGAACTATAGCCCCTTATGCATCTGGAGCAGAAAGAGCTCCTGGACTCTGGCAAGTGAAGACTAATGAACAGTCTCTCCAGGCTGCTGACATTGGGATGAATTTGCTTCCACTGTTTTCTCTCCTGAGCCATTCAATTAAAGATGCAAATACTCTTGAGTGTTTGATAGATCCAGCTCCTCCCAGGTCACAGGTCCATCACTTGGTAGGGAATGGGAAAGGGGAGGCAATGCACATTAATGGCAGTTTCCACAAAGCCAGACAAAGTAGGGAGGGATGGCTTCTTAAAGTAAAATCCTGGTGGTGGTTCCAGAAAAAGAGTAAATCAATGCTGGGCAGGCACTGCCAACTGGGGTCTACCATACCACACGGCTGTGACCAGTCCAAAGGTCTCCTCACTTTTCCAACAGTTCCTGTGGTGGAGATAGCATAAGAGTTACACTGGATGCTTGTTGAAAATGGTGAGGAAGATTTTATTCAGGACTTTTGCAGTAGGAGAGAGAGATTGGAATCAACTCCACTGAAACAAAAAGCAGACGAGTTTTTAAGCACGAGGTAAGCTAATGAAGAGTTTTAGCTGGGTGGTTAGTCAATGTGATTAGGCCATCTGTGTTTGTTAATTGGTGCTCCTTGAAGTTAGGTTCCTACCCTTCCACAGAGCCTGGGAGCTAGGGGCTCTGTCTTAAGAATAGATCCCAAGTGCTGAGAAAGACATACCTGTGTGAAGCTAGCCAGAAGTTGGGAGAAGATTTAGATCTAAAAGGGACAGGGGAGAATTTGTACTTGATTTTTTTTTTAAATAAATGCTCTACGGAAAGAGAGGTCAGAAACCTAGAGTCAGAAAGAAACCTGTCTAACATTTAATCATGCTGAGGGGAATGTTAAAATGCTCTTGGTCTGTAATCATTCTCTCTGTGAATGAAAATTTATCACTGTTGCCTCACAGTCCTGCTACTGTGTTTTTCCAATTGTCTTCTTGCCCCTGCATGCTGCTACAGCTCACTCTGGTCTCTCCTCTCAAAATTCTCCAGAGCAGCAATAATGCACAGTGCTGGTGTATGTGCCTCTCCTGGAAGACCTGCCTAGAAAGACAGGGAATTGCAGCATATGGGAGGAGAGGGAACAAGCTACAATTGAATGTCAGACAGCAGTACTTTTAAAGTTACATGCTCATTATCCTTTCTGGGGAACTTCTCAGGGGCTCTATTATGTTAGACCCCCATCTGCTACCACATTGTTCAACACCCACCCAACAGCACCCCCCCCCCCCAAACATCCTTCATTGTCTGGCTTCTTTGAATCCCCAGGCTCCTCCTTCTCCCAACATATTCCTCTCAAACCTCCAAGGAAAAGTAGAAAATTCCCATTGCATTATTATGCCGAGCAAATTGCCCTTTCTTGGTTTCAACCTTTCCAAGCTTGGCTAAACCTTAGGACTTATCTGGGCATATTCAAATAAGAAGTGTCCTAAACAAAAGGGCTTTGGGGCCTGTTTTTCACATTTGAAAGACCAACAAAAGTTTCCTAGTTATATTTCTTTCACATGCCTCAAATCAAATTCTTATGCTAGGTTCAAAACCAAAGTGCTTTCGTCTGAGGGTATAAAAGAAGAAAGGGGAAGAAAAAGGCAATAGAAATGTTAGTTTTTCTCTTTGTCAAAAAAGATGGAGTGTTTGTTTGGTTTTAGTCTGAAAGAAAGAGAGAGAAAGACTGGGATGGAGAGAGAAATTCTTCAAACCGAAATGATTGCAATGGATATAATGCCACTGTAACTGTAGGATTTATAAAATTTTGATTCTACTTACCTACATTTCTTAAAATTTTATGTTTATTGTTTTCATAACTGAAAAAAAAATGAAGCAAGACAAGATGCGAAGTGAAGATGAAAATAAGATGCTCAGAAAATGATACTGTCACTTTTAGGCAGACATAAATATAGAATTGACAATCACTTACAAGCACCTAGATCATAAAATGCCTGGGCATTAAATAGTGTGCAAAGATTATTGACTAGGCAAGTGACTGGATAATGACCTAAAAAGCATACTGTGGAGAGTACCAAACAATAATTTTATATTACAAAGTGGAAAAGATTTAGACCGGGGTGGGGGGGAAAGGCTTACATCACAGCAGATATTGCTAACAAAGAACATAGCTAAAATATGAATATAAAGGGCCTTACTGGTTGTGGTATTACTGATACCAGAGGGCACAAAATGTTCCTCATGAGCCATATCTGATCTGTAGGCATATTTAAATTACTATGCAATTAATAAAAATTGGTAAGTTGTATTCTCAATTTAAGAGTAAAACCATTTGTAGAATTAAGACCCAGTTTTTTCTTTTAATTGGAAAACATTTTTTCTACATACTAACAACTGGCTAAATACCATTCCTCCCAACATAGGCAAGTCAGGTGGCAGAATTGTAGTCTGACATTGATGACTGTGAGTGAGGCAGATATTCCAAGGACAATCTTTTTCTCTCCCCGTCTTTCCCCTGGGGAGGTATGCCTTTATGTCCTGTATTTCTTTGGAGACTTAGCCACTGGAGAACTCTATGTGCCCTGGCTTAGGCTTCCTCCTCCATTTGGCCTCTTACAACTCTCTCTAAACCACTGGCTTTTAGTGGTTCACCTCTGTGGGGGTCATTTGGCAGGTGATTTTTCATGAGCAGCATTCTTTCAAGTTACTGAAGTTGCTTCCCTTCTCCAGAATCTACATCTGGCCTTTCCTCTACTATCAGTAGAAGGACACCTTGCTTCCACTGTTGCCCCTTCTCCTGGTACATATTATTGCTGGTCTGTGGGTGTCTGTAGACACTTCTAAACAAGAGAAAATATTACACTTAGCTTCTTCTTCATTGGAAGAGATTGGATGTCTTTTCTCACATATATGCTCATTCCCAGCCCAGCTATTTGTCATAGCAAAAGTATAATTATATATGTCAATCAAAGTGTCTACATTTGGCCCTACCTTAACTCTCTAGCTCTTGACCCATGGATCAGCTGTTCTCTTGATCTTCTGGCAATTGCTTCAGAGTCCACTGGCTCCAGGAAACACAAAGAGTCAGAGTAATCATGACTATTTCCCATGTGTATTTGAACCACAAGAGTCTGGCACAAGCTTCCTAATGAATGAACAAAGACCTAAGTGAAATTCATTGGCAGGAAGCAACGAGAGGGCTTGTTTGCAGAAATGATGATCTGTGCCTGGTTAACCACCTAAGCCAGTTGTGTTGCTACATAATAATGCACCACTTCCCTGTTGAGTAAAAGTTGAGTTGAGCTGGTAGAGAAAAATGTGCCATAGCAAATTGACCATGAATAAAACAAATGTACAAGCTTCTCCTGGGTGTCTGATTATCTAAAAATCTGCCAGGAAATTGAATTGCCTGTCAGTTGCCTAAATTATTTTCTCACTGTTATTGAAATTCTTGGTGGGGTAGGTGTTTTAAAAGGAAAAGTAAGAAATGAGTTGGAAATGATTGATCAAACTTGAAAATAGCTGTATATGGAGTCACTTCTTTCTTGTAACAAGGACACCTTCCATTGCATTCTTTTGTCATCCATCCATAGTAGAGAAAATCAAAGGCAGAAGACCCATTTTAAATGATACAACTATTTTACCTGAGGTTTATTGACCTTTTTTGATGTGTTATTGAGAATTAAGTATTACAATCAGTCTAGGATCTGACTCTATTGCTCTTTTGTTTAAAAATTAAGACTGAAATGAATCCATCAATGAAATAGGAATTAATGTAAAGAGGAGTAACACAGGGAGGATAATAACTGTAATGCACACCGTGTTTGGGTCATAGTGTTCAAAATCCACCAACAAGATTTTTTTTTCTTTTTTTTCTTTTTTTTCTTTTTTTTTTCTTTTTAATTTATTTTTGGGACAGAGAGAGACAGAGCATGAACGGGGGAGGGGCAGAGAGAGAGGGAGACACAGAATCGGAAACAGGCTCCAGGCTCTGAGCCATCAGCCCAGAGCCCGACACGGGGCTCGAACTCCCGGACCGCGAGATCGTGACCTGGCTGAAGTCGGACGCTTAACCGACTGCGCCACCCAGGCGCCCCTTTTCTTTCTTCTTTAGATGATTCCATTACCTTCTTTTATGACCTCTCTCTTGAGGGCACTATGTCCCCTCATGGTTGCATTTTCTCTCATACATCTCATCCCACACATGAGACAGATGTCTCTCATGTTTTTCCAATTAGTCTTTCTCACATTTTCCTAAAAATCCCAATTTTGAAACTCAAGCAATCGGATTGCTTTATCAGTATTTCTTCTTACTGTTGTCACTTATAGAACCCAAGGTCAGTTCTTCCCATTTTTAAGATGACTTCTTCAGCATCACTCTGTCCAATACTACTTGTGTCTTAACTCGTGATGATAGCTGTTCCTTCTAACACCTTAGGTCCCCATTTTTTTTTAACTAATCTTCTTCAAAGATTTGTATCTTCACCGGACTTCAGTTACTCATTCCCAAGGTCAGACCTTGTGACTATGTCCTAATCATGCCTAATCAACACCAATAACTGCTACCCTTCGATAATAACAATTATGTGCACTGACTTCCACCTTCAATCTCCCTCTAGTGCTCAGCTACCTTTCGAAACACTAGCACCACCAATCAATGCCTTCTATCATCTTCTCACTGTTCTTCATCATTTAATGTCATTGCACCCCCCACCCCTGAACTCCACATTTAAATGTTATGGTCAATTGTTAGAATCACTCCCTTGCCCATATTGACTTTTACTCCTCCTTCACTTTGGACTCAATTGGTAAAACCAAAATCCTTTAAAAGCAAACCTGCTGCTTATTCTGTGCTTGTCCCTGTGCAACTTAAATGTAATAGAGAAAAGCATGTGACTTCTCTGACTGGTCTCATTTAAGCTCCACAAACAAAACTCTCAGTTGAGACTCTAATGGTGCCAGGCATTCAGGTTTTAACTTCCTAGTCTAGTGATGGTACCATTTTCTTAGTTAGCAATTACACAGCTTCTCTCTTGAATTCCCAAGTATTCCTTTTCTATACACATTCCCAGCTGAAGATACTGCTTCTTATCTTACTGACAAAATTAAATTCGAAAACAAGTCTTTCCATATACTCCCTCTACCTCATTTACCCACCTAGTAACATTTACTCCTTTTATTCTGTAGTGCTGCCTGTTACCATAGCCTCATAGGAAGCCATTCCCTCTCTTGGATGTTAGATCCCATGGCTGCCTTCCCCATTCTGTCGTCTCTTTTATTCATATGTTCACATCCAGTTCATCAGAAAACTTCAAGTTTCTACCTCCAAAATATGTCTAGTATCCCATCATTTCTAACCACCTTGGCCCTAGCCACCACCACCAATATTTCTAATATGAATTACTGCAAAAGCCTCTTAGCACTTCTCCTTTCTTCTGTTTTTGCCTGCTCCGTGTCCACTCTCTCCCCACTGTTCTCAGACAAAGCCCATTACAATTCAAGTCTCATCATGTCACTCCTGTGTCTAATACCCTGCAATGATTTCCTATTTTGTTTAAATGCTTTCATTGTTAAATGGCCCAAATGACTGCTTCATTTTCTGACCTCACCTTGTATGCACCCTGACTCTCCCATTTAGAGCTTATGCCTTAGATGGCCTCTCTATCTGGAATACCTTCACCTGGATGGCTACATGGTAAATTCCCTCACTTCTTCCAAATATTTCTTCAAATGTGACTTCTCATCTACCATCTAATCCAACCATTCTTTTTGTCTCACCTGCCAGTTGTCTCTGTTCCTCTACTTGTATGTTTATTATTGTCTATTTTATATTTTTTTCCATAACATTTGTTATCCTCTTAAGTATCAAATATTTTACTTATTTGTTTAGATTATTATTTATCTCTCTTTTTAACTCTAGAATATAAATTTGCCAAGGTCAGGAATCTTTGTTTGGTTTGCTCACTGATGTGCCCCAGATAGTCTAAGGCATCATTTGGCATATAGCAGGAGATCAATAAATATTTGTTGAATCTATGAACACTTCCTTACACTTGTGCTCTGTACTGTTGCATGTTCAACTTGTGTTGGTTTGATTTATTTGCTTTGTAACCATAGGGTATTCATATTCTTTGCCATTCAGTAAGTTGAATAGTATTCAGTTTTTCTTAGAGCAATTATGCCTTATTTTGTAGCCAGTTTATGTTTTCTTGGATTAAAACACCTTAATTTTCTCTTGTTTTCACTCTTTTGCTTAAGATTTTTTTTTACCTCCCATATAATGCACTTTGTTTTGAAATCTCTCATTGATCCAGGGCTTCTTTGACTCACCTTATAGACTATCCATATAGAAGGGATCTTTGAGATTATATACTCTAATTGCTTTATCCATAGGTGAGGACATTATGGCACAAAAAGATGAACAATTTTCTATTATTCATTAATGATGGAACTCAACTTCAATTCTCCTGGTTCTCTTTTCCTTTCACTATAAGCCAAGAATGGCATACACATAGCTCACTCCGTTGTCCCTCTTCCATGGATTGATGTAACTTATATAGCATAACAATCTTTCACAGGAGTGAGGCAATGGGTTTGGAGGAAATGGGTCATATAAGTAGGGACTAAAGCACAAATTCAGTCTTTTTTGACATAGGAGGAACTTAGTAAATTCACGACTACATTTCTTGATGTCATTTCAGAATAATGGTGAAAAACTAAGCTGAAGCTCAGGAGATTGTGGTAAAATCCAGTGACCTTAGTAATACTAAGGCATGGTTTTCCAGATCATATAGGAAAACTTAAGTTATAGGATGCAGGATGTATGGTGCCTATCATACTGCACAGTGTTCTCAGCTGCTAGTAGACTGATCTTTATTTCCCTTAAGCTACTATTGATTGAACCCTTACTCTGTGTCACGTGTTGGTTGCCTTACTGCTCTCAATACCTGTGCCTTAGGTACTACTATTATCCTCATTTTACAGATGAGAAAAAGGAGATCCAAAGAATTTAGTTATTTATGAGTTGTTACACTGTAACAGTGGTAAGTTAAGCATAAATCTGAACACAAATCACTCTGCAACAATGCCCTCCCCACGATTAATAAGAGGAGTGTGGTTAAGGCTGCTTAATTATTTCTAGTTTCAAGTTTCTGTTCATTTGAGAATTGAGGAAGGATCAAACTTATACGTAGGATGATACAAACACATATCATAAGATCAAGCTAGAGTAAGTAGAGTTACAAATCAGGTGGGATGGTGATAAAAATCTTTAGTTTTTAATTCCTCCCAGGCTGTGGAGTTTTGCATTTTTAATAAGATTTTGATTGAGAGACTAGTCATGAAATGATATTAGACCCAAGTGATATTAAAAACAACATTTTTCACAGATACCATTTGGGGTCAGTGATTTCACTAACAGAGGCAATTCTTAATTTTGTCAATAAATAAATTCTGGAACATCAGAGAACTCTGGGGGGTGACATGTGCTTCTAAAATCATTGTCCTTTGTCACAGAAGGACCCATCTAATGAGAGGCACCGTGTTCCCACCAGAAAAAGCAGTTGGTTGCACATCAAACCGAATGTGGAATGATAGGGATCGCTGAAAATTTGCCGGCCTGGCAGTGAATTAGTTTTTCTGTGTCCTCAGGGATAGACTGCCCTGTGAGAATTTGAACCTATCAGTTAGCTGTCAAATTTCATTTGACACCTCATCCAAAATTTAAAAGGGGCTGCCATCTGAAGTCAGAGATGTTCTTGGAGGAAAGGAAAAGGCTATTTCTTTATGGGCTAGCAGGAATGGAAGCTGCCAAGTGCTTCTACTGAGGGCAGCAAACTGGCAGTCCTACATGAGCAAACTTCACAGATATTATGGCTTCCTAATGTAAGCAATTCTTTCTCAGCCCTTAAACTCATTTTTTCTCTCTCTCTTTTATACAGAGGGCCCCCAGAGGCACCGAATCCCTCAGGGGATATTTAGCACAACTTGGGTAAGTGCCGCTGGAGTGTCAGTCGACAGAGGTTACAACTTGTAACTCCTCTGTTTCTTAACTGCAATTGAGTTTTCTACTCTCTCTTTGTCTTCTTCTGGGGATTACTTTTTAATTTTACCCAGAATATCTTGCATGCCCACCACGTCCTGTGACATAGTGAAGTTTTCATTTGTCTTTTTTATGAGTGAAGTTCATGGTAAAGTCATTTCTGCACACCCTGTTCAAGTGCTCCTCCCTGGAGAAGCTCTCACACTTGGCTGAAAGATAACCCCCTGAAGTTAACGTTCTCCAGTGCCCCCCACCATGCCCCAGTTTCACCCTATTCCGCTGTTTTAAATGGCTTATTTGAGTGAGGGCTTCAACAGTTTGGAAACTGCCTTGAGACAAGGACCCCTTGATGGATTCATGATTGACCTCTTGATTATCCATGGCCATTCCAGGAAGATTAAAATGGCATGCCATGAGAGGAACATTAGCTGCAATCAATCTGCTGCTCCCTTATCCTTCTTCCTTTCTCCTTCACACAGACTGATTCATCAAAGGACATTTGCAATGCCTCATTTCAGAGATCCTGGCTTCAAAGCCAGACTTTATTTTACAAAGAGAAAACTACTAAAGTCTCTCGCTAGATCCCTTCAGGGCCACAGGGTAAAAAAAATCATCCTCTAATTGTCACATCTATGCTGGCTCTGGAAAAAAAAAAGTGCATATGTAAGGGCAATCATTTGAAAAGAATAAAGGAAAAACTGCTCACTTTTGTTTTATCCCACCTTAATTTCTTTGTTAGTTTCTCTGTGCTAGTCACCTGTACCAAATCTGGACTCTTAGAAAACTATAGAGGGCATATAAAGGTTTTAATTTAAACATTAGCTTCTTAGGTAAATGAAGCTAGGTTCCTGCCTTTGCAATCTAATTCACACAGGGCCAATTTTATTCTTGTTCCATTATTTCATCGAGCTTCTGTGATCATAAGTCTCCCTTTGAAGTTGGCTGGAACTCTGAGCACAGATAGATTCCCTGGGTCTTGGAGTAAAATGAGTAATAGATCTGTAACCTCACAGTTCGTAAGGCTTGCTCACTTTTTCTCTCTCTTTCCCTGTGGTCCTCATCATGTTCTGGAAATGACTGGAATTGTACAATTTCTGAAGTTTGACCTGCTATATGAATGAGTTAAATGAGAGGCATTTGGGTGAACAATAAAATGTGTATGTACAAAACCGAAATTAATTACATATGCACATAAATCTGTGTGTGTGTGTGTGTGTGTGTATATATATATATATATTTATTTATCTGTCTATCAAGAGAGAGACAAAGACAGAGATAGTGAGGGAGAGAACATTTAACTAAAACTAAAGTTCAATTTTTTTCAAGTTCTCTTTTTAGACAGATTGAGACTATAGACTGGTATCTATGCTATATCTGTCTCTATCCCTATCCATCTATCTATCTATCTATCTATCTATCTATCTATCTATCTATCTCAGAGAAAGAGAGAAAAAAAACCAAAATAACTATAATAAACCAAACATAACCAAATAACCATCTACAGTATCCCACAATATGTGACAATTTTGAGAAAGTGACCAGTTAAAGGATTACAGAAGCTAAATTTCTGCGCCAGAAATAATCATTCAGTCTATCTGACTGCTGGTCCCTATTTAGTCCTATCTCTGGCTTGGTGAGTAATGCCACAGCTGATTTGATCAGTAGTCATCTTTGGGGCCTTGGTCTCCCCATCTCTACATAAACTTATGAAGGCTGCAAATTCATTACATGTTCTTATGATAGGAATAAAGAAAGATGCATCAGGATGTGGTAAAAAATAAATCACTTACCAAAGTCTAGAATACAGTGCCAAATGGTTCCAGTTTTCCCAGATCTGAATGATTTTTTGGTATGTGGATCCTCAGTGCTAAAACTGTAAGTTTCTGAAAAATAAGGACAGTTGATCATCCTGGTCTGAAAGTTTAGATTCTAGCACCATTTCTTGTGCCTCTTTCTTTTTTTCTATATTCCCTTTCTTTTTTTTCTATATTGAGTGGGTTAGACTGGATCAGAAGCTGTAAAATAGGTCACATTCAGCCTCAAAAGAGGGCAAATCCAATCCACAGATCTGTTTTGTTTGGGCCATACCATGAAGTGTGAAATTTTGCATGTATATCTTGGTTTTCATTTTACTGTTGTTGTCTTGAAAACTAAGGAGATATTATAAGGGTGGGTCTGCATGTGTACCAGGCAACAGTAGTTATCTGGAATTGAACATCATCTACCCATACAATATGGGCAGAATGTGTATCTTCACTCATTTATGTTAGCCACTCAGCTCCCATGGGCATTGGAACATGCAGTTGCTGGACCAGGTCAGTGATTAGCAACAAATCTGCATGTGGCCTGCCTAGCATTGACTAATAGCCCTTCAGCCAATTTCAGGAAGAAGGATTGCTTCTAATTCTTAGGTGTGCCTATATATTAAAATTACAGTGGCCTACAACACAAAAATGGCCATCGTCTCCTTGGCATTCTCCAATGAGACTTAAAAAAGATTGAAGGATCTGGAAGGATCTCCTGTTACTCTAAGACTGTTAACTAAAAGGTGGAAATTGCCTATTTTTCACCTCTCATTGAAAATACTTGTTATTTTATTCTTTTAATCACTGAAATGCCTCCTGCTTAAAATATGTCAGAAGCCTAACCAGTGCACTCTCATTGCAAATCAAGTGTTTCCTCCAATATGCTTTTCTGAATTGGGGAAAATGGGGCTCTTAGAGATCAATATGTGGCATTTCTGTATGTTGTGATCAATTGGTGATTAAGTGAAAACGATTTAGCTTAATTTGCTTTGAAAATCTGTGCTTGTGCTGATAAAGTATAAAAGTGTTTCTGAGATGAGATACAAGGAACAGATGTTTGGTATAAAATATTGATAGCACAGAGGAGAGATAAGCTTGGTATTTAATTTGTCTTAATATTTCCATTGCCACAAATTCAACAGCTTTTATCTTACTGGGTAATTACAACTCCCCCCCCCCCCATACCAGCATAAGATAAGATAGACTTTTTCCAGTTTTCTGTCACATTTAAACTCTTTATGCCTCCTTCTCTCTGTGTTCTTTTTTTTTTTTTTTTTTCTTCCCCTAGGTATTGGTTGTTTTATTTTAATTTCAGTTGCAATCCTCAGTTAAAAGATTAGAGAACTTGTTTGTAAAAGTTGACATTTCCTTGCCTTCGAGTTTTTAGGTTATCTATTCATGTTATCCCCTAAAAAGGAAGTACATGTGTTAAGATAGAGGTTGGTTGCTTTAGAAGGCCACACTATAGAGTTTCAAACAATAGAGGAGTTTGTTTTGGTCTTTCTTTTCATTCAGCATTCAGGCCAGGTAAGAATCTCTCATCCATGCAGTCATGTAGGGATTCAGGCTGGCCAGTAGGCCTTGACCTTCTCAATGTATGGCTTCCTTCACTGATACACAGCTATGGCTCCATTTGTTAGTGTTTTTCAGACAGTAGGAAGGGGGTTAGGGACTGAGTAGTAAGTCAAAGACAAGCAACTTGTCTTTAAAGTGACCCAGAATGTACACACATCAGTTCTACTCCCTTACCATTGGCTTTTTGCATACATGTTCACATCTAACTGGAACAAGGGAGAGAGGCCAAATAACCATTTTACCAATGAAGAAAGTTGATCTTCCTCTTAGAGCAATAAGGCAAAGCCAATATCTGAAAGACCCTCCTTCAACAATCAATGTAAGCATAAAATAATATTATTATTGTGTTGCTGGGATAAAGGACATGAAGGAAATTGCCAAAGGCTAAGGAGAAGAGGAACAGAAATTAAACAATGAACAGAGATCAAAGCTGTGAGCTGTGAGCACATATATTGGTCCTTCTGGGAGGATATAAACCTTTGGCCTACCTATCATAAATTTTTAGGATGAAGCCAGAATGTGACAGGAGTAGACCAAAGTCAGTAGTGATCTTTGGCTTATGGAAAGAGCTACTCTTGAATGAGGGAGAATATCTGAAGAAAAGCACCATGAATTAAAGCATTTAAATACTCCCCAGAAAAGAACAAATATGAACTTCCATTCAAATATCCCGAAATGTGTCAGAAAAGGAGTGGCTTGAGAGTTGGCAGAAACACTAGATAAAAGATTTAGACCCCCGAGTACTTCAGAACTCACACTTAGGAAATAGAGAATAGAAAATGATTGCATACACACATAAAATATGTAAATATGTAAAATATAAGATGGAGTCACAAAATGAACAACCAAGAAGATGCTGTGAAAAAGAGCAGAAAGATATGAAAAAAGAACCAAAAATAATTTAGAAATGAAGAGACACTTCTTACAGTTACAAAAGTGGCTCAGAAAATGAAACAACAAAATAATAACAGTAATATGTGTATAAGAATGAGGCAGATTTCTTTACAGAGATTGGGAGTGACTCTGGGCCATACTTCATTTTATGGGATCTCAGGCAATTTTCATGTGGGCCCAGGATATCACATATTGTTTTATAAAGAGTTTTCTTTGTCTACGCTTCTCATTCAAGGAGGTGAAACAAATTCCTTCTTAATAAGGCATTTTCTCCTAAAACAACCGACGTAGACAATTTTTACATTCTTACCCAAGAAATAGTTTTTTGATCTTTAGAACTCCATCTCCATTTCAGAGGAAAGTTATTTGCTTTTCATTTGCATAACTAAAAAGCTCCGTTTAGATGGTTTTCACAGAACAAAAGAGAATTCTACCTCAAGAAATATGGCATTGAAATTTCTGACACTTGAGAGTTAGAAATCACTCTCCTGTTTTTATAGGTCATTTTCACTCTCCCCACTCTCAAGTTTATGTCCACTAAGGTTTGAAAAAATTATAGGGCCAGAAGCCACCAGGACACTCCACAAACCTTGGTTTGAAGCACTGGCCACATGACTTTAGCGGTTCCTTACTTTCAGTCGCATGAAAACTGGTAAACCAGAAAACCCATATTTTAACTGGGATCTTTTCCCCTCCATATCCTATATAGTATAATTATGAAACTGACCAAAGGGGGCAAGTCAGGGATTTATTGTTTTAAGGGAACAGTTGAAATAGGGTTCCTTCTGCAGCATTTAGTAAATGCACTCAGAACTTATCATTGGTGATTCAGTTGGGCAACTCATCACCTTAAAATTACCCCTAAATAGTCTAATAGAGATCATTGATCTTTCTGTAACTCTTTGTATTTACAGCATGCCAAAATTGTGTTTTGTCAGTTTTCTTATTTAATCCTCATCAATCTCTCTGCTACAGGGTTTATTATCACCTTTAATTTACAGATGAGAAAACTGAGACTCAGTACATAGATAATAAATTTTAGAACCATGACCTGAGTCTTTTCCTTCTCTCTATAAAATCTGTGTTAGTTACATTTATGCATTGCTTTCTTCTTACATATAGCAGCAGTGTTTAAGTATATTTTCTGAAGAATTGTAATTCATAGTTCATATAGTGACTCTCACTTGTCCAGAATCAATAAAAGTTTATAGATAATGGATAGTTACATATAAGATGTCAGGAAACATGGTGGTTTGTGTAGATCTATATAGTTAACCAGCTATGTGACATTAAGCCAAACATATAATTTCATTGGGGTCCAGGTTGCTTATATGCATTTGAAGACTTTTTAATTTGTTTTTGAATAGATAATTGATTACTATTCTTCTGTTTAAAAAAAAAGTGACACATGTATTTTATTTCTAAAATATATGTCCTTTTTCAGTTCACAACAAGTTGTCTCAGTATCAGCATATATGTGTGTGTGTATATATATATTTATGTCAGCTTGTACCAATTTCTGTCTTAGTTCATTCAAGCTGCTATAACATAAGTACCGTATACTGGGTGACTTAAACAAGCATTTATTTCTCATAGTTCTGGAAGCCAGAGAACACAAGATAAAGGGTGATTCAGTCTCTGGTGAGAGATTTCTTCATGGTTTATAGAATGGCCATCTTCTCACTGTGTCCTCATATGATGGAAGGAGTAAAGGAGCTCTTTGGGCTCTCTTTTATCAGGGCACTAACCCCATTCATGAGGACTTAATCCTCATAACCTAACCACCTCCCTAAGGGCACACCTCCTATTACCATTACATTGAGGGTTAGGGTTTAAACACATACATTTTGGGGAGACAGAAACATCCAGCCCTTACAAAGGACTTTTCTATGTCTTTCGATAGATGACAAATAATAGTTCTCCCTGTTAAACAAGTTCTAGATATTTATATATTTTATCTCAAAAATATATCTTTGTGGTTTTTCAGTTCAAAATTGTCTCAGTGTTGCCTTAAAATAAAAAAGTTATATCAGTCTGTAAAAGTCACATTACATCCTTCTATCTAATTTTGCCAACTGTTAAAATAAGGGTATTGTACCATATTCTTTAGAAATTCTGTAAGTCTTGATATTCCTATTTGGACCAAATGGGGTCTAGCTGTTTTACAGAAGCTATCTTTAAAATATATCACCATTAAAGTATAAACGGAGTATTTTAAGATGCCCAGTTAACGAAAAGTTTACAAAATGAAACTTAAAATTAAATATTAAGTGTTTTTAAGTTGAAACTCATATTTTTTTTAGACTTAACAAAAACATAATTTTTTTTTTTTTTTTTTTTTTTTTTTTTTTTTGTAGAAGGAATAGAACTGGTTATTTTAAAGAAAAAGAAGCCTATACATAGGCTGTTTCTGAGTGAAAGTTTTGTGATAAAATGGCCACAGATCTCATTTTGTGAATTTCTTCATCTCTGCAGCAATGTCAGTTGCCTCCATGCGACTTCATTATTTTCCTCATCTTCCCCGATGAATCATATTAATATTAACACCTGATTATCATACATTGAAGATCTATGAAGAAAACGGGTGGTAGTTTGACAGTAATATTTATTTAATGTAGAATAAAACATTCTTTAATGACTTCCCAGAAGTCCAAGATGAGATTTTCTTCAGTTTATTTGCATCCATGCTCCAAATGCTGTTTCTGATTTGGTGAGAAGTTTCACATGTGAAATTTCAGCTGAGCACAGTATGATACTACTGCAAACATCTTTGACTTTGGCATTGAAAAATTCAGTCCAGTTTTCAGTGTTCTAAAAGGGCATTCCTGTGACTCTGGAAATGTGCCATGTAACTTTCTTCAGAGAAATGGATAGGTATCCATTAATTAGACATTATTATTAATGCCATCTTCAGCTGCATACTAAAGGGCAGAGTATAGAACTGAGGGCAGGACTGATGACTTTGATGATATATGGAGAGCTTTCATAAATTACTTAAAGAAAATTCTCACTTCTTACCGTATTGCATACAATAATTAACAGATAATGAATAAGAGAAAACATACATGGATTCGATTTATTTCTTACTTCCTTGTTGTTTGTTATTTTTCCACAGTGGTGGGAAATCTCTGTAAGGTTGCAGAAGGTTAGCGAATCACATAATTTAAAGAGTGTCATGAACTTTCTTTATGTCTGTTTGAAAACCTCCTCCCCAGAATTCCTAGAACCACAGAGGTGTATTCCCTAATTCTTTTTATTATTTAACTATGCCCTGTTGTGCCAGGACAGAGTTTTCCAAAGTATTTTCTATGATACCCTAACTCAGAACAACAAAAAGGCTCTGAGTTCAAATAAGTTTGAGAAGAAATGTTTAGGTCCAGGTAAACATTTCTTATTCTAGAACATCTAAGTGTCTTTAAAATATAGCAAGGCATACTGAGTTTACAACAGGGATATTTCACAAACCTAGGTAATCATATTACACTATTTGTATTAGAGGATCAAGTGGGCCTGCTTTTCTTGGAATACACGTTGGGTGTCCTATGTTAAGTGATTCATACAACAGAAATGTGCCACACTTCTTAACCTGAAAAGAACTTTCAGAGACTGGATATATTTAAAAGAAGCTTATAGGTATGATCGTGCTGGTATATCGTATGTTACTGTGCATTGTTTCCGTACTAAAGATCAACTAAGAATATAAAACCTTTGTTGATAACAACAGACAAAACAGTGTTAATGTAGATGGAATTAGTGACTACTGCTTCAGATGCAAACACCAATCTGATAAACTCAGTTTGCTAATGGTAAAGGTGCTGTCAGGGACTAGTTAATGAAATCTACTGCACCTAATTTTTCATTCTCATGTGCATCATAAAGTATTTGACCAATCCAGTGAAAGCATGATGGAGGTTGGTCTGCATGTGAATAAATAATTAGGTTAAATTAATATACGTAAATAATACACCAAATAAATAATTGATTGCCTTTAATAGTCATATAAGAAATAGGTTGTCAAATTTACATATTTAAAGATTGCTGTAGTGAAAAGATAATAATGGTTTGGGATTAACAATTCAAATATTATGCTTGTCCATTGGCAGATGAAGAATATTGAAAATAGACCCCTTTCTTTGCATTTTTTTCTCTATATTCTTGTAATAATACCATCTCTGGAAAAAATTGCATATGTGTGTGTGTGTGTGTGTGTGTGTGTGTGTGTGTGTGTATACATATATACATATGTTGGAAATTTTAAGGCATTCGTGTTCCCTTAAAAGGGTACCAAAGAAAGGTTGAGTGTCCTTCAGGAGAAAGAATATATACAGGATATAAAATTTTTATTTACTTCAAAGATACCAGATGCTTTTCTCTAACCTAGTATGTGCATTCTTAGGTCACCTGCTCTCTTACATGCATTATTCACAAGGTGCACTTCAGTACTTTTGTTTTCAAGGCCCTTAAAATACAATGAAATACAATGGAAAAAAAAGCAGAAGACTTACTTTTTAAAGTAACCCATAATTTATATACAATCATTTATATTATTTTAAGGCAGATTTTATTTACAAAAAAACTTTTCCATCACTGAACTTGAGTTTACATGTTAGGTCTCTTTTGCTCAGACATGCTGTCTGAATAATTTCTCACTGGGTCAAGACTCAGTGAGAGGAGTGTTAAGTTCTTCCTAGCACAGCGTCTGACACATGGTTCACCTTCATCAACTTGGCTGTTAATGCAATTGTCCACTCACCTTCCCCTTGGCCCAGTTTTCTTTTGCCTATATGCAGCGTTGAAGGGAAAAGAAATTACAAAAAACCTAGGGTGGCCTTTTCTTGTCTCCATCCCTCAGCTTTAAAGTTTGAAGATTTTTATTGTCATTTAAAAGATTTGCACTTCTATCTTATTTCACTAAAACTTAAAAAAAAAAAACAACAACAAGATTTAACTCATTGTTGGAAATACTTGTAAAACTTGAGATGCATGAAGTTTGGGCTTCTTTCTTTTGCACATTTTGCATCTGTACCTAACTCCGAACTACTGTTACAAGCAGCAATATAGAAAAGGGAAGGAAGGACACTGGAGACCTTGAGATTTGGGCTATACTTTTCTCCTGCTGAGCAACCCACATGACTCACAGAATTCCACTGGTATTTGCATCTGCTGAATGATGGAAAGTATCTAAGGTCCAGTTTCTTCAAATTCCAATTATTAAATTTGATGATATAATCCCTCTAAAACCCAGTTAGCCCTCTCCAGAGAAAACTTTAACATTCCACATCCTGTTTTCCCTCTGTTGGCTACTTTTAAGGAAAGTGACTAATATCAATAGATTATTCAAATTTAACATTAATATTATTAAAAAAATAATAATACTTAATCTTAATGACAGTTTAACCAGTAAGGGATTCCTAGTTAATAACAATCATAGTGTGGCTAATCTGATGAAAGATTGGTGAAACAAAAGTATCTAAGTTTTAAGTAAATGTCAGCAAATTGTAGTTTATTTTATTGGTTAAACAGCACCGAGCCTAAATGGCGAAGTGTAATAACTTAATCTTAAAGGGTGCACACCTCTCATTTTTAGTTTCCTTGCATGGAAAAGACTTAGGGTCAGGATTGCCAATGGAAATTTACAAAAACAAACAGCTGTTTCTCTGCAAAGTTACTCTTACACATTCTCTGTCAGAAAGCTACAGTGTAAGGATAACAAAGACATATTATGCTGGTTTCTTTTTGTTTCATGGAATGTGTATGTATATTCTGAGAATAGAAAACTCACACACAGCATGTAACCTTTTCAACTTTCCACAGATTAAAAAACACACTGCATTGCTTTATTGCATTTTCCTACAACAAGGGACATATCTCAGCAGAAAAGGGTAAACCAGGAAATTTACTCATGAAAACCAATTTATATAAGCATATGAATAGTATAACTATTCCCCTAGTATGTCTGGTATTCATCTTTAGAACTCTTGGGGACACATGAATAATCCTTGGTGCAACTTCGATTTAGCCTGTGTTTAAATATAGAAAGCAAATGAGGTTGTTTCTGGGTTTATTATTATTATTATTTTCTTTCTGGTATCAAGTCAACCAGTGTGATGGCCTGTGAACTCTTTCAGCATTCTCTCTGCAAAATCAGAGTGTGACAAGGTGTCAGCATTGACAGATCAGTAGTGGAGATTGAGCAGACCTGAATTAATAAAGGTCAAAATTGTCAACAGGAAGAGTGTCCAGTGGCATGTGAGGACTTGCTCCTAAACAGCATTTAAAGAGCAAAAAGTGATTCCAGAACAGAACCCAAGGCACCTAGACAAGCCAGAAATTTTCTGAGAATCTTCTCTAAAATAAACACCTACTCTAAAATGATTTTCAAATGCACCCCTCACCATTTCTTTTCTCTTTTTCCAAAGGCTCAAAAACATCTCAGGTCCTAAAGTGACCCAAGGTGTTAGAAGGAAGAAAATAGCCGTTTGGGAGTAGAACACTGTCCCTAGGTCTGTGTGTAAGAGGGATAGGTTCTCCCACTGCTCCATAAGAGGGATAGGTTTTCTCACTGCCCCACCCTCTACTCTGCCTCGATCTTTTTTTTTTTTTTCCTTTTCTCACAGCTTATGATGTTTTCACAGCAATTTGTAGAATCAAAGTGCTTTTCCCCTGTACTGCATAATTTGATCATTGATTCTATTCTGCCAGTGCCATTATCTTTTCATTTTGTGTCAGTTCCATCTCTTAAGCAAACTATCTAAGAAACTCATAGGGGATATCTTGTATTTCTCTTACATCCTCTAGAGTGTTAGCAGACTCCACATTAGGTACTTAGTAGATAGGGGATAATTTTACTTTAGTTGAGGAGGAAAGAAGTTTAAATTGGTTAACATTTTTAGGGAAAATTTAACATTTTTCTAAGTCCTTCAAATGTATTCTTTAAAATTGCAAGTGTCAGTGTTGTTTCAAAATAAATAAAATTATTTGGTACTTATACAAGAATAATGAAACTATGTGACCTAAGACTTTCTATAAGATGTGGATTTCTCTATAAAGTTTTATTTTTTTCTCATTAGGGCTATGTATGCCAGCTTTCCTATTTCTTGATGTTTTATTCAAAGCACTGATTTAGATTCTGTTATAATGGGAAATTTATCTCTGTTTCCAAACTCTACCACTCTTTAGGTTTATGGGTTTTTTTTAGTGTGTGTGTGTGTGTGTGTGTGTGTGTGTGTATGCAAGTGTGTGTGCTTGTGTCTGTGTCTGTGTGTTGCCCTTCTGGCAAATACTTCATGATACCCAAACAAGTTCTAAATTAATTGAATGAAAAATAAAATGACTTTACGGTCACTTAACTTTCTTCTGGGAAGAGTGCTCCTACACCCACATTTTAACCTTCCTCCTTCATTCTGTCCTTGAAAAATTCAACTGAAAGTAACCAAATTCCTTCAGCCCTCCCAAATTTCATTTTTTCACCTATAAATTACTATTAATCAGTGTTTTTTTTTTTTTTCAGTAAGAAATAGTTTATTTGGGAAGTCTAAGATAGCAAACACATTGTTTTCATTCTCTACTAGAGAAAAATACACGAGTTAGCTGAAAACATAAATGGAAATATGTTCTGTATATATTTACCAGATTGATATAGTACCATGGTCTTTTCCAACTTTCTTTTTTTGCCTCAAGACTTTTAGTCCCATGTGACAACATCCTGGTAAAAGTCAGGCAGTCTCCTTTCACTGCCATTTGGAAAGGATAATTATTTTCTAAGACAGAACATTTTAACGATGCCATCTCAGTGACTAAGTAATATTGAATTCCAAAAGCTTCTGTATGATTTTCTTCCTTCTTTCTTAGCACATTAAGGTCTCAGGGGGATGCAAATGTTAAAACACGGTATCTCCCCTAACTTCTCTTTTAAGCTTTTATCTTATAGGTAATTATTATTTAAAGTTAAATGGGTTAAGTACTTTTTCAAAATGGCATAAGTTGTAGTTTCACTCATGAGCCTTTTTTTAAAGTTTCTTATAGTTGAGTCAGATAGTATTATTAGTAGCCAATTACGATTTGATCTGGTTTCAAAAAGGAAAACTAGTAAGCAATTGAACTTTATTGTTTGTAAAATCCCAAACACTCTCAGATGCCCCAATTATTCTATATTACAGAATAGGCAATTTTCTATACCATAAAAAGCTAATGCTGCTCACCATAATATAGTGAAAAATGAAGGATTTAAACTGAGGAATGACATTAAGAATTATCTACAACAAGCTCTTTTTTTTAAATAATATTGTTTTTCTGATTAAAAAGTAGTAGATTTTAATGAAGAAAATACTGAAAAACTTATAAAAAATACCTATAATCCTATCAATGTTGACATTTGTAAAATATTTCTAGCTTTTTAATTTTCACAGACATGTGTGTATTTATACTTGTTTGTATATGTGTGTATGTGTGTGTAAGATATTAGATTGCATTTTTGAAGACCACAGATTACAGATGCATATTTTGAACCCTATTTTTATATTTAAAATATCTTATGCATTTCTATATGTCATCAGATATTTTATTATAAAATATACATTTTACATGGTTGTGTAATGTTTGGAATTTTATTTTATTTTTAAATTTTTTTAAACTTTATTTTATCTTTGAGAGAGTGCAAGCAGGATATGGGCAGAGAGAGGGAAACAGAGGATATGAAGCAGCCTCTGAGCTAACAGCAGCGAGCCCAATGTGGGGCTTAAAATCATGAATCATGAGATCATGACCTGAGTTGAAGTCATGGACACTCAACTAACTGAGATACCCAAGTGCCCCTGGAATTTTGTTTTTTAAATGACATATTTTAATACTTTTATCTTTTGTCTATTTTGCTATTGTATATAATGTTTGAATATTTTCCCTATAAAATTATGTCTTTCTATATAGCTTTGCTCTTTTCCACCTTAGATTCCTTTATTGTAGGTGAAATTACTAAGGCTAAGGTCTAAATCGTGTACATTGTTATGGTTTTGATAGATATTGACCTATCATATACTAGGAAGGTTGATTCAAATCACACTGCCCCACTGATTTATGATCCTATCTCACTGTTTATATTCATACTTATTTTGTTATGATTTATTAATGCTTATATTTTACATGCCACTTATATTTATGTTATAAATTGTTGTACCCATTTTTCTCTTGAGGTATTTATTTCCTGTTAAGGTAGTGTACTATTATTAAGTATTTTATGAGTATTTTTCTCATATTCTAATTTTGTTTCAGTTAACTTGCCAGATTAAAAAAAAAGTTAACTTTATAATATCAGTGAGTTATTAGTATAAAGACTTCTTTAATTTTTTTTTCAGAGTCAGTTCTACCTATTTTGGTTGGATGCAAGCTGTGCATATTTTTGTTTTTGCGGTATGTATAGACAGAAAGAGATAGCTTTATAGATACAGAATGTCTTCATGTCTCCTTCTTTCCAGTACTTCTGCCTTTGCTTACTGCTTGTCTCTTTTTCTGCCCTCATTATGACAGTTTCAGAAGAAAGCAAAATAGAGCAGAAACTGAGAAAAATATGTTAATGTAACATATTATGGTGGCCTCATCTTATAATAGACATATTCCCTATAAAATTGAATTGTATTTATTTCAAATCTCAGAAACAAATAATCTCAAGGTACCCTCTTTTATGGTCCTTATCTAATGAAAGAGGAAACAAATTACTTTTAATATTAAAAATGGCACTTCTCAATTTTCTTAATCCAAAATACAATTATGATATTAGAAGTAAAAGATATAGGGGTGCCGGGGTGGCTCAGTCAGTTAAGCGTCTGACTTCAGCGCAGGTCATGATCTCACAGTTTGTGGGTTCGAGCCCCACCTCAGTCTCTGTGCTGACAGCTGAGAGCCTGGAGCGTGTTTCAGATTCTGTGTATCCCTGTCTCTGCCCCTCCCCAACTAGTTCTCTGTATCTGTCTCTCAAAAAATAAAATAAAAACGTTAAAAAAAAAAAGTAAAATGTATATAATAATTTTTGAAAATCTGGTATCTTCTTTCATTAAGAAGTGTTACTAGTATTAGCAAGGACATAAAAACAGTAAGAAAGATTGTCCTAAAGAGGTTCACAGTGAAAAAAAATAGAGAAATATACACAGTTAAAATATAGAATAAAATTAACACTAGTAATGTAAAATTTAAAATAGTGGGGGCACTGGGACGGATCACTTGCTTAAGCCTCCGACTCTTGGTTTCCGGTCAGGTCATTGAGTTCAAGCCCAAGTCCCAGCTCTGTGCTGACAGCAAGGAGCCTGCTTGGGATTCTCTCTCTCCCTCTCTGTCTCTCTCTGCCCCTCCTCCCCTCTCTCTTTCTCTCTCTCTCTCAAAACTAAATTAAAACCTTAAAAAATAAATTAAATAAATAAAATAGTGATATAGGACAGGTTTTGATGGAGGTCAATTCAAGCCATGCAGGTGGTAGGAAGGACAGGCTCTTTGCCCTTGTGGTCATGGGCTTGGCTACCAATGCCCAGGGTCGTGGCCAGGGTGCCTGCCTCCATCATCCACACAGGCACCCAGCAGCTACAAGATGCAGTGGCCAAGCAGGAGGTTGAGGACAAAGGCAGTGGCTCAGGCTTCAAAGAGCAGCAACTTTAGTCCTCCATTTCTAGGACAGGAATGTTCTCTAACATGGGCATGAAAGAAATTCGAGGAGATCCCCATTGCATACATCACAGCATCCTATAAAAACATGAAGATCCAGGTGTCTCTGCCATGTGCCAGTCCCTTGCTGGCACGTCCTGAGGCGCAGAGAGGTCCTGGAATGCTAGGAAAGTTGCGAGCATTGCTGCACAAACAGGGCTAAGTGCTGCGAGAAAGCTGAGGGAAGGGTGTGATCCATACCTCAGTGGTGGTAAAAGGCCCCATGGGGGACCTGGAAGTGATCACATTCGTAGACAATACCCCACATCCCATACAATGGGCTGTCACCCCAGAAAGGCTGTGAGCCTATGACTGAAAGGAAGTCTGCCCCTGAACTTGACCTCAAGTCCCATCTCTGGCTGGACTTCTTGAAAACATGTTGCTGTCAGAGCTCTCTCCTGAGAAGGGCTTGCTGGAGATTTTGCAGTGAGTGAGGGGTGAGCTTTACCCCTTTACTGGTGGCCTTGCTTGTTCCTTCAGCTGGAGCCGAGTATCCAGTGTGACTCAAGGGGAGCCACAGGGCAGCTGTGGCCAGACGTCAGCAGTAAATGCTGCCTCTGCTCAGCAAAAATAAAAATATCGCTACCATCTGTGGAAAAAAAAAAAGTAATAATAAAATAGTGGTACAGCATTAATATATAATTAAATATTCTATTACTTACTCTTCACTTTGCCAAGAGATATAGAGTATTCAGTGTTATCAGTTCTAAACCAACCTTTGGAATGAACCAAATCTTTCAACAGATAAGACATACAAAAGATACAATAAAATTAGGATTGAATATTATTAGTACATTTATTTTCACTTTTCTTTCTCTCTCCCCTGTCTATTACTATGATCATTCAGTATTATACTGACATGGATTCTAATTATTTAGTTGTAAGAGTCTGAAAAATTTCCCACTTTTTCTTTTGGTAAATAAGGAAACTGAGATATTGTATACATGAGTTGCTTAAAATCACATTGTAAGTTAGTAGAAGACATGTTATTATTATTACTTTTTACTGATTATGGGGGGGGGATGACTCTTCAAGAGAGAGCTCAATTAGTTCTCCAGTTTCCAGCAGATATATCACTTTTACAACAACTTGAATACAGTTTTCTTGTACACGTAATTAATATAATTAACTGTATATATACTTCTTTATATATGTAATTAACATGATTAATATACTAACAACAGTGTACATAATTGACAAATTAGCTTATCCATTCATTTAATAAATATTTATTAGACACAAGCTATGTGCCAGATTTTGTGATTTATTAAAAAAATTAGTCAACATGAAGGCACACAGGCATTTAGACACTCAATTCGATCTAATTCTTTTATTTCTGGAAGTTTCCACATGTGTTAAAGTTCTCCAGAGAAACAGAGTAGGAGATATTTATGATATTTATTATAATGCGTAGGTTCACATGATTTCTGAGGTTGACAAGTCCAAAGGTCTGCAGTCAGGAGGCTGGTGGCCTAGAAGAGCCTATGGGTATAGCTCCAGTCTGAGTCTGAAGAGCTGAGAGCCAGGGGAGCTGATGGTGTAGTTTTAGTCCAAAGGCCAGTAGTATCGAGGTCTAGGAAGAGCTAAAGTTTCACTACATCTACAAAGGTAGGAAAAACTTACGTCCCAGCTTGAAGGCAGTAAGGGAGGAGAAATTTCTTCTTACTCCTGGGAATGTCAACCTTTTTGTTTTATTTAGGCCCTCAACTAATTGGATGGGCCCAACCCACATTAGAGAAGACAAACTGCTTTACTCAATCTATTGAGTTAAATGTTGAAGTCCTCTTAAAACACCCTCAGAGACACAACCAAAATAATGTTTTAACAAAGGTCTGGTCACCCTGTGGCTTGGTCAAGTTCAGACATAAAATTAACCATCATACCATTTTCCTCAGCAGGAGTTAAATGGTGCAGTCTTGTGAAGAGAAATATTACCACTAATATCCTTTGAAACACTAAACTTGGTCCTTTTGATTACCAGATTACTTTAATAATTGGTTAAAAAATTACTGTTAGAAGTAGGGCAGTGATTGACAACAGAACAGTCAACTAATGATTGATATGGGTAATATCAGTCAAGCTGATAGAACACTTGGGTCCTTAGGAAGCAAATATGAGTAAAAAGCAGTCTGAAGGACATTGCACTCTATTGAAGAAATCAAAATAAGAGGCCACAGAAGACACACTTTACTGTAGAAAACTGGTAATCTTTAAGTATTTAAAAGCTGCTGATCTCTGTACTTCAAGTGAAAATTTTACAGAACATAAACTAAAATGCTCAGCTGTGGAATGGGGCTATAAAATATGCAGTGAGAATATACTTTTAACTGGATATTCTAGAACGTTCCTGGAAAAGTTCCTTTTTTTTTTTTTTTTTTTTTTTTTTTTTTTAAGCAGGAAACACATTCCTCTCCATCTTTATCTAAAGATCTAGAGAAAATTCCTCTTTCTGTGCCAGGTGACCCAAGGCAAGTGTGTGATATAAAGTTTGTCTTCTTGAACCTTTAAACCAGCTCTCATTGCATCTCTCCCTACACCTTCAGGTGGTCTATCTCTTCGGCATTCTCCTTTATCTTCCCCTGCTGCCAGGTTGGGTTGTCATGGAACTCATTTATACCTTTCTTATTCTGGATAAATGCTACCAGCTGTTGCCAGAAACTACCTGCCATTAGTAATAACTCATTAGACTTGACAGTGAAAAGCTCTCCTACCTGGCAAATGCTAGCTCGTAGACTGTATACTGATGAATCCATTTGAATCCATTTTCAGCCAGTGGGTGAACATGAATTAGGGAACTATAGAGTGCCTAAGATCAGCTCATTGTATAACTCTCATTACTTTTTTATGGGCTCACCCAGCATGAAAATCATTCATTAGCAATGAACATATTTAATTGTTCTTTCCAGTTCATCCCTTTGTACATCTTAAACAGCTTATTCTGGCTAGTTACAAACCTGAAATCTAAAAGCAGATGCTGCCTCTAATTGGGAGATTCAGGTAGGGTACTAAAAAAATAAATAAATAAAAAATAAAGAAACATACTTCTTTTTATGATTTTATGTCAGCCTTTAATTGTGTCTGAAGCATGAGGAAATGAATAAATGAATTAACACAGAAATTGCATGCATTCATTAGTAAATAAATTAATGGATAGATGAGCAAAAAAATACACTTCATTGCCCATATTTATTATTTAAAAAAAGAGAACAAAGAAAGGTGATAATATAGTTATAAGGAGGAATGAGTGGCAATTGGCAAACAGAAGCAGACACAGAAAGATGGAACTGGAACTTCAGATTTCTATACTTATTTAAGGCATAGTGGACAGTCAATCAAAAATTATTACTGGCTGCTCCCACCAGAAAAGAAGGAAAAAGGAATGGAGGAAAGAAGAGAGGGAGGAAGGAATAAAGAATTCATGAAGAAAAAAAAAAGTCTATAAGATTCTGAAAGTTCCACAAATAGAAATATAAAAATAGGGATTCTTGTACACTCATGCAATATTTGGTATATTAGAAAACTTCACATATTTTGCCTACAAATATCGGAACTTGTGTCAAATGAATGTAGGGGTGTTAGACCTTCAATTTTACAACCTTGACATGGCTTTAATGGAAAGAATTTAAACTTCTTTTGGATTTCTCATTAGTACCTATGAATTTATTTGAAAAGATCATTGATTTCGATCCTAACATCCGATATACTTCTTGAGCAAGCTATCTCTAAAAGTAGTTATTTTTCTAGTATCCTAATTACAAAACTAAACACACCATATTTTGCAAAACCAAAAAAAAAAAAAAAAACCTCTACATTTCTTCCTTCCTTCCTTCCTTCCTTCCTTCCTTCCTTCCTTCCTTCCTTCCTTCCTTCCTTCCTTCTTTCTTTCTTTCTTTCTTTCTTTCTTTCTTTCTTTCTTTCTTTCTTTCTTTCTTTCAATTTTAGTGACAGTGAGAGCATGAGCACATGAGTCAGGGAGGGGCAAGGGAAAGAGAATCTTAAGCAGGCTCCACACTGAACATGGAGGGGCTGTATCCCACAACCCTGGGGTCACAACTTGAGTGGAAATCAAGAGTTGGATGCTTAACCCACTGAGCCACCCAGGTGCTCTACAAACCTCTAATTTAAAAAAAAAAATTCCATTTGGGGCACCTGCGTGGCTCAGTCAGTTAAGCGCCCAAATTTTGACACTGACTCAGATCATGATATCACAGTTGGTAAGATCTAGCCCCACAGCAGGCTCTGCGCTGGCACCACGGCCCTGCCTGGGACTATCTCTTCCTCTCTTTCTTCCCCTCCCCTATTTACTCTCTCATTCTCTCTCAAAATAAATAAGCATTAATTTAAATATATATATATATTATATAAATATATATAAATATAAATATATATATATAAATATAATATATAAATATATATAATATATATATTTATATATTATATTTATATATATATTCCATTTTATTAATGCAGGAAATTAATGCAAATTTTATGCTCAAATACTTTGAGGGTCAAATTTTAACTTGACAGATGAGTTTTCAGTGTGTCTGAGGATGGGGAATTCTAAAATCTAGATAGTGTTTCATTAGTATAACAAAAATCTACACAGTGAGTATAGGAGCATAATCAATACATAAATAAAATTTCATGAGCTCATGTCACCAAGTTGTCTGCTCTACCGTGGGGAAAATTTCTATGTTTAACATTGGGGAAAAGATCCTGTAATTTGATGAAAAATCTAATCAACCGATCCCCAAATTCATGATTTGGAGCCTATCACAGGAATGCTAACACAGACACAGAAGGATGCTGGTAAAGCATCTTGTGCTAGTTTTAAGGCCTGCATAAATGGCAGCTGATCAGCATATTTTACTCTTGGAGGAGAGAATTAATATGAGAAAGATAGACAAAATTGAGGAAATAGAGTTCTTCAAGCTGAGGAAGGGAGGCAGGATATTTCAAGAGTGGTTTTCAAGTAAATGTGAGGTTATTTATCAAGGGTAATTGGTTTTTCAACTCACTTGTGTAAAATAAGAAAGAAGAGAAATTATAAAAAGTCTCAATTAGGTAAGAAAAAAATGTCTGTACTGGCTATTACATGTGTCTTTCATTTAGCATTTATTTGAGACCTGTAGTTTTAATATTATTCTTAAGTGACATATTTCAGTACATTGATTAGAGTAAAAGCTCTTTGAGATTTGAGATGTGGTGTTTGTTTTGTGTAGATGGGAGAGGGGAGCACATAGTGGGTCTATTTATCTTGATTATTAGAGATATTAAATAGAAACAAGTTGGGGTTTTTTGTTTTTTGTTTTTGTTTTTGTTTTGTTTTTTGTCATTGAGCAATTTTAAGATTGGAATAATTTCTATTTTTGGATGTATTTTGTTTGGAATGATTTTGAACTTATAAAACATTGCCTCATGGTACAAATCACATATTTTTATCTAAATTTACCTATTAATATTTTACTTTATTTGTCTTATCATTTAGGTCCTCTCAATCTCTCTCATGCTCTCTCTACATATATGTATAGATGTAATTTTTTTCAGTACCATTTGAAGGTAAATTTCATATCCCATGGCCTTTAACCCATAAATTCTTTAAGCATAGGATTTCCAAAGAATAGGTATATTCTCTAACATAATCACATTGCTCTTGTCAACTTAATAAATTTACATATATACCTTTGTCTAAATTACCATCCACATTCAACTTGGTCAGTTTATTCAACAGTATCCTTTTAAACAATTTATTTTTTTCTCTTCCAGTTCAGAATCCAGTTTACAGGCTGGTATTGCCTTTAGTTGTCCTGTCTTTTTAGCATCTTTAACATTTATTTAATCTCAGTCTTTTACATAGCCTTTCTTTGTCTTTAAAGACATTGACATTTATGGGGCGCCTGGGTGGCGCAGTCGGTTAAGCGTCCGACTTCAGCCAGGTCACGATCTCACGGTCCGTGAGTTCGAGCCCCGCATCAGGCTCTGGGCTGATGGCTCAGGGCCTGGAGCCTGTTTCCGATTCTGTGTCTCCCTCTCTCTCTGCCCCTCCCCCGTTCATGCTCTGTCTCTCTCTGTCCGAAAAATAAATAAAAAAAAAAAAAAAAAAAACGTTGAAAAAAAAAAATTAAATTAAAGACATTGACATTTTTGAAAATATATTCTCCCATCTTTTCAAAAATAGAACATTTCTTATTGTGTGTTTGGTTTTATATTTCTTTGTTGACTAGATTGTGTTTATGCCTTCTCATTGGAATGCTGCATAGGAGGAATTTTGTCCTTAAAATGCCTCTTAAACCAGTCACATTATGTTCATCTGTCCTCATTGGTGGTGTAAATTTTAACATCTGATCAAGGTGTTACCCATTTCCCCTTTCTCCATTGTAGAGTTGTTGTTTCTTCTTTTCTTTCTCCCACCCCCTCTTCCTCACTCATTTGATTATAACAAACAAAACTGAAAATAATTTAGGATTTTTGGCTGATCTACCACTCCACCATACAGCCTACTCTGCCCAAGACTGAATATATATATCTAAGTGCTCTGTTCACCAGTACTTAGATTAGTTCTTTATTTTTAATCCTTTCCATGGGGTTATGGTGTTCTCTTGAAATATGATGAAGGCTCATTTATTTCAGATTGCTTGCAGTTATTTCCCCTTCCCTTTCATATTGATTTAATTAATATTTTTAGATATGTGGTATATTAACATGCTTAAAATTCCAAAGTATACATAAAAGTATACTCAGAGAAATATCACTCTTTCTCATATCCCTTTCAGTCCATTCTTCCACCTCACCACATGTAGTTAATTTCTTTTTTTTTATTTTTCTGGTTTATGAGTCCTGTGTTGCTTTTTTAAATGACGAGCAAGTGTATGTATATTTTCTTAGTTTCTGTTCTCATACAATATATAGTATCACATGTATGTTCTTTCATATTTTGCATTTTCACTTAACAGTATGTCTTGTTAATAGAGTCCTTCCTCATTTTCTTTATAGAAGTGTAGCACTCCATTACTTTTACCTACTTTTTTATGCTTGGAGAGTTACATGGATTCCGATATTTTGCAATTACAAATAATACTTCAGTGAATAACCTTGTTAATTTGCATACAGCAAATGAATTTGCATATTTTTGGTGGTATATCTTCAGGGTAAATTTCTGGAAGTAGCACTGCACATGGAGTTTGGTAAAATATTTTCAAATTCCTCTTCATAAGGGTTGCACCATTTTTTATTCCCATTAGGCATGTCAGAGAGACCCTCTTTCTGCACAGACTTTCCAGCTGAGTGGATTGTCAAGCTTTTGAATTGCCAATTGAGTGGTTTATAGATGTTGCCTCCATAGTTTTAATTACATTTCTCTTAAGAGAATGAAGATGAGTATCTATACGTTTAGAGGAAATTTTTATATTTCTTTTTATGAGTTGTCTGTTCAAAGCATGTCCTTAAAAATATCATAATGTTGATTTAGGAGTGCTTTCGTCCCAACTGAAGGACAGTAATAGAAAATAAGTAAACATTTAATGAACCAGAAGTCAGAAATCAGAATATCATCGGGACACTATCTACATAATATCTTCTTCTCTTCTGTATGCCTGTCTGATCTCCTGCCTCTCTTTTATAAGGACGATTGTGATGGCATTTAGGAGACACCTGGATCACCCAGGATAATCATCTCCTCTTAAGATCCTTAAACTGTATCTTTTGCCATACAAGGAAACATTTGTTCTTTTGTTCCTTTGCTATGTAAGGTAATAGTCACTATTTTCAGGGATTAAGACATGGACATATGTTTTTGGGAACTACCACTGAGCCCACTACACATGGACAATCTTATGATATGATGAGGAAAGTGAATATGGGATATGGGCTTTCACTCTCACCATTGTCTGGAATGAAAGAGTACTGGATACTGTCAGCACATCTGGCTGAATACTGAATAACACTTAACAATTGTTTCTTTGTTGTAACTGGCTTAATCTTTTTTGTTTTAATGTGCCCAAACAGAAGTAACCATATTATAAATATATATATATATATATATATGTGTGTGTGTGTGTGTGTGTGTGTGTGTGTGTGTGTGTGTGTGTATAAAGAACCCATCTGAGGACATCTAAATTATACAGTAAACAATTTTGAAAAAGAAGAACAAGGCACTTGAAAAACTTTAAGCTTGTAATGCGCTTTCTTTGTGGCTTTGGCAAGAATAACAAAATGTGATTATGAAGCTTTCTAGAAGGGTGAGATCACAGTATTCCGGACTTGGTGTTTCAACTGAAGACACCATTCAGATAAGGTGTCATCAAGACGAACATATGTTTGAGCCACCTTGTACTTATTGCTGTTGTTTTACACAGTTGATCTTAAACAAAAGCCTACCTTTAAATGTCATTGTAAAGGGCTTTCTCCTTTGGGGATAAGATCATACAATCGGTAAATATTACTGCCTTGTATATTTTCATAATGCCTGTCCATCACAAAGGTTGGCATAGTACTGCATGTTGTGATTCAAACAAGATGTTATTATTAGTCATGTAGAGATCAACATTACATTTTACAGTATATCCTGTGGGCATTCAAAATAAATTGATGAATCAAAGAATCATAGAGTTGGCAAAGCATGTAGAAGTAAGTTAATATAATCGCCCATTTGATTTCATACTTGAATAGATGTTCTACAAATACTTTGCTAAGTAGGCATCTAAAGTTTGTTAAAATGCCTCCAATTTCAGGGAACTCACTACTTTCAGAAGACCCTGTTTCGTTTTAATGGTTCTGAATTAAGAAAAAAAAAAACTGCACCTGGGTGGCTTAGTCAGTTTAGCATCTGACTCTTGGTTTCAGCTCAGGTCATGATCTCACGGTTTGTGAGTTCGAGCCCCACTCTGGGCTCTGCACTGACCGTGTGGAGCGTGCTTGGGATTCTTTCTCTCTCCCTCTCTCTCTGCCCCTTCCTCACCCATGCCTTCTCTGTCTCTCAAAATAAATAAGTAAACTTAAGAAAAAAAAAAAATCTTACATAAAAATTAAGTTAAATGTTTCTTTATATATTTTGCAGATAGTACATTTACCTATCCTAGTCATCTCTTTGCTACACTCACGATCCTCAGAATTTTCTGTAGTTCCTAGTGCATTGCTGTTTTGAGTTATTTTAGATTTTGTCTAAACTTATGGATATTGCCAATGCCACTGTCTTTACTTACTAACATTGACTGCAACCATTTGTGCTTCCATGTTAGATGAAAGTGGGAAGAAACTATAAAATCAACGAGTAGGAGATATTTGTGGGTGGTGGGCTTTGGCTGGTGCTTTGAGCCTGAAGGGTCTACAGAGTTCCCTAAGATCTTGAGTTGTTGATAAATGTTTTTGCTTAAACCAAACAGGAGTTTTATATTATAGAAATTATAAAAATTCAGAAGTGTCTCATGGAACTGAAGTTTAGGAATGTAGCCCAGCTTCAAAAAGGAAGGGGAACAAAGATCTATAGAGCTTTTTTCTTCTGTTTTTGTTTCTCTCTCTTTCTTAATACCCATCTTATTTCTTCTACATGTTTTCAGAGTTTGCTTTATCCTTTTTCTGTCTATACAGACTGGCTTGTGCAGCATTCCTGGCTGTCGATTTTACATTAAGTTTATCTTAAGCCAATCAACTGTCTTCTGTTACATTCCCAAATCCTACAAGAGATAAGCCATTTGCCCCAACTCAGTTCAGGGCAGACACTCTCTGTCCCCTACCCAGATGGAGCTAAGGGGCTGAGGTCATGTAATGATGTTATTCAATATCAAGTCTGGAGATTAGTATCTGTAGATCAAGATCAGGCAATTCCAGGAGAAAGTAGATGGTTCTAGACCAGGACAGGCAATCCTCCAAATGTCTGCAACAGAGAGGGGCAAACTTAAACTTCAAATTTCCGGGAGTTTGAGAAAACAAACTAAAATATTTTCTGTAGGAGGTACCTATGTTGGACACTGAGGCTACAAAAGTAACAACTGGGTTGTTTAAAACATCTTAAGCTCTTGAAAAAGTGAAAGAGAATCTTTAACTTTTCTTTCTTGTCTCGATCAGTTTACAGGAGGATTCAGGGGAGACTAAGTATCCAGAAATAGTGTGTTAACTTTTATGAACCTAGCTTGGTAAACTCCAAAAAGGAAAGAACTTCAACACAAAACTCTCTGAATGCATTCCAAGAATAGACTGATATTGTTGGCAAGTAGGTCACTTTTTTTTTTTTTTTTTTTTTTTTGCCCTTGTGTTTATTATATCTTACTAAAATTCAGGTCTTTTAAACCTTTGCTGTTAGGTTATATCTCAACCCACCTATAATTTCCCACTATTACTTTGTACAGGACTTGACATTTATCCTGAATGAATTCATGACGTGACTCAGCACTGCAGTCTAATATGGAGTTTCTGAATTCTGACTCAATAAACTTATCTGGAGCTTATCCCTTAAGGTTCATGTCAATTTGTAAATATGATCACATGCCATCAAGTAGTGATGAAGTATTTAAGGTAGCAACTTTAGTAAAATGTATTATCTGGCAAGGTCTTGGAAATCTTGATTGTGATTTCAACTATGCCATATATTGTATGAATTTGGATAGGCCACTTAATTGCGTTATACCTTGTTCTATCATACATAAATGGAACAATAAATGACTTAGTAATTATAAATTGAGATAGCATCTTAAAAGTTGGGCAATTGCTTGAACTTCTATATGAATTGGTAACATCATTGAACATCTCTAGTCTTAAGTATCAGGAAATGCCAGATGGGATGAATTGCTTCAGTTCTGGCCTTTGGGCACACTGATCTGAAGAGCCAGTTGAATTTTTCTCTGCAGCTTAAAGAGGATATGAAGTTGCAGCTGTGGATCACACCTTCACTAGAAGGGTAATTTCTTCTATCCCTAGCATCAAATGTATTTCAAGTGTCAGATGGTGCCTTTAAGGCACCAGTCAGTACATGCATCAAGGCTGTTAGAGGTGATGCCTGTTAAAGGAATTACATTAGTTTGATTCTGAGACAGCTCCACTGATTGCAAGGTGGCTTCTATACTGGTGCATGCTGTTTTAACTCACACAGCAACCTTATGTCCTTTTTTTTTTTTTTTTTTTTGAACAGCATCCTTATTTCCCTTCAGATAATGACACTTTTTCATTTCAGTCCATGCAGTGGAGAGGAGTTGAGTCATTGCCCCAAAGGTGGACATGAACTATATACATGGCCAAATGGGGATCCATCTCCACTGACCACAACAATAAATTCAGAGACAAGTATGGGAATCAAGTTAGTCCAATCAGACTTCTTCCCCAGAAAATTTAAATATTGAATAGAATGGCCAAGACCAAAACAATTGTCACATAGTCATTAGTTCTTGCATTAAATATTCCAGACTATCCTAGTTTCTGTCCTTCCCAAGGCCTTTGTTGGGTTTTGTTACTTGCAACTGAATAACTGAAACTGATATATACCATAATTTTAGAAAATGAATAAATATGCACTATAAAATCAAGAAATTGTAACACCTGTATGGCCTACAGGACTCTCATTGAGTCTAAGTCCCATTGAGTTCTGTGCTTCTCCCATTTAGGCCAGGAACACCCATTATCAGCCTGGCCACTCCCATGGTCCTCATAGCTGACCATATAAGCCAGTCGCTGTATCCACTTTGTATCCATCCACACCACCCTCTGTACTTCAGGTATCAGCCCAGATCATGCTTTCCCTGAGCACTGGTTTATTAGTTCAGTCATGATTATGATTCACAATTACTTGAAATGATTTGCCTGATCCTGGCTCAGTCCCTGTTTCCTTTGTCCAAATTCTTCCCAATGGCCAAAGTAAATATTAAAGTAAAATTCCATATTATTTTTTTATCCATGACTGCTCTTATTATAATAGAAATATTTAGTATTTGTTAGAGAAATTTGATCACAGAAAACAAGTGTTTTTTTTTCCTTCCTAATGGAACTATAGCAACAATCTCCTTAGTACTACCTAGCCTTGTATGTCACTGAGAAGTACATTAGTTATCTATTGCTAGATAACAAATTATCCTAAAACTCAGTGACTTGAACAACAACACATCTTCTCAGTTTCTGCAGGTGTGGAATACAGATGCAGCTTAGTTGGGTCGTCTGTTTCAGAGTCTTTTGAGGAAGGCAATCAATGTGTTTTTCGGCACCTGGATGGCTCAGTCAGTTAAGCATCCAACAATTGATTTAAGCTCAGGTCCTGATCTCATGATTCATGAGATAGAGCCCCACATTGAACTCCACGCTGACAGCATGGAGCCTGTCTGGGATTCTCTCTTTGCTTCTCTGCCTCTTGCTCTCTTTCTCTCTCTCTCTCTCTCTCTCTCTCTCTCTCTCTCTCTCTTTCTCTTTCTCTCTGAAAGATAAATAAATAAATTTAAATAGAACCCCACAAAACATGCCATCAGTGTCTGTGGCCTCACCTCAAGGCTAAAGTGGGCAAGGATCTACTTCCAAACTCACTTATATGGTTGTCAGCATGATTCAATTCCTCAAGGCATATTGGACTGAGGGACAAGTTTCTCACTGGCTATTGGCTGGAAGCTATCTTCAGTTCTGTGACTTGTAGGCCTCTTCCTATGACACCTGGCTTCATCAGACTAGGCAAGCAAGAGAGGGAGAGAAAGAAAGAAAGAGTATGAACAGAATAGAAGTCGCAATCCTTTATAAGCTAAGCTTGGAAGTGACGTCCCATCACATTTGGATACTGTTTGCAAGTCCTATTGCCTGGCTCACCCTCAAGATGAGGGGATTCCACAAGCTCATGACCAGGAGTCAGGTCAGAATCTGATTTCCACAGTGGGCTTGACCACTTTTTTTGTTCATTTATTGTTATCATACAGGAGCTTAATCACCAAACATTGACCATAGTAAGGCAGGAAATAACATAGCATTCACTTTACAATGTCATCACATTTCTGCATTTTATATGGTAGCAGTTCTATGCTTCTGAAAAGAAACTTCACATACATTTCTTATTGAAATCATCTCGTTGTCACTTTTAGTTACACAGAAGTATGTTCCTTTAAAGCTTGTGGTGTTACATAGCCCAGTGACCAGGATACAATGTGATTTAGACATGCTAGAGGTGATAGTCCTATTTTCTTATGGTGCCATACTGTACAGGGTCATCACTGACAATCAGCTGTTCAGTCACTGTTCTCTCTGAGGGAATATTTGAATGCAGTTAACTTAATTCTTTGGGAATGCCAGTGACTTGTGGGCTCACATTTTTGCTAAGCAATTGGACATCTTCTGACAGAAGAATGTCCATGTATTTTTCATGCACCAAGTAACCAGTCTTTCCTTTTCTATTCTTTTTGTAAGGATATTATCTTAATATGACAATTCTCAGTTACTCTTTTTTTTAAATTTTTGTTTCAATGTGTTTATTTATTTTGATTTTTGAGAGAGAGAGAGAGACAGAGCCCAAGCAGGGGAGGGTCAGAGAGAGAGAGAGGGAGACACAGAATCTGAAGCAGGCTCCAGGCTCTGAGCTGTCAGCACAGAGCCTGATGCGGGGCTCGAACTTGTGAAATGAAAGATCATGACCTGAGCCCAAGCTGGATGCTTAACCGATGGAGCCACCCAGGCGCCCCATTCAGTTACTCTTAAATTTATTTCTTCTATATCTGATCACAGAAAGTGGATTGTATATGTGAGGGTGTGTCTATGTTTCCTGAATCATTGCCTTGGGATGCATAAATCTAAGAATTTTGTATTTCGGTGGTTATTTCTAATTAGTCCCATGACTGTGATCACAAGTGATCTAGTATATAAATAGGCAATTTACATGTACTATTCCTTTTTGATGATAGAAATAGAAAACTTAAAATTTGAATCAGCATTCACCTGTGTCACATATAGAGTATAGGCGTGAAAATAACTGTGATTTGGAAAACAGAATGGGCATTCTGATTAACTGAACTTTCTAGTTAGAGGAAACAATGTATCAGAAGGTATCCAGAGGCTGTCTAAAATGTTTACTACTATATCTGGAATTTTCACACTATAGTGATATACATTATGATGCCCAAATATTGTGGGAGAACTGCTGACATAGGTAAGCAATGTTTTTATTCATTTGTAGTTGCATTTATTCACTCATTCAATAAACAGTTGTGTAATCTGCACTCTGTGCCAGACGCCCCACTCGGTGCTGGTAAGCTTAAATAACATAGTCCTCACACTTTTGATATTCACAGTTTATTTAGATAAATTTAAATGTATTTATATTTATTTAGATGCAAATAAATATTTATGCTATTTTACACAAAATAGTGATAATAGAAGAATGTAAATGATAAGAAAATTGTTTGGAGCCCAAGTTCCCAAACTTTTGTATTTCATTAATCAGAAAACTTAAGTAGAAATTTTATGCGCTCAGATAGACTTATTTTGCTAGCTATATGCTTAGGGGAAAAAAAAAAAAAAACTATCACAATCAGATCATAAAATATAGGCAATTTTTAACACTAAAAATGTAGGAAAGGCATGATCTTAGGGTAAAATGTATTTTTTCCAAAAAGAATCAACAACATTTGTTATGTATTTCTGTTAGCAACTATATTAGTTACCTATTTCTGCTTAACAAATTACCCGGAGCCCTTGAAGCTTACACAACAGATATATATTCTCTCATAGTTTCTAAAGATCAGGAACTTTGGTACAGCTTAGCTGGAAACCTCTGGTTCTGGGTCTTTAGAGGATTACAGTGGATGTGTCTGTTGAAGTTGCAGTCATTTAAACACTAAACTGGGGGTAGATCTCATTCCAAACCACTCATGTAGCTATTGGCAAGTCTCCTAATGGGCTGTTGGCTGGAGACTTTCCTCCATTACTTCCATTGGTGTCTCCACCTATTGAGAACACAGCATGGTAGCCCATTGCCTATAGACTGGGCAAAAAGAAAGGTGTGTAACTGGAAGCCAGAGTCTCTCATTGCTTATTCTTGAAAGTGGCAGCCCAGTACTTTTTTCTGGCTCCCACTTATCAGAAGTGACATACTAAGTGTTTCAGCCCTCAGGCTAGGGGGTGAATACCAGGAATTGGGGAATCTGTGGGCTACCTTACAGGCTGCCTATCACAGAAAACTCATATCAACATTTTTCATGTTGCATTGCACCTTGTGTTGATTAATCTCTGGAATGAATAAAAGGAGACAAAAGGAAAGGAAGCCTTCTCAGAAGTAATACTGAGTAGTATATTCCCATTTAAAAAATGAATTATTAGAATGACTGTTAAGTCGATGTGAGCAAAAGCTCCCAGGTAAATATAACAAGGCGGACTACCTGGGATCAAGGATAAAGGGGTATATGCAGAGTCAGAGCAAATAGCCCTTCAGAAGTGCTGGAGAACCTTATATACAATGCTAAGGAGTGGGGCTTATTTTGCAAAAAGTGTTTCAGAAGACACTGGGAGGAGTGTTTAATGTCTTCTTGTCATCTTTACTAGTGTAATATTTGTAAAATTAACAGAAAATTGATTTGGGAAATATATTAGTATAGGTGTTTAGAAGCTCTACATGTATTTGTTGCTCAATGGTTGGATTCCTATAAAGAGTGAATCACTTAAAAAATAATTTTCTAATTACAAAATAAGAAAAAAATCAGAGCCCTTTTTTGATTTTTTTTTTACAAGCCAAGCACGTTTTTTTAAAAAGATATTTTATCCTAGTCTATTCATAAAAAATGTTTAAGGGGACTGTTAAGTTTAGTCTTCTATCATTAGCACAATTAATTTCCATTCTGACCATTAGGAGAATTATTGATATAAGTCTTGATCGTAATCAGTAAAATTCATTCCAAGCAAGGCATTGTCACATATAGATTTGCTGGTGATTTCATTAAGGAGTAACAGGTATCAGTCAAATGCCGCTCTTTAAAATGCTTGAGAAACTCCATTTGGTTCCAGTGGTAATCCTTTTTTGGCTTCTTCAGTGATTCCATAAAATGTATGTGTGTACAACCTGACATGAATGTGGGTATTTGCACATGAAAAAATGCACCTGCCCACACATATACATTGAGCGAAATCCATAGAGAATAACTTGAGAATATCTCAGTACAGTATCACTGGGAAGGTGGATCCTGGCCTGCAAATCACTGTATTGCATTTTTCTATAAATATGGTCCTATCACCTTCAAACAGATGTCCTGGGGGTACTTCTGCATATGCTTCCAGTATGTGATATAAAAACATTTTGCAAGCAGTTTAAATATTAATCCAAGCTTATAAATGTTTCTACCTAAATTTTTAATGTTCCCATCATATAACTAGTTTACTTTGTTTCACATTTCGAGGGCACAAAAATAAAATAACATTTCTTTGTGAAATGCAGATCATAAAGGTATACGACCTTTCTCACAATTAACAAAATATCATTCTCTCTGCTCTGGGATTCTTCCAGCCTAAAACAATGAAGAACTCCTGGGATTATACTCAATCCAAGTGGGCAGAATTCCCGGCTGCAATTTGCCTCATAATCTGAAAACTAGAAAATCCAGTGTATCAGCTGAGCAGAGATCAGAATGAGTAAGTTGAGGTGAAAGCTAGAAGTCTAGACTAAAGAAAGAACATGTGCAAAGTACCCCTGCCAGGAGGGGCTATAACAGGCATAAGCAGCTGACTGAGACTAGAAGCAGTGAGACTAGTGTAAAAAGAACAAGTGGGAGAACGTGCAATTGGAAATGCAACGGGGAGGCTCCTCAGAATCTACTCAAAATTATGGGAGATTTTGTGATCACTTAGGGAGACTATACAGACAAAAAAGAAGTATGTACTCCGAGTTGCCCTAAGACATACCAGTGCCTAAAGTCTCAATAGAGGTTAGTCTTGCAAATGATAAGGAAGATCCAGACAGATTACCAGGAAATGTAATGTCCAAGGGACTAGAGAATCCAAGGGAATATAGTGTTTCCAGAAGAAGGAATTGATTAATGGTGCTGAATGCTGTTGAGGCAGCAAGAGACTTTAATAGAAACCTGGAAATTTTCAGTGACTCCAGTGAAGTATGTTTTGGTGCAGAATAAAGAAAGGCAGAAGCTAAAATGGAATGAATTAAGGAAAAAGTGAAGAGTGAGTAAATGGAAGCAAGAAATATAGACGATTGTCCCTAGAAGTTGTCATACCAAGTGGGGGAAATAGATTGAGTTGTAGCTAGTAATGCTTGAGTAAAGTTAGTTTAAGGTGAATGGCTTGACTGTTGTTTAAAAAAAAGAAAACAGTATAAAAAACAATAATTCTACTCCTAGTTATATACCTAAAAGAATTGAAAATTGGTACTCACACAAATTTATGTACATGCATGTTCATCGAAGCACTATTCACAATAGCCAACAGATAGAAATACCCCAAATGTTCATGAATACGTGAATGAATAAAAACATGGCGATATACAGATATGATGGGTGATTATTCAGCCATAAAACTGATGAAGAACTTGTCATGCTACAACATGAATGAACTTCTAAAACATAAGTAAGTAAAAGAAACCAGACACAAAAGATTACATGTTGTATGACTCATTCTATATGAAATATTCAGAATAGGTAAATCCATAGAGACAAAATGCAAATCGGCAATTGCCATGGACTGTGGGAAGGTGGAATGAGGAACAGGTGATTAATGAGTAAGAGGTTTCCTTTCAAGATGATGAAAATGTTTTAGAACTTGCTAGATTTTGGAACTAGATAGTTTATAGTTGAACAGCATTGTGAATGTAGTAAATGCTACTGAATTGTTTACTTTAAAATGCTTAATTTTATATTATATGACATTCATGTCAATTAGAAAACAATAAAAATAAGAGTGCCTGGGTGGCTCAGTCGGTTAAGCATCTGACTTGGGCTCAGGTCATGATCTCACCATTTGTGAGTTCCAGCCCCCCATCGGTCTCGGTGCTGACAGCATAGAGTCTGTAGACTGCTTTAGATTCTGTGTCTTCCTCTCTCTGTTCCTTCCCATGCTCGTATTCTGTGTGTATGTGTCTCTCTCTCCTTCAAAAATAAATCAACATTAAAAATTTTTTTTAAATAAAAATAATCAATGATAAAAATCTAATAGCAGGAAAATTAAGTATGTAAGAAAGAAAAAAGATATCAAAATAAAAAACAATTTTTGAAATTATCTGTATTTTTTGAAATCCCATTTTAGGCTAGCATTATGTGGAATTAAAAAATTTCAAAGTAGTTAAACATAAGGGACATAAATATCTGAATATGCTATTTGCATATTTCCCAGGGAGCATATATATACTTAATGACAATTGCATCTCTCATTCTCATTTCACGTACTCGAGTCTTTCCAAGAGCCAGAGTTAGTAACTTTTGTCCAGATTTGAATCCTGGCTTTGCCACAAGGTATTTCAATTTGGGCAAGCAATTTAACATCACTTTGCCTCAGTTTCCCTATCTGTAAATATTTATGATAAAATACCTACTTCAGAGAGTTACTTTGAAGAATAAATTAAATAATATGTGTAAGGGTTTAAGACAATACCTGGCATATTAAATGCCCAGTAAAATTATATGCCCAGAATAATAATTCTGGATTGATGTCTAAGCTTATTTGGGACTAAGACCCTTAAATTAGTCCTAATTTTCAAATATTTTCTTATTTATTTAGAGAATAGGTATTCTACTTAACAATATACAAATTTGTCAGTTATAAATTTGTATTTATACAAATTTGTTACAAATGTTACACAAATTTGTTACAAATGTGACAAAAATGTTACAAATTTGTGGATGTTGATAATCATCCACAGATGAAAGCAGTGTTATTTACCCACCATACTTAAAAGCTGTGTTAACATCACTTTTCCTGAAGATGCTTTCTGTAGTAATCATGTTATGCTTTCTGTGTCCATTACCCCTTGAGAATCAGGTAGGGCAAGGTATTTGTCTTTTGTGTAAGAGTTATGGAAAACTTGTTGTCTAAGTAGAGATCTACCTCAGTCTTATTGGTACTATCGGAAACCAGCTAAGCTAACTAAACATAGAGTCTAAAGTTATTATGAAATACTCTATGTTAATAATAATCTGCTGATTAATTCTCTGTGGATCACTAAATGCTTAAATAATACAAATAATCAATGTGTCATTTTAATGATTAAAAATTACAGTTTTCAGATGTTTGGAATTTTCTGTCAATATTGACAAAAAATTTTGAAATCTTTTTCTCTAGTAAACTTCAGGTGTGTCAGGATGCATCTTGCTTTCTTCATTGTTTTAATGGACAAAAATCTATTACTAACTTGGCTTCCAATGGATAAGAAAGTCCATCAGAATGAGTAGATTAATCTAAAAAGGAGGGGACAATTGAGATATAGAGAGAATCTATTAGGTAAATTTATAATTATTCTTTTAGTGTTCATTGGCTTTTGATCAGTCATTGCTGGAAGTTGTCATGAGAAAGAGAGTTAAATTGTAGTTGAATATGTATTTGCATCAACTTCTCATCAAGCCAGGATAAAGAATCCTAGTATTATAAATTTTTAGCAGAGTTTCATGATATGAACACATTTTATCCTTAAGAAAACTAGAGGGTCATGGGTAAGAACATCAACTGTGGTGAGGGACTACTTGGGTTTATCCTGGATTCAGATTTCCAGTTCATAAAATCTCTTCATGGATTGTTTGAGGGCTAAATGAATTAAAGCATTTAATTATATATAACAGTGCCTGGTACCTGGCAAATATTCAATTATTGTTAGCTACCCATTTTGTATTATTTGCTTTTTTTGAAAAATGTTGTTCAACAAGAAAGTGATGCATGGTTCAACAGAAACTGTAGATGAATATATATATTTTTTACTTTGAAAAGTAATATGAGACACACGACCATGTAAAAATTTTTCTTAACATGGAACTATAAAGGAAACCAGATGGTTCTGATGGACTTCTGTATTATAACTCAATTTAAAAGGAAACCAAAACAAACCACAGAGTTTATATATATTCTCATTCCCTTTTTGAGAACTGTTTTAAATAGCATAAAATGTAACATCTGTAATCTTTTTTTCTATACTTTGGATCAACTCCCTTGATCATTTATCAGGGAATATAATAATTCTGGATTGATGTCTAAGCTTTTTGGGACTAAAACCCTTAAATTAGTCCTAATTTTCAAATATTATTTTCTTATTTATTTAGAGAATAGGGATTCTACTTAACAATATAGAAATTTGTCAGTTACAAGTCAATATGTGGTTTAGCAATCTTATTGTTAGGAATTCACCAATATACACAAACATTTCATATTTAAACACACATGCATAGGATGTTCAATGCATCATTTTTAATAACAAATACTGAAAACAACTGAAGTGTTGACCAGTAGAGATTAATTAGATCAATTTTGGTACCTCTATACAGTAAAAAACTGCTGATCTATTAAAATAAGTGTGATAGACATTAATGTATTAACACAGAAATCATCACAAGTTTTATCATTCTAAAAAATGCAAGATGCAATAATGTCCACACAGTGATCCAGTAAGTCATACACAAATATGTGTATGTGCACATATAAAGGAAACATTTAGCAAAATAGCTCTAAGGATAGGTGTTTGGGATAAGAGGGGTTTTCACATTATGTTCAGTACCTCTTGATCTAGTAATTTATAATGTCATTGGTATTTGGTTGATGTCATAATGGGCCACCTTAATTTTCTTATATACTTCTGTATATTTGAAAATAGCAACACGTTCTAATTTAAGGTAACATATTGAACATCCCGATAAAAGAATCCATTTCCCTGAGTTCATATGTATTGTTTTGTACTCTTTTTCTTTTTTTAATCTATTGTAATTATGTACTTATTAATTTATATTCTCGTTTAAGCTATGAGTTTTTGCGGAGCTATGAGAATAAGCATAGCACCTGGTGTGAATAGAAGATATTTAACAAATATTGCTTATGTGATCAAAAATACATAACAAGAGCATAGATTTCAAAATAAAATAGACATGGAATTAAATTTTTGATCTTTACAATATCTAGTTGATAATTATGGGTATGATGCATAACTGCTGAATTATAAGGAAAGCAAAACTAACAATTTATCATATGGAACTTTAGTAATGATTATATGGTACACCATTTTTTTTTTTTAATTTTTTAAATGTTTATTTTTAAGAGGGAGAGAGAGATAGAATACAAGCAAGGGAGGGGAAGAGAAAGAGAGGGAGACACAGAATCTGAAACAGGCTCCAGGCTCTGAGCTGTCAGCACAGAGCCCGGGATGGGGCTTGAACCCAGGAATTGTGAGATCATGACCTGAACCGAAGCTGGACACTTAACCGAGTCACACAGGTGCCCCATACGCCATTTGTCTTTTAATGAAGAGTCTGGATGTTTTCTCCAGTGCTGTGTTTTCTTTTTTCATGTTTATTTATTTTGAGAGAGAGAGAACGTGTGCACATGAACGAGGGATGGGCAGATGGAGAGAGAGAATGAGAATCCCAAGCAGATTCTGCATTGTCTGCACAGAGCCTGACATGGGGCTCAGTCTCATAAACCACAAGATCATGACCTGAGCAGAAATAGAAAGTCTAACGCTTAACTGACTGAGCCACCCAGGCTCTCCATCATGCATCATTTTTAAAAAGAATGTCCCTGTGATCGTCTTATAGTAAGTTGTCAATAAAATTAAAATGTATTTCTTATTTCCCTTTTTTCTACTAATCATTTAGTAGTCCTCTATAAGCCATTACATTGTCCTTGCAAACATTTTAGCACATTTATGTTTTTATATCTAAGTAATTTCATGTTGGAATGAAATAGAAGTTTAAAAATCCAAAGATAAATTGACAGAGGATGTGGATGTTTTCCTCCTATCCACAGGCAACAGGGAATTGGCCATGGGAATTAATTTTTAAAAGATATTTTTATCAGACATTTTCTTCACTAATCATATATATATAAATATATACTTTAGCAGAAAAAAAATATGATATATCAACTTTGCTTCCAAAGGAGATCCAAGCAATGGCAGGTGATATGAGTAATTTGAGAGATCAGTACAAAAACCTTTACATATGACAATATATAATTCAGTTATAGAGATGCAAGTCATTTTTGTTAGTCTGAAAGAACTATAGTCATTTTTACTCTGCCATTAATTACTGTGGATTCCCCAAGTTTAAGGGTTAAGGAAACTGCCCTTCCAGAGACTTTGTTGTTGTTGTGCATGGGAGTGGGGGTCAGCTTGTCTTTGTTTCATGTTAAGTCATTCATTTGTGTTTAGGTTGGGCTCAGAATTTAAGCTTTAGCTATTAGCTAAGAGTTTTTTTTTTTTTTTTCAATGTAGAATTAAATCATGAATTTAGATTAATAGCCTCTTTGTAATATTGCCATTGCCCAGTGGACTAATTACAAAACCACAAGCAGTAGGAAAGATAAGAAAATGCAGTTACTCATATATTTGGAATGTTGACATTTGACATACAGCTCCAAAGTGGATGTTTACACAGTTAGCTGTCTTTAATATCCTTTTCCAATAGGTTATATATTATTTCTGACTTGAATGTCTCATCCTATATACAGCACACTAAACAAACAGCTGTTAACCTATGCATAATTAAACATATTTCACAAGGCATTTTAGATATTCTAAACATATCCATTCATTCATTTGCAGAGAATTGTGCCACTATTTGTTATTGGATTTGAGGAGGTCATCCGATCATAATGAAGTTCAATGAAATCTGAGGACTGGTTAGATAAGTCTTAACCAAAACCACTTGCTATCTATTGAAATATGTGGGGAAGCACAGATTGTATCATCATGAAATTGTCACACATGGTGCAACTCCATTTGCTAACAGTCACAGAGCGTGATACTTGGCATTTGAAACTCCAGCACAGTATTAAACTCATTATCATGTGAATTGATAATATCTAGTAGAGGATTTTTTAAAAATGTCTCATTGTTGGTTGTGATTTTTATTAAAGTCATCCAATGTTGATTTCTCAGTGTCAAGCAAACTATTGTTTCCTTCCTTTTTTAGATGTCTGTTCTATGGAATCACAAATAATAATTTTGGTCATTACTATTTCTGAGATCAGATCTTGTAATACTTATATATCTCAAGTTGTCTTCATGCAAGGTCATGGTTGGTGGCTGCAAAGGGCCAAAATGAAGCCAGCTGCACAGAGAAACTTTTCACACAGGTATGGTCTCATAGGCCTAAAAGACTGGGAATTGGCTTCAAAATCAGACCCAAATTAAAATCCCTACTCCGCTGCTTCTGAGTGGTTTGGAGAATATTAATTCACTATTCCCTCATTCTATCAGTCAGTGAATAACAAATATATGGTGGTAACGTTGAGGTCAACACCATTCTGGGCACTGGGAAGATAGCAATGGACTAGGCAAGGTGTGAAAAAACAAACAAGGACACATAACAAATATTAACTACAGTGAATCTCCAAATGGAAAACCTAAACGTGCACGGTTAGATGAAGCATGTCTAAATACAGGTGATGTCCAAGCTGAAGCCAAAAAATGAATTGGCACATTTGGAAATGGATTTCAGGGAACGAAGAGCAGAGCACCATGAACAGGCACAATAAGTGTGGGTTCCCACAGACTGACTTGTTCATTTGAGGAATTGAAATGAAGCCTGGTTGGCCTACATCATGTTGGTGGCATTGTGTGTGTGTGGCGGGGGGGGGGGGGGGGGGGGGGGGCAGTGGGCTGCCTGGAGAGGTCAACTGTGGCTAGATCCTGAAGGGGCTTGAGAGGAATGTCAGGATTTTAGACATTTTTCCTAAGAACATTGGTTAACCTTTCTAAATGCCAATTCATTCAGCTTAAATGAAGATAATGTTATCTAACTTATAAGGTCTTTATAAAAATTATATGAGATATATGTATATAATTTGCTTAGAAACAAGACCTGGCACATTACAAATAATTCATAATAATAGCTATGATTCATTTGCTAAGGGTTATTTCTAGATTTATTATTAAATAAGTCAATTTGTGGGTAGGCAAAGGAGGGCCTAGTGAACCGTAGCACAAGTAGATAATTTCCAGGAGATATCAACTTCAGAAAGAAAGTAAAAAGCAAGCAGGTATCATGGCTCCAAATTAGTGGGGCCTACAGCAATGGTTCTCAACTTGGGATGATTTTGCTTTCCATAGGACATTCGGCAATGTCTGGAGACATTATTGCTTGCCACAACTGGGGGTAGTGGGTAGAGACCAGGAATGCTGCTAACATCAATAGAGCTGAATTTGGAAACCCCACACATACAGCATGCTGGCTAGTTGGAATAGGGGCAGTTGCTGGCACTAGGTGCCAACAGTGAGTTCCTGTCTTTAAAGCCCTTTGTTACATGGTTGTCTGTATCTTTTGCCTTTGCTTCCTTCCTTTATACTGGAATACAAAGTAAACATCATATGGTGAACTGCATATAGAGTTTGCTTATTTTCAAAGCTGCTGGAACATATATACCTTCTCTAGTTAATCAGCTTAAGCAAACCTCTGCAGTGGGTGGTAATTGTAGCTGACAATAGCAATTGTGGATTTCTAAAGTACTGTGGAGAAACATGAAGATTATATGGGAGTGTCAAATCTGTGACTGAGGCGGGACAGTGTCAAACATCTGCAAAGAATATTGCCAGAACATCCAAATTAAGCAAAACCAGTTTTTTAAAAGAACATAAATTTAGCTTAATATGTAGAATCTCTAAAACATTAATGTAAGAAACTATTATGTAGACTAAAATGAGGGCTTATATAGTCAATAAATGTTATTGATTGTGCTATGAGCTTCTATATACAATCTCCTCAATTTCCTTAGAGACTTCTGTATTTATTTTTATTGCAATAGTACCTTAATTAGTTGCCAAGTAATATTAGTGGCTGGGAGTGCTCATGTTATTTATAATTTGTGATTTCAAGATTGAATAAGAACAAATGCTTCTGTAGTGTTTTATGTGTAAAATTTGGCAGGTTTATAATTTAAAAAAATTACAAGTGATTCATGTTAATTTACTTAAGCATTCCAAATTCATTTTAAATATAAACATTTGAAATTAGTAAATACATCCTAATAATGTATGCAAAAATCAGATATGTGTATATTAATTTTTTACGAGTATATTTTCATTTTGAATGAAGCACTTCCTTAAATGATGATTTCTAGAATCTATTAAATTCAAACTTTATTTTTCACAATGCATAGGTAACAAGAGTCCCAGATGAAAAAGGTATTCATATTTAGCAAATTTCATAGCTCAAATGAAAGTTAGGAAATATAAGTATAAATTTTAAAAGTTTAAAAACAATTACAGTTGAACCTTGAGCAAAATGGGGCTAAAGAGACCACCTCCCATGCAATCAAAAATACCTATATAAATTTGACTCCACCAAAACTTAATTACTGTGGCCTACTGTTGACCAGAAGGCTTACTGATAACATAAACAGTCAATTACCACATATTTTATTTGTTGTATGTATTATGTACCATATTCTTTCAATAAAGTAAGCTAGAGCAAAAGACAATATTAAGTAAATCACAAGGAAGAGAAAATACATTGACACATTTACACTACTGTACTATATTTATTGTAAAGAATCCACATATGAGTGGACTCACACAGTTTAAACCTCTGTTGTTCAAGGATTAACTATATTACATTTTAACCCACAATTCAGATGTAATAAAAACAACAAAATATAAGGGTGGGATATCTATGTAAAGGCCACAATATTGCTGGGGTAATATTGCAAAATACCAATCTAATAATGTCATTCCTCTACTGAACATCCTTTCATGGTTCCTCATTATTCTTAGTTAAAACAAACAAATGAACAAACAAACAAATACTTCCTAAAATAGCCTCGTGCCCAGTACTGTCTTTTTCTACTTCTCCAGTCCCCCTCACACCAGGTGGCTACTGCCACAGTATCTTTGCACATGCTATTGCCTTTTCCTGAAAGTCCCATTCTATTTACTCCCTTGTGCTATGCTTATACTTAATCACTCAGACAGAGTCAAATCTCTAGATAATAAGTACTGAAGGAACCTCAATCTCTCTTCTTATATTCCTATGACAGTGGTCAGTTTTCTATGTGTTTATGTGCTGATTTCATAGAGGGAGTAGAAAAGAATTGCAGCCATTTTTCTAATCAATTTATCACAGATTTAGAGGTTTTACCAGTCTTATTCCCCAGTCATTCCTTGTGATGATACATTTGTGGAAAAGATGAGGCCACAAAAGAAAAGAACAATAATTATAAATATGACTCATGTTTGTACAGGGTTTTATATTTTACTAAGCCTATTCTAAGTCTTATCCTCATTTGATCCTTGCAATAATCCCATGAGGCATGTACGAAAGTTATTTATTTAACAAATATATTTTAAGCATCTATTATGATGCTGAGTGCTGGGGATACAAATGTAAAAATAAGCAGCAATTTCACTCCCCCACCCTCAGGGAGATCCTCTTCTGAAAGGTGTGGGGAGGAAACACAAAAATAACAAACTATAATGGAGGGTAATTAGGGCTATCCACAGTGTAAGAAAAGATTGATGTGTGAATGAGAACAGGACATGGTTAATTCTTCCTGAGGAAAGTAAATAAGTAGGAAAAGCATTGCAAGCACAGAAACAACATGAATAAATAACACATGATAGATGGTTTGTGTTGCCCAGATTTCAGAGACGCAGAGAGATATTAGCAGAAGACCCAACTCAGTGTCCTCTACATTTCTCTGTGTTGACGCCATTTTCAGGCAGGCTCTCCTCTATTAGTAACAAACAGTTCCAATCTCGATCTCACATGTTGTTCTCTCAACATTTCCAATAAAAATCTCAGAATTGTGTCTCATGGATTTTATTTGGGTAAATCAAACACTTTACTCACAGGTTGGCAATGTTTTGATTGTCCATACCCGATTAAAAAGTCCACTTCAAAAGTCATATCTATATGAAGTGTATCCAAACCACAGGCCTTAAACCAGTGGTTCTCAGATTTTTGCACACATTAGACTCCTTTGGAGGGCCTGTTAGTACGCAAATGCTGGCTCGTACTCTGCAGAGTGTGTCTCATTCAGCAGGTCAAGGTTGCAGTTGTAACAAGTTTTCTGGAGAACCACTGCCTTTGAGAATTTGAAAGATAGTTTTTCATGAAAAGTCTGAGTGATGTGACCTAAAGATAGGGACTGGATTCCAAGCTAGCTAAAACCATAGAACTAATTCTTACTGTACAAATTTAGGAAGTCCATGATAACTGCTCTCATTTCAGTCATTTTCCCTTCTCTGTGACCCCTTCTATTTCATCTGCTTAGTAACCTCACGATTCTTTTCTGAGTTCACAAAGTTGCTTACCTTCAGGCAGATCTTTACTGTTATAAATCAAAACACGTTCTTTTTTTTCCTTTTCTCAGAAGATCCTGACCTGAAGATCTGATGACTGAATAACTATTAAAGTCACAGAACAGATCTAGAGTTCTTGGGTTAAGGACCTTCTTTTGTCTTTTATATGACCTTGGACATGTTGTTTAACATCTGTGTACCTCAAATTCTTCCTATGTAAAATGTCAGTAATAATAGTATCTAATAATAATAACACTGTCATAGGTTATTGGGAGAATTCAGTGAGCTAATATATGTAAAGTGCTTAGAACAGCTCCTGATACATACTTAAGGACTATATAAGCCTTAGCTCTTATTAAAATCATCCATTGTCAGTGGCATTAAATAATTAGACTGGATAGATTTTAGAAGAGAAAAGGTACTGAAACACTGACAGAATTTAATCCCTTCCTTTAACAGTCAATATGCATACCTACAGAGGATTAAATGATCTGGCCAAGGGTAAAGAGATGGTTAGTGGGATCGGAACTCATGCTTTCTTGTGCTGTTGCTACTACACCATATAATTCTGACTTTTTTCTAATGAAGCAGGACTTGTCATGGAAAGACCAGAGATTTCAGAATCATAGGAAAGTAGGTTGGAATTCCATTTTTCCCATGTTCAACCAAACAATTATGAGCAAATAAGGTATTCTTTTGAGCCCCTATTTTCTTTTTTTTTTAATAATAAAAACAGAAATCGTGTGTGTGTGTGTGTGTGAGAGAGAGAGAGAGAGAGAGAGAGTGAGAGAAAGAGAGAAAGAAGGGGGCAGGCCTATATACAGATTTGTGTATAAAGTCCTTAGCACAGTGCTTGGGGAAATGTCAGTTTGTTGGTGAATGTTTAATTCCTTTCTTCTTTTCTGTTTCTTACATAAGCCTATTGCGTCAAAGCAGGAACCTTTGTTTGTTATGTCAAGAGGATGACTAATGGGAGAAATTGTAGGTTGTATGTAGATTATACGAATGTGGCGGGGAAAATATTCTCCTGCAAGAGGGCTTTCAACACCCCACCAAGCGCTTTTGTCAACGATTATTCCCATTAGTTATGTACAGAACTATAATTAATAACCGTCATTTATGGAATGTGCCTGGCATTGTGCTAGTCTTTTACACGCAATAATCTTTGTATTTCTCATCATGACACTAGAAAGTTGGAACTACTGTGAGGCCAGTTTTGCTAGGGACAGTATTGTTACTGAAGTCTTTGACGCCCTCATGCAGCTTGGCTTATATATCTAAATTATTAGGACCTTTGTGCCATGTAAGAATTGAAAAAAAAGGCAGAAGGTAATGGTAGATCTTGACTGAAGTGACTGACATGCTATTTTGAAAATGAATTCAGAAGTAGTTTTTAGTGTAGCTTCATGTATGTCCATACTTCTTTATGGGAATGATATGGAAAAGGCTGAATATAATCATTCTGAAGATTGCGATGTGGGGATACCTCTCTTCATATGGCTCATTCTTTTTTATATACTGACATGTATCTGGCAGGGAAAATTGGCCTGTGCTATCCTGGGAACATGCTCTGTTATTTTCTTGCCTCTGGCTTTGCTGAAAGATTTTCTCCTCTTTCTAAATGCCTTTATCCATCTTCTCCATTTGCCTAAATCTGACAAATTCTTCACAATAGCTCAGTTGTCTTCCTTCATCAAGTCCTGCCCATATTATACTCTATTAATTACTGATTTCAGAGCTCTAATTTTCTAAATGTTTTTAAAAGTAGTTAATATAAAATTAAAATTTTTTGAAGTATAAATTTGAGAAATAAAATAGAGACAAACAAAACAAATAAAAACAATCAATTTCAGTTTCACCAATAAGAGGGAAGTTGTGCTTATAATCTGCATGCATGAATACGGGCACATGTAAAGTTACATATATATGTTTGAGAATTGTATAACTATTATTCTGTATTTTTCTCATCTATTGAACCTTGTGCTATAAAATAAAATGCTAAAATATCTTCCATCTACACATGTTAACATACTATATTCCATCTACACATTCACATAAGTTTTATTAGTTATAAGTCCTTTATAAGGCATTCCAAATGATTATGTAGTAGGGCATGATTAGTTTTCTGTCTACTTACTGATAAAAGATCTTGAACAAATTACTTATTCTGTTATTTTTTTGTGAAACAATATTTAACCTATAGGATTGTTTTGAGGTTTAGATAAAATGATGCAAATAAGATATGTAGTAGTATCTGGCACATAATAAGTTTTCAAAAATATTTGTCATTGGTATTATTTGCATTGTCTTTATTTATTTATTCATACAACATGTCAGCTATGTGTCCAGAAATATGGTAGGTCTAACTTAACTTCTAGGAGCTTAAAATCTGTTTAAGGTATTTTCACTAGATAACAATATTTCCACAATTGACAGAGGGATATGATGGATAAGCATGTGGCAAATTAGAACAGCCAAGACTTTAGTATTAAAAATGAGGTAGTGATATAAAAAATTGCAGAGAACAAGATTTCCTATATCTCAATGGAGATTCATAATGAGCTATCCAAACTTGTAACCTGCAACCTCAGGAATTTCCTTTTATCTTCCAGATTCTATAGTAAAAAAGCAAAAACTAAAATAGCTCTGTCACATCCAGCCACTGTCAATTAATGCCTGGAACTGAATTAACTGCGAGAAAACCAATTCAAGTAACACGAGACTCACCAGCTGTCAGGCAGGGTTAGTCTCCTTGGAGGGACCACATACATATCTTGTTGCCAAGGAAAACAGCCTATAACATCATCTTTTTTTTCAGGGCACGGGTAAATTCCTGCCTCGTCCATACAAAACCTTCAGACCTCTAAGAGGCCAGAGGGTACAGATTAAAATTCATGCCTAGCAGAAATAGCTTCTACCCTCCTCACTCTGCTCTTGTACACCGTATTCAAAAGAGGATCCCAAGGACTAAGCTATTGTCTCAGCTCTGCATTTGAACTCCATTCATGTACAAGCATAGAGCAGCTAGTGTTTTACAAAGGGCAGGGTGGTTCCATTTAAAGTACTTGGCATTATCAGAATTCCTTGCTTATACCCTTTTTATGGGAGCCACAAAATGTTTCTGTTACATTCTTTTTTACCTTAAGCCTTTGTTGTCAGGTTGGGAACACTGTTGAATTCTGTTAAACAATGGGAAATGGGTTTTTACAAACAACTCTGCGTGTGTGTGTGCGTGCGCGCGTGCATGTGTCCCAAAGACCTGAAAAGCAAAGGAGACTATTAAAAGAAAATCTGAAAGCAAATCTGTGGGTTACTGGGCCCATCTGGGTCTTTACTGACTGTGTTCCACTGGTTTATTTGACTGGAAACACCTGTTGTTTTCTCTGCAGAGCTGTTGGGAAAAGAAGGTGTACAGCCGGAGCTTACTGATTAGAACATGTGTCTGGTGCATGAACCTTGGTAAGTCGTAGTAAAGCAAGAGTGTAAATACTGGAGTATGCATTCTTTGTCAATTCCATGCTACTTTTGGAAAATTGTTGGCATTTGTTTTTTTGCATTTGGCACTATAGACTATTTTAATAATGTTTACACTCTTGTTCTGCTCCCTATCTCAACAAGCTGTTAAGAGAAGCCACATTTAAACAAGCATCCCTGAATCTTTTGCTGCTACTTGAAGAGGATAGCAGGCTGTTCCCTAGAACAGTCTGTAAAAGATCTTCTCCAAATAAACTACTTTAATGCTAAGCAAAATGCCACATATGTAAAATAGGTAATGCCGGATTATGTAAAATGCTTTTTTTTAAAGATGAGGGAAAAGGACTTAACATCAAATAAATCTGTCAGCATGGGGAGTTCCAGAAATAGTTTTTAAAGGTAGTTTGAACTGCTTAATATTGCAATTACTATTTATTTCTTCAAATTAGCCTCCATTATCTTATGAAAGGATCTTAAGAATAATTTATTTGACCCTTCAGGGGCTTGTGGCCATATTATAAAAAGATGTTTAAAGAGTGTTCTAAGAACCTTCTAAAACCTAATTTAATCTTTGTATCAAACATTTTTACTTACTGCTTATCCCCTTCCAAACACCCAACAATCCAAATTTCTCAAGGAATCCTTTTTCTGTATTAGTATTAATGCATTGGTACGCAGTAGGGAAATTAGCCTTGAGTTATATGTATCAAGAGAAACAACAAAGCAAATGTACTTTGTTCTTAGCAAGCTCACTTAATCTCTCAGATATATAAAGATGAATCAGAAAACAATATGAACCAGCTCATCTCCTTAACTGCAAACATAGAATGAATGTTGAAGTAAAAATGTATTTTAGACAGTACCCACTTTAGACACTTCCTTTTATATTTGAGAAAGAAACAGGTTCAGAATGCTAAAACAATTGACCCAAGGCCCACAAGAAGGTATTTGGCAGCAGCTAAATAATCCAATGGAGCTTTGTACCATATAATTTTGCCTTTAAAGATCAAAGGCTAATACTTATCATTTAAACCTCTATAACAATTTCTAGAATATATCATTATGAATTTATTTTGGGGGGAAGCTATACATTTAGACCTGTGTGGTGTCTATTTATAAGACAATTTTCTTGCAATATGCTTTTATATTTATGGTATTTACACATCTGTCTTCCATAATATTGTTATTTCTTAGAGTCTGTTTAGAACTTTGACCAATCAACATTCTATTTAGTAAGATATTGAATCCAAAGGTGCATTGAAACAATTCCAACTAAGATGTGCTTTAGGATCTAACGTAAGGCAGAAGCAGTTAAAATACTTGGCAACTGACTGAACTGCTGTGCTTGCCATGCATGAAATTCCTACAGATAAGACAAAGTGTGCTTTGGCAAGATATTTTTTTTTTAATCACTTCCTCAAAAAAAAAAAAAAAAAGAAAAAGGTTAAAAAAAAAAAAAATTGTTGACTGCTGTCCATGGTGCTAATTGAGAACTTCACTGGGGAATGGCACCTTGCATAGAGTCAGCTTGTGAAAAGCCTTTAACAGATACTGCTTTTAATCACTATAATTATGGCAGTGCCAGGCATTTTAAGATACTAGATTCAACACCCAGAGAGTTCTCCTCTAAGTCAAATGAATTAAGGGTATCTGCAATCATTTAAATAGACACATTTGAATTTCAGGTAATTTTTAGGGAGAAATAATGGCAAATGGACAGTGTTGAGTTATTCTTTAAAAAGACAGACTTAGCCTGTAAGCTCACGTGGTTTATTTTAGCAATTTCAGAGGCTGTGTACTCAACTTCTTGTGTGAATTGTGCTTTTATACCATCCCATTTGACAATTAAAATGGAAAAATGTGGAAAAAGCCATTGTTTGTTTTTTTCTATATTGCCATCAATGTGCACTGCACTGAACAATAGTCAGGGCATGGCAAACAAAGACTCTGCCCTGTGGAGCTTACAATCGAGCAGCATGACACAATGCAGAACAATACAATTCAGAACAAGCATGTGGTGATTAACAACCTTTCTAAGTGGCATTCTTTGTAGAATAGGAGGGATTTTTTCTTGTTTTTTTTTTTTTTTAATAAGTCAGTGGGTGGGGGTAGAGGACGCACATTAATTGAGAAGCAGTTTCATCTATAGGGACTTTGACAGAAGACACAAATCAACTTTGGGTGAATAGACCAAGGAGGAAAGGAGATTAGGAGGATGGTATGATCAGTAATTAAAGATTTCAGGGCAGGATATCTCTGCAGCGAATGGAGAACTGGGGAGTTCCTGGAAATAATGAGTATAGCCATATTATAAAGAAGAAAATAGGAACCAAGGTTTTTAATAAAGAAATAGTATCTAGTATCTCAGGAAATAAGATAGGTTTGAAAGTATCCATGGAGAACAGATAGGGATGGGTGTGTGTGGTATGTGCTTCAAAATTTGAAAATTTAATTGGACCATACAGAAATTCTGGCAGGCATTTGATAAATGAACTCTAAGTTGGTTATTAAAGAAGATATAGTGACATTTAGTTAAAATTATATGCGGAAAGGTCATGAATCCAGAGCAGTGGCTGTGTGGACTCAAACATATTTTGGAATGTAAATCCATTGTTCTGTTCTATGTATTATATATGCATGTATACAACAAGGTAGAGCAATTACTGGAAGCAAGAAGGTGTGTATTTTCACTCTAATAATAATGGTCAATATTAATTGAGTGCCTACTATAGCAAGGTACTATTATCAACATTGCTTACATTCTCTCCTTGATTCCTCACAGCAGCTCTGTGAGGTAAGTGTTATAATTGTTACAAATTCCATTCCACAGATGAACAAATTGAGGCAGAGACTAAGTAGCTTCTGAAAACAGATAGTCTGGCTTCAAAGTCAGTACTCTAAGCACTATGCATAAATGCCTTTCAAAATCCAGATTTCCATGCTCAAAAAAAAAAACACCCCCGTCAGGGAATCCTCCTGTATTTTTATGAAGGTTAGAGAACACTTATTTCTTTTGTATTTCTGTGATCCCATATATCATTTTCTGTGTACAGCTTGCATTCTGCTGAAATTCACTATATGAATCAGTAGATTAGGATGAATAAAATGACATTGTGTCAAGTATAATAGATTTAATATCTAAAATTCTAGATTAAATATTAAGAGATTAGAAACAATATTATGAATCCACTCAGCCCCCATGAAAGAACAGAGTAAAACTGGTAAATAGACCATGTAATAAAGTTTGAGCTTCTAGAAAATATTTGCATTTATCTTAGCTTCATTACAGAAGGCCCCAAAGTAGCTATGGCAGCCTAAATTCACCAGTTTCATATCCAAATAAATTGTAGCTAAATGAAGACCTTAAGTAGCTTTCCTATTGTCTATCCCAAATGTAGCAATATCACAGGTGTTTCTTACTATGCAAAGATCCCTTATCTTTCTATTTTTTGTGTCTTTGTCACACCCAAGCTATCTCTTTATCCAAGGAGCCTTCAAAAAATTCTTGATTGTGAATTATTTTAGGTGATATTTATTTTAAATTTTTTAAATGTTTTTATTTATTTTTGGGACAGAGTGAGACAGAGCATGAGCAGGGGAGGGACAGAGAGAGGGGGAGACACAGAATCTGAAGCGGGCTCCAGGCTCTGAGCTGTCAGCACAGAGCCCAATGCGGGCTCGAACTCACAGAGTGTGAGATCATGACCTGAGCTGAAGTCGGAGACTCAACCGACTGAGACACCCAGGCGCTCTGGTGATATTTTATTTTAAAATACAGATATTTATTTTAAAATACAATACTAGAGCACCTTTTGTTTCAGATTGGAGGAGATGAAAACCAACTGCCATGGGAAACTTCTGCTATGCGGTTATTATGAAAATCCTAAAGGAAATGAGACTACTAGTTTAAGAACAGGAGAGCAAAATGCCAAGGACATTTAAGTAGCTTCTTTTCTTACTAAATGTAAGCTTGCATGATATCTTTGTTCCTTGAGCTTGAATAACAATTTTTCTTCTTGTCTTCTCAACTCCTAACAAGTGGTTCACCAAATAAACAAATAGGAATGGAGAACACAACACATTTTTTTTAAATGCTCTATTTGCACATGATTTTCTAAAATCCTAAAATGATTTTAAGCAGATATACATTTAACTTTTAACTGTAGTAATGTAGGCTAGAATTAATATAAGGAAAGAAAAAAGGCTAAACATTATGTTTTGCTTCAACTGATAGAGATTCAAATGTGAAAGGCCTAGGGTGATCGAAACTTATTGGCAAGCACTACTATCAATTTTTAGATCTTTCTTGGTTTCATTCTTCTTGTTTCTCCATCCTGTTTATTACTTCTGTCTCATAATTAAAAAGTTCATCAGATCTTTCCTAAATTTAACTGTAACAATAAAACTACCATGTCTCATTCCATGTAACTGTGGAGTCTTTGTCCCTTCAAACCTAAAATTCTCAGGAAAAGGGTCTGCATTTCCTATTTGCAATACATTCCTTTAGTTCCTGGTATAGAGGTCTGCCCTATCACTCAACTGAAATATCTCTTGCAAATACAATTAGTGATTCCTTTTTTTGCCTTTTATTTTTCCTAAATTGAGATATAATTTATTTGAGTGAAAAAGCAGAGACATCTAAATATTTTTTAAAAATGTGCACAATATATAAATCACAGATCTATATAGATATAGTAAACGTGCATAATTCCAGAACATTCGCTATACCACCTTACAGATGCAATGAAATAAATCAGAATGGTTATTCTCTCTGGGGGGATAAACAATGAATTTTAATTTCTTTCACTATAGATTACTTTTTCCTGTTATAGAACTTAAAATAAATGGGATCATACAGTGTGTACTCTTTTGTATCTGGTTTCTTTCATTTAAAAATATTTTGGAATTAAAGTGGCAGCAGAAGTTCATTCTGTTTTACTATTAGGTTCTTTTTATCAAATGAGCATACCTCAAAATCCATTCCCTTGTTTTTGTATATTTGGATTGTTTCCAGTTTGGGCCCATTATGAGTAAAGTTGTTTTGAGCATTCTTGCACATTTATTTGTGAACATGTTTTCATTTCTCTTGGTTAAATGCCTAGAAGCAGGATTGCTAATTCATAGGGTAAATCTATGTTTAATTTTATGAGAAACCTCCAATTTTCCAAGTACATGTACATTTTACATTCCTACCAACAATGAATAAAAGCCTACTTACTCCATATACTTACCAACATTAGGCATTTTCAGTCTTTGTGATTTTGACTCTTCTAGCATGTAGGTATAATATCTCCATGTGATTTTAATTGGCATTTTCCTAATGACTAAGGATGTTGAGCCCTTTTTTCTTGATTTTATTGTTCAATTGTGAAGTGTTTATTCAAGTATTTTCCCATTTTTATTGAGTTGACTTATTATTATTATTATTATTATTTGCTTGTAGGAAACCCCTACCTCATACCACATACATAAATTAAACCACAATGGAGTGTAAAGTGAAACATCCAAGTTCCCCAAACTGCAAACTTTTGGAAGAAAACTTAGGGAAGAAGCTTCACAACATAGGCAGAGATTTCTTAGAAGGGACAGAGAAAGAACTATCCATATAATAAAATATTGCTATATTAGATTTCATAAAAATTAAAACCTTATGCTCATCAATAGTCACCATTAAGAAAATGAATAGGCAAACCACAGACTGAGAGAAAATATTCACAATGCATATATCTGACAAGTTCTTGTAGGAAGAATATATAAATAACTAATGATCTTTTAATTATTAAATATATGGGCTTTTCATTTATTTTATGGCTTATTTTTCACATCATTTGGTCTGGTTTGACCACCCACTTCTTGAAAATTTATTCATCTTAGTTGTTGTTTTCCTTATTTGTTCATTTTGTTCTCACTACTTCATCTATTTTGGTCATTTTAACTGCTTCTTTTGGAATTTTCTTCTGATGTGTTATCCAAGATCTTTTTTATTATTATAATTTTACTTTTTGGGAAAAAGAAGCCAGTCTAATTTTTTTCCCTCAGTGGTCCAAATTCTTGCTACTCACAGTGTGATCTGTCAACCTGCTGCACCAGCATCTGTGAGCTCTTTAGACTTGCAGAACCTCTACAACTGACCCACTACATCAAATCTGCATTTTAACAAGATCCCCAGGTGATTCCTATATACACATATTAAAGCTTGAGAAGTAGTATTGTAACTTATATCTATGGTTTCAACTGTCTCCTCTGCTGATAGTTCTTACATATTTAGTACATGCCATTATAATGTGGTCCAGATTTATATCTCAGCGTGTTGAGTATCTCCAGATGGCTGATATTTAAGTAGGTATGTAAAACACAATATGTTCAAAAATAAACTCATTATCTTTCCCTTCTTTTATTTCTATATTTCAGTTAATGGAGAGGTGATCAAATAATTTTTATCTTATAATACTAATTACTATAATATTTGTTTAAATAAAGACATCTTACATAAAACTAAAATGGTGTTGCACTACTCAGTTCTTAATTCCATGTGGCTTGGAAGGTACAGACTGAGTTATTATGGAAAGAAAAGAATAAATGGCAGAAAAATTAATAATTATAGTAAAAATAATAAAAATAAATGGGGATAACATATATTAATTTCCTAGAAGAAAGATGATTATTTATGATCTTTCATCTTAAATAATTTTTGACGTCAACACTTAAACACCTTTTCCTTTATGCAGCTAATACATCAATTCATTTACAGGGAGGAATATAAAATGCAATGGATTTTGCAAATGCCTGTTGTATGATTTCAGAATATCAACAGTATTTTTATCCTATCAAAACATATCCATCAACAAAAACTAAAAATAAAAGTTATGTTTTTATTCAGTTACTCCCAGGCACCCAGAAAACAAGCTGTTAGATGAGAGGAGTAAATGCAAAAGGTTTGATTTATATTATGTAAAGACTATAAATTAATATTGAATTGCTAGTATTGAATTGCACATATCCCATAGGTACTGAGTCTGATGACAGTTAAATTTTTAGTGAAAATACTTCATTTTATCTCAAATGTCAGAACATCTTGATAATCATGTCGCACAAAGGAATTTTCCTCCCCATTTCTCTTCGGTGAAGATCCAAATTCATGCATTCTACTTTGACCAAGAAAGAATTTTCAAGTGACATTTTATACCACTGATAGCTCTGTCAAAAGTGTGGAGGGGGGAGATAATTAACACCATACTTTAGCCTGATTCTCAGCTAAATTCACAGCATAAAATATCCATAAGCATGACGGAAAGATGGTGGTTTCTCCATTGTGTTTAGGTTATAATAATGCCATCAGATAACAGTTATAGAGAACTTCTCTGTACCTCACATCATGATCATTATTTCATCAAATTCATACAACAGTCCTATGGCATTTTGAAAGTTATAGTGACTTTCTTAAGTTCTCATAGTTAGAGAAACCCTACTCAGGATTGCTGGCTAATTCCAAAGTCAATGTTATTAACCACTCCAACTTAAAGGGATAGAAATTTATCTTCATCTTTTTCTTTCACTTCTCCTATTTGGAGAAATAATAAAAAAGAGGAAAATCTATCCCCTCTGCACCTCTGGAGGGTAAATTTTCTGCTCTGTGGAGTCAGAAGGAGAGAATCAGTCAGAGAAATAATAAAAATGATGACAACTGTGCCAGTTCTATGGAGGAGAGGAAAATGAATCACTTCATGGCATCAGGGTGCATTTGGAAAGTAGGACTTTGAGTAATCCTAGGAAGAAGCTTTATTTCTGAGCAATGTGGGATCCTCTCTCATGGCACAACATGAGGCCAAAAAGTACCCACTCATTCCTAATAGGGGCAAACATCCGCACACCTCTCTCTCTCTCACTCTCTCTCCTTTCTCTCTCTCTCCTTTCTCTCGGCTTCAATGTTAGTATGGACCCCAAACTTAGTACTTGTACGACTAGACACATGAGTGTTTCCAGGTGAGAAAACGAATTTTTCACACATTGCTGGAATCCTAACCCTGAGCAGACACAGCATTCTCCCAGCATATAGGTTTTCTGAGTGAAATCAGTGCTGCTGACAGGATCCACATTTTCAATCTATATTCATCCACACAGCATCATATCTTCTTGGGGAGGGCATTGTCATACAGTTGAAGCTAATGTTCTGTCAGACTTTTATCTTGCTAGTCTATCATTACAATCCCAACTGAACCAGAAGGCCTCAGGGGTTTTCTGTTGCTCTCAGTCAATCAGTATGGCAGTTACCAACACACTGATCCAAAGGAGGCAGTCACTGCATGGAATTTCCACATTTGGCATCTTTTCTTCTTCCTACATAAGAAAGCTGGAATAATTAATTGGAAACTACTGAAAAGCATTAGGTTTGAAGTATTTGGCCGGGCTATGAGTTTCAATTAACATTTGTAAATTTCTAGCCTTCTCTCTAGCTGTTATATATATATTAAAATAAAACTGCTGCTAAAATTTAAAGTTCGGGAAAAGCTTTTCAAACTGTACACTGTTAACTGCATCTTCTTAAGGAGGTAGTATTTAGATTTTGAGAGGGAAAACGACTCTAATAATGTTAAATGCATATGGGACTATTTAAAAATACGTATTTTATATTATAATATGTACATTTCTGCATAACCGGGAGCTTCCCTTTCATTGCTCTTTTAAAATTTTTTGTGGGAATTATTCCAGATATATTATATATTTCCTGCCTTTTTAAACATAATACATTGAACATAATTTAACCTTATTCTAGAGAGCTCAGAACATCATTATAAATATGCCTTATTGTGTTATGGGATAGTGATGCTGTGTTGGATTCTATATAATGTAGTAAGTCAGGTCTTCCTATAGGCAAATTAATTTCTTTCTATCTTCAATTAATTAAATCTCTACATATGGTTATCAAGTTCCAATTATTTGCCAAATGCTATGTTCAATAAACATCAATAAACCAAAATAGACACTATCTTTGTCTTCTTGAATTTAGTCTAGACTGAAGTGGGTATAGATAGAATAAATACATGCAAAATATATGTAATTCAAATATAATAAATGCCAAGAAGATAAAGAACAGGATGTCATTATAGAGAGGAGCAGAGTTATCTAATTAGGTTAAAGAGTTAGGGAAAGATTCTGAGGAAGTAAAGTTTTTCCAATGATATTTTTAAAATTAGGAATTAGCTGGAGGAAAGGAATAGCTTGTACAAAGGGCTTAAGGTGGGAAAGACCTCAGAAAACCCAAAGCCTGGATGAAAGGTTCAAATTGCTATAGCACATTATGGGAGTGGGGTTTCAGAAGGATATCACGCTCTCTAAATGTTTTAAGAGAAAGAACTTCTAATTACTTCCCAATAAATTATTTTAAAATTTAGGGGGGAAAAGCTACAGAGTTCAGGACAATTTGATACAAAAAGAACTAAGTATTCTTAAGCATTAATGAGGATTTAGGTCAAATGCAGATATAATCCACAGGTTACCTTTATGTTTGTTATTCATCATCAAATTTTCCCTTAAGTTAATTGAGGATTCCCTATAGAAATTAAAATGAGTCTGACAAGGGATAAAACAAACAAAATGATTTATGCCAGTTTAAGCCCCCAAGTCATTGTTTCTCAGATTCCCACCTCATTAGACCTCAGGAATTTCTATAAAGGGATTATTAAACAAATGAATTGTTATTTTAGTTCCTGTAGCACATTGCTGATGTGAAAACAGTTTATATGTAAAGCAAAGTAAGTTATGGTAAATTCGCATAAGGTTTAGTATTTTAAAAGCCAGCAAATCTCAGAATAATGGAAGTGTCTCTGGATTATTATTAAAATAAAGAATAAGATGAATAAGATGACTTCCTCAAAGAACTTCCATGCTTTATTTTATTATACCATACCATAGAAACAATTTTCTTCTTGAAAAAAAATGATTAAAACAAAAATATATTATGTTTATCATTCATTTGAAATACCAATACTTAAATAAGCATGTAGAAAATATTTTACTTCCTGGGAATTGATTTTCTGTTGACCTAAAAAAAAAAAAAGAAAGAAAGAAAGAAAGAAAAGAGAGAGAGAGATTCTTAAGATTCATGGACTGGTTCTTAAATTCATTGTAAGCATTGAAATTCATTAGCCCATTAATGACATTCAGTATGTGTTATACATAATATACCCATAAAATTGATCATTAAAACTCAGAGCAATAGAATTTCATACTAGAATGTATGTGTACTCAAGACAAAACTAATTCTAGTGCTTGCTAATACCAGCATTATTAGAAAACCTTTTCCTTGTTTTACTTTTTAAAGTAATTAGAAATTTGCTTAAAAATCCCCACTGACATGAAATGTTAATATTGGTGCAATTAATGAAATGCTAATATTTATGAATTAATTGGCAAAAATCTTGATGAAAGGAAGCTAACAAAAATCATTTATGCAGAATCTACCAGAGGACAAGATTTGTCCTTGGTGACTTGCTCATTTTGCTTTCAGATTATTAGTTAGTAAAATAGTCAGTGATATTTCAGCAAATTCTTAGTTGAAAGAGTTCTCTAAGACAAAGTTAACAAGCTAGTTTTTAACATAATATGTTAATTGAAAATATTGGAGGTGATATTTCTCAGCCACTAACTTAGATATGCAGGAAAATAATGTAATTCTTGTTTTCTATGACTTTCTATCTTGAGCTTCCATTCTTCTTGATGGTCAAACATATATAGTATTAGTGTGCTCCATGTCGCCTCAAGCTATTTTAGAATTAAACTAATAAATACTGTATTTACTGTGCTCTACTCTTACCAGCATTGCCTCTAGATGCACCTGATTTTCTGGAGTCATATCAGTATTTGTTCAGCTTCCTTGTTTCAACCTATGTTCTATTCACAGTGACATATTGTTGTCTTTTTTGGCATCTTAGCATCACATCTGAAATTGCTCCCTATCTTCCAGCTCTTAGTGTCACAGTGTCACCATGTTTGGTTCCAGAAGAAAACAAATAGCAGCCCCCCTGCCATGTTACATGGGCTGGGGCTAATTTGTTTAGGCATGCTCTATCCTCCCAAACTATCTTGGTTCTAAAAACTCACAGCAGGGTTGGGTGCCTACTAGGGCATATAGGCCCAGATCCTGCCTAGTGTCAGTGATCCTACAGTCTTAGAGGAGTCATAGCTGAGGTAACCATCTTGGCAAATATTGTCACAATTTTTTTTTTTTTATTTTTCTTTGTGCTGCCTGGATATCAGCCTTTGTACACTAATAAATCACAAACTGACACTATTTTTTTCTGGCCCCACCACAGAAACTTCTTTTGGGGGATTGATATAGCCTTCTGAAGGTTTAGGCCTTTTGCTGATGCCAAAAGGCCAAATAGCAACTTGGCCACCACTTCACATTGTGTTGTTATTATATACTTTCTTTGTCATTGTAAAACTTGAGACTAAATGTAACTTAGGAATTTATTGATGAAAGCCTATAAAAAGGGAGGAAGGAAGGAGGGAATAACATTCACTTGTGATAAAAAAATAGGCCTTTTTACAAAGGCTTTAACATAAACCCCATCCCCCAAAACATCATTAAATTTGGGGATAGCCAGGGTAAAAAAAAATAGAGAAAGATGTCTCCTATCTCTACTTCTTTCTTAAAAACACACTTCCTTTTTTGCAGTGTCCCATGTGTTTAGTTCCAGCTTTAGATGTTGAAAACCTTGTTCTTTAGAATCTTTCTCTGTAGAGTCAACCAATTTATAGCCATGAGTCAAATGTAGATTTCAGCAAGGTCCTCTAAAAATAAACTCTTATCACAAATGTACCCAAGTTATTTTGAGGTACAAAGCAAGTCAGTGGTGAAAACTATTTGTGTCAGGCTGGCTACTGTGTGATCACTCCCATGGATGTGGGTTGGGCCATGTCGCAATTAACAGGTAAGATGAAGAGAATTTGGGAGAATTTGCAAGAAAGTTAATTACTCAGACAAGGGATTCCTGTGAAGAATAGAATTGGCACAAATAGACCTGGGATGTGGTGAGTATGGCAGAAGGAGTGGGTTGCACCTTTGTTGTAAGACTAGGGAATTTGCTAGACTTAGGTTGACAATTTTCAAGGTCTCTTTTAATGTTCCACAGAGGCCAAAGGAAGGGGCATGCACCAGCTTTCCTATCAGCTTGTTTAGATCCGAGGCTTGGGGCACCTGGGTGGCTCAGTCGGTTAAGCGTCCGACTTCAGCTCAGGTCACGATCTCGTGGTCCGTGGGTCCGAGCCCCGCATAGGGCTCTGGGCTGATGGCTCACAGCCTGGAGCCTGCTTCTGATTATGTGTCTCCCTCTCTCTCTGCCCCTCCCCCGTTCATGCTCTGTCTCTCTCTGTCTCAAATAAACGTTAGATCTGAGGCTAGGAGGGAAGGAGAAACTAAGGCTTATAAAATGTTAGTGATTCAACATCAAAAAATGGGTTCAAACTCTACTGCACTGGTCTTTCCCTGCTGTATGAGAATGCCCTGGTTCCCCTAACTCTAGCAACCAAAGGCAGCTTCCTCCCAGAACAAATGAAGATAAAGCAAAAATTGCTAAGAGAGCAGGCTGACTAAACCAATTAGGGAAACAAAAATTAAGAATGCCAAGGTCTGGTTCCTTCTTTCCTTTTGTACCTATTTCCTGAGGCAAACGTGGGATTATATAAGAGCAGTGGCATGCTAGAACCTTGTGACCCTCCAATATATATTTTCTAAAGGGCTAGAAATTGTAGAGTATAAAAAGTTCTTTTATTCTAAGATTATTCTTCTAAGATTCTGCTAATAGAGTGATAATATTTGTAGGACAGAAACAAATATAAACACTACAATAGATTTCAAATTCAGGCCTCCAAGTATGTTTTTCTTTTTTCTTTTCCTTCCTTCCTTCTTTTTTTCAATGAGTAAGTTCCTATCTATGTATCAAACCAAGTCCTTTTTCAGGTGCTGGGGTCTGTTAGTAAGCCAGAGAAATCAACTGTCCTTATAGAGTTTGTTTTTTATGGGTGGTGACACAATTTCTTTTTAAAAAAGAAAAACAAAACAAAACAAACAAAAAACAACAACAAAACAAAACCTATAACTTCAGACCTATTGAGTTCTGTGAAGGATATTGAGTGCCTAACCTAGCCTGAGTGCAAAGGAAGGCCGCCCTTGGGATTGATGGTTAGCCTGAAACCCAAAGTACCAGCTCAGAAAGTCTTTGAAGAAGACTGGGTGCAGAAGTTTCCATTTTCTAATTTTCTAATTTTAGTGGTTATCCAGCATTATATTTAATTGGCCAGATAGAAATAGGGCAAAAATTGAAATGGGCCTCTCTGCCTCTGTAATGAATTAAATAGTTTTCCATAGCATTAGCTGTAAACGACACTACTGAACTGACAATTTCTTCCTTGTTTGGGCTTTATTTAAACTTCTGAATGGCATTGAGAGGTTATTAGAGATTAATCTTCAATTAGGTATTCTGATAGCCCAAGAAATTGTCCAAGGGTCCCTCTGGCCATAGTTTTTTTTAGCATTAAAGAGATATTGAATTAATAATATTTTGCCATCTCTCCAGACCTTTAAACTCCTGTGACTGATGTCCAATCATTTAGCCCACTTAAATAGAATGTCACACTGTGAGTCTTCCATTCTGAATAGGTCACCATAGGCTAGTGCTCATTAGTGTTGAGTGTCCATTTCAGAAGCTGCAACAGCCACTCAACCCCCATGTTTTAAGAAAATAAGTAGAAAATTATTTTGTCACAAATGGAAGGTTATGAAGACAATGCCATATGTCAGTACTATTGTGACTGAAAAATGTCATCTAGGCTCTATAGTGCTGTATAATGCTCCAACCTAAAGCCATAAAATAAGATTGGGTTAGTGAGTGAGGCTCATGGCAAAGTTCCCAGACCTATCCAGAGAGTTGTGGACTGCACAGCATAGTGTTCAAAGCCCAGTGTCGAAAGCAGAAGGGGCTGGACAAGACAGTTTTGATTTATGTGCGATTCTCATCCACCAAACAAGACTTGAAGGAATTAATCAAGCACTTGCAGTGAAAATTTAAAGAGAAACTTTGGGAACGAATAACCTGAGAAGAATCTCCCTTGTTCTGTTACCCTGAAAAGTTAAGGGTTTCTTTTCATTCTCTTTTACAATTTTTTTAAAGCTTACATCTTTATTAGACTATGAGAACATATATTATCACTTAGGAACTTATTTTTTAATTAACTTTTCCCTTTCTTTACCTCGTTTCTGTAACTCCATTACATATACAGACTTTGTGCACTTTACTCATAATAAGACTCCTAAAGGTATAAATTAGTGGGCTTGACAAATTATAATTTCAAAACTGGGAATTTTTAAGGAAGAAAGATATGGTGAAAAGGACACATTAATTAGTTTGGATTATATTACTTTGTACACTTCTATTGTTTTTGACTCCCAGCATTGCTTCCTTCTTTTTAAATTTTTTTAATGTTTATTTATTTTTGAAAGAAAGAGAGACAAAGCAAGCAAGGGAGTGGGAGAGAGAGAGAGGGAGGGAGGGAGAGAGAGAGAGAGAGAGAGAGAGAGAGAGAGAGAGAATGAATCCAAAGCAGGACCCAGGCTCCGAGCTGTCAGCACAGAGTACAACATGGGGCTCAAACCCATGAACCATGAGATGATGACCTGAGATAAAGTTAGACTCTTAACCGACTGAGCCACCCAGAGGTCCCAAGCATTGCTTCCTTCTTGTAGGAGTTCTTCAATTTGATTTTCCTTTAGGCAATTACATCCTTTCCTCATTCCCACTTGTGTGCAGTTTTGTAGAATTGTCAGTGGAGATAACTCACCTTCCAGAGTGAAGGGTGGATAAACATGTGACCCAAATTACACCAAGAAATTATTCTCTTACATCTATATTTAGAAGGGATGTATAAGAGAGGGAAAATGGTTGTCTCTGATTCATCCCTATATAGAAAATTAAATAATTCTTATTAGTTTCTTCTTCCTTACATTACTGAAGCTGCCCTGTATGTAACCTATACTTACTAAGATCTGGTTGTAATGGATTCCTTCATTTTGGAAGCTATTCTATTTATTTATAATACATTCATGTTTAAGCAAAAGTAATTCTTTGGGTTGTAGTCTAAGAACATGAACTGATACTATGATATCAAAACCTTCATTCAACCAGATAACTAAAGAAATAATTACTTGGCCAAAGACATTAAGAATATAATAAATATATCTGATTGTGTTATAAGGGAATAGCATGTGTTGGGGGGCTTGGGGCATTGAGAACAACTAGTGTGGACCTTGAATTTGGGAGACCTTAAATTCTAGACTCTGTAATTTGCTGTGATATAGTACAAAAGAACAGAAAAAAGGGAAAACCCAATTTCTAGACTGTGTCCATGACATCTATGGCGTTATACCTTGATATCTGTGAGTTGCACTTATCTTATCTCTGAGGTCATGGAAATGGGCTGGGTTATCTGAAGATTCTGTTTAGCTCTATAATTGTGTAACTATGTATTTTTTTATTTTTTTTAATGTTTATTTATTTTTGAGACAGAGAGAGACAGAGCATGAATAGGGGAGGGTCAGAGAGAGAGGGAGACACAGAATCTGAAACAGGCTCCAGGCTCTGAGCTGTCAGCACAGAGCCCGACGCGGGGCTCAAACTCACCAACCAGGAGATCATGACCTGGGCTGAAGTCAGACGCTCAACCTACTGAGCCACCCAGACACCCCTGTAACTATGTATTTTTATTCTTTAAGCCATGGTGAAATGTTGGAAGTTTCTGAGCAGAAGGATGACATAGTAAAAACCACATTTTAGGATCAATTATAAAAATGACATTTGTGTAGTCAAAAATGAAATAGAATATCTGAATTATTCTTTACTTATTAGTTTTAAGACAGGTTTGTGAAATGCTGACCTTTACAGCAAGAAAACTACTTAGGATTAGTAGTTAAAGTCCAAGGCCAGTCAGTGAAGGGAAATCCCGATCTAACTTATTAGGTACAAGTTTTATCTGGGGTAAGGAAAATTCATTTAGGAAAAGCAATGCTAGTGAAAATGAAAAAAACAGCAAGAAACTTTAACAAATTCTCTAAGAGGATATTTATCACTCAAATTAACAACTGCCTAATAAGCAAAAGTAAATTTATTTTGATTATTTGAAACAATTTTAAATTGAGCTTATAACTGACTGTGTTGGAATGTTGAAAAGATATTTATTCATTTATTTATTTATTGTAAGATTATTTATTTTGAGAGAGACAGAGGCAGCCTGAGTGGGAGAGGAGCAGAGAGAGAGAGAGAGAGAGAGAGAGAGATTCCCAAACAGGTTCTTCACTGTCAGCACAGAGTCCAATGTGGGGCTCAAACTTATGAATCATTAGATCATGACCCGAGCTGAAATGGAGTCAGACACTTAACCAACTGAGCCACCCAGGCATCTGAAAGGAAAGTTTTTAAAATTCAAGCATACATCTGATCTCGAAGCCTCTCACCAATACGTTTAAAAAAATGCATGTGTATAAAATATGCAGAAAAAACCCACAGAAAAAACAAAACAATGAATTATTATAAAACCAACATCCATGTGACTATCACTCAGATCAACAAACAGGTCATGAGCTATACCCTGGAAGTTCTTTCTACCTTCTTCTTCCTCATCTCCAAGGGAGACATTATCCTGACGTTTATTGTAATCACTCCTTTGGTTGTACCATGTTTTTTCATGTAATCATAACTTATTTTTGCCTATTTTTGGGGGGGTTTTGTACTAACAGAAATATATGGAAAGTCTTTTACTGTGCTTGACTTCTTTCACTTAAGGTTATCATTGTGAGATACATCTGTGTTGTGGGAAGCTGTATCTCAATCAATTCAGGTGCAGTATAGTATTACATCATGGATATGCTGAAATTTATCTATTATTATATTAATGGGTGTTGGAGCTGTTTACCCTATTGACTCTAAATCATAGTACTATCAACATCCACATACATGTTTCTTTTAAGCTCATGTACTTGCATTTCTACTGGGAAATTTTTAAAGGGTGGATTTCCATATAACATAACTATGGGTTAAAACTATATAACTATGGGTTATATGTATGTTGCATGTATGTTCAACTTTAGGAGATAACATATTTTCTAAAGATATTTTAGCAAGTTATACTCCAACCATCACTGAATGAGAGTTTTCATTGATATGCTTATTTGACCCTTGCATATAGTTAGTATTTTTAATTTTAGCTATTTTTATGCTTGTGAAGTGTTTTTTCATTGCGATTTTAATTTGCACCTCCCTAATTAATAAGAGGTTGAGTACGTTTTTTTTTTAAGTTTATTCCCACTTTTATATCCTCTTTTGTGAAATGCCAGTTCAAGTCTAATTTCCTATGTCTTTGGTTGATAATTTTCATTATTTTTGGGAGGTTCAAAGTTTTATCTGCTCAAATATGATGGCTGTCTTTTTCTCATTCTTAGTTTTCTAGATCTTCTTACTGTAAATTTCATGGTTGTTGTTCTCCTCTTTGTACTTTCCTTCTTTGTCTCTCTGCTTCATTCATTATTCTGAGTTATCATTCAGTTCACTAATTCTTTTGTCACTTATGTTTAGCCTGTGCTAATCCCATCTGCTGAGTTCTTAATTTCAATTATTTTATTTTTATGTTCTAAAATTTCCACTATTTTTTTAAATTTCTATGTCAATATTCTGCTAGTAGTCTTTTATTCTGTTTGAACATATAGAGTGGTTACTTTTAAATTCTGTGTGGCTACTCTAGTATCTGGACCATGAGTAGATCTGCTTTTATTTTTTAATATTTCTGCTGATTTGGATCATGTAATTTTGGATCATGTACCTGGTTATTTTTTTTTCAATTTTATTGGGCATTGTTTTTATAAAATTATTTGTAGAAATAATTTGAGGTCTCTAATATCATCTTCTTTCAGATAGGATATAGGTTTTCTTCCTAACCTGGGAAATGTTGGCTTTAGCTTATTTGGAGATGAGCTACAAGTACCTGAAGGGGTCAATTTTTTTATTAAGTTTATTAATTTATTTTGAGACAGACCGAGATGGCACAAGCAGGGGGAGGTGCAGAAAGGTGGGGGGGCGGGGGAGAGATAGAGAGAGAGAATCCCAAGCAGACTCCACACTGCCAACACAGAGCCAGATGTGAGGCTCGAGCCCACAAAACTGTGAGATCATGCCCTGAGCCGAAACCAAGAGTCGGACGCTCAACCAACTGAACTACCCAGGTATCCCTGCCTATTTCTCTTTTAAACCTATTCCCAAGATGTAGTATTTCAGTATCCTCCTCAAAACAAGGGAGATTCCTTAGGTTTCCTTTACCTGGAAGCTTAGATATTAATATCCATCCATCCACTTAACCCAACAAGGCTGCAAAAACAATGATCAGCAAACAAGTAAGAAAAAAAAAAAAAAAAGGTGGCCTCAAATTCCAACCTAACCTCCCTGAACCTTTATCTTCCTGGCCCAGTAATTATTTATTATTTTATTAGGCCTTGCATTTGCTTGAGCAGTTTTTAAATATACACAGAGATGTTAAATATTATAAATATATGTGTAGTTTTTTTACTTCAGTGGAGGACTTCTCCAAAGTAATATGTCATTTCTGAAAGTGTAAATTCCTTATTCGGTTCAATTCATTTTTTATACTGCTACTATAATTATAATTTTAGAACAGACCTTTCATTTCATCCATTCCATTCTATTCCATTCCATTCCATTGAGGATAACGTTTAAACACCTTAGCTCGTAATTTGTAGCTTTCTGTAATGTAACTTTAATCTTATCTTCCAACTTTATATAATGTCATCCCTACCACATGCATTATTATTCTAAGGCTATGAAACTACATTGTTCCCCAGTGATGGGACAATCTAATGTTCTTATGCCTTTTCTTAAGCTGTTTCTACTGTCAGAGTATGCTTTCAATGTTTGGTGGTAAAATCCTATTCATCTTTCTAGACAGCTTTAATGTCAGCTCTTATGTGAATGAAGGTGCTAAACCCATCTCAAACATGGACACAAAAACACTGCAGAACTGATCATTCCCTCCTCACTTTCTAACATGATTTCTCATGTAGTTTCTCAGTAAACCACACTAACCTGTTTCCTGAAACTACCCTACTTCCATACCTCCTACCTTCATGCTTTTGCTCATAATAATCTCTTTGCCTAAATCTCATGCCTCAGAGATATTCCATTGATTGTTCATGGCCCACAAAAACTGACTTAATACATCATTCCTGCTTATTCTGTCTATACCTCACTTTGTCCATACATCAATTATAGTCATTTGTTTTCTAAATTACTGGTCACATGTTTTTCTTCCTGGAGGAAGAGATCATCTTTAGTTTATCTTTTTTTGCCCAGAATTTAAAATAATAATTGATGTATTCATAATATGTCATCCATGTACAATTAATATGTGATTGATACAAGAGTAAATGCATAAATGAATGCATGAATACATATAATGTGTCTCTATTTCACTAGTTATGAAATAGTTTTCCACAAATGGCTTCAGAAATTCAGTTTATATAATGGACCCAAAGTTCAGGTCATCACATTTTCATTTTTCATGATAGTAGGGGAAAATGGCAGGAATTAATAAAAGCCAGGCACAATTCCAAAACCTCATTTAGTTGGTATTTTATCTTGCTTCCACTAAAGTGTGACTAACAAATAGAATGATGCTTTATTCTCTCCATTTGGGTTTTGCTTGTTAGCCTGTAGTGGAGATGTTATTGAGCTGTGAAAATGTTGAAAGTGATCATCTCCAAACAGCAGTAGACATAAGAATCAACTCAAAAAATTGTTAACATTGCAGATTTCTGACCCTAAGTATCTGGTTCAGTAGGGCAGTGTCGGAGCCCAGGAATAAGCATTTTATTAAGTGCCTTATGTAATTTTGTTTCAAGAAAAACTTTTTTAAGAGATTGTATTAGTAGGCTCTAGTTTCCATCAGCCATTGGCCTAAAAATATGCAAACTATTGGGCACAAAGGTAAAGCCTAAGTAACAAGATACTAAGCTCTAGAAAGCTGAATAGAGCTATCTCAACTCTATACATTTGACATAGTGAGTAAAATGAAACTACATCTTTCCATATCTACCAGAAACCAAAGGGGCGTAAATACCAGGCAATAGTAGTGGTGGAAGAGAATTTATCAATTGCCTTAGAAACCAATTAAATATTACTTAAGAAAAACAACAAGTCAGAAGGAGACACAAACTTAAATTAAGAACATATGTTATCCTGAAAGGTATTTCTCCGGGCTAAAATCTACCCCAATCCCTACAAATGATTTTCTTCTAATAATTCCTTTCACCCTATTGTCTGCCTGCTGTTCTTCTAAATGATGATACCTAACAAAGATTATAATCTGGCAACTGGGATTTGACACACCATGAAATTGTTTGTGGACTAGATGGATGAAATATTGAGATTTTGATCGACTCAAAGGAATTTATTAATTTATTTCAGAAATATTGTCTAACCAAATAAATAGCTTTATTTAGTGCTTTGAAAATGTCTTTTGATTTGTTTGTAATGGGGCATGTCAGTACTTTTTAACAGATGGCTTCTCAAGTTCATGACCTTGAATGGACTCATTTGGTCAGAACAAAAAATACACAAGCTTTTGTAAGTATGGGCTAACATAATACAACCCATACACCTAAAAAGAAAAAGTATTTACAATTACAAGTATGAATATGCAATGTCATTTTTGCTATCTTTTTCACCCAGATTTTTACAGTATTACATTCAAACTATACCTGTCATTTTGAATTAGAAACATGTGTCAGTATTTGGAAAGAGTAACATGTTAAAATATGGGCCCAACTCATATGCTGTATATGTGAAGTTGTTAGCATATTCTGGCTTTCTGGATCCACCAAGTTGGCTATTATGGAAACATTAATTGGAGTATGTGGGTGTGCTCTGATTTGTTTTTAATTTATTTATTTTGAGAGACAGAGAGAGAGAAAGAGAGAGAGAGAGAGAGTGCACATGGGGGAGGGGTAGAGAGAGAGGGAGAGAAAGAGAATCTCAAGCAGGCTCTGTGCTGTCAGCATGGAGCCTGAAATGGTGCTCAAACTCATGAACTGTGAAGCCATGACCTGAGCCAAAGTTAGATGCTTAACCAACTGAGCCACCCAGGTGCCCCTTATGATATATCCATAGAAATGACATGATTGGCCAAGAAAGCATATTAGGATTCATATGTTTTAGTTATGAAATGTGATTCTCCATGGATCTCAGTTTTAGCTCTGCTTATTATTTTAGTTCTTTAAAACTCTAATGATTAGCACATTTAGATATCAGGTGTTTTAATCTGGAGCAATGTATTTTATTATTTTTTTTATATTTTTAGGGGTTTATCATAAATTAAATGCAAAAGGGGATTGAGAAAAAAAAAGGTTTTGTGGTTGTGTCACACAATTTATCAAAATAAATAGCAAACTCCTGACTTTTGATGGAAATAATCGCTATGTATTTTATTTCTACCACCAATTATTTAACGAGTAAGGGACAGAGACTGAGTTGTAATTGTCTTTCTTCCAAAATCCAAGCAAATATACTACTAAAAATGAAAGAGGATTTTGTTGTTGTTGTTGTTGTTGATTTTGCTAAGTTTTATTTGGGGACTAAATTTCTTTTCACTAACAGCAGTGGAAAACGAAGTGCTAAAAGGGCCTGAGAGAGGGAGATTGAATCTGGAAGTGATGATCTAACAGAAATACTCACTTGAGAATTTTAGACAGGCATCAAAACCTGTGGGAACTTCTAAGAATGATTTTGGTTTACATATTACTGTGATGTTCCTACCTTTCAGCTGGCAAATATATGTGTATTATAAATCACAGGCCATATTAAAAATCCATTTCACACTGGTATTTACTTAGTTATCAGGGCTATATTAGCATAAAAAGAATGACGTTTAAGTTTTCCAACCATGTGTCCTGCGAAATTGTCGTTATAATCATGAGAAGCGACACAATCACATTTACACTGGGCAGCCTGGCATGTGCACAGTGCCTGACTTGAGATGTGTTCAATTAAAAAAAATGAGTGATGTTCTGAAGGATAAGACTTATTTTTGTATTGTATCTGTCAACTTGTTCTTGCACACAAATGCTCTTTCTTCCCCTTTATGTCTCTGTCCTACTATATAAAAGGATTGATGTAGGTAATAAACCTGACCTACTTCCTAGATTTAAAACTGCATCTGTCGGTAACTTGCTAAAGAGTTTGATCTCTGATGAGCTAATCAAGGCCTATACTGTCACCCCAATAGGGCACACATGGAGTCATAAAATTGTTTCACCCTGTTATGTGTAAGTTGGAATAAAAAGGTATTAGCACAATGTCAGCACAAATGCTTCTAGAGTTCTTTTCCTTAAAGGAACTGATCTCTTCCTAAGACACAGGACCAAAACGAAAAACAGGACACCTAAACCACCATTATCTATGTACTTTCTTATAGGAAAGTATACACAGACATTTCTCAGGCCTGATGGGTAAGAATAACAGGAGGACATATATGATTTTTAAAAACAGGCACATTGTAGTATACAGTCAGCAGCTTCAAGAAACCAAAGAAATGCTTTAACTGGCCTTTTTGGATACATGACACACATCACTTCTTAAACAGAATAAAGCTCCTATATGCAAGTGCTTTTTATTTTATTTGTTATCACTTCTTAGATGAAATACCAGTGGACTAACTGGGATGCTGGCTAAGCTGGATCCTGAACCATGATCAAAATTAATCATGCAGTCTGGGATTTAGTGACAAGCATTCGAATGCCACATTGAAAATGGCAGCATCTGCTTAATACCATGAGCCCATCAACATTGATGTATAACAGCACTAAGATAGGAACGGTTTTCGTCTGAAAGTAGAATAAGTATATATGTGATCAAATGATGAAGAAAATGAGTGTTAAAACTGAAGTCGTTTTAGAAATTGTTAAATCGTATTATTGAAATGAAATGGTTTAAGTTGTTGTTCCTGTTTGAAAGAAGAAAGTGAACTTGTCAACTCAACCAATGAGTTTACTGATTATAAATACTTACCTACATTTGGTTCAACTTCTCAAGTATCCATAGAGACACTTAGACGGCAGCCTACTGTGTATGTTACGCAAGATTTGGGTAATTAATAAAAATGAGGTGTTAAACCAGTAACAGGGAAGGAATTTAAACTAACCTTCTGCTCTACCCTTTCATCCTCCAATCTTAAATCAACGTATAAGTTATATACTTGACAATAAATTAAATGCTTATGCTGCAGACAAATTACACATCAGAAACAAAATAATGCATTTATCTTTTTTTTTTTGTAAGCATAAACTTAGTTCAAAATGGGAAATGTGTGCTTTCACTGTACAGTCAGTTCTGCTGTAATGCAACATATACATTTCTAAAAATTACTCTGCTGTGCAAAACCACCCAGTAAAACAGGGAACTTATAGGGGAAATGTGGTTAGGGTACAGCACTCAATAACTTTATTATTGACATCATTTTATAAGTATGATTGTGATTAACATTAAAAAATAGGAACCAAATAAAAATGGTAGGACAGTTTTACATATATTAAATGGTTAAGGAATACATAAAGACTACAAGAAGTGTGATACTTGAAAAAACCTGCTTGTAGAAATGGCTATCGGAAAATTTCAGTTTATTTGAAAGGAGGGTTATCTCACAAGGAAAGCTATAATGCTATATGGCGATGGGTGCGTCTCACAACACAGGCAATGAGCTATGGTAACTGGTAGATGTTTGGGTGTGTATCTTGTGTATTCCAGTGCAACATGGGTCAGCTGGGTACAGTTTTTCAGTGTTCACCTAGCATGTCACCCAAATGAAATAGCATGTAGGTAAACACAATTCACATTACACTCATTATTACCTAGTATAACAATTGCATTGGGCCAAATTTATGTATTTAAAACAAGAGTTATAGGGGCATCTGAGTGCCCCAGTCAGTTAAGTGTCTGACTTCAGCTCAGGTCATGAACTCATAGTTCATGGGTTCGAGCCCTGTGTCAGGCTTTATGCTGTCAGCTCGGAGCCTGAATCCTGTTTCAGACTCTGTGTCTCCCTCTCTCTCTGCCCCTCCGCAGCTTGTGTTCTCTCTCTCTCTCTCTCTCAAAAATAAAAAAAACATTAAATTTTAAAAAATTAAAAAAAAACACAAGCACTATAGCACAGCTGACTCAATTGGAATCTGTGCAAATTTTAGTTATAAAGTATATGCCCATTATGTCATAAACCTGTCATGAAAAAAATTGAATATTCAGAAATACAGTATTGAACACAATTTTCCTTATGCTGAACATCTTTATGAGGCAAAGATTTGGGGTATTTTGCACTTTTGCCTTTCTCAAATCCACTTTCAATCTGTCCTATTTGAAGGATAACAATCTTTGTCAAATCTTTACAAAATTACTTTCTAAAGATTTTTTTTTTCGAATTAGAATCTCTTAATCATGAAGGAATAAATAAAAGAGTTAATTTTAATTAAATACATACTATGGGCCAGGAACAATGCTACAAATTCTAACTGCATCATATCATATGTTGTTCACTTAGAGCCCCCATGTTTGTTTTGTTGGTTTGCTAATATACTCATTTTATAGAACTGGTGACTACAGCGTAGAGTGGGTAAGTAATTTCTTGAAGTTCATATAGCAGATAAGTGCAAGGCTAATTACTTTAGTATTCTGATTCAGGTTCTTTAGAACCACTCACTTAGAGGTAATTTTTAAGTTCTTGGCATGGAGATTTGAGAGGAAGGGCCTATAAAATTTCCATTCCGTTGACTGATAAGTTCTTTATAGTAGAGCATTATGCCTATTAACAAATGTATTACCCTTACATCTTTGGCGTGGTTTTAGTTTGCCTTATCAGAGAACTTAGACTGAATGTAGAGATGCTTAATCTTTTCCGTTCCTTTAATTCAAGGGAAAAGATGTCCTTTGGGTCAAGAACCTAATTAGCATGGGTGTGGAGTGGGAAGAGCATTGCAAAATATATATTCTCTTCCAGATTGGTAAAGTTGTGGTCAAATATGGAATCTTTACTTGTTACCCATCCTTTAAGAAGCTGATAAAAACTATGAACTCTCTCTTCTGGTAAATGCAATAGACACTTGATTAAAGCCCCTTAAAATAATGTATCCCCCGTTTCCCTCCTTCATGCAACAGTATTATCTTCAAGTGTTGCCTGCTTAAGCACTGAGGGGTGGCAGGAGGGAGGAAAGCAATTGTAGATTTGGCCAGAGGAAAAGTTGGTTCTCTGCCCAGGAAGTTACCTGGCTACTGCTAATTGCCAGCTATGAGGACTTATTTTGCTCTTTTTAAGGCTTCATGTCAGCTGTTATTCTAAGTCTTTCTCCACCCATCAAATATCACTTGGAAGAACACAGCAGGTGCTCTGAGAGTGTTTGTCAGAAAATATAGATGTTTATATATGGTTACCAGATTTGTAAATAAAAATATAGGACATAGAGTTAAATATGAATTTTAGATACACAACCTTTTAGGTTATAAGTATATTCCAAATATTTCATAGGACATACTTATACTAAATAATTCATTTTTTAAATCTCAAATTCAAATTTAATTGGGGGTCCTGTAGTTTATGTGGCATCCCTATGCTTATAAGTAATATATTCCAAGAGGCAGGTGTTCTCAGCAAGGCCCTCAGACAGCCTTGCTTTAAAGATTGCCTTTTTTGATAATCCATGGTCATTTCTTTAAATTAATTGAAAAAAAAATTAGTAAAATTTTTGCTTCAGCCTCAGCCACTTAGGACTCATAATATCCTATCAAAAGGGTTGTCAGCATCTTAAATTCTTGCCCTGTTTTCACAGAGTAGATAAAGGCAGGGCTTTAAGAGCTTTTATTTCCTCTTCTCAAATTGAATATATATTCAAAGATTCTTTATGAGTAGCTTCATGAATCCCTATTTATATGGGAAATAAAAGATTCCATATTATTTGACTCTTCTATGTTTCTATCTTATGAGCAGCACAATCATGCTGGTGTTTTCCTGAACAAATACAGAACAAACCCTCAGTGTATGGCACCCAGGACAAGTGAACATTTTCATATCAGCTAAAATGTAACCAAATCTATTGCACCTAAATATCTCTTTTTGAGACATTTCAAACTTGGACTTCCAAAAATATTCACCAAATAATGAATGTCAGAAACCAATTCTTCCTCTATGGCATTTATTCATGTGATAAAGCCCACAAAGCTATCTTTAATTATTACTGTATAGGATATCCCGTTATCTTTAATTATCACCGCCGAATGGTTGAAAAATCAAATACTGCTGGCAATCAAGAGTCATTATACAATAGCATGATTGCATCTGTTCATATTAACAGATAAGCACAGAAAATCAAAACAGTGTCTGATTTAACCACTAAAACTGTCTGAACAAAATATTGTATCTAGCGCTCTTAATATCTTGCGGTGACTTTGATCTGATTAAAATCCAAAGAAACATAACCACAAATGCAAATGTTCTGGTGTTTCTGAAATTAATATTGCTGAATTTCACTGGACTGAATTGCTGGAATCCTAGTGAAGCAGAAGTGATTATAGGCACAGTATAAACTTATGATAGGAGGATATCTAAATCTCTGAGGCCGCAGGTGCAGGATTATAGCAAAACCCCAGTGAAACATTCAGTGTTCTGTCTAAATACCCCAGTACAAAATTAATTAGGCAGTTGATCACATAATAAAGCTATGATGGATGATCTAATGGAAACTAGCATCTCAGAGTCAATAACAAACTTGATTCTCTTATTAGATGCAGCTGATTTTCAGTACTGCCATTTACAAGATTGTGTGCATAATAGAAGATAAAAAAAAGATGGGGGTTCTATTTTGAAAATGAGAACTCAGTTACAGTATTTATCTCTGTTGGAAACTATAATATGTAAGCAATGTAGAATTTGTAGATAGACATATCTGCAAGTAATTCTCTAAGATACTTTCCTGAAAAGCACATCAAAGAACAGGGAAATAATGAGACAGGCTCCAGCTGTTGGATTCCTACAGCTTTTGATTTGTGCTCTACTAGAAACTCCAGGTTTTGATCCTGTGTTGATTATTTCCATGGTACTGAAGTTGATTTGTGCATTATTTAAAAACAGACAGTAGGCAGCAAACAAGGAAGAGTTTGCAAACTACATCTTAAAGGACATTTTGTTTCTGTCTTGTCATTTCTAGCATTCCACTTAAGGGCTTTGGTGATGTGCATGGCTACCTGTAGAGGAGCACACATTAAAAATGGAGAAGGTGCAGAACAGAGATAATCAAAGGTTTTAAAATGAGGATATTGCAAATAAAGTGACCATGGCATTCTGGGACTAGGGGATATAAGAATGCCACATGTTCCATGTTGATTTTCAATTTCGTAAAACTGTGCAAATGATTCTGAGGGTGAGAACAGCTGCCCATTTTGAAACAAGGAATATTTACTCGGCATAGAAACCTTGTGGTTAAATATTACTAAAAAGTCAGGGCATCTGAGTAGCTCATTTGGTTAAGCGTCTGACTCTTGATTTTGTCTCAGGTCACGATCTCACAGTCCTGAGATCCAGCCCCACATCAGGCTCTGTGCTGGGCATGGAGCCTGCTTGAGATTCTCTTTCTCCTTCTCCCTCTGCCCCTTTCCTGCTGGCGCTCCTTCTCTCTCTTTCTCTCTCTCTCTCTCAAAAAAAAAAAAAGACTAAAAAGTCAATCAGCACCGGGCATCCCTCTTCCTGACCCATGGCTTCAAATAGCTCTTGCTTAAAAGGCAGCCCACTTTTGAAAGCGTTCATCATTAGTTGTTTCCTCTAACACATGTTATATTTCCTAATTGCAAAACAATGGGAATTTTTGCAAATTTAGTAATAATGGTTTTTTGAAGAACTCTGCCCAAAAGTGTTTTGTGTTCTGAGGGCAACAGAGTAATGTAGGTAAAGGAAGAGCCCATAATTTCTGCTGCTGTTTGAGTTTTGATGATGTTTTTCAGCTGGTGTTTCTTTTCGTTGAATGCAGGATTATATCAGATGAGTTGTTTTTTTTCTGTGGCTGCTCTTGAGAAAAGAAATCCAGCTGGCATGTGACTTCTTGATCTGGTTGTTTGTGAGCTCCTTTCCTCCTTTTTGCTTCTTTCCTTCCTGATCTTGCCACCTTCCATGAGCACAGATATATGAACACATGTATGCAAACAAACAAGCAAACAACAAACAAAAAAACCCACAGGAAACAATTGGAACAGCTGTTTTGTGGACCAGTGAGGTAAATTATTTAAGGGTTATTTTTTGAGAAGTCCTCACAATTGATCAGCTTATTGATTCAGAAAGATATCAATAATCAATGTACAAATCTGAGAGTCTCTTGGAAGCCACTGTTTGATTTGACATTGACTCACCTTCTTGTCAACCATCACTTCCTCCCTCCTCATTTGGTCCCTCTTGGTTAGAATGTAAATATATAGTACTTACTTCCTTAATTAAATAGAATGTGAGAATTATAATGCACATTTCTATGTTCATAGGTATAAATTGTGAATATTTTTAGTGTCACAGCTTAGGTGAAATAACACAAAAATTAAGAAAGGTTTCTTCCTGTAATATAAAAGCTCTATATGGAGCTAAAAGCACTGAAAAAATGCAGAGTTTTCAAACAAAATATGGAATGAAAATATTCTGAAACACATAGGGAAAACAGTAAAGTCGCGTGGAATTTAGTGGAAAATTATTTGTTCCAAGAACATAGATATAAATGAAGATTAGTAGAGTTTATTCACTTTTTTAAAGATTTTATTTTTTAAGTAATCTCTATATCCAAGACAGAGCTCTAACTTAGAACCTCAAAATCCAGAACTGTATGCTCTCCCAACTGAGTCAGCAGGCACCTGACTGGCTAAGTTGGAGAACATGTGACTCTTGATCTTGGAGTCATGAGTTTGAGCCCCATGTTGGGTGTGGAGGTGACTTTGAAAAAAAGGTTAGTATAGTTTTAAAAGACTTCAAATATATAAGACAAATGAGCTGAGATTAAAACATATGCTAAGCTGCAAAAGAGAAATAAATTTGAAGTATTTCCCAAAAAGCAATAAAGAAACTGTGTCTGAACAAGTGAGTCCATCTTGATTAATAACTGAAAAGATATCTAGGCAATTTTAAAAAATAATTTAGTTACATAATAAATAGGTTTTTGTTTTTGTTCTTTAAAGTTTATTTATATTTGGGGGGGGTGGAGAGAGAGAGAGAGAGAGAGAGAGAGAGAGGGAAAGTGAGTGTGGGAGAGGCAAAGGGAGAGGAAGAGAAAGAGAATCCCAAGCAGGTGCCACACCGTCAGCGTGGAGCCCAGTTTAGGGTTCAAACTCATGAACAGTGGGATCATGACCTGAGCTGAAATCGAGAGTCAGACACTTAACCAAATTAACCACCCAGGCACCCCCCGACTTTTTTTTAAAGTTTTTTTCAAAGTATTATTTATTTTTGAGAGACAGAGAGACTCAGAGTGTGAGCAGGGAAGGGGCAGAGAGGGAGGGAGACACAGAATTCAAGGCAGGCTCCAGGTTCTGAGCTGTCAGCACAGAGCCTGATGCACGACTCGAACTGATGGAACCCATGAACCGTGAGATCATGACCTGGGCCAAAGTCAGACGCCCAACCAACTGAGCCAACCAGGCGCCCCCCTCCCCGACTCTTTTTTTTAACTAGGCTTCATCCTCAGCATGGAGCCCAACATGGGGCTTGAATTCAAGTCCCTGAGATCAAGACCTGAGCTGAGATCGAATTGGATGCTTAACTGACTGACCCACCCAGGAACTCCATAAATAGGTATTTTTAAAAGGAAAGTATAAAATACAGAGAAAAGACAAAGAAGAAACAACATGCTCTCAAAAGAGAAAAATATGGTAACATACTTCCCTGAGAGTTTTGTATAGTTTGCAAACACAGAGAAATTATTAGTCAGATTGTCTAGGTTACATGGCAGTGACAAATTCCCAAATTTCAAGGGCTGAACAGAACAAAGGTCTGTTTCTAATTCGCATCATATGTCTAATGCAGGTTGGCAGGCCTTCTGCTTCCCAGAGTCACTCTGAGTCCCAGTCTGTTGGAGCCTCCAGTATAGTGTAGCTAAAGTACTTGAAACACATGGCCTACAAGTTTGCTGTGGTTGATTAAGAGAAGGCTCATGCAGGATGTTTATAAGATCCAGGCATATAAGTGGTTTATATTACTTCTGCCACATGGTCTCAAATTTACTGCAAAATAAATTGACAAATATAGTCTTTCTAAGTGCCCAGGAGAAGTAAAATGAAATAAAGATTTGGAACAATACAGACTTGTTTCTGTCTCCTCCCACACTCCCAGTTTTGGACAAAATTTGAATCATTATGTTTTACAGTTTAGCTTTATTTGAATTAATGAATTATGAATATATGTTTCCAATGTGTGCAGAATATTTCATCATGTAAATATTGTACCCTTTACACAAAGTATTTTTCTACTTTTGTAAATTGAAATTCCACATTAAAAAAAAAAAAGTTTATTTATTTATTTTGAGACAGAGACCACAGGAGAGGGTCAGAGAGAGAGGGAAAGAGAGAATCCCAAGCAGGCTCTGCATTGCCAGTGTGGAGCCCAACACGGGGCTCAAACTCATGAATTGTGAGATCATGACCTGAGCTGAAATCAAGAATCAAATGCTTAACCAACCAAGCCAGTCAGGCGCCCCACCACATTATTTTTTATGTAAAGTATAGCAGTAAAGTTGTAACTAAGAGTGTGACTTTTCTGTCAGAAAGATATATATTTGAATCTATGACCCCTTTCCTTGCCACCTATATGACTGGACGAGATTCCTTACATAACTTAGGCAGATCTTCTGTGATCTATTAGAATGTAACAGTAATGTCTTTCTCATTTACTACCTTGAGGACATAGTGAGATGATAGGAAGTGCTTAGTTCATATTTCACTATTAAGTGTATAAGCCCAGAATAAATGGCAGTATAGAAGGCATTTTTTTATGATATTGGTGGTGGTTTGTGTTATTGCATAGAGCTCTTGTATGAACACCGTGCATAGTAGTTGAGGCTAAGAAATTTTCTCTAACACAACACATCTGAGGCTTACGTGAACTTTACCACAATTTAATCCTGAACAGAAGGATCATCTATATTGCCAATGCTACCCAAGTAATTTTTTTTTTGATTAGCTCATATTTGGAAGGAACCTGAGTGGTTTTGAAAGTATGGAACAGTACCATAATTGTATATTGTGATCACTCCACACTGTTCTTCCATAGCTAGCCACTGCTCTGTGAGAGAAGAAAATGTATGCCATCTGGTGCTTTAAAACAAACAACCAAGCTCTGAATTGCAAAGGCACATCTGTATGGATGTTTGTTATAGCAGTATTTATCATTACAATGACATGAATCCCATCTAAAGAGTCATAACTGGTGGTAAATTAAAGTGTGAAACAACATTAAAAGAATATGATACAAGCATGCAAAAGGAAAAGGGTAGCTAATACCTCATCCATTTATATAGAAAGATTTCCACAATATTGTGTTTTATTTTTTGTGCCTCCTGTGTGTGATTCCTCTATTTTTCCTTTACTGCCTTCCTCTGCATAAAGTGAATATTTTCCATGGTAATTTACACATATCATCACAGTACTAAGTCTTGTCAGTTTTTGTTTATATGAACCATTCTAATAGGTATGTAGTGGGTCATATGGTAGTTTTTTTTTATTAAATTTTATTATTAAAGTATAGTTGACATATGATGTTATATTAGTTTTAGGTGTACAATATATACAATATATACACTCTGCAGTGCCCACCACAAGTGTAGTTAACATCTGTCACCATGCAGTGTTATAATATTATGACTATATTCTCTGAGCTGTACTTCTTATCCTCATGACTTATTTATTTTATAACTGGAAGTTTGTATCTCAACCACATTATAGTTTTGCATTTCTGCAATGAAATGATATTTACTATTTCCATATGCCTCTTTGTCATATGTGGTGTGTGTCTGTGTGTGTGTGTGTGTGTGTGTGTGTATGTGTGTTATGTGTATCTTTTTGTCTATTTTAGTATTGGGCTATTTGGTTTTGGGCCAGTGAGTATTGAAAACTATATATTCCAGATATAAGTCATTTATCAAAAATATAACTTGCCATATTTTATTCCAAGATGAAATTTATCTTTACATTCTCTTATCAGTGTCTTTTGAGGAACAGAAATTTTTGTTGTTTGTGAAGTATAATTAATTTTTATATCATTTTTTGCTGTTGATATCATACTCAGGAGACCTTTGCCTAAGCTGCATCCAGAAAAAAATTTAAATGTTTATTTATTTATTTTTAGAGAGAGAAAGTGCAAGCAGGGGAGGGGTAAAGAGAAAGAGGGAGACAGAGAATCCCAAGCAGATTCCATGCCGTCAGCCCAGAGCCTGATGCAGGACTCAAACTCACGAACAATGAGATAATGACATGAGCAGAAACCAAGAGTCAGATGCTAAACCGACTGAGACACACAGGTGCCCACAGAAAATTTTCTCTTTAACAAATTTATAGTTTTAGGTTTTACATTTATGTTTATAATACTTTTTGACTTATTTTTTATATATAGTATAAAACATAGATTGTTGGGTGTTTTGTTCTGTACTAAATCTTGAAATCAAAGAATGTTAGCCCTACAATTCTTTTTCTTTTCTTTTTTTAAGTTGTTTTGGTTATTCTAGGTCCTTTGCCTTTCCCAGTGAATTTTGGAATAAGTTGTAAGTTTCTGTGAGAAAATCCTGATGACATTTTGTTTGTTATGTGTTGAATCTATAGGTCAAAAAGGGAATAATTGACATCTTAACAATATTGAATCTTCAAAAGATAAACATAAATATCATTCTCATTATTTAGTTATTCTTTCATTTCTTACAGCAATATAGTTTTTAGTTTTCTGTGTGCAAATCTTTTGTTTCTTTTGTCAGATTTACCCATAAGAATTTCATGTTTTTATGGTAATGCAAATGTATTTTTTATTTCAGTTTTTTATTTTTGCTGGTGCATAGCACTGTGGTCTTTTAAAGATATTGATTTTGTATCCTGAAATATTGCCAAAATCACTTGTACATTCTTTAACTTTTTTCTATCAAATTTTCAAATAAATTACCATATCTGAAAATAAAAATTGTTTTTACTTAATTTTTTTTCTGTTTCATAATTCTGCCTAGAGCTTCTAGTGAAATATTTAATGGAGATGGTGAGATTGGACACCTTTGTCTTGTTACTGATCTTAGGTTGGAAGCATTCAGTCTTCCATCATTACTATTGTATTAACTATGTGTTTTTCATAGAAATACTTTTCCAGGTTGAGGAAATTTCCTGCTATTTCTGATTTAGTAAGAATTATTATTATTTTTTTTAATTTTTTTTAACATTTATTTATTTTTGAAACAGAGAGAGAGAGAGAGAGAGCATGAACAGGGGAGGGTCAGAGAAAGAGGGAGACACAGAATCTGAAACAGGATCCAGACTCTGAGCTGTCAGCACAGAGCCTGATGCAGGGCTCGAACCCACGGACTGCAAGATCATGACCTGTGCCGAAGTCGGACACTTAACCGACTGAGCCTCCCAGGCGCCCCAGTAAGAGTTATTATTAAGAATGGATGTTGGGGCGCCTGGGTGGCGCAGTCGGTTAGGCGTCCGACTTCAGCCAGGTCACGATCTCGCGGTCCGTGAGTTCGAGCCCCGCGTCAGGCTCTGGGCTGATGGCTCAGAGCCTGGAGCCTGTTTCCGATTCTGTGTCTCCCTCTCTCTCTGCCCCTCCCCCGTTCATGCTCTGTCTCTCTCTGTCCCAAAAATAAATAAACGTTGAAAAAAAAAAAAAAATTAAAAAAAAAAAAATGGATGTTGGATTTTGTCAAATGCTTTTTCTACATCTAGTGAGATTTTATATATAGTACGGTCCTTTTTATCAGGCTTGTTTTTCTGGAATAAATCCTTGTAAAAATTTTTGGATTTGATATTATAAAATTCTATTAATAATTTTTTCACCTATAATTATTAGTGATATGGGTCTGTAGTTGTCTTTTCTTGTAGTGTCTTTGTTCAGTTTTGATATCAAAGTAATGATGGCTTCATAAAGTGATTTAAAAAAATGTTTATTTAGTTTTGAGATATAGAGAACACAAGCTAGGAGGGGCAAAGAGAGAGAATAAGACATGGAATCTGAAGCAGGCTTCAGTCTCTGAGCTGTCAGCACACAGCCCTATGTGGGGCTCAAACTCGTGAACTGCCAGACAATGACATGAACTGAAGTTGGATGCTTAAACGACTGAGCCACCCGTGTGCCCCGGTTTTAAGAGTCTTTAGATAGACCACAGCAGTGCTCATCCTTGTGGTAATTATTCTACACTACTGTGGCAAGATTATTCTTTTTGCTCTACTCGATTCCCCATGAATTATGGAAACAGCACTACTCCTAGTCCTGTGTGATGATACCTTTCAGATGGTTCTTTCTACAGCCTCAAGTAGTTTCCTCTCCTGAATTCACTGATCAGCACTCAGCTGAATACTTGAAAGGAACTCTGTAGATTTCTGGAGTTTTCATTGTGTTGACCTCTGTCTGTTATACTGTCTTGTGAATCCAAGTCACCATCTTGCCTCTCCTAGAATCTTAGCTCTCTATCCAAGTCAGAGAGTCCTCTGAGCATTTACTGGATTCCCACTCCTTCTACTGCATCCCAGAAATTCTCTCAAGTTAATAGGCTTAGGCTTTTGAGGATGTTGGTATCCTCCAAAATTTATGTTAAAATCTTAATGCCCAAATTGATAGTATTAGGAAGTGGGCCTTTGAGAGGTGATTAGGTCATGAGGACAGAGCCTTCTTGAATCTGATTAGTGTCTCATACAAGAGGCTCAAGAGAGTTCTCTTGTCCCTTCCGCCATGTGAGAGTATAATGAAAAATCTGCTAAACAGAATAGGGTCTTCACCTGACCATGGCTGGCATCCTGATCTTGGACTTTTAGCCTCCAAAACTGTGAAAAATAAATTTCTGTTGTTTATAAACTTCCCAGTCTATAATATTTGGTTAGAGCAGTCTTAAAGGTTAAGACATTAGTCACAAGCCTCACCTCATTTGTTTACCATCTCTCAAGGATTACTCACCTTGATTGCCTGATTTCTAGTGTCTTAAAACTTTTGTTTCCCATATTTTGTCCATTTTTGGTTGTTTCAGTAAAGATTGTTATTCCTTGTTATTCCATCTTGCTCAGAAGTAAAAATTCTATTTATTTGTAATTACATAGTAAACTATGAGGAATTTTTTTGTAAAAATTAAAATAGTGTGGATTAATACAGAAGTCTCCCTTTAGTGTCTGCAATGTCAGTCCCTTTCTCAGATGTAACCACTGTTTTGTGAGTATCTTTCAAGACTATTTTCCATACATTTATACGTATATATCTTCACATAGCACAATATATTTCATGTGTGCATTTTCCAAACAAATGCCACATCTTTCATATAGTTCAGAAACCTACTATTTTCATGCAATGATGTGAGACATTTCCATCCCCATACATAGAAGTCTCACTCATTCTTTTCAATTTCTTCAGTATTGGTAAAATAGTCTGTTTAATCATTTCTGTATTGATTACGATATTTTTTTCATTTTTTCTCTACTGAAATGATAGGTGCGTTGAACAGCCTTATATACTCCTCTTTATGCAGTTGTACAAATATTTCTCTAAGACAGATAATACAAATAGAATATCTAAGCTAAGGGTAAGCACCTTTTAAAATTTGATAGTGTCAAGTTGCCCTCTAGAATCCTTCACAACAAAATTGTGTATATGAAAGAACATCTTCCTCATTTGCTTATCAACTATTGTTAATATGTAATATTTTAAAATGTAATCAAATAAGTGTAAACTGGTTTAATATCGTTTTAATTTTATTTTAAGTTCTGTAGTTACTGGGAAGGTCAAACATATTTTTATGTGTTAACTCTTTGTATTTTCTTTACCGTGAACTACATTTTTTAACCCTTTGCCTATTTTTATAAAGATATCTCTTATTGTTTTGTGAATGGTGTGTGTGTGTGTGTGTGTGTGTGTGTGTGTGTGTGTCTGAGTCTGTGTGTGTGTTTGCGCGTTTTTAAAGTTTTATAATCAACAAAATGTATCGTTTTGGAAGGGAAAATATCTGAATCTTTTATTTATATGTATATATTGGTTGATTAATCAATTAATTAAAACCAAGGCATTACCCATTTCCCATCCCAACTCTGCACCTTCCATCAACCACCGTATCTATGACCTAGGCCAAATCCAGGAAACTGGCTTTCCCTTTGTTCCAGTCACATATAGCCTTCTTCAACGTGTTATCTTTTTAGGATTATTTTTATCTTTTATACTAAACTTTAATAACAGCTTATTTGTTTTTTTTTTTCTGCATGTATATTTTGGATAGAAATTAGATATTGTGGTTAATCTGGAAATTTGGATCAATGTAAAGGCTGTTTTATGGCCTCTTAGTCTGAATTAGAAGTGTGGTAAGTAAGACCAGCTCAGGAATCCAGATTATATTTTATATTTTTTTTCTTTGCTAATGGCAGAGTTGTGGCTATAGACCTGTTTATACAACTTGAATAGAATTATATAGGGATTTATTGTCTGAGGCCCTGTTTCTGAGAATGCAGGTTAGACTGAGTCAATTTATCAAGGAAGAAATACAAATTCTTACTATTTGATTTTAATTGTAACACTCAAAAGTTTACATAGGGTTATCCTCAGCAAGGTTGAACAAATTCATAATATAGGTGAAAACTCTTAACTGGTTAGGTCTGGCTGCTTATATGAACATAAAATAATTTGTGTTAATTTCTTTGACTTGACAAGGTATATATTACATGATTCTTCTAGTGAGTATATTTTTTACTCACTGTAACTACTGGCATTTTCTTGGGGATTTTCCTGGTGAGCTCCTTGAGAGTGGAAGTTTGCTTCATTACTCTTCAAGTCTTTCTTAGCCTTTGGCACAGCGCCTTCCATGTCTCTAGGCAAGCTCTGCTCAGGAAAATGTTGACTGTTAATAAAGAATAATATTAAACATACTGCTCATATTGATAATAATGATAATAGTGATAATAATAGCTAGAATTGAGTTTATGTTACATATTAGGCAGGGGCCTAATGGCTAGTTCACTTCCTTTTAAAAATGAGAGGCGCCTGCGTGGCGCAGTCGGTTAAGCCTCCGACTTCAGCCAGGTCACAATCTCGCGGTCCGTGGGTTCGAGCCCCGCGTCAGGCTCTGGGCTGATGGCTCAGAGCCTGGAGCCTGTTTCCAATTCTGTGTCTCCCTCTCTCTCTGCTCCTCCCCCGTTCATGCTCTGTCTCTCTCTGTCCCTAAAATAAATAAATGTTGAAAAAAAAAATTAAAAAAAAAAAATGAGGTAACTGAGGTCTATAAAGGTAAGACAGAGGTAGAGCCTAGATTCTGACCCAAGCATTATGACACAATATGCTGGACTTCAGTTGATGCACTATGTACAATTCAAATTCAGTCAATGTGTATAATTTCATAAAGCACTCTTTTGTTTGAAAATCTGTCTCCTCCCACTAGGCCTCATGTTTATTGAGGTCAGGTGTCCATCTTGTTTATTTTTTTCTTCCAGGTTGTAGCACAGTGTTTCTGGCACAGAGGAAGCTCTCTGTAAATGGGATTAAAGTAGTGAATGGGATGAATGTCATGCCCTTCCCCCAGAACCTTCCAGAACAATGTCTAAAATCTCTATATCTTATATGGCTCTCAGAATGCATATTTCTGTGCACAATGAGTACTATATGAATGTTAATTGATGATATGACTGAAGGTAATAATGTATTTTTTCCTCAGAGTCATAAAAGTGGGTAGTTGTATTAGTCAGCCATTACTCATAATAAAAATTCCCAAAGCTCAGTGATTTAAGATAACCATTTATTCCTGGTTTGTTGTGTGTAGGTAGGCACAGAGTTGACTTTCTCAGCTGCTGTGGGCCCCGGGGTAGTGGTTGAATTCAAACACGTTTCTGTATCTCTCATCTTTCTTGGGCCAGCATGTTTGATGTGGCAGGCTCTTTTTACAAAGATGGCAGGAAGGAGTATAAGCACAGCACATGCCTTATTGGCTAAAGCGAGTCATAGTAGAAGTTGTACACTCCATCTCCAGTAGGAATAACTGCAAAGTTCTATGAAAAAGGGCATGGATTTTGGTAAATAATGGAGTCAATTATTCAGTCTATCACATCTGTACTAACCAAGCAAGTGATAGAGAAAAACATTTAGAAACACCAACAGCAAAATTTTGATTAAGCCCTTAAATTAATGTAGTAGAAATTTGAGGCAAAATCCAAGCCAATTTTTATTTAATCACAGTTTTCTTCTGCCATTCCAACAAATGCATATAATATTACAGCCATTTCGAGAGTAATCAACTGTCATATCCCAAACAGAAGATTATAAGTTCAGCTGGAAATCGAGCAGCAGGAAAGGTGAAGGCTTAAAAAAATAAATAAATAAAACTCACTTGGACTCAAGTGATACTTTGCAATAAAGAAAGAGGGTATGGACAGGAGGATTAAGAAATTAGCCACACAAACAAAATTGTATCCCGGTAGAAGACTGGGCTTGTCATTAGAGGAAGCACCAGAGAGAATTTGGATATCAGAAAATGAAACATGAAGTAAATGTGACTGGCCTTGAACAGTAAAAACTGAAAGATATTTATAAAAAATAGAAAGGTAGTAAATCTAGAAAATTAAACCAGGGAAAATAAAGATTTCCTTTTACTTTGTACCAAAAGCATTATCTTGCATATGTTTCTCTTAAAGCTTCTTAAGCTTATGAAATGAGTGATGCAGAAGAGTGCAGGAGGAATTGTACCAGTGTTTCAGTCTTTGAGAGACAGAAATGGATTGTTCACATCCAGGCTCTGTACTCCTTGCAGGTACTGTGTTCGGTGTGCTGCACCCTTCCTTTAGTCTGCCCAAGAGCATCTGTATAGCTGTGTCGATGGCTGGGTCCAAACGAGGATCAGAGAGCAAAGCTGAGACATAAACTTGTACATAAACAAAACACTTCATATTCTATCTGAAGATAAAAGTAATAGGGAAAAATGTCCAATGAAGTAGCTATCCTTGTACAATAGCTGAACATTTCCCTGCAACTTTTCTGTGTTTTTCAAACAATTTTCTTTATTTTCTCTTACATGAAATGACATACACTTGCAATTTCTCACCGCTTGGCCCAAATTGTGGGTCATTTTCTAGTCTCTCAGGCATTTACTGTTTTATATACATATAAATATGTGTACACTTATGTATACACACAGATAGGAGAAAAATATGAACATTATCTTAAAATGTACTTTATACCAAGTTTAACAGAAGGAACAATGTGTATGATCTTAAAAATGAATTTTGATAAGTATAAAAACAGGATCAATAACTTTCACAAGAGAAAGAGTTCCTCAGTTTCCCATCCTTGTCCATAAAAGGTAGAGTTGCTGTAAAATAGAGTTAGATTTATCAAAATACGGTGAATGTAAGACCATAGTATCCCATCACTTTCCTTACTTCTCAGGGCAAGAATACATTAAATCTGTTCTTGTACTCCTAGTGGAAAAGCAGATACAAATTTAAGGGCTAGAATTCATAGGATCATTTTTTTTAAAAGCTGTGAAAAATACACACACATACATACATACATACATACATACATACATACATACATAAAGAGGCACCTGAGTGGCTCAGTCAGTTAAGTGTCCAACTCTTGGTTTCAGCTCAGGTCGTGATTTCACAGCTTCCTGGGTTCAAGCCCCTCATCAGGCTCTACGCTGGCAGTGTGGGGCCTACTTGAGATTTTCTCTCTCCTCTCTCTCTGCCCCTCCCCCACTCACACTGTCTCTGTCTCTCTTAAAATAAAAAAAAAAAAAAAACTTAAAAAAATAAATAATAAAAAGCTATCATATTTGTTTCTGAAAAATCTGATTATGATTGTAGATATCCAAGGCATACTAGGAAGCAGAATGAATCTTCTGACTTGACTGCTTTTCCATTATTATGTAGAAATAATTCACACACTTCCTGTCTCTGTTTCTCTTTGCATACATAAACCATGGGAATTTTAGCATATTGGGATATATCTAATGTAGACTGGTCCATGAGCTAAAAAGCTCAATTGGAAATTACTCCCACCTGCCCAAATCATTCACATGACATAGGGAAGATGTTTGGCCTTGACCTTATGAAATGGATACTGCCTTTCATATCCTACTTTCATGCATGCATCTACTTATTCTTTCAAATCTGTGCTTATTTAGTGAGTATTTTACAGGCCAGATGTTCGGATACATACCAAAGATTAGGAGATTGATGGGGCAAGGGCACAACTGTTGAGAAACTCATAGTCTAAAGAAGATACCCCTATAAAAAAGTATTAAATGATGAAAAAACAGGGGCGCCTAGGTGGCGCAGTCGGTTGAGCGTCCGACTTCAGCCAGGTCACGATCTCGCGGTCCGTGAGTTCAAGCCCCGCATCGGGCTCTGGGCTGATGGCTCGGAGCCTGGAGCCTGTTTCCGATTCTGTGTCTCCCTCTCTCTCTGCCCCTCCCCCGTTCATGCTCTGTCTATCTCTGTCCCAAAAATAAATAAAAACGTTGAAAAAAAAATTAAAAAAATAAATAAATAAATGATGAAAAAATATCAAAACAAAGTAACAGACCACTATGGAAGCTGGAAGAAAGCAATCAGCTTTGTCACTAGTAGTCCAGAAAGGCTCCACAGAGCAGGTGTACTTGTGCTGGATCTTGAAGTATAAGCAGAAGTCTGCCTCCTACAGAGAAAAATGGAAGATGTACCAAGGAAAAAGGACCTTTGCAAATTCACTGAGACATTCCCCACATGATGCCTGCTGATGGTAACCTGTAATTGAGATATGATTTAAAACACAGTCATGGGGAGTTATTTTAGTAGAAACTGTCTCCTCCTATCTGTACCCTAAATAAGGCTATGAAATAAGTCAAGTAGAATAGAACAGAACCTGAACTGGATATAAAAAAATTTCCCTACTCATAAACCTTTCTTTCAGAAAAGTGGTCATTCTTATCTTGGTTGAGTTCATTGTGTAATAATGTTTATAAAATTTGTTACAACTGACACAGGTAATGATATCTTGAAGCATGTGTAAGTAGGTGGTATTTGCAGATTTGCCAATTTTGCTTTGAACTGTATCTCGTGTCATTGTATAGTTTGTGGATTAGGGAGGGAAATGGAAAGGAACACACTCTTTCTTGCTCTTAAACAAGGCATTTATTTCATTGGAGATATTGTTTATGGGAGCTTCCTAAGTAGTCTTCAAGAACTCATTTATATTCCAATTGAGAATTCAAGTTCTCATTTATAGTAAAAGATCCCCTTAAAATTCTCCGTATTCTCTGTCATATTGTTATGTTTCCACTAAAAAAAGTAGAGGGTTATAGCCATGATTTTGTCTGTTATCTTGTCCAGTTCCTAGGAGAAAGATGAGAATTGCCTGTGTGTCTCCCTTCTTCACCTACTGGCGCTTATTGTCTTGGTTGGCCAAAGAAGAAACTTATTAGGCTATATATTTTTAAAGGGCAAGAAGAAATGACCCTGGACTTCATTGGGCCTTTTTTGCTAGTTAATTTTGCCTTCCTGATTAAATACTGTCCTCTTACCTAGATTTACAATAAGCACATTTCCTTCTTTTTAATCTTATCTTCCTATACCTGTATATTGTATTTACCCAGTATTTAAAATTTCCCTTGTCATTTTAATATGTAACATTTGCCCAGTTAAATTGTGAAACCTCTCTTTTAACCAGAGTTCCAGACCTGGCCTTACCTGGTCAACTCTGTCTCTTTGACACTTGGGACCCAGCAGGTCAATTCAAGAGCACTGAAACTTCGACTGTCTACCATTTCTTCACAGTCTTAATTGGATATCTTAATTCACAGTCAGACATGTGATTCCACTAATTACCAGCTATATGACCTTGATCAAGATCATCATGGCAGGAGTCCATTATGGAAGTCTACTGTTTATATCTTGCCATCTAATCAATCCTTATCCCCCACAACCCTTACCTTTCTTACCTTCGCCCCGAGAGATATTGCTTTTCTTGTGTGGACCTCTAAAACATAGCATAGTTCACTCTGATAGTCTTCACACAAAATTTAGCCCTCCAGCCTCAAAATCAACCTCTTTTTCCCTGTCTCTCTTGTTCTTTCTGCCTCCCTCCATCCATCCGTTTCTATTTTATTTTTTACACACGTAAAATTTTAAATTATGGTGTCTGTTCATATTTAATAATTCACTATGTACACATCCAAATTTGGGTTTCTATTTTCTTGAGAAATTTTTCTAAAAGAGTTTTGTTTATACAAGTTTGATACAGTTCCTACTACTCTTTTCTCCTAACACCTAGATGCTATTTTTCAGCTTACTTATGCTATTGTTTTCTCTTATGTTTGTCCATCTTCATTCACTCTGCTGCCTGCTCGATCTCTGAAGAGATTTGTGTTTATGACCCCTGGCATAGATTTATTTATAGCCACAAGCAAGATAGGATTTATTTCTAGAAAATTGAGGGCAAATAGTTAAGTAATCTTCCCAAAGTCATGTTACTCAAAGCCCAGTCTTTTAATTCAATTCAGTATCTTTCTCTTACACAGTGTTTCCCATTCTTGAGTGTGTCTCAGAGATACCTGGAGATCTTGGTAAACAGATCGTTAGCGCCTACCCCAGAGTTGTTTGTTTGTCTGTTTTCTATTTACCAGGTCTGGATTGGGGCCAACAAATTTGTATTTCTAGCAAGTACCTAGTTGATGCTGGTGGGGGACCACACCTTGAGAACCATTATGCTTTGCCATTATCTTTTTTAATATCTTCCCCAAGTCCTTTCAGCTTACCTTTAAAATGAGATGAAGAGTATTTACTCTGTCTTCCTCTCAAGTCTCAAGATTGCTGTTTCAAATCATCTGCAACGACAACAACAACAACAACAAAATACAACTACAAAATAAATATAAACCTTGTCTCCTTCACTAGCGCATAAGCTCCATGAAAGCTGGAGCAATCTTGTTCATTTCACTATCTCTAGTTTTTTGATAAATAGTAAGTGCTTTATAATTTTTTGAATAAATTAGTAAATAAAAGGTAAAACCCAGGGCTTGATTAAAATTAAACAAACAAACAAAAAAAAAAGATAGAAGTAGAGACCTGGTCCCTACCAATCAATGACTATTCAAATTCAAGAAAATAATTCCTAAGGAATATCTATGCTTCTCTGATTTATTTGGTAGCTTAGTCATGCTTGTGTTAAGAATGCAAAAGGAAGCAGTGTATCATTTGCTGATAGTGCTTGTTGTAATAGTTTCTCTTCTGGGTAGTAAGAGTTTCTACATAAACATTCAAAGGATTGTAATCACTATCCAGAGACCGAATCCTCTGCCCTGACAGTTGGAAAATGACTCTACGCACTGACAGCCCCACAGGATGGGAAACGCAATAGCTCTGCTACTACTGTGTAATGTTGCTAAGCTTAATTGACTGCACCCATAAGTAGTGGGAGAAAGTGAGAGTGTGTAATCTATACTACTCTTAAATTATCATGTGGTACCAACTTGTAGGCTTCCTGGAGAATCTCTTGGAGGGTAAGCCATGAGGTATTTGGATTTTAGATTTCCCTGCCCATTCTCAGTTTTACTCATTCTTTTTTTTTTTCTTAAGTCTCATGCTGTTACTTTCTCAAATGTACTTTGCTTTTGCTTTCTTTTCCTTTGTATCTTTCCACAGAGCCACTCTTATTCCTCTTTTCTCACCTCTCCTTCTTACTGAATACTCTGATCAGCATTCAAACATGAATAATTAAGACACCACTCCTGTCTTTTCATTCCTCTCCAGATACTGTTTGTTCTAATCTGCCATGAAGCTTTTAAAAAAGGTTGTCTATAAAGGCTGTCACACTTTTACTGTCATAATTACCTTACTACTCTTGTCTTATTTTATACCCATGACTCACAAACAGCCTTGCTAAGGACATCAATAATATCCACGTTCGGAATCAAAGAACACTTCTCAGTCCCCACCTTACTTAACCACTCACTACATTTCACACAATTGATGTGCTTCCTTCTTGAAGGTTCTTTTCTTTTGGCTTCCATATACTACTGACACTCTGTGGCTTTGTGCCTTCCTCCCTGAACACTCCTTTTCAGTCTCCTTTACAAGGTACTGTCTTTGTCTCACTCCTAAACATTAAAGTTCTACTCTTCTTCCTCTACTGTCTTTGCCTGACTGATCTTACACACACATCATTCAAATGCTAATATTCACTACTTCCTATCATGCATCCATGCCTCTCATCTAACAGATAGGTTTATGGATTCATTGTCTTCTGGGGAACTCTACTTGAATAGCTCTCAGGTATCTCTAACTTGAAATGTCCAAAATTCTACTCCTGAATTCTCACCTTCTCACTTCAACACCTGATGTTTTCTCTCTCTCGTCTGCTATAACTGACCCACAAATTCATGCCAACATCTATCTCCATCCTATCCATGCATCCTCAGCTACACTGTTCATTCTCTTGTCTGATTCATCATCATTGTCGTCTCTGAAACTTTACCACTTTTAGTCATCTTCCTGAAATGCTGTTCTCCCCACTCTTTATTACAGAGAATTCCTATTTATCTGCAGGTCTTTTTTTTTAAGTTTGTTTATTTATTTGAGAGAGACAGAGAGAGAGAAAGAGAGAGACACAGAGAGAGAAAGAGATAGCATGAGTGGGGGAGGGGCACAGAGAGGGACAGAGAGAATCCCAAGCAGGCTCCTCACTGTCAGGACAGGGCTCAACTTGGGGCTCTAAGTCACAAACAGAAAATCATGACCTGAGCCAAAACCGAGAGTCAGACACTTAACGGACTGAGACACCCAGGTGCCCCTGATCTACCACTCTTAATTTAAATATTCTTTGCTCAGAGACCTTCCCAGACCCCTCAATCCCACTGGTATGCTCTCAGAGCATTTATGCAATTCTTTGTAGCAGTTACCTTGAGTCATAATTCTGCTTTTATATGAATGTTATTTCATGTTACCTCCTTAATATACTGTAAGCCTTATGAGTGCAGTATCCTTGATAGTGTTCCTTTCTTTTTTAAATGATTATATCACCAGGGTGTAGCTCAGAGCCTAATACATATTAGGCCCTTAGTAAATATCTGTTGAATAAAAGGTATTCCTTACAAGTTTTCTTCTTACTAGATATTTTTTTCTAGTTTCCATCTCCTTTTGCTACTTCTCTCAGATTGATTCCTAACTCTGTCCTTTTGTCTCTTTATCCTTTCCTTCTTCTTTCCTTTATTTTTTACTTCTCTTCATTCCTTCATGGAAAACATGGACTTGCCAGTTAAAACTAAAAATCCCTACCTACTTATAAAGTTTATTCTTATTTAAGAGTGAGACAACTAGTTTAATTCAGATAAAGAAACATATACCCAATAGCAGATTTTCATTTCCTTTTTTTTTCTCTTTGTCTCTCTCTCTCTCTCTCTCTCTCTCTCTCTCTCTCTCTCTGTCACTCAGTCTCAAATTTGGCTTTGTAACCTAGACATTTTGGAAGAGAGATAGTGTGTGGATGAGCAAGATGATTCTGTCTTAAAATACCCAGGACTAACTCTCTATATTGATTCATTCAATCTTTCCTTTATTCATTCATTTAATCATTTATTCATTTAACTAACTTATTGTGTATTTTGGACTTTTATAGTCTGAACCTCAGACCCCCCATTTACTTGCTGAGTTGCTGTGACAAATAAATTAATCATTTCTCAGTTTCTTTATCTCCTGAAATGGGTAAAAACAGTAACTAATTTATATAATGAGTTATTACATTCAGAAGTGACTAACACATAATGAACTCCATACAATTATTAGCTAGCATTATTTTAAACATCATCATTAATTAATCATTACTTTTTTTGGATATTGTATTACATAATGTTGAACAAAATACAGTGTATGTCTTCACATAGTTTACATTCAAGTACAGGGAAAACTGTGACTAAATTTGGCCCACTCACCAGTTTTGTACATCATGTTTTATTGGAGATGTGCCTGGGTGGCTCAGTAGGTTGAGGGTCTGGCTCTTGATTACAGCTCTGGTCATGGTCTCACCATTTGTGAGATCAAGCCCCATGTAGGGCTCTGTGCTGACAGCATGAGCCTGCTTGGAATTCTCTCTCTCTTCCTCTTTCTCTCTCCCTTCCCTGCTGGTGTGCACACACATTCTCTCTCTCAAAAATAAATACATAAGCATTAATAAAGTCTTATTGGAATATAGCTAGCTCATTTCTTTATAATTTGTCTAAAGTTGCTTCATGCTGCAACAGCGACACTGAATAGTTGTTAAAGAGATAATATGCCCTAGAAAGCAGAATATATTTACTGTTATACTCTTCAAGGCAAGTTTGCTGACCCCTGTTCTGTTGCAGGTAGACATACTATCTATTTATTCAGGCAATAGCCTAGGTTATAGGAAATCCATTGGAATCAGGGAAACCTGGATTAGTATTCCAATTTTCCCATTCTACCACTGTCTTGCGTGGTTTTAGCATGCCACTTATCTTTCCTGTGCATCAGTTTCCTTGATTCCAAAATGGGCCCAATGCCTATCCTGATGTGTTCTTACAGGGTTAAATAATAAAATGTATATACATGTTTGCAATTGTTGGTGCTCCATAAAAACTTGTTATGCTTTCCTTTTGGAGAATAAAGATATTATCTTATATTGCTATTATACATATTAACACTTATTACAACTTTACAACTACATAAAACCATTTTATATCAGGAGTCAAAATAATCATAGTCTGTAATAAAATAAAGTCCAGTAGGAGAAAAATAGATTTTAATTGCAGTAAATCCAAATAAAGTACATGTTAAACTCCACTTTCCATTTTAGTGCTTTTTCTATCTTAACCATCTTCATCTTGGTTTAAATTTGTCATATTTAAGTTATAGGTGTAAACCTTTTAGATGCTAATGATTGTTCTTTGCTAATTAGGTTTCCAAGGTGCTTCTAGTGCAAAAACCAACTGAAAATACTATGTAAATGAAATTACTGAGAAAGTGGAATAATCTTGTCTGTGAGAGGGAAATAATTTGTTTTTTTAAGGTGCCTTTTTAATAATAGCTTAAAACAATAAATCTATGAAGGTTTGTTTTTTCACAGTAGTTAACCAGTCAGTAACATTGCCTACAAAATTCCAATTTAAAAAATGACCTTTTAAAGATGGCATATGAAATTAAATTTTAATGAGTGATAATAAATGGTGGTACTTTTCACAGGAGGAAACACAATGCTTGCCTGGAGCCCTTGCTACATGTCATCCACTTTAGTGCTCTGTTATTGTATCTTCCCTTTCATTATTTTCAAGGGAAGATGACGGGACAGCACACTTTGAAGAACCGAAAACAGTTTTAATATTGTGCTTACCAAAGGCGATCTTCGTCACTGGCTAATTAGGCAGATGGCTCTCCATTGCTTCAGTGACGATTCTTTTGTAGAATGTTGTTCCGTCCCTCCACAATGACAGTATAAGGTGTTTAAGCATTTCTGTGATTATGTGGCCTGATTGAAAAATAAATCTTCATGATTGGGCTACAAAAAAAAAAGTGTTTCACTTTACCAGATGGGGACTCCACTACAGTTCTGTAGCAAACACAGAAAGATCTTCACAATTGACTTGAATCTAGGAAGAGAAAAGCTTAAGGACAAGAGGGTCCCTGCAAAAGGCCTGATGGCTTTCTTAACAAAATAGGAACAATCACCAATGCTTCATAGGCCAATATAAGCAGTCTTTTATTAATCTTCTGAGCCACTTGAGTTCATCGTGCCATTTACTCAATGAGAACAATTTATCATTAATGGGCAATAATCATGGCAAACATAATTATTAATTTATTGTTTCTAGCTTAAATTTTAAAATATTGTGAAGCTTTCTGCTTTTTATGATGATGCTTTCTCTACCCTTTTTGCCCTGAGGATCCTATTAGCAGAGAGCTGAGCAATTCGGTTTCATCCCCAATAAATTATGCCTTCATTCTTAAAATACAAGTACCGAAGGACTGTAAAGATTAGAAATCTGTTTGAAGTTCCCATCACTTGAAGTTTTTTCCTTGATGTATAGAGCTTCTGGTGTTAATGTAAAACAACACATCTTTCTAAAAGTTCAGAGCCAAGTCACCTTAAAAGAACCCTGGCCAGAGTGGTGGGGGAAGTACAAAATGAAATCCATTACCATGGAGGGTAGAGATGTTCGGTTCCTCAGAGCCTGTCTCTAAGATGGGCTGCTGGTGTATTACAGAGTGGGGAGGTGACTATGCTTGTCACCCACCATTTCAAAATGATTAGAAAACTGAAATTCCCAAGAAACAGGAGGTGAATTCTCACTTTCCTCAATGAGGATCTGGACTGTTGGCACCACCCAGGTAACAGACTGCTGTAAATGAAAACCTTAAAAAAATAAAATATTTTGTGTAAATGCATTTTCGTCCTAGGTATAGTTGTTGGTGTGGGTGTCATTACTTTTCCTTTTCACCATATGATAGAAGGACGTGGTTGTGCCAACTTCTTATTATACTATTTTATTGCCAGTTGTGCCCAATGGCTCAAGAGCTAGTGTGTCTATGCCAGCCATAACTTGGTATTCCAACAACAGTGGGGACCCATGGGGGTGCTCAACTTTGGCTTAAATAAAATTGAAATTAGAAAAAGGGGTGACTCTCCAGTTTTTAACAAATCTTGATCTTTACTTGTTTCTCAGGCTTATATCAAACTTCACTAGGTAGCAATCATTTTTTCTGCTTAATTTTGATATTTAAAATTAATACAAGCCATTTATCAAATATAAAAGCTTAAATTTTGAAAATTAACTTTTCACGATCTGAGCATTTATGCATTATTTCTCTTTAGTATCCACCTCATCCCTTAATTTTGAAAAGTGAGAATATATAGTTAACGTATGAAATTCTCATAATCTCATTTTTCTTAATGCATATTGAATTTGACTGCCTGATTGTTTCTTCTAAATTAATGCAGACATATTCAGAGATGAGATAATTACAAAACTAAGAATAAATGGGAGAGGAGTGTTGACCTAAGTAAATAACAGGAAAGGGACAAATTGTTCATGTATTCTCTTTCCAGTGTAGTTAAAGAATTTTTTTTTAATTCCAAAGTGAAGTGTAGATCAGAGAGCTACATTTAACTAAAAAGTTTAAAGACAGATGAATTCGGAAAGAAAAAGGGAGCAATCTGGGTTTTCTGAACAGATGTGTACTGATGTACTTTGGCTTATAACAAGTAAAGTGGATAGTTAATGATAGAAAATGTTAAAACAATTTTCACAAGCAACTTTAGAAGTGATAGATGAGCTTATGATATAGATTGTGGTGATGACTTCACAGGTACACACTTCTCTTCAAACTCATCAAGTTGTACACATTAAACAAATACAGCATTTTGTATGTCAATCATACCTCAATAAGGTTTTTTTTTTATATATAAAAACAGTTTCATCAACTTGTCAAAAATAAAAAAGCAAAGCTTCCTTTCAGTAGTTAATTTCTGAATTATGTTCTGGATTAAATTATATAACTACTAGGCACAGTAACGGTAAGTGCTTCTTGCCTTTTTTTATTTTTTTCTTTAGAAATGAGTGCATGAAGGCAGAAATTACTGGAAGGGAGGTCAGGGTAAGTCATATCATATTTATTTCTTACTTTTGAAGTGTACAGAATACATTGTGTAAAACTTGTTCAGGAACTCTCGGGGGCTCGTGTCTCAGATAAATTAAACAAATTGAGTTTTTCAGGGGAAATGAAATGTTTGCTATAGCTATGCTACACAGAAATATGCCACTTATCCCTGACATTTTGAGACCCTGCTTTCTGCATGCCAGCCATCTTACTGTTCCACATTGTTAAGTGTATCATGGCCAAAGTGGCAAAAGAATCTCTGGATGAATTCCCATTTTAGAATTGTGAGTCTCATCTCTCTGTGTAGCTTCTTTGTTTTGTTTTGTTCTCTGTTAGTCTGCTATGGCATAGATAGTGCTTAAAATCTCAGGGCAGTACTAAGCTAGGCTTCCAAATGTGACCCATGTTGAAGTCCAAGTGCAGAAGGTCACAGACTGGAGTTGATTATAACATAATCATGTTTCTGTTAGTATCTGTTTAGTCTTTTTAGTACCACTTAGTTGTTTTTCTATGAAGTTTAAATGTATTTGACTTTATGAAAGGATAAAGCATCTGTTGTATTATAAATAATCATGTAAAATCGAAAGCCATGGACTTCTTACCAATGACTTATATGATTTACTTCACTTCTAGTGTGTAATAGATAGATCTGCAAAAAATCATTTTCTTCAAGTAGAGAATTAGAACAAAATGTCTTGAGAAATTTCCTGAAGTTATTCAGAATGTAAATGAGTAACAAAGTCAGAACAAATAGCCTTTTCATGTATAATAAATAACAATAAAACCAAGATCTCCTTTGAAAGGAAAGAGGAAGAGAAAAAGGAAGAAAGAAATGGAAAAATAAAAAGAGAAAGCAGGGGAGAGAAAGGGCAGGGAAGGGAAGAAAGGAGAGAGGGAGGGAAGGAAGAAAAGTATGGTTGTATTGTAGATTAATTTTTCCTAGTTGTATATTCAGAAGTCTAAATCTGATAATGGTACTCATTTATCTTTGATTGTCAGTGCCTTGTTAAATCTTGCCAATTCAATATTCAGCAGAACACTAAAGGTTTGGGGATAATGGGAGTTGTGCAAAGGGTGGAATTCTGAGCCTTCCTTCATTTTCAGATAATTCAGTTCCACGTGGGCTTTGCATACTGTGATTTTCTATAAAAGTGTGTTTTAAGAAAGAAAGAACTTATATGGCAGTATGCTGATATCAGTTAAATCTAGCTGGTGGGGACCTGAGTGTCTATAACATTGATTATTTTGCTTTTCTCTGTTTTTGAGATTTTTTAAATTAAACATTAACAATTCAAAACATTATTTTTTGAAATATCTGCACATGTTCAAAAAAATGTCTTTGAACTTTATTGCTCTGTCATGTCACCAGCATGTTAACTGAGAATGAATGAAATTATCAACACTTTAACCAAGTAGATTGCTTTCCTTATAATGAGAAGTCTTAGTGCATGTCACAGAGATGGGAAAGTGTTGATATTATAGTTTCCCTCTTGCACCAGCTAATAGAGGTTGGCTGTCTGTTTGTCCTGGACATCTCCTAATTTATTCTCCACTCTCATTTCAAGTGAATAGAATTTTTAGATGGAAGTGAGCAGTCAGAAAAGGACTACATTTCCAAGGCACATTTACCCATGTGACTGAGCTTAAGCCAGTGGTCTATATTTGGAATATCGAGTGATAGCTTATGGAATTCTTCCTCAAGAGATGGCTGCTTCATTATTTTGCCCTTGGCGAGAAGAAAGTTCTTGGTACAATGTAGAGAATACCACACTGTCTCTGACATTGTCAAGTTTCTTCCCATTGCTTCATGAAATGTGGATGTGATATTTGGAATTCAGTCTTGGACTGTTAAATGTGAGCCATCCGTTTGGGAGGGGATAGATGAATATTTGGGTTTGTATTTTTATAAACTGAAAAAGAACTAACATCACCAGTATTAATTGGTTTCATAAAGGAGCAAGATTTCAGCAAATATGTATGCAGGGTTTGCAAACTGGTAGCGCTCACATCAATGTGACTCAAAGACATTATTGGATAAAAAGGGTGTAGATATTTTACCTAAATATTTGGAATTGGATCTTCTCTTGAAAAACAAAAGGTAACTCTAGGAACACTGAGCCCATGTTCTCACATGGCCCACATACTGTGAAACTAAAGAGCCACAGAAACAGCAGAGTTGGAAACAGCAGAGTCCCCTCAGTCCCTATCATCCCCTTATATCTCCTCCATACCTCATTTCATTCAATCCACTGAGCCCTGCAAGTAAGGAATTGTACTATAGGTCAGATGCCAGGTGGACTTCTTGGAAATGCATGCTTTACACTGCATGCCAGAAAGAAGTGATATGACCCTAACTGCAATTCCACATTCTCCGAAATACCAAATTCCTCAATGTAATTTCTGCAAATCTCCAACAAGATCAAGGTTTTCAGGATATGTCTTCATTCGGTCTCTCTTCTTTACCATGTTGACACAGACATGAAACTCATTTCCACAAATCAGCCCACTCATACAAGCACAGTCATCTTTAGAACAGTGTTGCTAATAAGAGAAGTATCACATTAGGTCCTACATAACAAAATATTATTATGTTAGACTTTAAAGTTCTCCAAAAACTTTTTTTGTTGCCCTTAAGGGCTTCATGGTTGGCACCCTTGCCATAAAAGTTCTGTATTCTCCCCTGTCTTCTCTCTCTCTCTCTGATCCTCTTTTCTCTTCCTTTCACTCTCTTATGTGCCTTCCTCTTAAAAAAAAAAAAGTGCATATAGACACACACACACACACACACACACACACACACACACACACACACACTTTTCTTCAGGCCTTTCAACCATATGGAGTGGTTTTTCCTTCCTCTCACCATCAGCCCTAGGGTTCTCAGAGTTTCATATTCTATTTCCAAATATCAAGTTTGCTGTGATTGTTATCATTCTGTGCATTTATTCATGTTCTCCAAGCAAAATGAGGCCTTCTCTGATGAATACTGGAAGCAGCTCTTAAGATGATACGTGTGTTTTTCTCTTTCTCTCTCTTTACCCCATAAAACGCAAAGCCATAGCTTGCCTTTACTATGTGACAGTTCTACTTACAGATTATGTATGTCAACAGCCACCATCATGTGTGGTGAAATTTGAAGAAAGTTTCGAATCCCTGCTAAGGGGACCCACACAGGAGAAACCTCAACTTACACACTAAGGAGAGTCAGAAAAGTCATGGCCACATACAGAGAGCCACGGGTGGTTGTTCTCTTTTCCCTTTGGTGTTTCTGTAAAGGAAAATCACAAAACATCTGAAGAAGACATAGATCCTAGAAGCATGCTATGTAGGAGAGAATTTGAAACATGAGGAATACAGAAATGAATGTTAGACCTGAATATTTCAACTTGTGACATTTTGCAGATAAATTTTTTTAATTCTGTATTTGTAGCAATGATTGTGACTTCTTATTTTGCATCACTAAAAAATGTTCATTTTTTTACCAGCAATGAAGGCAGCCTTTGTATATAATGATATCTATGTGTAGGCCAGGGGTTTTATACTGGTGGATTTTGGAAAGACCATTTGTCTGATTTAGCTAAAAGCAACTGGACTCTGTCTTTCTGAAACCTAGCATAATGTGAGGAATGCCAATTTAAGCCCATTTCATTCTCCACAGTGTTCTTCTAGGAGCTAAGATAATGAAATATGTTCCATTTGAGCCTCCCTACAGAACAAAACAATCTAGCCAGATTGTAAATTAAGTAATGTATTATAAATTATGTAGCATGCAATGCCAAAATGAGGCATGGCCACCACACATAATTAACCTGGAGTAAACACTAAGTGCATCGACAATCTCAATTCAGAAACTTTAGGGGCCAGAGATGAGAGGAAGAGGTGTTTTTTTTTTAAGTATATTTTTATAGTTCAAATTCATGTGTTGAACCTGAAAATTTGCATCCTATTGTCTAAAGACAATTAATAGTTTACTAGAATATAAATTTCCTGGTGTTTTAATCTATCTTCTGAATTTCATAGCAGTTTTATAAAATATCTAATTAGTATATATCATAGTTTTTTTTTTTAGTATGCCCCCCAAATTAGCAACTGAAGACAGAGCCCATCTTACAAATCTATCAATCTCATAGCAATTTGAGAGGATAACTAAGACTTCAGAAGTTATGGCATACATCATAGCTCATGTTGATGTTTTGTTTCCTTTCCTGCCTCCTACCTTTGTTTCTACTTTCCTTCCTCCTGCCTTTCAAAATTCCATGATTAATTCTCACTCTGTCTTTAACAACAAAAACAAAAACTTGCTGCTGTGTATTGGATTTTTTTTTTATATTCTTTCATCAAAAGATAATTTTTCATCTCCTGTAGACATTTTTGCTTTGCCAAAATGACTTTTTGCTAGGTTGTGGGCACAAGTAGTGTGTTGTTATTTCACACTTAGCTGAAATGAATACATTGCTGACTTGTGGTAAAATTAGAAATTGTGTTCAACCATCAAAATTTCTGGTATTGCTTCTAGCACTAAACATCTTGCAAAAACTTGTTTGCCCTGTTATCTTTCCTATAACAAAATGAATGTAAACTAGTGTCTGAAAGGTTCCTTAATAATTGATGTGTTTGATTAGTTCACCTGGATTCATTGCCCCATCTTTTGAATTTCTATTACCATAAGGATAACTCTCACATGTTTCATTTAAAAAATGCATAATTGGGGCGCCTGGGTGGTGCAGTCGGTTAAGCGTCCGACTTCAGCCGGTCACGATCTCGCGGTCCGTGAGTTCGAGCCCCGCGTCAGGCTCTGGGCTGGGGCTGATGGCTCAGAGCCTGGAGCCCGTTTCGGATTCTGTGTCTCCCTCTCTCTCTGCCCCTCCCCCGTTCATGGTCTGTCTCTCTCTGTCCCAAAAAAAATAAATAAAAAACGTTGAAAAAAAATTTTTAAAAAATGCATAATTATGTTGCCCCCAAATTATAACAACTCTATGCCCAATGACAGTTATTTAGTTGATCCCTCTACTTTTTCTTAGTATTATTCTATAAGTAATTCAGTAGACTTCCCCCCCATTGTTGACTTTCATGTTATTTTTTAATTTATTTTGTATATATTGAATAAATATTGGTAAGAGAGGCAGATTGTAATTTCTAATTAAACTTTTTTATTAGATACCTCCAGTATGTAATAAATTAAAAAGATAAGGAAATTAATATTTAATTCCAAACTAATATTTAACTTTTGTAAATGTATTTCCTAGCATTAGATTGTTCTTTTCTCCTTAACTATTTGGATAAATGGGAAATGATGTCCAAAACTTTACTATAACCAAACCTGATTTTGAGACATTTGATAAAGTATAAGGGGAAGAATTTATTAAAATTCTGTCTTGCAATTACTGTGTTAATACATTATCAAGAGGCATATATAACTCATATGCTGGAGCGCCACTATTCACCTATGCTCATGCTTCGCAATACAAGACTGAAACATATTTATAGCAACCTCCCTCCAGTATCAAGGGTAATAGATATGATAGACATAGCCCAATAGTGATCCCACTTCTCTTGAATTCTCAGTAGAAAAGATTTTGAAATGCTAGTGCTCCAGTGCAGCTTCAACACATTTTTCTCATAAAAAAAAAAAAAAAAAAAAAAAAAAAAAAAAAAAGTCTACTAGTCACTATTAAGTCAAGCCAGTGCAGTTAGTATAGAAAACACATTTTGACCTGCTCTCCTCTGCTCAGTCATTTCTGACTGACTTATATTGGCTTTCTGACTACTCTGTTAGAATCCACCAATTAGCAGAATTTTTAATCTAATTACAATTATAAAAGAAAGAACTTGAACTGTTTACAAATGTTTTTAAGTCACACTGCAGACATTAACTGTGGATATTCTAAAATAGAAAACAGTTAAAAATTATGACATATAAAATTAATAAGTACTTTGTATTTCTTCCTAAGCCAAGTGATGAAAAGCTGCTCTCAAATTCGACACCCCTCTGAGTTAGAGTTATTTGGACATAGGAGGCTTTTCAATATTTGCAGGAATAAATCTGATCCATTAAAAAAAGTTAGGCTTGCACCCTTTTTCAAGAAAGTATTACATTATTAAATAGATTCATGAATGCTCCTATCCAAAGAGTTAAGAATTTCCCTAATAACAATGAACATATACTGAAAAATATTACAGAGAACGTTCAATGCAATTATAAATCACGATAATAGTTACATTAAAAAATTAAGAGAACATTGTCTGGAAATGGCATACTCTACAGGAATGACTTCCCCACTCAGTTTCCGAGAAGAGAATCTCCATTAGTTTACCGTAGAGTCATAAGACATTAAAGACTCAACAAATATGATGCTACCTTATGATATTGTAAAATATGAATGGCAAGCTTACCTATGCCCTAATTTGGAAAATAATTTGCAACATTGGTGGATTCCAGCCAAAATAAAATATCTGTTTTGTAGTACCTCTATCATCTTAGCTAAAAGTTGTTGGTTTTCAAGAGAAGTCAGCCCTGAAAGATAAAACAAAATAACAGTAACAAAAAGATGAGCTAATAATTCAATGACTATTTTTTTAATTAAGGGAATCTGAGTAAAAAAGAAAATTAGAATTTGTTGGATTGCCAGAAAGTTGTTAATATAACTTTAACTCTTGATCCTAAGTTTTATTAAGGAAGGGAAAATGAAGAGGAAGAGAGCAGCATATGTGACTACTAAATCTAGAATGTTTGTATTTGTTTCCCTTTCTGCCACACAAGGGAAAAAAAAAAACATAAAAGACATTGTTAAGCCTAGATATAACTAAGCATCATGTTAGAAGTTATAGCTTAGTGCTGTAATACTTTATTTCTTCAGCCATAGAATGGTCATCAGCACAATTGTCCATTGTGGTTTATTGCCTTTTCATGATACTTTGTAGTTCTGATCTAAGATTTCAAATGCACAGAAAAGGAGCAACACATCTACCACCAAATTGTGAGTACCTGACAATCAAAAACATCTCTAGATAGTTGAAATCAATAAACCATTTTATTTTTGAACTCAACGAAAATATGTCTATTTTTCAGGGCTCTAAAATTATAAATGTAATAGACAGCATATCACTTTTCTCATGAGTTGATATCAAATTCACAATAAGTGAGAAATGATCTCAATTTAAAAATACCAGAATAGAATGAGTCAAATCCAGGCAATTTTTTAAAAATTTAATTTGGGGGACTTACTGTAAAAGTATCTTTGTTTTATCAAACCTGACTTAAATATGTGTATAAAACAAGGGCTATTTAAATTATTTTACTTTCATTTTATTTTAAATAAATACTGACTTGGGAGTTTTAATGCACTGGTGAAGTGATGGCCTGAATAAAAGCTCTCACTTTTTCAGTATTAAAAATGATCATCTACGGATGATCTATATGGAGGCTTATAATCACAATGGGTAACACTTCAACAAAAGAATCAATTTTAGGAGAAAATGTAGGGACAAATATAGGGTCTTTGTAAAATAGGAACCAAGTTGATCTTCTCAAGAACATTCTTTTAATCAGTGTGATAGAACATAAGAAACCAGAGTATAAATCAACATCTTCATGAGATTTTATTAATTTTGTCAGCCAACAAATATACATTTTGTAGAAATTATGTGCATAGAACTGTGCAGAGACTTAGGTGACTAAGGTCCTTGCCTTCAAGGGTAACAAGAAAGAGACAGACCCATTGTTCCAAATGGAAAGCATTTCTAAAAGTACCCATGTCTCCCTACTCTTTATGATCCCATTTAAAAAGGAAGGGAAGCTAAGCATTGATGGGTTATAATATGAATGCCTGCAGACAGGCAAATGGTATAGAGAATGATGCTAATAAATTAATCAGAAGTCAAGATGAACAGAGAACTATAATGTGGCCTTGAGGAACATGGTGCGGAATGTCTTCAGGAGGGGGAAGAAGTATTTGGAGAAAGGGAATAGCGTGTTAGGGAAGGGAATAGAAAGGGAGTAGCATGTTATCCAAATGTCTAGTAAAATACCAATTCCTATTTCACCATTTTGGGATTGGCCTAATTTGACATAAAATTGAATTTAAAACTCCATTGTTATCTCAATATTTTGCTCATTTATTATGTATAGACAGACAGGCCACATCAGTTTTTTAAATCACGCTATATTGATTCTGATAGATTTTAAATTCTAAAGGACATTTTTGGTGATGAGGAAATGATTTCAATCTGCTGTCCAAAGTCAAGGCACAGAATTTCAAATTAGACATGGCAAGCCTAATATTGAGGACATGTACTTCCCCCCTTGAACTTGAACATATTTTCAAAGCTATCTGTGCAGAAAATAGGAAAAGTATTTATTTTAAAAAGGAAAAAGAGAGAGCAAAAATATGTTGAAATAATCAATGGCTGTACAATAATATAAAGAAATTGGATAGATTTGTCAGCATGTCAGTCAAAAATGAATTACAATTGTGGTAAAGAAATCAAGGTAAAAGGAATTTCTCTGGGGAAAAGTGGCATGCAAAATAAAAGCATTAGTGTGACATACAGTTTACAGAAACTCTCTTTGTGGAGATTAAAGTTTATGTTTGTTGACAGTACAACAGGAACATGTCACACAATATAGAAATGATCATGCCATAACCACTTCTTAGTTGATGGCTTGATTTTACATGCAGTGTTCGACATTAGATAGAATTCAACATGCATTTCCATCCACTGGCATTAGCTGGAGTAGCTGCCTGAATTCATAGATGCAATTATTTGAGACCAAAACATTTTCTGCCATGAGGTATTTTATGCCATCAAACGATAAGGGCCAGCCCTTTTGCTCATACACTAAAAATTACTTTAGGAAAAAATGAACAGAAATTGAGTTATATATATTTTATTTTATAGACATCATTTATATCCATCTCTGGAGTCTGACAAAGGCTACCTGCATTCTCAGAAAATTAAGACCCACTGTAAAAATTAATAATTGTATTACTAATAGCATAATTAGTGGGAGCAATGAGTGTAACATGCATTTATTTCGTGCTTATTTTGTGAAGAGCACTTTTTGTGTTTCACCTCCTTTAATTCTCAGAGCATTGACAGTGCGGTGGTATGTCAATAATCTTTAAAGAGGAAATGAAACTTAGAAAGGCTAACTATACAAATGAATCGATACCCAGCGAACAGCAGATAAAGAAAGAGGATACAATTTCAAGAGGTCCAAGTCATTGTATACCAAAGGTGTTGCAAGTTAAGGTATGATTCAGATAGTCACTACAACTTTAAGTCATTTCTCTTGGGTAGTGTAGTATGTCTTATAAAAATCTGCAGAAAGAGATAAGCAATCTAACGGGCATCCTAATTTTAATCATTAAAGCAATGCAGATTTATTCTTTTGTTTAGCTTTCTATGGGGCTCTAGTTTCTTAATCATGTACATTTATGCTAATGGAACTATGAGCAGTACAGTTATGACCAATCTTAGGAAGTGGTAAAGTTTTTTACTACTCCACTCTCTGTATATTTTTATTTACATCACCATGCTATCAGGGCTTACATTTCCAATATATATACTGCCATTTGCAGGAGTATTTACAAACCTTAGGTGTTTGGATAGTGGTATATTGGCAAAAGTTTAACAGCTGGCTCTCCAGAAAAAAAAAGTTATGCATATATACGTCTATATAAGTTTATTATAAGTTTTAATAATATGTAGGGCCCAATTTACCAAAAACAAAAAAAATGCAATACTCATTATTGTAAATTCCACATGGCCAATTGATTCTTGAAAATTCTTCCCCTGATTTTTGCCAAACTCTTATATCTAACTAACTTATAACTACCTAACTGTTCTATCAAATGGTTGTAATCAATTGATTAATGTAGTAGCTCTGACTCAAATATTGGTTTTCATTCTTACTTACATTAACGAGTAAGACAAAAAACATGTATTTTGGAATTTCATTCAGTCACCAATGATGTAGGCAATTTCTTTACAGAATTGAATATTAGTTTTCAAACACTAAGGTAATATTTCCTCAGTCTTTTGTGTGCTATTAATAAGGTAATAGCCACAGATGTGACACACTTTGAAATTTGTCTGCATTATTAATATTTTATAATTACTTTCCTAAGTCTAAGCTAGGGTTCAGCCAACTATCACCCACAGGATAAATCTGGCCCACTTCCTACTTTAAAAATAAAGTTTGCTTGTAACACTATCAAACCTATTTGTTCATATATTGCCTATATCTGCTTTCACAGTATAATAGCAGAGTTAAATAGTTGTTACAAAGAATGTATAGTGTGTACAAAGCTTAAATATTTACTGTCTAGCCCTGTAGAGAAAACATTTGCAGTAAAGAAATGTTAAATCAAGCCCTGATTTGTAGTGTTTACCAATTTTTTATAGTGTATGCTACCAAGTAAACATGTACATTTTAAGCCCAGTAATATACCAGTAAAATGTTGTAATTAGGAAGTTGTGGGTTGAATTGTGTCCCCAAGGAAAGATATGTTGAAGTTCTAAAATCCCTGGTTCCTATGGATGTACCCTCTTTTGGAAGTAGGGTGTTTGCATTTAAAATAAGGCCATGCAAAATTAGGATGGACCCTAAAATCTGATGACTCATGTTCCTATGAGGAGAGACAAACATGAAGACATAGAGGGAACACAGAGAAGAAGGCCCTGTGATAATGGAGGCAGAGACTACTTATGCACCCACAAACCAAGGAACACAAGTTACCAACGGCCACTAGAATTTAGAAAAAGCAAGGAAGGAATCTTCCCCTGAACTTTCACAGTGAGCATGAGAATAACTTGACTTTAGGCTGCTAGCCTCCAGAAATTATGGTAACTTTGTGGTAATTTGTTATGGCCATTCTCAGACACTAATACAGAAGTGCGAAGTTTTGAGTGTTTACTATCTTTGTTTTTCATAGAATCAACTTTATTGCACATTTATATAACTCAATTATTGATGGCTTTGTTCAACAAAAATTTCATGAAATTTCTGAAAATTTAACAAAATCAGGGGCCAGCTTGGGTCTGTTTCAGTACATCATTCTTTAAAGACAAACAAACAAACAAACAAACAAACAGTAATGTCAAGGCTACATTCTCCTCTGGGGTAGAGAGTAGATTCAGAGCCTAGGTTTGTTTCCATCCTTCCATGTTTCCAGAAAGCTAGTTTATAAAAGTGGGACACAGTATGGAGAGATTTCAGGAAATGAATGAGTTAAATCTTACTGTTGAAACTTTAGCAAAAGTTAAGATCCAAAAAGATTTGATTTGCCTGAAATGAACTTAAGAGAGCTCAAGTCCTGGGCCTGATGGATGAGATTTGATTTTGAAATCCTCCTGATAGTGTTGCCTCAGCTTCTGATGTATGCCTTGTTCCAGTCAAGACTGGTTCAGTTACTGTATGGGACTGAACGACGGGTGTGAGTATCAGTTGGCTCAGTCTTGAACAGTAAAATGAAGCAGAAGAAATGAGGTGGGGTCCATTATCAGCCTTCACTTAGAAAATAAAAATAAGTTTAGAAATTTCTAATATAAATTACTCATTGCGTAATTATCTTATGTATTTCCAAATCATGTTTTCTCCAAATTGTGGCTCAGTATCCTGCATGTCCATATGTAATCACTTAATTTTAGTAGTACTGTTTTTTTTTAAAAAATAATGTTTATTTTTGAGGGACAGAGAGAGAGAGACAGAGAGAGAGAGAGAGAGAGAGAGAGAGAGAGAGAGAGAGAGAATGAGCTGGGGAGGAACAGAGAGAATGGGAGACACAGAATCTGAAGCAGGCTCCAGACTCTGAACTGTCAGCACAGAGCCTGACGTGGGTCTTGAACTCACAGACCGTGAGATCATGACCTGAGCTGAAGTTGGTCACTTAACCAACTGAGCCACCCAGGTGCCCCAGTAGTACTGTGTGTTGCAACTGTCCCCTCCTATGCCAAAGTAATGTACATTCTGTGTCTTATTATAGTAAGCCTGAAAAGTGAGCTGCTAAACATTTAGTAATGGGAGGATATATTTACTAATAGGATCACATTAACCATAAAAATGCATTAGATCTGAAGGTCAGTTGAGTAAAAATTAAAGTTCTTTATTATTAATTAAATAAAGGATGCAAGACCTTCCTCTCACCTTTGTGTCCCTTTCCATGCAGTAGTGAGAGAAGTTGATATTTGCTGACTGTACATTCGTCTGACAGATTTCTGGTTTCTTTCTTACTCCACAAGGTCAAGAGCACTATTTCATATTCTGCCAGCAGTCATGGGGGATTCAAATCTATGGTTCATCTCCTTATAGGAAAGCCCTTTGGGATACTAAGTAATTGGACACGCGTCCTTTTTCTCCATTCCTGTACTTAACCAAAATTATTATGTGTTCATTGTCATCATCTTCCAGGTTGTCCTCCCAGCTTAGTTTGAGCATTTATTGAAACTCTTGCGGTTGCATAAATGTTGCCTATAACAGACAGTCTGCACTGTCTTCAAAATGAGAGACCCCTGTCTTGTGCTATGTTGATCTTCTTGTTGTTCATTAATAGCAGTAGGAAAGCCCTAGATATCAGGACCAAGTTAGTCAGAAATACTTGGTATGAAATTATATCCCCTGTAAACATTGTGATGCACAAAATGAAAATGCTCTATCTCCTGGGGTAAATAAAAGTATATACCTTATACTTAACATTTGACAATGTGATGTTAACTTGAAAATTAATAAGAAAAGTGCTAATTGGAGAAACAAAAATAATATACTCTGCCAACAAGTTGCACAGTCAAACCCGTGATCTGGAAAATGAAGTTGAGAAAGACATTATTTTTCAGAATTGTTAACTGGATATCACAGACCACTTGAAAAGTTGCTGAATAAAATGATTAGGGAAAAGTCCAGTCGCGTATTTTTTTGGTCTATTTTTAAGCCAAAGTAGGAATAAAAGTGATGGTACTTTTATATCATGGATAACTTGTGTTACTGTATTTTTTATAGACTGAAATTCAATAATGGTATTTAAGGGAGAGCATCAAATTTGTTTCCATGGTTTAATTTCCATTAATTTGAGGATTTATAGGAATAAATAAATGGGAAATTATGTACAGACATAAACACATACATACAAACACATACCCATTTTCACCCTTGGCTCTGAAGATATATTTTAATCAACTCCGTCAGGTCTATATTCTGCTCATGTTTGGAGTGTACTATCCATTCAGTGTGCTGGTCATGACTTACAGGCCCTTTCCCATTGTTTTCCTCATATGGAGGGAGCTCAGAGGAAGGAAAGCTGCTACTGAATGAAGCTTATACTCATGTCCTTTGACATATGTTCCCCTTTGGCAGAAGAAGCTATCTTCAATGTGGAATGAAGGGTTTTAGAAAACAATATTTAAATTTCTCTAAGTGGGTACTAAAATACCCATGACTCTTGGGGTTTATGTTCAAATTAGATTATTAAAAACTAGCATGGTACTCCTAGTACCTTATCCAAGAGAAATGAAAACACATGTCAACAAAATCTTGTACAAAGATATTCGTAGTGGCTTTACTCATGAAAGCCAAAATTTGTAAACAATACTTCTGTCTGTCTAACTATAGTATTTTTATACAATGAAACACTACTTGGGAATAAAAAAGGAACAAATTATATGGGTTAACTTCCGAAACATTATGTGAAGGAATTCAGACCTAAAATACTATGTATTTTATGTTTCCATTACTACGAAGCTATAACACAAGCAGAGCAAATCTCTGGTAATGGAAATCAGAAGAATGGTTACTTTATCTGTTTCTTTTTTTTATTATTGAGTTGTAGGAGTTTCTTCTTTATTTTTCATATTAAAATTTCACATATATCTCTTAGCAGATGCATGATTTCTAAACAGTGTCTCCCATTCCATAATTTGCCTTTTTATTCTGTTGATTGTTCCCTCCTCTATTCAAGAGCTGTTTATTTTGATTTAGCCCTGCTTGTCTATGTTTGCATTTGTTGCCTGTGTTTTGGTGTCATATCCAAGAAATCCCTGTAAAGACAAATGAAGCTTTTTCCCCTGTTTCCTTTGAGGAATTTTACAGTTTAAGGTCATACATTTAGATCTTCTATCCATTTTGAATTGATTTTTGTATATAGTGTAAGGTAGGGGAAAATTCCTTTTTTTTAAATATGTGGATATCCAGTTTTCCAAATCACTTGTTGACAAGACCAGCATTTCTCCATTCTGTGTTCTTGGCATCTTTGTCAAAGATCTGTTGTTGATCACAATGTGTTGAGTTACTTCTGGGCCTTCTATCCTATTCCATTTATCTGTATGTCTGTCTTTATGTCATTACCATACTACTTTAATCACTGTAGCTTTGTAATATGTCTTGAAATCAGAAAGTGCAATGCTTTGTTCTTCCTTCTCAAGATTACCTTGGTTATTCTGGAACATTTGCAATTGCACATAAATTTTTTAAAAATTTTTTAACATTATTTATTACTGAGAAACAGAGACAGAGCATGAGCATGGGAGGGACCGAGAGAGAGGGAGAATTCGAAGCAGGCTCCAAGCTCTGAGCTGTCAGCACTGAGCCCAATGTGGGGCTCAAACCCACAAACCATGAGATCATGACCTGAGCCAAAGTTGGATGCTTAATCAACTGAGCCATCCAGGCATCCCAGGATTTTAAAAATTTATGTACAGGGGCGCCTGGGTGGCGCAGTCGGTTAAGCGTCCGACTTCAGCCAGGTCACGATCTCGCGGTCCGTGGGTTCGAGCCCCGCGTCGGGCTCTGGGCTGATGGCTCAGAGCCTGGAGCCTGTTTCCGATTCTGTGTCTCCCTCTCTCTGCCCCTCCCCCGTGCATGCTCTGTCTCTCTCTGTCCCAAAAATAAATAAAAAACGTTGAAAAAAAATTTAAAAATTTATGTAAACTATGCCATTGGGAATTTGATGAGAATAACATTGAGTCTGTAGGTTGCTTTGTGTAGTATGGACATTTTAGCAATATTAATTCTTCTAATATATGAACATGGTATGTCTTTTGATTTATTTGTCTCTCCTTTCTTTCATGGTCTTATGGTTTTCAATATATAGCGTTTTACCTCCTTGGTTAAGTTTATTACTAAGTATTTTATTATTTTTTATGCTATCATAAAACAGATTATTTTATTAATTTTAAGATGGTTCATTCTTAATGTTAGAAACACAATTGAATTTTGTATTCTGATTTTGTATCCTGTACCTTTACTGAATTTATTAGTTCTAACAGGCTGTGTGAGTGTGTGTGTGTGCGTGTGTGTGTGTAGACTCTTTACGTTTTTCTATATATAGGATTATGTCATCTTAAAACAAATATAAATTTATTTCTTCCTTTTTTATTTGGTTTCCTTTTATTTCTTTTTCTTGCCTAACTTCCCTGGATAGGCAAAAGATTTGAACAGACGTTCTCCAAAGAAGACAAATGGCCAGCAGGTATATAAAAAGATGCTCAGGGGCGCCTGGGTGGCGCAGTCGGTTAAGCGTCCGACTTCAGCCAGGTCACGATCTCGCGGTCCGTGGGTTCGAGCCCCGCGTCAGGCTCTGGGCTGATGGCTCAGAGCCTGGAGCCTGTTTCCGATTCTGTGTCTCCCTCTCTCTCTGCCCCTCCCCCGTTCATGCTGTGTCTCTCTCTGTCCCAAAAATAAATAAATGTTGAAAAAAAATTTTAATAAAAAGATGCTCAAAATCATTAATAATTAGGCAGGGAAATGCAAGTCTAAGTTATAATGAGATATCACTTCACAGTTGGTAGTATGGCTATTATAAAAAAAACAATAAGTGTTCGCAAAAAATGTGAAGACATGTACATTGTGTACGCTTGTATACTCTTGGTGGGAATATAAAATAGTGCAACACCTATGAAAAACAGTATGGAGACACATCTAAAAATTTAAAATAAAACTTTACCATAGGATCCAGAAATCTCACTTCTGGATATATATCCAAAAAAATTGAAATCAGGACCTTGAAGAGATATCGATACCACCATCTACATTGCAATATTAGGCATAATAGCTAAGGTATAAAAACAACTGAAGTGGAAACAGATGAATGGATAAACGAAGTGTAGTAATACATGAAAGGGAATGTCAGCCTTAAAAAAGAAGTAAATACTGCCACTTGTGACAATATGGATGAACCTAGATGACATTTGTCACAGAAGGACAAATACTACATGATTCCACTTATGTGAAGTCCCTGATATAACCAAACCCATTGAAGCAGAGAATACAGTGGTAGTTTCCAGGGGCCAAATGAGGGTGGGTAGTTGTTATTCAACAGCTATAAAGTTTTAGTTATATTAAATGAATAAATTCTAGATATCTGCTCTACATGATAGTGCCTGTAGCTAAACAATATGGTATTTTGCACTTTCAAAATTGTTGAGAGAGTATATCTTAGGTTAAATGTTCTTATTACAAAACAAAACAAAACAAAACAAAGCAAAACAAAAAGGGACACAAGGAAACTCTGGGAAGTATAGGATATGTCTCCTCCTTTGATTGTGGTGATGGTATTATGGGCGGATGCGTATGTTCAAACATCAAATCATGCACATTATGAGCCATTCTTTGTATATCAGTTTTACCTCTATAAACTGTAAAAAAATTAAAAAATTAAAAATTAACAAAAAACAGTGGTTGGTTTGAGTAAGTGGAGGAGACTGGGAAAGAGCATGAGGTATCTTATTAGGATGACAGGACTGCTGTATATCTTGAGTGGCATGTAGCTTACTAAATGTATATATTGGTTAAAACTGATTGAGCTGTATTCTTAAGGTTTATGAATTTATTCTGTGTAAATTATACCTAAATAAAAAATAACCAAGTTCTTTAGACAAAATAATGACTTATTAACAGCTAATTTTTAGTCATCGTAGTTTGTCTTCCTCTAATTCCTTTTTTTAATAGCATAATCCCATCTACTGTATCATTTTATCTGGTGGTTAAGAAGTCATGAGCATTATCTCTATATTTATGCAAGAAACTATCTTAAAAGAGCCAGATATGATTGCTTATATCATACATTTCTAACAGAACTAGAGATTAAATTATAATTCCTAGATTTCTGATTTACACTTTAAACTGAACCTGCTAAAATGTATATACTTCATGTACAAGTAAACAGTAGGAATGTACAGAAGTGCTCTTTATAAATGATTCTTTTTTTAAAAAAAATAATGTTTATTTTTGAGAGAGAGAGAGAGACAGCGCACAAGCAGGAGAGGGGCAGAGAGAGAGGGAGACCCAAAATCTGAAGCAGGCTACCGGCTCCGAGCTGTCAGTCCAGAGCCCCGATGCAGGGCTTGAACCCACAAACCATGAGATCGCGACCTCAGCCAAAGTCCGACGCTTAGCTGATTGAACAACCCAAGTGCCCCTAGAAGTGCTCGTTCCATCTGACTCAATCCACATCTCTTCTTCGTTAAAACTTTGAGAACAAATGCAGCAGTGTCAAAAAAGGTTAATTTAATTTATATTCTGCTCAAAGTGTGTACATTAATTTAATGTCTGAAGAAATTTTATTGAGTAAAAGTATGCACAATTCCCTATGCTAAGCTCTTGAATGATCACAGCAACAAAGTTCAGTGGATTAGTGGTGACTAACAATTTATTCCCTGCCTTTTGGAAAGAATATCATTCTTTTTAATTACTTGAATCAAAATCCCATATATGTTTAATTTTTATGTGTTTATCTATTCTAGTTGAAATGTAATTCTAGGGGGGCGCCTGGGTGGCTCAGTTGGTTAAGTGTCCGACTTCAGCTTAGGTCGCGATCTCACGGTGAATTCGAGCCCCGCGTCGGGCTCTGGGCTGATGGCTCAGAGCCTGGACCCTGCTTCTGATTCTGTGTCTCCCTCTCTCTCTCTGCCCCTCCTCCGTTCATGTTCTCTCTCTCTCTGTCTCAAAAATAAATAAACGTTAAAAAAAAAAAAAAAAAGAAATGCCACTCTAGGAAATATATAATACATACAAGACCTGTCCAAGGTATCCAATCTCAGATAAAAACCTTGAATATATATTCTGATGCATAGCAGACGAGCTCATAAATGGCTGTTTCTGCAACATAATAAATATAATACTTGCACACAAAGATGAAGATATATAAATGCTGTGTGTGTTTTATTTTTTTTTTTCATACAAAAAGTTAGCTCTAATAATGTTGGTCAAAGGTATTAGGTTAAAAAATCTAAAGAAAAATATGCACTTACATTTCAATAGCTATTTGTTCTATACACCATAATTTAAATTGAATATTTAAAAAAATAATGTTTATTTATTTTTGACAGAGACAGAGCATGATCTGGGGAGGGGCAGAGAGAAAGGGAGACACAGAATCCAAAGCAGGCTCTAGGCTCTGAGCTGTCAGAACAGAGTCTGATGTGGGCCTTGAACTCATAAACAGTGAGATCATAACCTGAACCAAAGTCGAAGCTTAACCCAATTGAGCCACCTAGGTGCCCCGATTTAAATTGAATCTTAAGGAGCCATTTGCTTGTTGAGATGTGTTGGCTACAAACCATATAATTGATTGTCTTGTGTCAATTTGTCATTTTTTGTGTTTTTAAAACCTAATGTGTTGCATGTTCCATGTGAATTAGGAAGTTGACTTCTTTACGTATACTGTCTTTCTTCTTACAACTGTCCAATAATTTTAGTACAGTTACTATTCCACTATTTCACATAAGAAATTGAGGGTTTAAAAAGTTGCCATTTACTGAAAGTTAAACAGATGGTAAGCTTAAGGATTGGGATTTATATCTAAGCAGTTTGATCTCAGAGCCCTTGTCTAGAAGTGCTATTTTATACTATTCCTGAGAAGAAACATTGTATATACCTAGAAAAGTAGGAAGTATTTCCTGGGATAATCTTTTTCCATCACACCTATTTTAAAAGAAGTCACCAGTTAGCACATTTCACTCTGACTCCTAAAATACCATGAACCCTGATATTTTTCTGGTCAGGATTTGTTTCAATACATGTCTGTAATAAGAAGCACAAATTTAAATGCTGACCTGGACTTGATAAGTAATTAATAGCAGTAAGCAGGCCAGAGCACGTATATGAAGTGATGTTGTTATGGAGATGTAGCCATGCACAGGATGCATCCACTCCCTTAGTCACTTTTGTTAATTCAGAGACTGGCAGCAACCACTCAAAATGGGTAATATGATTAGTGATATTAAGCATCTTTTCATATCTGTTGACCATCTATCTGTAGGCCTTCTTCAGGAAAAACATGTCTATTTAAGTTCTGTCCGTTTTTAAGTAGATTATTTGTTTTTTGGTGTTGAGTTGTATAAGTTCTTTATACATTTTGGACATTGACCCTTTATCAGATATATCATTCACAAGCATCTTCTCCTGTTCAATAGATTGTCTTCTCATTTTGTTCATGATTTCTTTGTGCAGAAGGTTTTTTTTTGTTTTGTTTTGTTTTGTTTTGTTTTGTTTTGATGTAGTGTCAATAATTTTTTTTTGCTTTTGTTTCTATTGCCTTAGGAAATGTATCTAGAAAAATGTATCTATGGCCAATGTCAGAGAGATTACCGCCTATGTTTTCTTCCAGGAGTTTTATGGTTTCAGATCTCACATTTAGGTGTGTAATCCATTTTGTACTTATTTTTTTGTGTATGGTATAAGAAAGTGGTTCATTTTCGGGGCGCCTGGGTGGCGCAGTCGGTTAAGCGTCAGACTTCAGCCAGGTCACGATCTCGCGGTCCTGAGTTCGAGCCCCGCGTCAGGCTCTGGGCTGATGGCTCGGAGCCTGGAGCCTGTTTCCAATTCTGTGTCTCCCTCTCTCTCTCTGCCCCTCCCCCATTCATGCTCCATCTCTCTCTGTCCCAAAAATAAATAAAAAACGTTGAAAAAAAAAAAAAAGAAAGTGGTTCATTTTCATTTTTGCATGTAGCTGTCTAGCTTTCCCAGCACCATTTATTGAAGAGACTGTCTTCTCCTTGTTGTATATTTTTGCCTTCTTTCTTAAAGATTAACTGTCATGTAAGTGTAGGTTTATTTCTGGGTTCTCTTTTCTGTTCCATTAATTTATGTGTCTATTTTTGTGCCGGTACCAATATGTTTTGATTAGTACAGTTTTGTAGTATATCTTGAAATATGGGGTTGTGTTACTTCTAGATTTTTGTTCTTTCTCAAGATTGCTTTGGGTCTTTTGTGGTTCCATATAAATTTTAGGATTATTTGTTCTGTCCTGTGATAAATGCTGTTGGTATTTTGATAGAAAGTGCATTAAACCTATAAATTGCTTTGGGTAATATGGACATTTTATTTTATTTCATTGGACATTTTAATAATATTATTTCTTCCAGTCCATGAGCATGGAATGTCTTTCCGTTTGTGCTGTCTTCAATTTCTTTCATCAGTGTTTTATAGTTTTCATAGTTCAGGTGTTTAATCTCCCTAGTTACATTTACTACTAGCTATTTTATTATTTTTTGTCCCATTTTAAATGAGATTGTTTTCTTAATTTCTCTTTTTGATATTTAATTATTTTTATCTAGAAATGCAATATATTTTGGGGCTCAGTCAGTTAAGCATCCCACCTTGGCTCAGGTCATGATCTCATGGTTCATGAGTGCAAGCCCTGCACCAGACTCTGTGCTGACAGGTCAGAGCTTGGATCCTGGTCCAGATTCTATGTCTCCCTCTCTCTCTTCCCCTCTTCCACTTATTCTCTGTCTCTCAAAGATAAATAAACATTAAAAAAAAGAAATGCAACATATTTCTGTATATTATGTTTTTATCCTTTGACTTTATTGAATTACTTTATTAGTTCTAGCAGTTTTTTGGTGGAGTCTTTACCACAATGAGATAGCACCTTGCACCTGTAAGAATAGGGAGAATAAAAAACCCCACAAACCCAACAAAACAAAACAAAAAACAAAAAACAAAAACAAGACATAACGAGTGTTAGCAAGGGTATAGAGAAAAGAGAACACTTGTGCACTGCTGGTGGGAATGTAAATTAGTGCAGCCACTATGGCAAACAGTCTGTAGGTTCCTCAAACAATTAAAAATAGAAATACCATAGTAATCAACTAATTCCATTACTGGTTATTTACACAAAGAAAATAAAAACACTAATTCAAAAAGATATGTATATATCCCTGCATTTATTCCAGCATTATTTACAGTAGTAAAGATATGGAAATAACTTAAGTGTTCATTGATATATGAATGAATAAAGAAGATGTGATACATCTCAAGAAGATGTGATGTGAATATTACTTAGCCATAAAAAAAAAAAAAATAAGACCTTGGCTTTTGCAGCAACATGGATGGACCTAGAGGGCATAATGCTAGGTGAAATAAGTCAGAGAAAGTTAAATACCATATGATTTAACTCGTGTTTGGGATCTAAGAAACAAAAGAGACAGACAAAGAAACAAGACACAAAAACCATACTCTGGTGGTTGCCAGAGGGGAGGTGGGTGAGTAGTTGGGTGAAATAGATAAACGGAAATTCAAGCTATAAAATAAATAAGTCATCAGGATGAAAAGTACAGCATAGTGAATATAGTCAATAAGATTGTAACAATGTTGTTTGGTGAAAGTTGGGGTCTGCATTTATCCTCCCAGCCACCGAGTAGTGTACAAGAATTGTTGAATCATTATGTTGTACACCTGATACCAAGGTAACATGCTACTTACATTTCAATTAACAAAAAATGGATGAAGTAAAGGAACTATTGGCTTGCATACAGGAAGTCCACAGGTAATGTGGGATTTTGAACTGATTTATTTTCAGGACTCTTTTCTTTTTCTTCATCCAATACCCGTAGCTTTATTTTCCTTTTGTAGGGCTTTATCTTCAAGATGGTAGCAAGATAGCTTCAGCCATTCCAAGCCTCATAATCATGAATACATAGCATCCAAAAGAAAGGACAGGGATGGTTTGGGAAGTTCACAGAAGATTTAGGAGAAATAAACTTTTCCAGAAGTCCCAGAAAATGATTCCTAAGATCTCATTAGTCCATATTTGGTCACAGATCCTTGAAGAAACACATTTATGGGGGAAAAAAAGGAAAATTCAGAAATTGTGAGAGAGTCACTTTTCCTGGAGTTAAAAAAGTCATGTGCAGTTGTCGGGTGTCTGGGTAGCTCAGTCTGTTGAGTATCCAACTCTTGATTTTGGCTCAGGTCATGATCTCATAGTCGTGTGTCGGGCTGTGTGCTGACAGTATGAAGCCTACTAGGGATTCTCTCTCTCTCTCTCTCTCTCTCTCTCTCTCTCTCTCTCTCTCTCTCAAATAAGTAAACATTAAAAAAAGTTATGTGCATTTGTACATCTGAACCAATATAGTTCTATCAGGAAAGAGAGAGGAGGGAATGGATGCTGGTCCATGGTATCTCCTATACCCGTACTCAGGCCCAGCCAATTATTATTCTTAGGGACTCAGGGGTAAGATATTTTGGTTTCCTTTTCCAATAAAAACTGCAAATTTTAATGTTTTGAGAATTACTTCTATGTTTAAAATTAATGTACAGACAAAGAAATGACATCTTCAAATCAGGTACAGCTTAACAGCCACAGTGATATCTGCTCTCAATTGTATTCTAAAATTGGGTGGTATTAACCCCAGATTGTTGAGAACCACAAAACTATGAAGAGGCATTGTTCAATAAAACATATTTGATCCATAGGATTTCCAAGGCAGGGATTCTCAGGAAGACCAGAAATGGAGCTGAGTCAGTACGTGGGGACAATGACCAGAAAGACGTAGAAGAAAGGAGGTAATGTGGGGCAAAGTGACAGTATCAACAATGATTTTTTTTTTCCTAGAATGATTTTAAATAGGTTGTTTTCCCCCCACTTGCCAGCATCTTTCTGAATTTAATGTAAATCCATAAAAAGTCCTGTAGAAACTGAAATCAATTCTTATGTCATTAGTCATTATCCCAAATCAGTTTAACAATCCACAATTCCAATGACCCATATTATTACCACTAGTCTTACTACTCTGCTTCCATCATTTACTGAGCTCTTACTATCTTCCAGACACTGTCCTAAGTTTAACACATATTGACTCATAAATCTTGTGAGAAGATCATTTTTCTCATTTTACAGATGACAGCACATAAGTTCAGAGAAGTCAAATGACTTTCTAAGGTCAGAGGCCTGGAAAGTAATAGGGCTGGAATTTAGTTCCAAATCTGCTGGACTTCAAAACATTGATATTTTATTACTAGCTATTTTGCCTTACCTGCCCTTATCCCCACAACTACTACCGTGTAGGAAATGAGCATGATCCTACCATACTATTTGAGATGAACTCATGTTATTAGCATAACCATAAATTCCACCTTCTTGGGAAAGAAATAGTGTATCTTTAAAAAAATGGATAGCTAGATAAACCACATTATTTTATTTCAACTTAAACACATATACCATGCATGCATACCTGCTTTATACCTTATCTTTTGTCTTCATACTTACCTTTGCCTTGATTAATCTACTTTAGGATTAACGTGTTAACTGAGTGGTTGAACAGACATGTGTTAAGGGTCCAGTTATTTATAAGACTGAATTCTGATTTTTCAATCCTTATTTATATATTTCTAATATATATTTATATATTTATATCTATCTATCTATATCTATCTATATATATACATATATATTTATATATCTAATATTTATATATTTCTCTTTCTTGTTGCCCAGAGATCTAAGGCATCTTTATACCTATTTTTCCCTTTCTACCTTTAAACAAAGGTATAAATGGGGGCAGCGGGAAGTGTCAAGAGTTTAAAACATTTATTGGTTTCAGGGGATTCAAGGTTAATGGTGAAATGTAGGTAAAATACCTGGATTTGGGGTGTGTGTGTGTGTGTGTGTGTGTGTGTGTGTGTGTGTTGTATTGACTCACATTTGGTGTTTTGCTAATAGTGTGTGAAATATTCTGCTTTCTTCTTCATTTTCTGTATGTTTGGGATAAATGTGAGAAAGGATTACATTCTAGTTAGTCCTTGAAATTAGAACATATTTTCCTCATCTTTACATCTTCAACCATTCAGCAAAGTGTCTTTGTAGACTTTGACCAAACATTTGTGGGATGGTTGGATTTGTTATACTTCAAACTATGTGAGGTTATTCTTAAAAATTAAAAGTATAAACTGTGATATCAGTCTATCCCTAACCACATGTTTTTCTGAAATCTATTCCAAAAACGTATGCATTCTTTTTTCTTCAGTGTTTTTTGGGGGTGAAATAGTACAGTGGAAGCTAAGAGTTATTTTTGATATTGGAAAAGAAAGCCTCACCCTGTAAGCAAGCCATCCAGAGAATCTTTAATGAGAGCAAAATAAACCACCTCATCCTGGGCTCTCAGCATCATGACTCTTGGTGACTTAGGATTCCTTCACAATCAAGTACAAATAAGTCTGTGTCTTTAAAAAATAAAGCTCATCTTTTATGTGAGACAGCTTATAGTTTATCAAAAAGCTACAATAAAGTGCTTAATAAATCATGCTACATCCAACCCAGGGATAAGAAAGCACAACTGTATAAAATAAAATACATAAGGAATATAGGAAAACCATATAATTATTAGTATGATACTCAGAGTCCTTATGAATTAATCAGAAAATATTTATTAATTGTGTGCCAAGTTTAGGGGCACCTGGTGGCTCAGTCAGTTGAGCAACAGGCTCTTGGTTTTGGCTCAGGTTATGAACTTGTGGTTTGTGAGTTCGAGTCCCACAGTGGGCTCTGTGCTGACAGTGTGGAGCCTGCTTAGAATTCTCTCTCTCTCCCTCTCTCTCTCTGCCCTCCCCTGCTCGCTCCCTCTGTCTCTTTCTCAAAATAAATAAACTTAAAAACTTGAAAAAAATAATGTTCTACCAAGTTTAAAGTAATAAAGGGATAATAATAATAATAATAATAATAATAATAATAGTCTTTTTTAAGTGAATGTGCAAGGCCTGGCTACTAGGAAGTTAATTGTAAATCTTAGTATTAAACCAGTTTTAATTTTTTGTTATGACTTTGTAAGAAACACATCAACACTGCAAAACCAAATGAATTTGTCTTAAGGTAAAGGGTAGTCTTTGTAGGAGGATTACAGACTCAACAAAAATGAATCCCACCTTGTGCTTTTTTCAGCAGATGTTCACTGTCCCACTTTCTATCATTCTGGTTGCACCATTTCCTGTACCATCTTTACCAGACTTCCAGAAGGAAGTTCTAAAAAGTATTTCAGAGACTGGAACTCCAATAGTGAGGTGACAAAGGGTGTCACATTCTGACCTAATGCCTCTAATTGATTGATTGATTAGGTCAGACACAGAGTTGCTATGGGACTGCAGGCTGTCGTTCAAATGGCCCCTTGGTTCCTTACATGGCCTAGAAGAATCCAATCATGTTTTACAATTGCTCCTCCAACTGCAAGCAAAGACATGAAGAAATTAGCAGTATGGTGGCCTTCGAACAGCAGTGAAAGTCATATCTGACAGTGATTCCTTCATTTAGAACATTGTTTGTGTCATAGAGGGCAGGGAGCCAAGGGAGTAAAGGTTACTAGGGTAGAGAGAAGCTTAGCAGAACAACGCATTTCTGTTTTTATCCTTTGCTGAGAGAATATCTCTTTAGTCTCTATGGACAGAGAAATAGAACCGCTTTTTCAGTTAGGAGGCATTTAGAATATCAGCTGCCAGATACTTGTGTTTGTGTGTGTGAGCACACACTAAGCATTTGAAGTGGGCCTTGTGGACTACTCCAGGGAACAAGTACGAGATAGAAGAATTTGTTTTGGCTTTGCAGTTAAACAGACAGACCCAACTTATCCACTTATTAGCTCTGTGATTTGAGACAAGTCGCCATAAGAATATTAGTGTCCCAAGTGTGTAAAATGGGAATAATAACATCTTTGTCTTAGTATTGTTGCCACAGTACCTAACATAGAAACAGAAGCTCAGTCGATAGTAGTTACCTTTCTTCCCTTCAAAACCTTCTGATCATGCAGTGCCTTGCCTAAAATTCTGCATCTCCCTCAACCTGTAGAGATATGAATTATACTTCTGGATTTAGCTTTCCGCAGACTCTAGGACCCAACTTGTTTGGGAACAAATACAAGGAGCCACAGGCAAGGATTTGCCAATTCACTATCAAGTGAACGATGCTACTGATTCTATTCTAACCTTATAACCAATAACTAATTTTTTTGTTCCTTTTCCTCGTGATCATGGAACTGCCTGGTACTTTTCCTGTCTTCTCTCTCCATTGCAGTCTTTGTCTTGATTCTCTTCCCCAAGGCTAATATTTTGACCAAGAAGTTCAACAGACATTTGTGAAGGTCTGCTTCTTCCTAATAATAAAATATAATTCCCCATTCCTCATTTATGTATCTCCCATATCCCTGCTCCTTGTTGCTCTGAAATCTTACACATTTTCCTGGTTTCTTCTTGCCTTCTGTTAGGAACCATTCCATTGCTCCATTGTCATCTCTAGGATGTCAGCCTTCTCTAGGTTCTGTCCACCTCCAATTTGATTCATCCTGATTTTAAACAAGAACATTTATATATATGTGTGTGTATATATACACACACATACACACACAAATACACACACACACACACACACACATATGTTATTTGAGAAGAAAGATCATCTACACATTACAGACATTATAATACAAGACAATCCATGACAAAACACATCATCAAACCTCAGAACAATCTTTAATTCTGCCCTCTCAGTATATACATCTTTTTCCTTACCAAGTCATGCTGTTCTTACATAGGATTCTTATAAATTCACTGTCCATTTTTCCTTTCTGTTTGCTACTTCATTTCCAGCTTCTTTCCCCACTCATACATAGACCATCACAAAACTTACTTCCTGGGCTATCTGTGGACAATCATCCTTCTTGATTTCCACTAGATTTACCTTTCTAAAATCCAAATTATTCTTTGTCCCCCTTCTTTTGTGGAACAAAAGAGCTCTTCACCATGGGATTGAAGGCCCTTTAAAATCTACCCTAATCAACCTTTTGATTGCAGCCCTGCCTTTCCCACTTTGCCTTATTATCTTCCCTTAAGGACATCAACCATATGATGTCATTATGTTGTGCCTTCTCCTTGCTCTAGTACTTAGGAAAAGCCTACTCATTCTTTGCACTCCTGCCTACTTAAAATCACACACCAAGTTACATTACCTTCCCGGTTTAATTTCTCCATGGCTCCACATACTGAATAGGGTAAAATTTTATAGTCCTTAGTAGAAAAGACTAATAATAAGGGTGACATGTTGTTGTGCTTCTTACCCAAAGGCTATGTTGCCGTGGCCTGACTAGATTCACGAGACTCTCCTCACTTCCACTGCATCTCCAGCTTCAACATTCCCATACATGCAATGATATTTTAAGCCTCCTTGCTTTTTTGCATGCTGAGCCACAAATGAACTTCACTCTGGCCATCTGGCAATTCCTTCTTGTTCTTCAGGTCTCAGTAAGACTTGTCTTTTCCTTGTGAAGCCGTTCCTCACCTACCCAAGCAGGTGCCTGGCTCCCTGTTGCCCCCATTCCATATGTCTATTGCTGCCCTTATCTCCCCATTAATCATTTTTTGAGGCTGTCTTCTCTACCAGACTGTGAACTTTTTAATGGGAGACATTGTCTCTTATTTGTTGTATATGTGCTTCTAGCATTTAGCATATTACCAATCTAATATTAAATATCTAATAAATATTATAAAATAAATAAAAAAACTTTCTATATTTTTTTTCCTCCTAGCATTCATAATTAGTTTATCCTTTGTCTAAGTTCCATAGCATCTAAGTACCAAGAATTTAAACTTATATTTCTGGACTCAAATTACTAATCTTTTATTTACTAATAAATAACTTTTTGAAATCCTAATACTCAGTTTCCTCATCTCTAAATAATGAATCTATGATTTATGTTATTTGTTGAACAGGATAATGCCACATAGTAATCAGTTAGCAGCAATTAGATATTGTTAGAAATTTTGCTAACAAATTTTGCTGATAATGATGGAAGTGGTGGTTATTGTGTTATTAACTTACAATTAATTCCATGTACCTTGTCTTGCCAGGTCATGACTACTTAAGGGATAGAACTATTTATATTTACTTTTCTGTTCACAGAATCTAGAACACTGCCTCTTAACAGTCTCTATCTCTCTTTCTCTCTCTCTGAAAGGAATTTTATATATTGACATAAAATATAAGAACGAAATTAATTCTAAATATATTTAAAATACATACTATATATTAAAACTGCAAACTGAAGGCCACTTGAAGACCAATTAGATCTAGAAAACAAAATAAATTGACTAGGAAATACTGACATTTTCTATGAATATATGTAGAACAGAAGTGTGGTGAGGGGATATAAGAAGTATAAAGAGAAATCAAACTATTTGAAGTTCAGATATTTAAAACTATGCTTACCAGGGAAAGATTTCATTGTGTCCAATTATGATCAGGTACATAGTCATAAAAATATGTTGACTAGCTTTGGAATTGTGGAAAATGTCACTTACTTGAAACGGAGCTTTTAGATCAAAATGCAAAATTTATTGGTGTATAGCTTTGACTGTGACATTGAATCAAAAAGAGTCTGCATAGCTCTGCCCCTTGGCTTAGAAGAGTGCTTCTAAACCCTTGGGATGAATTTGTACATCTTAGTCAGGAGACCTATATCATCTGCCAAAACATGATTTCCTAGGTTTATTTCTAAATATAGCTTTAGTTTGGGTAATTTGCTATAATCAATTTTGAAGCACATTTAAACTCAATTTAATGTTTATTTTCTTTGCCAATTCTTGGTGCCTGCATATATGATGACTCTCATTCAAACTAGAAGATTACACACCTATTAAATATGTACATGCAAGTGAAATCACTGTACATCATAGAAGCACAAATTTAACTCTGGAAGATGTATTGCTTTCCCTGATGCATTTATTCATTTGCTGAGTTTTTTTTTTTTAAGTATGCATGTATTAAATATAATATTTAGAGAGTCTCACTTTGAAAATTCCTTAATTTCCTAACAAAATAGCACAATTATGAAAATTTCACTAATCTTATATTACCATTGCCAGTACATTTTATATGCAGCTTTGAGATCTGTGGTAGATTTATGAGGGCCATATTTATTGATGAAATTGTTTACCAATTTTATGTTTACTGATATAGGACTGTAATTGCTTTTTGCCAATAGTCGTATCGTTAGTAAATTTGACAAAGGTAACTTTCTGCCAGAGAATAGAAATACCAGTTGTGAACAGCTTCTTTCCTAAGGACCTGTCATTGATAATGAGACCTTAGGTCTAGGATTGTAAAGGTGAGAGGCTGAGGGTGCCTCATTTGGAATGGGTAGGAATATGACTTGCCCTGAGCAGGAGCCCATAAGTGGATCCACAAAGTGAAACTGAGAAACGGTGGAAGGCTTTCCATCTCCAAGGATGGAATTTAAGAAGTGGAATGGTTAGAAGTCATGTTCATATGTACCAGAGTCAAATTAGGGCATCAAAACAGACAAGAGACAAAGAAAACAATTGACCAGAGATACATACTTAGAAAAAGAGGAAGATCTAATACAAAGCCATGTAGTAAGTCTGCAGAGGGCAGGATCTGGCTGACATATATGGCTCAGTGGTGGATTTGTTTTTTGTTTTAAATAAGAATTAAAATTAAATTATCAATAGGTTTGAAAATTAGGAGATATACCACTAAATGCCCATGTGTATCTTCTCTTCACGAATCACAAGTTCTTGAAGATCCAGTGTGAGCATTGCTGAAATCTGAGCATTCATTACCTCTTAGAGATGGCCATATATTCTACTTTGTCCCCTTTTACACCTATTAATCTAGTGTAATTATTAACAGCACCCTTTTTCATTTTCATAGTGTTCTGACCTGAAAGATAAATTTATCACTCTCTTCTAAGGGGAGTTGCACACTGCCGCATGCCCCACCATCTGTCCCTGGCCTTTTATGTCCAATCCACTTGAAATATTAGCTTTAAATGCCTTGCTTCTGGAAGTGTTTGAGTTTGTGACTCTTATTGTCAGACAACAATTAGGAGTTATAAATTGGAAAGTTATTGAAAGACACAATTATTCTGATAACCAAAAACTTGCAAGTTCAGAGGAGCAGGTTGAGCTTTAGAATCATAAGTAAAGTGATGAGATAGATCTTATCCTACTATTGTGTGGTTCCCAAAGGTCAGAGGAACCTTGATTCCCACAACCCACATCTGGCTGACACACTTTTGTTACTTGAATTATATAGCCTATTATCTTATTAATTTATTGAAATAGGGGGCATTGCACATGTAAAAACGAATCTCTAGCTTGTCTTGAAAAATTGGAAGATAGCAATTCTGGCTGGGCCCACATTCTCAAAATGGCAAAGGCAGATAGGACTTGCTAAAGCTTGTCTACCTTTAGATGGTGCACACATTCTCCCAGTTACCACAGTGTAAACAGGATGATTAATTTACTGTACCTGTCTGGTTGTAGTAGGTCTGAGGGTTTTTGTGTCCTCTGAGGGGCGGCGGGCATTAATCCTTTCATATAACACTCAGCACCATAACAATTGTTTAAAACCTGATTGAGATTGAGGAGTGGGGTCAGGGATAAACAAGGAACTTTTGGCAGGCCCACCGTAGCGTGACATTCACTATAGATGCTATCCTACTTTTGATAGTAGAAATGATACACTAACCAGATGGAGGCAGTCCCGATATTAAAATTAGTTTAAAGTAATTACTGCTTTTTAAAATTTGGTCTGATAACAACTACAACATGAGCATTACTTTGTCTCTTGTAGCAATAATTGGGTGTAAATTCTATTAGTATACAGATTAGGAGTTCAGTTGTTGGTGTGAGAGCCAACTCTAAAACCTAAGCCCTGAACCATCATGCTGACGAGTTTCTACCTTATGTAAAACACTGCAGTGATCTACACAGACTGGTATTTCTTTCTTCTGGATTCTTGCTTTCTTTCCCTTAAGTAGAACATAGGTACAATATTCTCTCTAATCCCCTGAGCGTCTGCATGGAGTAGCACTGTATGGACAGAAATATATTAAACCCTGGGTTTGCCTGCATTCTCACACCTCACATTGTCTCTTACAGAAGCCAAAGGCAGTGAAGTGAAATTCATGGAATGTTCCTGACATATTGTTCTTAAACATACACTAATCACCTCTGTATGGCTCATCATCAAACTGCCTCTAGCTTGGATCTCATCATTATTTCCTTTAAATTAGCATCACATTCTGTGCTACTGTGTGGACTGCAAATAGTTAAATTCTCTTCTCTGTTCCTCACACTTACTTTTACAAAACTAATAATGTTGTTACCTGCATTTTGGGTTATAAGACTAGTAGACTTATCTTATGATTATGCATGTTCTTTTCCAGTAAATATAATAGCATTTACTATCCACTTGCCCTACCACTTTAGGATCCCACAATGAAATTACACGGCTCACAGCTTATAAGAGAGAAATTGGAACACCTTATTTATTCTTCCTAACTTCGTGATAGTTTTTGCTTGGTTTATACAATTTGAAGAAAAATTATACAAGAGAAAGAATAGACATATCTTGGAAAATTTAGAGTTGAGACTATATTATACTTCAGAGAGATGATTTAAATTTCTATCTCATACCATATTCTTCAGTATTGGACTTTGAGGTTGTGTTCCCAGAATCCATTGTATCACTGCTCTATTGTGTACAGCCTTGGTTTGTAGTGTACTGGGCCACAACTCTGGCTCCATATGGACCCTGATTGGTATAAGTTGGTCAGTACAGCCTCATCTCTCTTTCTCAGACATTGGTTTTAAAATGGGCATATTATCGGGACACCTGGGTGGCTCAGTCGGTTGAGCGTCTGACTCCAGCTTAGGTCATGATCTCACACTCCGTGAGTTCGAGCCCCACGTCGGGCTCTGTGCTGACAGCTCAGAGCCTGGTGCTTGCTTCACACTCTGTCTCCATCTCTCTCTGCCCCTCCCCTGCTCATGCTCTGTCTCTCTGTCAAAAATAAATAAACATTAAAAAAATTAAAAAAAATAAAATAAAATGGGCATATTACCTACATTAATTTTATTAGAGTGAAATAACAGAAATTTTAGTTAATTCGGAAGGTAAAAGGAAGTCCTTTTCTGTGTGATATAGTTTAAGAACATAATGTGAAACTGGTACAGAGATGGCTGATGGAATTGAAAATGAATCTGAACATAGAGTTAGCACATGAAGAGATAATATAAACCTCTAGATTGAACTATACCTGAAGTCAATATTACTACCACGTAACTTCTCAAGCATATGAGCTAATAAATTCTTTTCTAAAAACATCTCTGATATACCATCTAAAAGCTAAGATAATGATAATAACTGTTAAAAAAATATTGAGTGCCAATAAGAGACTATAATAATCAGAAAATTAACTACAATCCCAGACTGTAGGCTTTTAGTCAAATATTTTATCACCCTCTTTATTAATTCACTAATTTACATATTGTGTTTAATATTTACATGATACATTGACCTTCTTAACATATATGGTATCAAAACAAACAAAAAAATAAGATTAAAAATTGCATTTTGGACCACTAATTTGCAAACTCTGTTTTATATAAAGATTACCTGGAGGGCTTATTAAAAGTGTAGATGCTCAGGATTTGCCCCAGAACTACCCTAATCAGAAGCTCTGGATTAGAGACCCAGGCTTCTGTATTTCTCAGAGAACACTAGTTGATTTTGAAATGTATTTTTAAAAGTCTGAGCATCTCTGTTACTATATAACATCAGAATTTTATGGAAGATATTGAATTATGTTTCATTAGAAGTTTGAAATGCTCATTGTTATTTGTGGTACATTATTAAAACTTCATGAGGGAGGAATCATACTTATCTTTCTCTATGGTATTCATATAGAGATCTGGCAAAGTAAGTGTTCAGTAGGTATATGTTAATTAAATTAACAATCTTGTTAAGTGAGGGTATTCCGGTTTTCACACAAAAGATATATTTATATAGAATGTATGGAATATACTTGACATGGAAGAGTTTGATGACATTGCAGTATATCCAGTCCCAGTGATTTTATTTTCTTTTTTGAAAACAAATTTGAATTAGTCAAAACCCGCTGGGAAGGGAATGTATCAAGGGAACTTAGAGATAAAACCTAAAATGCAGATGGTGAGTACTTAACTCTTGTCAAAGTGACTTATGAATTGCTCTTTATAATCTTTGTTACATTTACTGAAGACTGAATCAGTTAACCAAAAAATGACTGATTTTTTTGACTAAAGAGCTTTAAGTTAACTTAATAATTTAAAAAATAATAATAAAAATATGTAGAAAAAACTGATTTATGATCCTGACCTAAAAAATGTACTGATTTGTCCAGTACAATACAATACTACATTTCCCACATTCAATATATACTTAAAATATTTGATAATACTTCGTTGACAGAATTTTCCTGTACACATTTATTCACTAGGAGAAAAGTGAGTAATTTAAGTAATGTGTAGTATTCTACAGGATAAATGTATATGCTCTCTTTAGATACAAGAGAGGAATGAAGATTATTATTTTAGAGATGTCCCTCTCCTTGAAAATCAGAGATTTTGGAACATATTTTTACACTGTAGGTACATTTTGAATAATTGACAACTTTTCAGAAACGATAACATTAGAAACTTTGAAAATAATCCGTCTTATATAATACAACATCAGCAAGTGTGAATTATATATACTTATGTCCAACCACAAGATACATACAATACATATAATGACATATAACGATGTGTGTGTGTGTACGTACATAATATTTTATATAAAGCAAGAGAGTTGAACCTGCCCTGGTATCAAGGGAGATGTCTAAAAACTGACACCATAGCTCTTGGGACAGGTAAAATCACAAAGCTAGAAACCTTTTATCTTTCTGTAGGAGTTTGGCACTGTATCCAAGGGATTCCTTTGTAAACATTTTCCCAGATAAGTTAGTTATACCAGATGAGACTTGAATACTGCTGGTAGTACCACATGAGAGAAGATAGCAATTTGTCTCCTCTTCTTTCTGCTGCAGAGATAAAGAACTTAAATCAGTCCACTCAAGCATATGAGGAGGGGAAAATTCAGTTTTACAACTAAAGCAATCAGATTATTATACTGTGTCTTAAGCTGCTGCACCACAAAAAAAAATTTCTGTTTCTGTTTTCAAACTGAAATATGGCAAAATGGAAATTCTCCCCTCACCTACTCTGTCCCTACACAACACAAACATATATATAATGATTGCTCATGCAATTTCCATAGCAATTACTCTACAACTTCACTTTCCAGCAGAATTTTGAAAGCAAATGGACCCAGATAATTGTCAGAAGCTTAAACCTGAATCATAAGCATGTTTCACATTTAAGGGGCCCAAGACGCTAAGACTTCCACCTTGCATTTATGGTAAACAACTGAGTTGAAATAGTATTTTTCTAGGCATCTTATATATTCCAAGTAGGAAAGATGGAATAGGTCATTATTCAGAACAATTTACTCCTAGATGATGGATCAAAGGAATCACTGCTGAGCAATCACTCATTCTCAGCCAAGATGGGCAGCATTTGGAATAAGGGTTGACAAGAAAGTCTGAAGTGACATTTGTGCCCTGCCAATGCCACCATCATCATGCGGTGCTCCTTTCTCATTTTCTTATAGCAGTCATGGAGACTGAGCACAAAGAATAAATGACTTGAGAGAAATGAAAAAAAAATATGTTGTCGGAGCACCAAAGCTGGAACAGGATGCACAAGACAAATACTAATGTATTTATTCTGTTAGAGCAATGAAAAAAGGAACTGATTCTGAAGACTTGGGACATGTCACAATATTAGGAGGTTAAAGGCAACAAGATCAAAGCCAAAATTGCTGAGAAAAAGTAGATAATTTTATAAAAGACCTCCTCCAAGCTAAACTTCAGTCCCCCTTCTACATGAAGAACAACTTTTGGATCAGCAATCAGCTAGAACCAAGGGTTCAAATCCCAAATGGGTTGGTGCTGCACTCTCTTTCTGCCAAGTTAGATAAATTGAGTTTGGCATGGAACACAGGCCTTTTGGGAAAGACCTTAAAACCCCATCTGTTCTATTTATTCTAAAGATCCCAGTGCAGTTTTTAAAAGGAGGCATTTATTCTGAGGCAAAATTGGGGTACCACATGAAAACTCAAGGCTGATAGCCATAGCCCCAGCGACACTCGCTTTATAACAATGATTAATACCATTCACCATTACCGCCATCACCACCTCTGTCTTGGTTAGCATGCTTAAATATTAAAAGGAGAAAAATATCAAAGGCAAGAGGTAGGAGAAAAAGAGATTAAGCCCTCCTATATATTATAAGACATGACCGAAAATAAGATCAAACACAAAACTATTCGTATAGCTTTGTATATCATTTTATTATCTTTAAAAATTCAGCTCGTTAACCAGGCTGCACTTAAGAAGAAAAGTCAAGGAAACTTTAAAAGACTAAATGTGCCCACTGCTTGTGTGGTTTCCATCACCCCCTTACTTCCTGTGCTGAGGTAGAGAATAGTGAATACATGTTATAACCCAAACGGAGCTTTGAGGTGCAGTGGCACTTACAGGACACAGCTAATAACGGCTATGGCTTTTCATGACATCTCTTTGGTACGCTTCAGCATGACCTTGTCAAAGTTAAAAGCTCATAAAATTCCTATTTACTTTTTATGGCATTATGATTCTGCATAACAGTGCTTAAAACAAAAACACAGTATAATTATACTGTCAATCAAGCAGCTAAGAAAGGCATTTTCCACCAGCCTCATACCTAGCAAACTGTAAATAATTTATAAAACCAGAAGTCATGACTAAGTGGCAGTGTTTGGGGGCTAGTTAAGCACTTGTCATAGTGCCGTGGTTTAAGAGAGCTGGGCACAAAACACTGCTTGTTTACTTTTATCCTGTGAGTGTAAAAAATTGTTGTTTGTGCTTGTCGCCTTTCCGTGTGGGTTCTAATAAAAATATCAAATTGTCAATAGAAATTTGAACAGGTGTACAGTGAGAGTAATAATGATGTTTTATTCATATGTATTTCCAGCCCATTTAACTTCATCCAACAAACAACAAAAAATATTTTCTTCATTACCTCCAATTAATGTAAATGTCAAATGTGTTGAATATATTATCACACTGATAATTTGTTGTGTTGATTGATTTGTGGAATGTTTTGGATTAAAGTAACAATTTTTCTTACTTGACTCACAATTGCATGTTGTTATACGTCACTTCTGGATTATGTAAATAACAAATTTGTTTTCATTAGATCTAGTGCTATTTCTGGTAAACAAGATTTTCAAAGTGTCAATGGTTTCTGAGATTTCCAGCTCCTTCATTATTTTCAGTTATTTTATTAATTATTAACTAGAATTTATCAGCTCTGGAGAAAATATATATCGCCTTCATGCTAATGATCAGATAGCCCTTTACAAACACTTTGTATTTATAATGCAGTAGTAAAATAAAGTCAAAATAATTAAATTCTCGTTTTCATACCCCTCTTTGTGTTCTATTTGTCTCTTATAACACTTTCATAATAATCAAGGTGTACATAATGAACCATGTCTGTAATTGATTTGTGGCTAGGTAGTTTTGTTTTTTTTTTTAACTGTTCTGGTCATTATTTAATCTTATTAAATATATTTAGAGTGAAAAATTTGTGGTCGGTTTTCATAGGCAAGATTTAATGGTATGCTTAATGGGTTTCTTAATATGATAATGGAGAAATATTTTTTAAATTTAGATATCAATATATTTTATGTTCATATATAAAGTTAAGTGAGAAATGTAGGTTATTTTCTTCATAATTCAGGAGAAAAATCTAGTGTTGTTTTTTCTTCCATTATCTAGTAATTTCAATTAACCTTTCTTTGTTAAGTAGGAAACATAAAAGAAGGTTTGAATGTACATGAGCATAGCACTAAATTCTGCCTTGGTCATTTTTTAATCACCCTGAGAAGTGAGTTGACTTCCCTCTGCCTTTGTTTTCTATTCTGTGAAATGGGGTAATATTATTTATTATACTGTGTTTATGGAAACACAAAGTATTTGTGAACTACCTAGCACACGCATGACAGCTAGCCAATAATTAATTTTATGGGTTTTTATTCTTTTATTTTATTTTTCATGTGTAAATATCATCTATATAAGGACACTGCATTCTACAGAAATGTGATATTTGAAAAAATATTTTCTTGTATATGTAGCCGATAAGGACGCCAACCTAACTCCTCAGATAGGTGACAAATATTACTTAATTTTTGAGAACCTAGCTTAACTTCTAATATGGGCTCTTATGTACTTTTAAACTGAGTTGACTCTTGATTTTCTTCCACCTCCCCCCACCATGGTCTAGATATAAATACCTGGATGTTTATGTAGGTATGTGAGTTGGCTGGAGTTTCGGTGATGGTGGAGGGACTTTTTGGTACTATGAGCAAGGACTTACCACTTCAACTATTGCTATATATCTGTCATTCATCCAGCTTACACATCAATTCTCCATGCTGAGTCAGCTTTCAGTTCTGACTTCACAGATTTTCTGGGTTAGATCCTTCATAGTCATATTAATGCTGGTCTTCTACTACACTGGCACAGAGGAAGTGAGTGAACCTCTTTCAGACCCCCTTTATCTCAACATCATCTCCTGCCTTATAATTTCTGGCATCTCATTAACTCTGTTTGGGTTCTAAAGCACAGGTTTCCTTTAGTAGCAGATCCCACAGACTTCTCAAGGATATTATTTTCATCCCTCCTCAATTTGGAGCTTGGTCTATAGAGCAGGGAAAAAGCTCCTTTTCTCAGGGACCCATATCCATTTACTCTTAGCATCCTCTGCTTCTCTCCATTTCCTCCTACTTTTGAGAAATATAGGTCACTGTTTCATTTTAGGTAGTGTCTTGAATGTATTGCTTATGTCCTGCATTTCGTTCCAGAACATGAAACTAAGGTCTAGGACTTGAAACTCAAATGACAAGAATTGCCTCTTAGCTTTCATCTCACTCTCTGAGGTGGAAGATGGCCTTCCTGAGGTAGTTCTGTTAGTTAAACAAGTAATGTTTAAATATAGAGCTGACAACATGGGAAAATGGCCACATGGAATCAGAGAAAATATACATATCAAATATTATCTTGCACTATAAAGTTTTAAAAATAAATCCTGTTTTTATCTTATTTTTCCTTCCGTTCCCTATGTTCATCTGTTGTGTTTCTTCAACTCCGCATATGAACGAAATCATATGGCATTTTTCTTTCTCTGACTGACTTCTTCTGCTTAGCATAATACACTCTAGTTCCATCCACATTGTTGCAAATGGTAACATTTCATTCTTTTTGATTACTGGGTAATATTCCATTGTATACATATACCACTTCTTCTTTATCCATTCATCAGTCGATGGACATTTGGGCTCTTTCCACAATTTTGTTATTCTCTATGGCACTGCTATAAATGTTGGGGTACATGTGCCCCTTCAAATCAGCATTTTTGCATCCTTTGGATAAATTGCCTAGTAGTGTAGTTGCTGGGTCATAGGGTAGTTCTTTTTTTTTTTTTTAATTTTTTAATGTTTATTTTTTTAGTTTTGAGAGACAGAGCACGAGCAAGGGAAGGGCAAAGAAAAAGGGAGACATAGAATCTGAAGCAGGCTCTAGGCTCTGAGCTGTCAGCACAGAGCCCAATGCGTGACTCGAACCTATGAACCATAAGATCATGACCAGGGCTGAGTTCAGACACTTAACATACTGAACCACCCATGCTCCCCTATTTTTTATTTTTTGCACCTCTATAGTGTTCTCCAGAGGGGCTTCACCAGTTTGCATTCCCACCAATAGTGCGAAAGTGTTAGGAAAGCAACCATAAGAGATTCTTAAATACAGAGAGCAGATGAAGGGTTGCTGGAGGGGAGTTGGGAGAGCGATAGGCTAAATGGGTGATGGGCATCTAGGAGGGGACTTGTTGGGATGAGCACTGGGTGTTATACGGAACTGATGAATCACTGGATTCTACTCCTGAAACCAATACTACACTATATGTTAACTAACTTGAATTTAAATTCAAAGAAAAGAAAAAAGAAAAGGCTGACCATAAAATAGTAAATTACTGGCTGATTCTTGAAAATAATAATAATAATCCTACCACTAGAAAGGTATAAAGAAGAATTGCAAGAGTGAATAATGGAATGGCATTCATCCTTTGTGAGTCATTTATTTAGCATCCATTTCTCATCCTACCTTACCTGAATCTGAAAACCACAAAGTAGCATCCAGACCTGGGGTCAGGATTGAGAGTCATAAGTGGGGAGGCAAAAAGACCAAGAAGAGAGATTAACAGGAACAGGCTTGGCATATAAGAGGTAAGGGATTGAAAAGGGAGTCTGTTTCTGTGCAACAATGCAGAGAAAAGCACACTAAGGAAGCAGACACTGGTTTCTTGTCTAGGACATCCTGGAGACTTGGCATTGCACATCACAGTATCACAGGGACAGATATGGGAAAAGTCACCACTTATTTTCCATAAATACACCCAATTTGAAGGGTGGATTATAAAACTGTAAGAATGCTTCTAGGCTCTATTAAATAAAAATAAACATGCTTTGAATTATTTAAGTTCCTACTAGTCTTCACATTTCATGTCAGCACACATATTCCAAGACCTATCACAGTCTCTTTCTTCACTCTAAAACATAATATGCCTGTTAGACTTAGGTGTAAGAGAAGAGCCCTAAAAATGGCAAAACCCAACAGCTAAGCTAGCAGAAAACTCTTCCCATAGATATAGGGACTATTGAGACTGGTGGCAGCATTGGGATTTCAGTCTAAATGTCTTTTGTCATCCGTGTAACTTTTTGATATCTGGTCAAATTTTGTGTGTCACTGACTTAGTCAATCAGGAAGGCATTCTAAACACTTAGAACCCCTATGAATAGTATTCTCAAAGCAATATTTCTTCACAGAATTCCAGAAATAGAGGCCAAAGTTTTAACCCTGAGTAAGTAGGGTAATGCTTATTAAAGTATAATGTAATAAGGATGTTTGGTTCCTATTCTGAGATAAAGGATGAACTGAGAAATTCAAATCACATGTTAAGAAAAAACTATATACACACAGACATATGCATCTATACACACATACAATTACGCATACTTAATAATAAGCACACAACTGCATGTTAGTTAATACTTTGTGTTTCTTAAAATAGCACCTTAATAGTACTTAACACTACTTTGTATTTTTTCTACATTGCACTCTATTTTCTTGTTGTCCATTACTGTAGGTCAGGGTATGGATACATCCAAAGTAAATGTCCTAAATTTTTCTATTCATAAGAACTTGCCTATCATAAGGAGTCTCAAAATATCAGAGGTTCTGGAAAAACAATTAGATCTTTGTCACCATGAAAAAGAAGTGGTGTGAATAATCAGAATATGTTCAAAACAATAACCAAAAACAATTTGCTGTTGTCAACAAACAGAATAAAGAGTGTGCAATAAATGAATGAGATACAAATGACTTTTAATTATTGCCCGGGTTGGGGAAAAACCCAAGGTTTATCTGGAAATTGACTGTTCCTGTACATTTTCTATTAGCCAATCAAATGGAAATATTCAAATGTTCAAGGTATGATATCAGTAAACTGACTTGCAGTGGAGACTGAGCGTTATATACTATTAAAGTTGAAGTGCAGTTAGAGGACACTCCGTGATAATAAACATTATGTTCAAAGCTGTAAGCCAGTACTTCAATAGGCTCTTGAGACCCACTGGAAGATTGACAGGTCCTAGTGCCTCCTCCCTGAAGGGCCATTCTGCCACCTCCAGAAACATTTTAGAACAAATCAGGAGCTTGCCTTTATGTCTAGATTTTAAAAAGTGTCAGAGATTTGGAATAAGCCAAAATGGCCTTTAGAAGCTGGTATTAAGTCGCAATTTATTTATTAGGCCTGAGTTTCTATATTCTCTGAGCGTATATTATAAATGTTACAGTAGTCAAAATTTTCACTAAAAAATTTAGATTATTTAGGAAATTTCCATCATGATAACTAAAATAAAATGCATTTAAAGGTGATCAGAAATTGGATCTGATAAGAAATATGATGTTGATGACCAAGCCAGCTCTCTGAAAATTACATTTACTCATGGGGAAATTTGGAAATTATTTTTCCTGACTTGCATGCCATATGAAATACTTTTAGAAAATAAATTGCATCTAAGTCTGAAAAGTCAAGCATGAACTAAAGAGGTACTGTAGTTTCTTAAGAGCATATCACTTTGCTTAATAAAGATGAACATGTTTAGTTCATCGCTAGAATTTCTTTTTTGTTCTTCAGTATATTAATACACAGATATTAAGCAGATAGTGTGCTTAACAATCTGCTAGAGCTTGTGGTGGGGCCTCCATAAATAAAAGGGCCACTTCTTTTGATTTAGTTATAATAAAGTTTAAAAGGCAAACAGTCAATACATTGGGAGCGGAAGCATTAATATCTAACTTATAACCAAATGGTAGATTCTTTAGTATTCCATATAAGAAAATAATTTAGAGAAGTAAAGATCATAATGAGCTAAAGGTAATCAAGAAAATATTCAGGAAAATTCTATAAAAGGAAATTAAAGAATTAAATTTTCAAAGGAGTAGATGGGAACAGCTCAATAAAAGAACAACACAGGCCAAAACACTTTAAAAAATTATACTATATGGCAAATATGGTAAGGAGACCCTTAGTACTATTTAGGGTATACTAATTAGTATACTTCTCTACAATTTCTTGCCATTAGAGGAAAGGAGACCAATGTGGAATGGTGAAAATCTATAATTTCATATAATTTCACATATAAGAAAAGAATAAATGAAAATTAAAAAGCTAGAGAAATATTTTCTGATAGAGCTTTTAGTTAGGCTTGATATTGGCTTCTCATCAAGAAGAAAACAAGTATGTTTGGTTCCAAGTTTAGGGAATTAGGTGAAATAGACAAAAATGGAATGATGACAAATTAATGTTAGATATGACTCATTGTGAGAAATCTTTTCAAGAACATGGTCTGGATGGAGTTGAGTACTAGTAGAAGAGTATGATCAGCATTCTTAATATTTGAACATTTTGCATCTAAAATATGCTTTCACAGTAAAAAGTTAACAATTATTCAGTGCTTGCTCTGTGCTTAACCCCAAGCTAAACATTGTATCCATAATATCCCATTTAATCTAATTATACAGTTCTGGAGATTTATAGTGAAGGAGTAGTTGAAATAATTTCCTGGTTAAGTCTGATCTTAGTTTTAGAATAGTCAGCAGTCACCTAGACCTCAGTATATATGATTTGATTTTCATAGGGTGGGGTTTGGGAGGACATAGGATAAGGAGCTTATGAATGGAAGTTTTTACTTCAAAGAGCCTAGAGTCTTAGATGAAAAAAAAAGGGGGGGAAATGAAAAGAATGGTATGAAGTTTTTTCCCCAGCTTGGGCCCTAAGAATGATTTGAACCCTTTAAAAGAAAGGCTTTATGCGGAAACAGAAAGAACTGTTTATACAATGATGTTCAAGAAACACAGGACAATATAATTTTACTTAGCTGTTGTTAGGATAACCTATCTCCCAGAGTGGGAAGAGATAAGCATTTTACTCACTTGAGCTGGACACATAGAGTTTTCTGGAACCACTGTAATTCTATAACATCTCTGTCATTGCCTGATTATGGAGAAATCACCTCAGGGCACTGGTAGGGATGAGATGCTAGTATAAAATGGCAGATGCTTGTGGCAAGGGAGGGATGTGGGCTTTGGCCAGGCATTTGGTCAGACGTTTGGTACCGGATAAAATATTGCAAATGGCTAGTGGGAATAGACTTTTTTGTTTGTGCATGAGAAATACCCTTGTAAGGCCTCCAGAAGGACCTGAGTGGGAATGAAGGAAAGATTATTTTGCAAGGGGATAGAAATTCTGTGTTGTTCAGGTGAGGACAAGAACAGATAAAATTTCATCTGTTCATTTATTTAGCAATTAATTTCTGTATACTTGAAATGCTTCTGAAATTATTCTGGGAATTAGAGCAAACACAGTGATGGAGCAAGACAATGTTAATGGTTAGTACAGTGGAGATACACATCAATTAATAAATAAATGGTGATATAAAGAATTTATACAACTCAGTAGCAAAATGAATAAGTAATCCTACTAGAAATGGACAGAGGAACTGAGCATTTTTTTTCAAAGAATGCATACACCTGATCAATAGGAACATGAAAAAAGTGCTCAACACCAGTAATCATCAGGAAAATGCAAACCCAAACCAAAATGAGATATTTCCTCATACCTGTTAGAATGGCTATCATCAAAAAGATAATAGATAATGTGAGGATGTGGGGAAAAAGGAACCCTTGTACACTTTAGAAGGGAATGTAAATTAGCATAGCCACTATGGAAAATTATATGGAGGTTCCTCAAAAAATTAAAAACAAAAATATTTCTGACCTAGAAATCCCACTCTTCGGTATATGCTCAAAGGGAATGAAAATAGGATCTTAAATAGATATCTGTACTCCATGTTCCTTGAAGTATTTTTCACAATAGCCAAGACAGAGAAACCTAAGTGACCATTAACAGATGAATGGATAAAGAAGATGTGCTGTATGTATATATTGTGTTATATGTATGATGTATATATGTTTTGTATGCATACACATATACACACAATGAAATATTATTCAGCCACAAGAAAGAATGAAATTCTGTCATTGAACAACAACGTACATGGAACTTGAGGGAATTATGCTAAGTGAAATAAGCCAGACAGAAAAAGACAAATGTTGTATGGTATCAGTTGTGGAATTAGCAACAACAAAACTTGTCAAACCCATAGAAGCAGAGTAGAAAAGTGGTTGTCAGAGGATGGGTGTGGGGGAAATAGAGAGAGGCTGGAAGAAGAGTATAAAATTCCAGCTGTAAGATGACTATGGTCTGAGGATGTAATTAACGTAAAACATGGTGACCATAGTTGATAACACTGTATTTCATAATTGAAGTTTGCTTAGAGAGTAGAACATAAATGTGCTCACTAAAAAAAGGTAAATATGTGCAGTGATAGATGTATTATTTAGCTAGATGGGGGAATCCTCTCACAATATGTACATATATCAAATCACATGATATAGTATAAATATCTTATAATTTTGTATTTCAATTATACCTTCATAAAAAGAAAGAAAAAATTAGAATTGTCATTGCTAAAGTAAGAAGCCCCAAATAGAGCCAAAAGACCCAAATAAGGAGTACCATTGATAGATTTCTGAGTGAAATAATATTTAATTAGACCTCAAATATCGGTAGAAATAATCCATGTAAAAATCTGTGAAGAAGGGAGTTCCATACATGGGAACAGCTTGTATAGAGTCTAGAATAGAGCTGATGCTTTGAAAGAATCAAAAGCTGGATTAAATGGCTGAAGTGTTTGAGGTCAGTAAAGGGAGACAGGAGGCTGGAGAATATAGATTGTGAAGGACCTTGAGTTTAGACTTGATCTTGAGGGCAATAGAAAGAAATTGAGTTCTCATTAATTATATTTACATTTTAAAAGATTACTGTAATTGACACGTGAAAAGATGCTCAGAGTCACGCATAATCAGGGAAATACAAATCAAAACCACAATGAGATACCGCCTCACACCAATCAGAATAGCTAAAATTAACACAGGAAACAACAGATGTTGGCAAGGATGCAAAGAAAGGGGAACCCTCTTTACACCGTTGGCGGGGATAAAAACTGGTGCAGCCACTCTGGAAAACAATATGGGGGTTCCTCAAAAAGTTCAAAATAGAACTACCCTATGGCCCAGAAACTGAACTACTATGTATTTACCCATAGGATATAAATACAATGATTTGAATTGATACATGTACCCCAGTGTTTTATCAATAATAACCAAATTATGGAAAGAGCCCAAATGTCCATCAACTGATGAATGGATAAAGAAGTTGTGGTGGGACACCCAAGTGGCTCAGCTGGTTGAGCATCCAACTCTTGATTTGGGCTCAGGTCATGATTTTCCAGTTTGTGAATTTGAGCCCCTCATGAGGCTCTGCACTGACAGTGCAAAGCCTGTTTGGGATTCTCTCTCTCTCCCTTTCTTTCTGCCCATCCTATGAACCCCCTGTCTTTCTCTCAAAATAAATAAATAAACCTTTAAAAAAAGAAGTTGTATTATGTAGATAGATAGATAGATAGATAGATAGATAGATAGATAGATATAGATGATAATAGATATAGGTATAGATAATGGAATATCAGCCATAAAATTGAATGAAATCTTCTCATATGCCGCAATGTGGATAGAGCTAGAGAGTATAAATATGCTAAGTGAAATAAGTCAGAGAAAGGCAAATACTATATGATTTCACTCATATGTGGAATTTAAGAAACACAACAGATGAACATGGTGGGGGGGAAGATACAGGCAAACCATAAACAGATTCTTAACTATAGAAAACAAACTGAGGATTGCTGGAGGGGAGGCGGGTGGGGGATGGGCTAGATGGTTGATGGGTATTAAACAGGACACTTGTGATCAACCCTGTTGTATGTAAGTGATGAATCACTAAATTCTACTCCTGAAATTAATATTTCATTGTATTTTTACTAACTCATTTTTAATGAGAGCTTGAAATTAGGGGAAAAATTACTGTGATTATCATATGGAGGATGGATCTAAGGGATGAAAGACTGTAGGGAGCAGGCACTGTAAGAGTGAGAGGTTCTCTTATTATCCTGAACCTACATGATTATGGCCTGAACTAGGATAAGCAGGAAATGAAGAAATGGTACAGATTTGAGAAACATTTAAACAGTCAAAGAGAAGGAATATAGTAATTGATATAAATTGGGCAACTGGGACACCTGAGTGGCTTAGTCAGGTAAGCATCCAGCTCTTGATTTCAGCTCAGACCATGATCTCACAGTTCATGGGATGGAGCCCCGCATCAGGCTCTGAACTGACAACATGGGGGCTGCTTGGGATTCTCTCTCTCCTTCTTTTTCTGCCTCTCCCCATCTTTCTATCTCTCTGAGAATAAATAAATAAACATTAAAAAAAAGTGGGCAATTAAGAAGAGTTAAGAACAGTCTCGTACTGTTGACTTGGGCAGCCAGGGGTAAGGTGGTGCTGGTCCCTGGGCTTAGCCTCATTGTGGAATGGAGTGCAGAGGAGGGTTGAATCATAATTAGAAAACAAACCTACAAGGTTGTCTCCTTATGAATTCCAGTGCACCACACTTGTCTGACTTTTCTCTTAGCTTTTCTCAGAGCACCTTGTCAGTTTCATTGTGGGTTTCTTTTCATACATTTGACCTCCACATTTTGTAGAGCTCCACCCCTGGACCTTTATTCTTTTCTGTCTCTACTCACTACAAATATAATCCATCCATTTTCACAGCTTCTCATACCACCTATAAACTGATAATTCTCAACATCATATTTCCTGCCAAGACTTCTGCACTGAACTCCAGACATATATCCAATTGCTGACTTGAGTCTTTATCTGGATATCTAATGGGCATCCAGATACTTATCTGAGTTTTTTTCCAAAGCTGCATTTCTTCTTCCATTTCCACTTGCCCCTTTTTATCCTATCAAGTGGATTCTTCTATGTTCTAGGTCCTGTCTGGTCCATTTGTTTCTACCCTTGACCTCTGCAAGCCAAGGGATCTCAGTATTGAGTAAGTAAGAAGACCAGGTTGGGGTTTTAGCAGTAAGCCAGGAGAGTGAGGTTGCCGACTGAACTAGAGTGGTAGAAAGATGTTTGCTGTGCTGTGATTGGATTACGGATATAGTTTGAACTTATGAAATATATTTCTGCTTCAGACTTTGCATTGTCCCCCTGATTTAATGCATTCCCAGCAGATTCCCACCCCCCCGCAGGCAAACTCTCTTACCTTCTAAATCCCTCCAAAGGCCTTCCTGTCTTACCTTTCACCTTTACCCACATTTTATATTCCTTTTTGCTAATATATTTCTTTCTCTTATCATTAGTTACTCTTCTATATATTTTATCTACCTGTAATAGGTTGTTGGTTGTACTCCTGAAACACAGTAAATGTTCAATACATATTTGTGGAATGAATCTCTGAATTAATTAGTTCCAAGGTGTATGAATAAAGGTATATACCATTTAGAAATTATATACACTATGACTCCCAGGGACTCATTTCCCAGATCTTGAGGGGCCATTTTTGAGAGATATACTAAGACATTTTCATACTAAGAAAGTCTAGAGTAGTTCAACAAAATCTAGCAACCATTTGGAGGCAAACCATAAGAGACTCTTAAATACAGAAAACAAACTGACGAGGTTTGATGGAGGTGGGGATGTGGGGGGGGGGTGAGTTAAATGGGTGACAGGCATTAAGGAGGGCACTCTTCAGTTTGAGCACTGGATGTCATATTTTAGAGATGAATCACTGGGTTCTATGCCTGAAGCCAAGACTACACCATATGTTAACTAACTTGAGAATAAAAAAAAAAAAAAAAGCAAGCCTCAAAAGACTATATATAGACTATCAATTCTGCAAAGTTCAAACAAAAAAAAATAAATTAAATGTATTGTATAAGATTTAAAAAAAAAGAATTCTGGAATAAAAATATCCAAAATTAATAAGAAGCTTTCCAGGTAATATAATTACATATTTCCCCCAAATACAAAAGAATGGTTTATACACCTTTAGAAATACAATTTCAAAACTCTTGATCCCAAAAAAAGTAACTGCTATGAGAAATAAAATATTTCATTAGTGATGCTGTATTTTCCTTCCACAAGACACCATTTCTCTCTCTAGCAATTCAGTAGAGTGAAACAGTGAAAGTACTGCCCTTGACCTATTGTATAGGGATATTTTGCATTCTAAGGACTTTGTTTAATGACACAAATGTTTTACTGCTTACAAATGTTAAGAACTTAGACTTGATCCGGAGAAAATAAAACTATTGACATGATACTTCATTGAACAATATGTCAAGGAAGAATCAAGTCTTTTGTGTTCATTTCTTTATACCAGGATTTCCTTTGCTCTCAAATAAATATAAAAAGAATGTGTAGAAAATATTTTTCTTAATTTTAAAATCAAAATAGATGACTATAAAAAACTAATTGCAAATTAAGTATACTGGCCTTACAAGAAAAACATATTTGAGTGCTACTCAGATAGTTTCTTTTTTCTGTGTAGTACACAGATAATGAGTCTCTGTTGTTTTCTGTTATACTCTATCATTTTCCAAGGATTCATAAATTATACAATACTCTGCTTAATCTTCTACACCTTCTTTTGCTTTCCTGTTCTCTGTTTACACATTCTATGTCAGCCAATATCAGCATTTTGATTATAAACAGAATGAAACTTCTTCTGAAGCCTGTTAGCATATAGAACAACATATTTGGTAATATTTTCTGTCTTTTTTTTCTCTCTACAAATCCATAAGCGGTGTAACATTTCTTTTGCCATTGCATGAACTTGGCATTTTTAACTAGACTGGGATTAGCTTTTCTGTGTGTTCATGAAGCATTAAAGCTTTGCTGAACAAAACAGTTCCTTCTGACCTCTGCTAGAAAAATGGAATATCTTTAAGCATGCTCTTATTATTAATGGATTTTTCCATTTGTAATTCTTCCCCAAACCTCTTCCCCACGGCTCATGCTGTTGGCCATGCTTGTGTAACAATGTCTAGAAAAGGGATTGTTTCAAGGAAAAAATTTAACTTCAATAAAATTTGCGGTCATAATTAAATTATACTATATTTTGTTAATTAGTAAATAGTTTTATTAGGTAATTAGTCTATTAACATAAAATCATCAGAGTCTGACCAACTTATAGTTAAAATAGAATCCAGATTTTGTCTCATATTCCTCTCAAAGAACAGGGAAATATTAAGATTGTCATTAAGATATGAAGCATTTTATTTTATTTTTATTTTTCTTAATGTTTATATATTTTTGAGAGAGAGAGAAACAGAGCGCAAATGGGGAAGGGCAGAGAAAGAGAGGGAGACACAGAATCCAAAGGAGGCTCCAGGCTCCAAGCTGTCAGCACAGAGCCCGACATGGGGCTCCAACTCATACACTGTCAGATCATGACCTGAGCCAAGTCGGATGCTTAACAGACTGAGCCACCCAGGCTCCCCAAGAAATGAAGTATTTTAAATAGAACCAACAAAATAGTCCTTTAAATATTGTGGATGAGATGCAAAAGGATAGATGCTTAGACTAATGAATAAGTAACCAAAATATGCCCTATCTATATGGTAAAAACATATATATTAATATATGATACAAATGAATAAACCTCAGAAAAATTATGCAGAGTGGAGGAAGCCAGACACAAAAGATCATATAGAACTATGGGTCCATCTATATGAAATCTCAAGAAAAGGCTAATGTGTAGTATAGAACGTAGATTGGTGGTTGTGTAGGCTGGGCATGTGTGTGGGGATTAAATATAAAGGGACACAAGAATCCAATTGGTGTGGTGAAAGTGTTCTAAAATTAGATCATGGTGATAGCTGCAAGAGTTTGCCAAATAGCTTTGTATTGTACGGTTAAAATGCATAATTTTATGCCACATAAATTATATCTCAATAAGATTATTTTAAAAATATAAATAAATAAATAAATAAATAAATAAATAAATAAATAAATAAGCAAGCAAGCATGCAATGCTTAGGTCTATGTACTATTAAGCACTGTCTGCTGTCTTTTAAGGTCATCACTTTTTACCATGGCGATAGCATCGAAAATGTCCACCAAAAACTACCACCAAAAAGGATAAGGCCTGTAAAATATATGTGGTAAACAATTGGAAGTAGTAGAGAATTTATCTACTCTAATGAAAGCAAAAACCAATTAAAAAAAGAATGCTGACAGTTCTCCCTAACATTGAGTTTCAAAAACCTGTTCCTCTGCTCCCTAAACGCATAAATATTATCCTCATTTATTCTATGCCAGCAAATACTAGAAATAGTCCCATTAATACTTTTTCATATTACTTCTCTAAAACCTGAGTTGAATAAACATGTATTATTCCTTCAGAAAACCACACTAGCAGGTGATGTCTTCTAAAATACCAAATGAATAAGTAAGTGCAGTTTCTACATTCAAATAAGTAACACCAGTAAAATTTCCCTTCTGGTTTTAAATATCTTAGTAGAATTTGATGATTTCATAAAAATGAACTACTTTGGGGAATTGTATTCAAGATTATGGATAGAGTTACATAAATATTTGAGAGATTTTTTTTTTCTTTCTGCAAATATGTTTCAGCATTTAGTATATGGAACTATCTTTTTACAAATCTATCTTTGTCACATCTGTGCCCATTTGGAGCCCCTTTCTATACCCATTCTTAAGTATGAGTTTTATTCGGGGTTCATCTATATATTTTCTGTTTACTTTCTTAGTATTTGTGTAGAAATCGAATATTAGTATCGATAATAAGCACTTGACTTGCCTGAGTATTTCATTTTGAAATTTATGTATTTTAAAAGTTTTAAATGATACATTAATGGTAATGATAGCAATGGATCAAGTAAACTAACTTGTATACAAGGAGATAAAATTGTGACTTTGGCCTTTTAGTTAATATTTAATAGTCGACAGAAGTCCTCACATCAGGGGTGCCTGGGTGGCTCAGCTGGGCCTTCGAGGTTAAGCATTCCACTCTTGACCTCAGCTCGGGTCATGATTTCACAGTTTGTGAATTTGAGCCCCATGTTGGGCTCTGCAGTGATAGCACGGAGCCTGCTTGGAATTCTGTCTTTCCCTCTCTCTGCCTTCTCCCCAACCTCATCAAAATAAATAAATAAACTTAAAAAAAAAGTTTCCTTCTTAAAATGAAAAAAGAAGCCCTCACATCAAAATGCACCTTGTTGGTATCAATGACTGACTTGCTCAGAGCAAGAAGTATTTAGAGGGGCACCTGGGTAGCTCAGTTGGTTGAGCCTCTGATTTCGGCTCAGGTCATGATCTCATAGTTAGTGGGTCGGGCCCCACTGTGCTGACACCTCAGAACCTGGAGCCTGCTTCAGATTCTGTGTCTCCTTCTCTCTCTACCCCTCCCCCACTCGCACTTTGTCTCTGTCTCTGTCTCTCTCTCTCTCAAAAATAAATAAACATTTAAAAAGTTTAAAAAAAAAGAAGTATTTAGAAAATCTGTCACTTTGGTATATCATCCACTAGCCAAGAATTTCAGGTTCTAAGCAGCTCAAAGCTGCTCAATGTTAAAAGAAGAAAACATATATGAGTTGCCTTGGTCATAGATTTCAAAGTCCTAAAGGATTCCTATATACCTCAATAAAGAATTTGAGTCTGAAAAACAGATAAGCCATTTAAAAGGGACACCCATCACCTAGTTCTAATTAAGCTTTGCTACATGCAGGAGACTATCTACTACGATAAGTTCTTCTGTATGAGAAGTTCTTCTGAGTTTAAAAAGGAAGCTGAAAAGTTGACTATTCATGTGAAAATTCCCAAATGTTAAATGTTGACAACAAACTCACAAGTTGTAAAACATTGACCAGAGGACTGGGTCTCCTAGTGGCCAACTCAATCCTTCTACTTCACAATACAATCTCATCTAATTTTGTACCATATGTATACCCAGATCCTGCCACTATTGCAGCCTGTTTAGCCTTTGCTCATGTTGGCCCCTTTGGCTTAAAATATCTTCCTCTTTCATATTTAGAAAACTCCGGATTTTTAAAAATATTTTTATGAAAGCCTCCATTTGTATTTCTGATGAACCTTAATTATAGCAACTATTCTTTTGTGAAAGCAGTTTTTGTGTATAATTTTTAAAATGACTCTCTAGTGGAAAACAGTTTCTCAATGTTTCTTGAAAGCAGGGCATCGTATATTCTTATTTTGTATTCATAGCACAGTAACTACAGATAATTAACACTCAAATGTTTGAAGGAATGAATGAGTGATGAATGAATTACTAGTATTGAAAAAGATAAAATTCCTACCTCAGCTCCACTACTGACTTGTTATATAATCTTGGACAGGTCGTTTCCACTGCTAGGCTTCCGTTTCCTCACCATTTAATGAATAAATACACCAGTCTGGATTCTCCCGGTGGTCTTCAATATTCTATTTTGATGATGGTGAGATAGTGATAATAATGTCAATAGTAAATGAGTAATGTCTATTGTTAAACCCTTATGGTGTTCAAGGAACTGTGATAAGTGCCTTCAACACAGGATATTATAAAGTAGGTATTTTTATTCCCATCATACAGATAATAAAAATATATTTGAAGAAATGAATTTTGAATTTGAATTTTGTTGTCATGCATCAAACTAGAAATGCAATGTTTGTTGTCCAATTCCCTATCATTCCTTTCTTCTCAGGGGCTTGTGAATCATAATAACTGAAGTTCCCATGGTTTAAGACTTTAATTACAGTAACTGGTAAGGCTAGTGATTATCTGTCCAGCCCTGTATAACACTGCATTTTTCCTACTCCAAATCACACAGAGCCATGCTACTCAAAGTGTGGTCCACAGACAAGCAGCATCAGCATCAACTGGAAAATTGCTAGCCATGCAGAATCAGTATCCCCAGCCAGACATGCTGAATCAGAATCTCCATTTTAACAAAACACTAGGGGATTCTTATACACATTAAGGTTTCAGAGGCACTGACAGAGAAAAATTGTTCCTTGTTTATCACTATAATCCTATTAATATGGAGGTAGATAAATAGGAAATGACTTCAAAAAGGAAATCTTCAGAAGTAGAGAATAAGAAAATGTAAAAAAGAAGTGTAAATGATTTGATCCTAAAGTCATCCTATATTTAAACAGCAGTTAAGTTCACATTTTAGAGAATATCAAATATCTATCTGTGTCTACTTGTACCTTACATAATAATGTCTCTTTATAAAATGATTCGTTTGCCAAGTTTAGTATCCACTTGTTGGACACTTGTTATCTTTGAGATATTACAAAGAATCAGACTGTTTTGAAACCAAATCTTTTGGAAGTTGTTTTTTTTGTTTGTTTGTTTGTTTTTGTTTTTGTTTTTTTTTTTAATTTTTTTTCCAACGTTTATTTATTTTTGAGACAGAGAGAGACAGAGCATGAACGGGGGAGGGGCAGAGAGAGAGGGAGACACAGAATCGGAAACAGGCTCCAGGCTCTGAGCCATCAGCCCAGAGCCTGACGCGGGGCTCGAACTCCCGGACCGCGAGATCGTGACCTGGCTGAAGTCGGACGCTTAACCGACTGCGCCACCCAGGCGCCCCGGAAGTTGTTTTTTCTTTTCCCTCTTGGCACTTGTATCTTACATTAGTTTTAAACCATGATAACAAAAGGTATTCAGTTGAAATCATTACTAATTATTCCCATTATGAAACCTGAACAATTTTTTTGAGTGACAACAGGACAAGAAAAGGTTTGGTGCCTCACTGTCTTCAGTAAGTTAGAGCAATGGGTATAATATGAACTTGAAAAACTTATCTTTCCTTTCAGTAAGTAGAATTTTCTCTCTGTTTCTTACTTTGAAAAAACTGGTGTCTAGCTAGCTGAGATAGAACAATGAGGTATGCATCACCTCAGTATTACACACTTTCCAAAAGAAATGATTCTTCCTTTATTCTTTGTCTCTTCTGGGCTAATTGAGGATATGCAAATAAACTTTTCTTGTATAACTCTACAGTCTTTATTTTTTTTTTTATTTATATATGAAATTTATTGTCAAATTGGTTTCCATACAACACCCAGTGCTCATCCCAAAAGGTGCCCTCCTCAGTACCCATCACCCACCCTCTCCTCCCTCCCACCCCCCATCAACCCTTAGTTTGTTTCTACAGTCTTTAAAAATGTTCACAGTGTTATGTTAAGGACCTCTTTCTTCTGGGGATCATACCTCATACTTATCATTGAATTCTTTCTAGATACAATGGAGGCAAAGAAATTTATTCAAGGAATGTCACAATCTTAGAGTAAGATACCCCATTTATAAATATGTAGAGGTATTCATTTCTATTATTTTTGCTTTATCAATAAGAAATATAGTATATGTATTTGTAAAGGATAAATCAGAGCCATGTTACATGGAAATTGGCAAATGGCATCCAGATCCTCTAGACAAAATCTAGAATAATAGTAGTTATAATTTTTGTGGATTCTAATCCTAGAACTGACCATTGCAAGAACATTAGTTATTCCTTGAATATAGTGACTAGTATATAGTCACAGGGTAGGAGAAAGTTTTTAATAATACATGTGACAAATGGGCAGGCAGAGTCTGGGACAAGATACCCAGCTGAAACACCAACAAAGAACATTCAAGGCTGAGTCTATCCATCTCAAACGTTTTCAGTACCATTTAGTTTGCCGATTTCTGAGTTTTTCTGTGGTAAATGCTGGGGGGAGTAAGTTTTCCACTTGGACTCCTTTTTCTTCAGTTATTCTCTGTTCTTCCAAATCAATAATACTTTTTATTGCTGAGCATTACATGAGACTCTAATCATTTATTTGCTTGCTTTATAGCTAGGTTCTTATTTTTCTTCCTTTGCAATGTAGCTATTGAAGATCCACAAATTTTCAAAAATGATATTTTAAAATAAGCATGTGTTATATGCAAAAGCCTTCCTAGTCAGCAAGTTCAGCTGACTTTCTGAAACATTCTTCAGCAAATCTTGATATTTGCATATTTTCTCTGTCTTGTGATTATATCCAGCTGATACTTCCTGAGGAATAATACCATTCTCATTTGAGTCAAAAACAGCAGCAATAACAACAAACAAAATAGTTCTTCTTACTCTTGAGACACCAGTTCTTAAGTTTTTGAAAAGTTAATGCCTTTATCAACAGCTTCCCTTGGCTCAGAAGAATATAGGTGTGTGGAATCTAAGTGTCCATCATGCAATCAAAAGTTTCCTTTCCTCACCATTCATCCCATTATATATATATATATATATATATATATATATATATATATATACATATATATATATATATATATATATACACACACACACACACATATACACACACACATATACACATACATATGTATGCACATGAGTATAGATATAACTTCATACATTTGTAAACAAATATCATCACTACTGATTGTGTCCCTGTGGCACTCTCCACTTTTTCTGTATATTTTACCTTGGTCTTTAAAATTGTGTTTATAGTAGAAACCAACGATTTAAACTCGGAGTCTCTCATTCCTAAACACTTTTGCCTTAAAATAGGATGTTTGTTTCCTAAATGTTATACTTTCATGATACTCTGTTGACATTCTTTGCATTAAATTGATTTTTTTAACATACAGTGTAAAGTAAGAAGGAATTCCAAATTTTAAGAAAATTTACAAGAATCTGGTAGCTGTTTTAAGAGTAACTGCATCTAATCAAATGAGTCAATTTAGCTCTCCACAGATTCGCCAATAAGAGCCTATCAGTCATGAATTTATAGCCATAAATGTGTTTGGACTGTTGATGTTGATGTCTTATTTAAAATAAGAAAAGCTATAAAATCAGAATGGAACATAATCACAACTCTATTAACTGTAAGTCAGACATTTCCTGTGGCAATCATAAGTTAGTTCTCAAAAAAGATGTACCTATTCACGTATGCATACCTGTGGTGGAGGTCAAGGCAAGGAACTTTTCATAACTCTATGCTTTACTTCCCACAAGAATAAGAGTTACTCATTCATCTGTTCATTAATATTTTTGCTTCCTGCTATGTATTATCCACTGTGATAGCTTTAAAAAAATACCTAATAACTAAGTTTGAAGGTAATAAGGCAATTTGTTCTACTTGAATACATCAACTGGATGTACCCTTCCTGGTTTTCAAACTATGTGCTAATCCTGAAGTAAGAAAGAGGAATAAAGTATAAGGTCTTTGTCAAAGAAATCACAATATCTTGGGAAAAACATTTCAAGAGTCAAATGCCAAATGCCAACTGTAGTGCTCTGCTGGTGATAAATATTAAATGCACACACAAAAAGGAGTCATTAATTTTTTCTAGAAGTGGAAGATAAGCAAGGAACAAAGTGACTGGGGATTTCATGGAGATGATGACAATAAGTCTGGGACTTGAAGAAGATAGAAGACCAGAGAAATTGGGAGTAGTGATATTTGAGATGTGGCATTTTATTAAAAAAAGCATGCATTGGTCAGAATGCAAGCCATGCTCAGATTATTTCCAGTAGTCCGTTAAAGCTACAAAAAAAGAGGGGCAGATGTGAATTTGCAAAGGGAGAGAGGTATATTAGCAAAGAGTGTTAAATACCTTGTTAAAGAATTTGTCACCTGTAGAAACCAGTAATAATTTCAAATCATGTTGCCTTGTGATCTAACACTGATACACAACATAAAACAGCAGGCACCTTTCTATTCAAGATAGCTCTGGGAAATAATTAGAAGAAACTCTATGTGTCTTTAAGTGTAGAAGAGGCCAAAGAGAAGATGTTGGAACTTAGAGTAACATTGGCAGACATGAGTATTAAAAATGAATTCTAAGGGCTTCTAGGTGATTCATTCACCCAGAATGAGTGTCAGACTCATGATTTCGGCTCAGGTCATGATCTCATGGTTCGTGGTTCGTGGGATTGAGTCCTGCACACTGTGAGTGTGGAGCCTGCTTGGGATTCTTTCTGTCTTCTCTCTCTGCCCTTCTCCCACTCATGCGCGCGCTCTCTCTCTCTCTCTCTCAATATAAATAAATAAACTTAAAAAAAAAAAGAAACGAAAATCTGTGTAGCCAGATCTGCAATCAAATCCATAATCACATCACTATTGTAATGTAAAATGAAAAATTTAAGTTTACCTTGGAAGTCTTGAATTTTATCTTAAAGGACAAAACATAATGCTCTTTTGACATGTTTCCAGACATGTTTATTTGTTCCCTACAGTATTTAGAAGTTAGATTTAACTGTAAAGATCATAAACACAATTGTCTACTTTTTTCTAATATTTCCATAAATATGTACTCTGTGCAACCAAATAATGTTAGATTGGTACATTTTATTATAAGTGATTAAATGTAGAAATATCTCTTGATATGAACATATATCTTATGTTTCACAGAGGGTATTCCAAAAATTTTAACCTTATTGCTGTTCACAGGTAACTACCAATGTCACTTTTCAACATGCTAATATAATTCTCATTTTTCTTTACCACTGCCATAGACAGATATGATACAATTCTCTCTTCTTTCCCTATTTTTGGAGTGGTAGTAGGTAATAATAATAACAAGGTAATGGTAATAACAATTCCTGTTAATTGTATAGCTGGTATTATTGAGCTTTGGTTTTATCCTGGGTCCTGTGCTAAGTATTAACCATTACATGCCGAAACTCACTTAGCCTTCATGTCAACCCAGGGGAAAGTTCTGCTATTTCTTTCATTTCACAGATAGTGGCTCAAGGACGTTTAGTAACTGGTTGAAATCATAGAGTGAATAAATGGCAGAGCAAGGATAAAAGCCCAAGTCAGCCTGTTTTACTACACCATGGATTTAATTTTCATGTTAAGAGAAGTGACTCCCCCTATGCTAGATAGTCAGCTTTATAATTTAAATCATCCTTTATCTCCCATAAAATACATCTAAGATTTATAGCCTATTTCAGCATTTCTGGTGTATTCTTCAGAAGGATCTCATCCTGAATTTTTGTTGGTTTTTGTCTTTAACCAACATTTGTGTTGTGGTTATTTGACCCTTTCTTCAACTCAATTTAAACAAGTTATAAACTATAGATTATTTTATTATTAACTGATGGTATTGTCATAAATGGAATAAATAATATTTACAATGTTATATTTTACAAAAGTTTTAGAGTATATATTTTTCATTTTAACACCATTGCTTAATTCTTAGATTCACAATCTATAACTCTAACTCATTTCAATATTGTTGATGTTTCTTCACACTTCACATAGTCAAAATTTAACATTTTGTGACTTTGAGGAACTCTTCAGCTTTTTAAATGATAGTAGGAAATTTTATGACATCTGTGTTTTGTATTCTAATCATTAATACTATTATGTAACAACCCTAAAGTTGGAGAAGACATGAGACATTTTAGAAACTCTAGAATCTTCTTTCCTCTTTTGTTTCTTGAATATATGTAAGGTGACATCACTATCTTTTAGATAAACTCATCCCCCATAAATCTTAAACAGATACAAAATCATTTAAAGACAAATTTGAGGAACATCTGGGTGGCTTAGTCGGTTAAGCGACTGGCTCTTGGTTTCAGTTCAGGTCATGATCTCATGGTCCCTTGGTTCAACACTGCATTGGTCTCCATGCTATTGTGGAGCCTCCCTGGATTCTCTCTCTCCCTCTCTCTCTGCCCCTCTTCTGCTTTCTCTGTCTCTCAAAATAAATAAACTTAAAAAAAATTTTAAAGTCAAATTTGAAATAGATGTTTGAATGAAGTTCATAATATGTTTATGACTTATCTATTAATTTTTGTTTTTACATAGTCATTTTCATAACCTAAATATACTACCAATAATAACAATCATAAAATACTTACACTTTTTTAAAAGAACTGAACTCTCATGGATTATATATACTCTTTATTTTGTTAATAATTTATATAGCAAGTGTTCACTGAGCTCTTAGTAAGTATGAGGCACTGCAATAGATACTATGAGCAAGAAAAGTATAGCCCCCCCACGTTAATTTTAGATTTTACTGTGAACAAGTAGGAAACTTACACTATTTTGTAATCTAATAAGAAATCCAGCAAAGTTTCAAATAGGGAATAAAGGGTAAGGAGTAATCTACTTCACTTGGACTGATAAAAGAAAGCTTCTTTGAAGGAGTTATTTGAACCTGAGAAGTAAGGTAGGGGAAAAGCAAAGAGCAAGAGAAGAGTAGCTTGGGTGGCACATTAATTATCCATTGCTGCATAACAAACTACTTCAAAACTTATTGGTTTAAAACTACACATTTACTACTCATGGTTTCTGCAGGTCATGAAACTAGGCATAGCTTTGCTGGGTACCTCTGATTCATTGTCTCTTAGGAGTTGGCAGTTATGTTGTTGGTCTGGCCTGTGGTTTCTGAAGGCTCTACTAGAGCAGGATTTGCTTCTAAGCTCACTCACATGGATGTAGTCAGAATTAGTTCCTCACCAGCTATTGGACTGAAGACTTCAGTTCTTTGGTTTCCTTTTGGTCAAAGACTTCCCTCAGTGCCCTGCCACATGGCCCTCTCCATAGGGCAGCTCACAACACTGCAGCTGGTTTCTCTTAGAGAAAACAAGAAAGAGCACACAGTCTTTTATACCTAATCACTGAAGTGACATTCTATTACTTTGCTACATTCTCTTCATTAGAAGCTGATTACTGGATCTAGCCCATACTCAGGAGAAAGAACTAAACAATGATGTGAATATCAGGAGTTAGGGATCATTGGAGGCCATCTTAGAATCTGCCTACATAGATGAGAAAACACACTATGGTGCCAGAAGTCTTGAGTGAGGAAATAGCTTGGAATGCACTATTATGTGGATCCTGAGAAACTTAATAGAAGACCCTGGGGGAGGGGAAGGAAAAAAAAAGTTAGAGAGGGAGGGAGACAAAACATAAGAGACTTTTAAAAAACTGAGAACAAACTGAGGGTTGATGGGGGGTGGGAGGGAGGGGAGGGTGGGTGATGGGTACTGAGGAGGGCACCTGTCAGGATGAGCACTGGGTGTTGTATGGAAACCAATTTGACAATAAATTTCATATGAAAGAAAGAAAGAAAGAAAGAAAGAAAGAAAGAAAGAAAGAAAGAAAGAAAGAAAGAAAGAAAGATAGATTTGTCAAAAGACCAATGTAGTTTAACCTGGAGGAGGGTGTGGTGCCTGGTAGCTCAGTCAGTTAAGTGTTAGACTCTTGAGTTTGGCTCAGGTTGTGATCTCATGGTTTATGAGATCAAGCCCCATGTCGGGCTCTGTGCTGACAGTGTGGAACCTGCCTGGGATTTTCTCTCTCCGTCTTTCTGCCCTTCCCCCATGCTTGCTTGATCTCTCTCTCTCTCTCTCTCTCTCTTTCTCTCTCTCTCAAAATAAATAAAATTTAAAAAAATGGAGGAGGAAGACAAGAATATGTAATGAGATTGGAGCAATAAATAAAAACCAGATAATCTAGGGCTGTGTTGTTCATTGTAGGAAGTTGCAAGTATAAAAATGAGAATACCTTCCCCGAAAATCTTCCTCCTAATGAAAGATATGAGATTGAAAAAAATGAGTAAAAGAATGTTGAATACATTCAAATTTATACTTTCAGTGAACTAGGATAGTAGTGTAACCCTGAATCCTCACATGCATGCATCCAGTGATGAGGGAACTATGAATTATGCATGTAACATTTCTCAGCTTCTCACACTTTTCACTGGAGCCTGCATTTTAACACTGATTGCAAACGGTCCATGAATCCACCCAAAGCCAGATATGCTGAACAAAAGCTGCTGTTGCCTGGGACAACCCTAGCCTTTAAGCATGTTAGGACATAAATTGTGTTTCTAGGAATTTTACACAGGATTTAAAAAAAAAAAAAAAAAAAAAAAAAGCCTGTCCTTGCAAACCAAATGCTTCACATAATTTGAAGTTTCATGTGATTTTTTCCAAGAATGTTGCTTGTAACACCACTACAGAGATGAATTTTAATGTACAGTTGGAGCACATATTCACTGAGCTATTTGATCCTGTAATTTATGGTATTCTTTTTGTAGTTGACTCTTTCTGCCACGGAGACTGCTTTTTTGGGAAATTTTTCTACTTCCATAAAGTGGGTAATGGAACCTAAATATTTGTCATATATAATAGAATCTAGAGATTTATTAGATATAAACTGGAGAGTGGGGAGCCTGGGTGGCTCAGTTGGTTGAGCATCTGACTCTTGATTTCATCTCAGGCCTTGATCGCAGGGTCATGGGATCGAGTCCCATGTCAGGCTTCTTGCTGATACTGGAGTCTGCTTAAGATCCTCTCTCTCTCCTTCATTCTGCCCCTCTCTCCTACTGGCATGTGCTCTCTCTCTCTCTCTCTCTCACACACACACACACACACACACACACACACACACACACACACACAAATAAAGATATAAACTAGAGAGAAAAAAATGTCAAAAAATTGAAAGCATGTTCATCTATAAGGAAATGAAATGGAAAAGAGCAACACGTGTCCATAACACATATTCTGGAAATGATCCTACTTAAAAGCATTCTATTGGAGAAGCCATTCTTTTTATTCTATCATCTAAGTGATAATAATATTTTATTAAGTCAACTGATATGATTGTTTAAATCTATCTATCCATATATCCATGTATCTATCCATGAAGAAGATGGAGGTCATATTTTAACTTTCTCATGTATACAAATAAAGTTATATTATAGTTTTAACTGGGAATATCATTTCAGTTTAGGTCTTAGATCCTTATTTCTGCAGCTTTAGTGTTTTGATATTAATTATTTTATATGTCTTAGCAACCCATGAACAAAGAGTTAATTTAAGAACATGAAATAAGCATCAAGTTATTCCCCTAAACCCCCTTTCTCAGTAATTGTTTCTCCTTTTAAGAGAAAATTATCTTTTTTTTTAATGTTTTTATTTATTTTGAGAGAAGGAGAGAGCGTGCTGGAGCACCAGGAGGGGAGGGCCAGAGACAGCAAGGCAGAGAATCTGAAGTGATCTCTGCACTGACAGCAGAGAGCCTGATGTAGGGCTCAAACTCACCAACTACAAGATCATGACCTGAGCCAAAGTCAGAGGCTTAACGAACTGAGCCACCCAGTTCCCCAAGAGAGCATGATCTTTCTCACAGATGGTTGAAGTGATATGTTGTGGGAAATTAAACATACTTGGCTCTTTTCCTGAATTTTCTACTTAGCAACTAAGGCTGCTTACCCCAGAAGTATTATTTAACTCTTCCCCGGATACCCTGTTAATCAACAGTAGTAGGATTAGTAGTTGGAAAATTCTTTTTTTTTTTTTTTATGGTCCCTAAACACTGTTTTACTTTCTTTTTATTCCTATTTTAAGTATTTGTAACATTTGGGGATAGCAGGCCATTAGGAATTTTTTATTTTTAACCCAAAGGTAGAATTTGGAATACACACACTTGTAATCATCTAAAAATTTAATACTGTTAAGAATGTGGAGAAATGCCCCTAGAGATAGATGTATGAATTGACACAACCTTTCAGGAGAACCATCTAGCAGTATCTCAGTATTTTAAATGTGTAGACCTTTTTATCTACTAATTCCATTTCTTGAAATGAATCTAAAGAATGGGAAGAAAATATTTGTATACAACAATAAATATAAGAATATCTAGGGGGACCTGGGCGGCTCAATCAATTGTCCAATATCAGCTCAGGTCACATTCTCAACACTTTGTGAGTTTGAGCCCCACATTGCGCTCAGTGGTATCAGCCTGTCAGCACAAAGCCCTCTTCGGATCCTCTGCCCCCCCTCTTTCTGTCCCTCCCCTGCTCGTGCTCTCAGATAAATGAATGAATGAATTAATTAATTAATTAAAGAAAAGCCTATTCTAGGTGTTGTTTACACTGATGAAAAATGGATCTATTTGTTCACATGTAATTGGTAAAACAATACTAATAAAATAATAATAATAGATCACCTTTACTGAGTCTTTACTATGTGTCAGCAATATATTAAGGACTTTACACTTGTTTTATAATTTAATTTTCTCTAAAACCTAATAATTATCTCCATTTTTTGGATGAAGAAGTGATCTATAGAGATGTTAAATACTAGATCAAAGTTACACAACCAGTAAGTAGGAAATTTCAACATATGAATTCATATTATGAAATCACTGAGAAAAATATAGGCTTAACATTTATGTCCTCGCATGAATAATAGTTAAGGATTAAAAGCATATATTAGAACAATATGTTTAATATCACATTTATATAATAAATGTATCTGTATATTTCCTATAATTAAAAGGGTATCCAATCAGACTCCTATAAGTTGTGGAGTATGTATCTGTTTGTTCACTCTATTTCATATCTCTAGTGATGGCAGCCAATCCATCTCCCCAGCTGGCTCCATATTTTATAAAGAGACTGAATTTAACATCCAGAAAGAAGCAGGGGAGCCAGGGTGAGGGGGCAGAATAAGAGGCATTATTGACAATACTTGATTTCTAAAGTACAGATGAAAAAGTACTTCTCCTTCTAAGTTCTTGGCTGAGACCCTGCCACCCCCTTAATAAAAAGACAAATTAACAGAAGAACAAAAGTTTAATAACTTGTATACCCATTGTATACACGGGAGATAGCCAGGAAAACTGAGTAAATCTCCAAGATGGCCCAAGCCATCACCTTAAATATAATCACCAGCTAAAGACAAAAGAAAGATGTTGGGAAATGGAGGACGATGGTCAATAATGGGCTCTTACCAGAAAAACCCAGTAAACAAGAATATGATTGTTATGCAGACATAAGTTGACATTCTTTATTAATAAGAATTTTTAGAGATGTCACACTGCTTTTGGTAAAGAAGAAGACACTCTTACAAGAGATTTCCCTTATAAGGGTAAATGTCTCTCTTTTTAAATTAATTAATTAATTTTTATGTTTATTTTTAGAGAGAGAGAGAGCAAGAGCTAGAGCTATGGAAGGGCAGAGAGAGAAGGGGGTGGGGGATCTGAAGCAGGATCGGCACTGACAGTACAGAGCCCAGTGTGAGCTGGAACTCATGAACCCTGAGACCATGACCTGAGTAGAAGTCAGACACATAACTGACTGAGCCACCCAGACACCACAGTCTCCCTCTATTTTTAAAAAAAAGTTTATTTATTTATTTTGAGGAAGAGAGAGCAAGCAGGGGAGAGCTATAGAGGGAGAAGGAGATACTTAAGCAGACCCCTTACTCATCACAGAGCCCAACACAGGGCTTGATCTCAGGTCCATGAGATCATGACCTGAGCCAGTATCAAAAGTTAGTTGCTTAACCAACTGAGCCACCTAGGGACCCAAGTGTAAATGTCTGTTTTGAAGCGCTAACTTCTACTCTGTTTTCAGAGCTTCTCCTGTGCCTGCAGCCCCTCAAAAATAATCAGCCCCAAATAATATTTATGCCAAAGAGGCATATTGTGGGGTGACAACTCTGCTCCCCTCTTCCAGCCACTCCTCTGCCTTTCCCAACTATTTCAATCTGTGAAGACTGACTTTTTTCTAAGCTACTTTGACCTGGAACTCTGTCATTTGATATAGTGGTGCTTTTTTGCCATTTGAAGACCCATTGTTTGATCCTGGGACATTCTAGGTTATTCCTTTCTGGATTTGTTTTCATTGTATATGGGCATGTTTTTTGTTTTCATTTGTTTGCATATTTGTTTATTCTGTGCTATCATTTCATATACAGGTTTCCCCCATTATCTAAAAGTAGAGGGTTCCTGTGAAAACATTTGTCAGTTGAAACGGCATGAAGTAAATAAGCAATTACCATTAATTTACATGGCAATATTTTCCAGAATTCTCAGACCCCAAAACTAACCTCTCTTAGGCTTTTCTGATCTCTCAAGATGCATCTTGCTAATGGATTCACGAAATAATTGAGATAAAGCATAGATGCTCACAGACACAGTTCAAAGCTATGGCAGCTTGATGCTGAGATGCTTAGTGTGGTTCCTGGGAAGGAGCTGGGCGGGGCCTTTCTTGCAGCTCAGGGTACTGCTGCCTTTAACGTCTCTGCAAAACAAATGCTGAATGCTTTATTTGCTTTTTGCTGTTTTTTTTTTTTAATATAAAAGCAAAAATCCTCTTTGAATTTATTTTGGTTAGGAAAAACAGGTACTAATGTAGGTCTTTCATAAAAGCTAAGTGGCGTGACATGAACTTTAGAAAAGCAGGGGATATCTGTCTGAATTTTAAACATTTTTATTGCAAATGTACTAACAAAGATACTCAAAATATAAGTCTTTCTACTTTCCTTCTGCCTCACTTATTAAAATTAGCTGCCAAAAAAAGGTAAAAATCGTCTAGAAAGGAAGGAGTTTTATAATCTTTTAAGATTGAAATTATATGGGCATTTGCATTATTAATTTCTTGATTGGTGATTGCCAATCATAGGTAAGACCAGTGGTTTCAACATTATTTCAATCATGATCCCTACTGGCCAAAAAAATATTTTTGTTCGATTTTATTTATAAGTGATTCGTAAAGAGAAAATAAGAGGACTTCAAAATGTTTAATACAAAATTTCTCATAATATTGAATATACTCTCTCAGAGTACATGTACATGTACATGTACATAGACATATACACATGCACACTACATATGCATATGTAATGTGCATACACACATTCTTTTGCCTCCCACATAACAAGTTATTTTCCTCCTAAGTAAAACACTGATTGGAAGTTATACCAGACAGGTTATGTGTTCTCCAGCACTACCTGGAGACCATTAGATCTTATTTAAATACATCAGAGCTTCAGATCCTAGTAAGTAACTCAAGTAGTCCTTACTAATCAGATTTCCAGAATACTTTTGGGAGCTCAGAACTCCATTATTTCTACCTCATAAGATAACTATTTTGCAGGATATATCTAAATTGTGAAATATTGACCTGTTTTCTAAAACAAAAATGAAGGAAGCAGCAATAGTTAGAAAAAGAATACTGCTCCAACCATCCTAAAATCAATATCCAACGGAGCCTTGGTGGACAAATAGAAGATAGCTGTGTTCCAATCTTCTGGGACATTTTTCTCTACCACTTTAGGTACAAAGAGCCTTGTTATAAGAAAACGAAAACCAGAACAGTAGTGTTTAGGAGAGAAAGAAAGATGCATCATACCCCCCAGTATATTATTAACAAAGATGATAAATCAACATATTTTGCAAGCCCTACTATAACATTTATGAATTGCTCTCAGTCCTGAAGAGGAATATAATAACCCAGTCCTTGGATTTTGAAAGTTATATTTCAATATATTTCTCAAGATTTCAGGACAGATTTGTTTTTGCCTTTCAGGTGGTATATAACAATAATTGCCAAAATTCCACTTGCTTTGGTTATTTCCTTCGAACAATTTACCATATTATGTACTTATGCTCTAAACACCTGTGTTTTTAATTTGCTTAAAAACATTTCTATTCTTTCTTAAAATTTTGTTAGAAAAAAAGTTCCTTTTGATATTTACTAATTTGGTATTTTAAATGAAGATGGCCTCTCATATGGTTCCCAGATTCATTTGAATGTTCACTGATACTTCTAAGTATTTATTCGGATTCCTATCTTTGCTACAAGTTATGTTAGGCACTGCTGGAATGAACAATGAGAAGTAAAGCTGGGAGAAAGCTTCTCATATCAGGTTGAATTTATGATTTTAGGAGAAAATTAATAACTAAAACAATAATTTTGCTAGAGGTTGGTAAGGGCTATAATACCGTGACCATAATGATTTGAGACAACACGCAGGAGATCATATATGTTTACCTGGGCGACTTGGGGGAGCTGACAAAAGCCTTGGTAGATGAGCAGGAGCTTTCTAAGACAGCTCTGTCACTCCCACCACAGGGACTATGCACATGCTTTTTTCATCTGCCTGGAAAGCTATTCCCTGTCATTCTACCGGCCTCCTTTTTCCTTACAGGTATGGCTCATCCTTTACGTACTAGAAAGCTCTACCATTCCTTTCTTAGGGAAGACTCTATGGCCCTGCAAATTGAATTAGTTTTCTATTCAAAGAAAAATTTTCATAGTGATATTTTCCTTATCTGTATACTCTTCTAAGATTGAAATTATATGGACATTGTATGATTATTTCATTAATGTCTGCTTCACCTGCACTGTACATTCTCTGAGATCAGAGGCTCACTTTTATATCTCCAACTTCTGGCAGAAACCTGGCACATAGTAAGTGTTCAATAAACATTAGTCAGTTGAGGACTGAATGCAATTTGCTAAGGATAAGTATCCTCATTCATCAAATGGATTAATATCTACCCTATCTCTGATAAATTATAAATGGGAGTTGTTTAAAATGATGGTTGCATTTTATAAACATGTGCATTGTTGTAGTTACTATCTCATACTCATTCAATATTCAGTCCAATTTTGCCCATCCTTTAAAATTCACTAGTGTTAAGAATCTATTGATTTTATGTTGATGTCTCTTTAGGATTGGTAAGTTAAGATCATTTGCCCTCTTAGTTGTGGTTTATATCCTTAGGATTTCTTTATGATATTTTTAATAATCCTCCTTCTTTATTATCATCAGAGTGCACAGAGGCAAATAATAGCTCAGGATTTCCTGTAAGTATAAAAATCCACACTATTATCAGTAGTATTTTTCCATTTTTCTCTCAAATGTCAAAAATATCACCCAACTTGTTCTCACACAATTATTGGAAATAAGTTATTACTACCTTTTATTATTCTTGGTCATTTCTCAAATTTGTTTCACTACCACTACATTTCTTCAATAAATTATGACTGAGTGTCAAGCACATCCAAAACAAGGTTCAATGCATGTTGCTGGTTATATTGCACTTGCATCATCACAGGTTAAAACATCTTAAAACTCCTTAGATAGGGATTTCTAGCCTTTCTACAGGTAGAGAATCTTTTTCCTTGTGAATACATAATTAATCTAGTACATGCCATTGTTAGCGCTTTATCTTCATTCCAATATTACCACCAATTCAGAGCCCAGATATATTTACCTACTTTTTCTCTCCCTTAAATCTTTTTCCCCCTCTTTCTCGCAATAAGAAAACCAGCTTTCAGTTCACATTTCTAACTATCCTCATTTACATTTCAGAACTAGAATTCTCTGCCTTCACACATTTAGGGATTTTTCAGCAGTCTGACAGTTTTTAATTTGATCTTGTTTTGCAGGTCATGAATTCAATTTCTAAATGCTTTACCATTTTTCGTTTTCTCAAATAGAATGATGTTCCATCCATCAATTGTTATCTCCTTATCTTCAGGTCCTTTTTTTTTCCCCCTTGAACCAAGGTCAATGTTTGTAAAATCTGCTTTTTACTAATTAAATCTGACATCATTTGATAATATCAATGGTACTTAAATAGCATATAAATTCATCTTTAAGTGAATACACCCTGGTGAATTGGAAGGTATTAGAGGTTGCATTTATAATAATAAACAAGTCATGTGCATTTTTGCAATAATTTTTTCTTAATTATTCAAACTCTATAACTGGTCTGTGAACTGGTCAAATATGTTCTCTCTGGCACTCACCAGAGAGAAAAGGTCTGATCACCTTTTAAAATGGTGTGTGCAAATTTTATTAATTATGTGTCTCCTTAGACTAAAATGTGCTGAATACTGCTTCTTTGAAACAATTTCTGCCTTGTTACTCAGAAACCTGAATTTTAAAGGGGAATAAAAAGTAGCTTAAAAGCATGTAGATTAAATTTTATTGGAGGACTTCACCTCACTTTATAAGAAATAATCAATTGATATTGATGAAAATAAGTATGATGAGTAAATATTATCATATAGTGAAAAAACCTAGATGTCCTCCCCAAGGCATCCAGGGAGGCTCATCAGGGATTAAGGCCCATTTTCTGCTGGGCTTTTATGTGCTGAGAAAGCAAAAATGCAAAAAGCAAAGAGATGTCCTTGACTATGTAAAAGTTCCGCCAAACATGAATTTGAAGATACCAAAGAACAATTATGATATTTATAATAAAAGAACACATCTGTGTGTTTTATATTCAAATAGGAGAGTCTGGTACTAGTTAGTGGAACTGATAACCAAACCTTGTAGATATTAAGTAGTGCTTAATATGCAGTGCCGTGTGCCTTCTCCTTTCTTTTACACAAATCCCAATTTTACATTCAAAGAGCCATGTAATCAGAGGACAATATTATTGCTCTTTGAAAGCTCATGATTTGCTTAGAATTAAAGCCACAATCATGCTTTATGCCTCAGTATATTCAGTGATGAGGGCAATAGCCTTCCATTCTCAGAAGCAAAGCTTGGCTGGATGGCTGGTCATTTGGCTTCAAAACAGAAATGTGGCTTTCCTTAGTTGTGGAGCTCATAGGTTTTATTTGCCTATATAAACTCAAGAGCTCTCTTGTTAGTCTCTATCTGTGGACATAGATGAGAATGAATAGCCTGGTTGAATGCAAGGGAGCAAGAATTATATAATACATCTTAGGGGTGCCTGGGTGGCTCAGTCGGTTAAGCAACCAACTTCGGCTCACGTCATGATCTCAAGGTCTGTGAGTTTGAGCCCCATGTCTGGCTCTGAATCTGCTTCAGATTCTATGTGTCCCTCTCTCTCTGCCCCTCTCCCTCTCTGCACTCTGTCTTTCTGTCTCTCCGTATCTGAAAAATAAACAAACATTAATTTTTTTTTAAATAATGTATCTTATCCTTTGCATGGTGCTCTTCTCTCTAAAGCCTAGGTGTGGCAGCAAGGAAAGGGAGATTTAAACTTAAGTTGGGAACAAAAGTTAGAGATGGGTGACAATCCAGGAGGGCACTGGCTCTTTGGCCTTAAGCAAGATACTAAACATTTTAGAATTCTCATTCCTCATCTCAAAGGAAGGGTCATGAATCTTCATCTGTTGTCTACCCATGGATTTCTACAAGAATCAAGTGAAAACCCACATCTCAAGCAATTTATTTAGAACTGTGAGTGTTAATTGAAATGGAACCATTGTGGCAAAAGTATTATGAAGACGGACCAGAAAAAAATGGATTGTAGTCTTGCTGGGGCCCCAAGGCATGAAATATATTCCTACCTATGAGTGCTTTTCTAACCATAACTTTTTTTTTTAATTTTAGAGTGAGACAGAGAGAGAGAGACTGCATGAGTGGGGGAGAGGGGCAGAGGGAGGGAGAGAGAGAGAGAGAGAGAGAGAGAGAGAGAGAGAATCTTAAGCAGTTTCCATGCTCAGCACAGAGACCTATGCAGGGCTCAACCCCACTACCCTGGGATCATGGGCTGAGTGGAAATCAAGATTCAGATGCTCACCTGACTGACCCACCCAGGCGCCCCTAACTGTAACTTTTAGAAAGCCTCAGATGCCTCATCTATAAAGTGAGGCTCTAATAATATCTATTTCTGAAGAATGTTGGGCAGGTCAAATGATGGTAGGGCACATAGAGGGTGCAAAAAAAAACAGTCGTTGCCTCTGTTTGTTACTGTTGTCATTAAACATCTTAAAGGATTTCACCTTGCTCACTCCCAGGCACTTTTCTCTCATTTGTTGTATGCCTGGCACAGAATATTGCAATTTTACCAACAGCAGAAGCAAGTATGAGAGGCTGGACGTCTGGTGCTCAAGAGAGGCTAGGCTTTGACAGAATGTGTCTCTCGAACATTTCAAAGGGGAAGAGAGTAAAAGTTAACAAACATTACCATTAACAGGGTTCTGACTGTGGGACAAGTTCTACCTACCATTGGCCACCTGTTTTATAAATAATTTTATTTTGGAGCATAGCACGTCTATTCAATTTCATCATGTCTCTGACTACATTTATGCTACCACTGCCAAGCTGAGTTGAGTGGTTGCAATAGAGACCTTGTGGCCCATAAAAATGAAAGTATTGGCAACCTGGTCCTTCCCAGAAAGTTTGCTGATCCTGTAAACTTCAGGGAGCTTCTTGGGGGGACATGGCCCAAGAAATCAAGGAATAGCTATTAAATAAAATACCAAACACTGAAGTAATTCATCAGAAAACCAAAATTCATGCAAATAACAATAAGATTTTGAAATTGATATTTAAGCAGGAAGTCTCACAAAATCCTACTATCACATGACTGATCCTGATGCAAGCCTGGCTTAGGATATACAGCTGGGTAGGGGCATCTGGGGGCTCAGTCACTTGAGTGTGGGACTCATAATTTAGTCTCAGGTCATGATCTCACAGTTGTGGAAGTGAGCCCTGCATTGGGGTCTGCACAGGTCATGAAGCCTGGTTAAGAATGTCTCTCTTCCTCTCCTGCCTCTCTTCTGCTCTTTCTGAAAAAAAAAAAAGAAAAGAAAAAAAAGGAAAAATATTTACAGCTGAATAAAGAGGCCATAAAGAGCTTAAAAGAAGGAAGGGAGGCAAAGAAATCAGGAAGAACACTATAAGCTACTTGTTTTCTGCTAGCCATAAACATCCATGATGCCTCCTGCAAATGAGTCCAAAACTCAATGTGTAAAAGTCTAACAATAGATTCATAGATTATAAAAGGAGAGTTCTGTATCCTGAGAAATAAAGTTTTATAATGCTTCATTGCACCTTACCCTTTGAAGAGAGTCAATGATGATACATATTCAATATTTCATAAGTGAACTTTTATTTTTGTTTTGTTTGTTTCTGTCACAAATGCACACAATTGGCCATCTAAGTATACTCTCAGCATAAACTATGATTGCTCTGTTTCTCTTACTGGTACTAAATATAGGAGGCATATCATATTATCACTATCATCACATATTAAGGGACAAAAATAATAAAGCATTCACATGATTACATAGATATTTTTGCACAAACACAAAGGGTAATAACATTGAAACTGAACAAAAGTCTTACAAACGAGAGCCTCTATGCAATTACTGGCAATGTTAATTGTTGATTGATATATTAAAGAACAAATCCATCGTATGTAAGTATAAAGGAGTTTCAATGTGTAATGAAAGAAAGGGCTTTTTTTTTAGTATTGAAATAGACTTTTTAAAGTTGATCGGCATCTGTGAAATAATTTTGTTTGCCTATTTTTAGATATTTAAAAGAATCTCAAATGCAAGCTAATGGACAATCACTCTTCACAATGTAATTGTTATACTTAAGTTATGCACCAGGAAAAGTTTTACTAGTTGTGATCATAGAGACATGGGTAGATATAGGGGGAACAAGTCTTTGAAGCCATCTAACCTAATATTCATGGTCCTTCAGAAACTTTCTAATTTGAGACTTTGCTTTTTCCAGAGAGTGAGCCTCTAAAAACATTAAGCTTACATTTCTATCTTTGCCTTTCTGATATTCATTTATTTAACTAAAATTTCCATTATCTCATGTGTTGTCTTAAACTCACATTTAATTGTTCCCATCTCTAATAAAATATTTTAGAAATACCAGTAATTTCTGAAACTTTCTATTATTATGACATTCGTCAGGGCTGGATGGACATACTACATCTTCTTTTAAATTTATTTTACTTAAATTCATCAGTAAAACCCCATTTGTGACATTTTTATCAAACATTATCGGAGTATATGGACTGAATTTGTATAAGCTGCTTACTAGATTGATGGTTTATATTAGTAATTGACACAAATGCTCGTTTCTAGATTCCCCTATAAGCTTTGAGATCAGAGAGAGTAACATTGCTTTATAAAAGCTTCATCCATCCATTAACACTAGACAATATGCAATGGCAAGATAGGAAAGGGATGTCAAGAATTAGACCTGCAGGAACAATTGTGGAATGACTCTCTTCCCACCTCCAGAATCAAAGGGCACCCTGGGATCACCTCTGAACAGCAGTCTGGGCTGGTGTCCAATACTGTCAACTCCCAGCTAGATACAGATGCAGAACCTCCTAAAAACTCTAGTGACAATATATGTATTTTTAAGAAAATAAAACAAATATGATTATATATATGAAAGGCTATGCTTTATTTTTTTCAACCAATTCTGTGAGAAATTCTAGTTGTGAAGTCCTCAGGTAGGTTCACTGTAATAAGACACATGAGTGGACTGGGCCCCATGTGATATGCAGAAACAAGTCTGACTGTTAAAATGTTCATTATACCCATGGTCACTATGAGTCATCATCTAGCCTGAGACTGCTTAGAGGAGGAAGAGAGAAGGCTAATTATAAATTGAGTTTAATTGAATCTCTTGAGCCAAACTGAGTAAGAAAAAGAAGAAAGATTCTTCACAGAGGTTAACTTAAATTTGACCTCCTTCGTAGACCCACAGTTGCAGGCATGATTGCCCCATTTTATCAGGTAGAGAAAAACCTCAAGAGCAGAGAGGCCAAGGGGTTGGCCCCATACTAAACAGTCAGCAAGAGACAATGTTAGATTCTCAGCTCTGATTTACCTTGTCTCTACTGACAACCTCTCCCATTAGACCATGCTGTGAAGCAGGATGATGTAGGAGAGCAAAGTGGCGAGCCTGGCTACCTAGGTTTGAATTCCACCCTTTCCCATGTAAGTTTGTGACTCTAGGCAATTGATTAGCCTCTCTGTGCAGCAACTTCCTTATCTGTACAGTGGGAAAAATAACAGTGTTAGAATTACGTTAGTGTATATAAATAACCTGGTACATACCACTCAAGTTATCATTATACCCAATTTCCTCCCCAATTCTTTCCCTTTTTCTCAGAAAGAAAAAAATATTTCAGAAGAAAATTGTGTGCATAAATTTCCTGAGTAATCAAATGTTCAGACCTTACTTGGCTAATGGACATAGAAATACACATTTGTACACACATGTGTGTTTATATCAATTCATAAAGTCAAGAATTAAGTTTAGAAATAGTAACTCCACCTAGACTATGCTGCATTTTCTTTCCCCAAATTAATGCAAAATCTACATTAGAATGGCTTTCAATGTTTGAAGAAATGAAACTATTCAGGAGTTTACATAGGGAAGCAATTTGCTTGGATTGAATAAGGTAATACATAAGTATGTAAAACCCTTTCTCTGTAAATGCTGCTTTTAATTAGGAAAGGAGCTCTGAAAGAAATCCTAGTTATTATACCCACGAATTGAACTCAGGCAACTATTTTAATTGGAACAGAAAGAACCAAAATGCAGAAGATTTATCAAGGAGGTTTAAAAAAAAAAAAAAAAACTAGTTCACAGAAAACAACATTTTGTGTTCTTTTTCTTCACTCCAGCACAGAGATTGGAATAATCCCCTTGTCAGAGGAGATGGATGGTGTACATTCGGGATTCTGCAGGGCATTAAGTGGTTGTTGCCATGTCAAACAACTCTCTCCCGTTATTAATACTGAATAAAATCAACATTCTTCTCCTTATTTCCTTGGCTGGAGGATATATATGTATATATGCTCGCGTATTCTCCATTTCCCATCCTGCGTCCTGTGTTTCCATTTGTAGCATTTGTTGTAGTTCTTTCTCTATCAGGGCCTTTCTTTTCAGCAACTTCTCTCATTTTTCAAAAGGTAGCCGAAGAAAACTTGACTTCTTCTTTTCTTTTCTTTTCTTTTTTTCCCCCCTCCCTTTGACCATTTCATGAGGGAGAGGGCATGTTTCTGTCATTCTCCCACAAGTGAATTTATCTGATTGAAGCAGTTTGCATTCTCATGGTAGCCGACGTCTGGGTGAAAGGGAAAGGAGCAGTGGGTTTGGGCAGATGGTGAGTCTGGAGAGGGCTGTAGTGAGGATGACTTCACCTGCAACTCATTGGACCCTCCCTTGTCCCCCACTTTTTAAGACTGCAGAGCTGATCTTGGGGGCTTTCCTCTTGATCAGGCTTCTCCAGTGCCAAGAGGGGGCCAGGCACAGGGCTAATTAGCATGCATCAGGAATTGCAGAATAGTCTAACAATGATTAAGCCAACTGCCCGGTTCTGTCTTAGTAAAATCTGCCACCAGTAGACCCACACCCTCCTCACTGAGTTCATAAAGAATGAAGTGAAAGTTTCCTAAACACTGGAAATGATTTTGAGACAAATGAGGCCTAGAATAGTAACAGCAGCACCAATTGTGGTATTATGAGACATAGTGGCATTGGTAGTGATAGGAGAGTAGTAGTGGTAGTGGTAGTAATAGTAAGTGGTAGTAGCAGGAGTAAATTTTTATTGAGTGTTTACTACATGGAAGGCACTGTTCTAAGAGGCTTATGTGAATTCTCTTGTTGACTATAACTGTCTGCTGAGAGACTATTATTACTCACATTCAACAGAGGAGGAACTGGAGGGAAAGAGAAATAATTTGCTTAAGGTCACATAGGTAACATGTATTTGAGGAGGGATTCGAATATTAGTTTCTCTCACTCCAAAAGTGAAGCTCCGTTCCCTGATTCGTGTGTCTCGTATGGTGTTGCATAAATGTGTTCACAGTCTTGTGAAAATCCTGAGGAGTTGAGCTTCTCATCACTAGGTGTATCTGCTTTACAGTTCATGTTTTCAACCACTATATAATGCACTCCTTCTTAACACTGACCATTTTGGAATACTGCATGTCGAGATAGTGGAGAGAAGTGTGGCACGGTCTGTGTCTATTCAGTGTGACACATTTGTACAGCATATTCTTCCAGGATTACTTAGAAGGAGGACACCAAGTTAAGATGATGTTACTGTTGTTAGCCTGTGTAGATTTAACTTCATAAGTTATTGCCTGTTTTCATTTTACATATTCACTGAGCAAATTTCTGATCTTTATTTAAGTAGGCCTCTCTCTTGGGAAAGAATTTGCTGACCAGCTATTTTAATATTTGGCTCCATGGCCATTATATTTTCTATTACCCATTATTTGACTTGCTTGTACCAATTAATTTTGGTTTTGGGATACCTTGGGATGGTTGTTTTCCCCCTCCCAGGAACTAATCCCATCTGGATATATTGATGATTAAAAACACAGATGTATAGAGACAACGTAGACATTGGAAGTGTTTTTAATGTATATTTGTGGCATTAAAGTTATCACCTTATAGTCTATTAAATGCTCTTACATGTATTACATTTATTTGGAAGGTATTTTTTTTTATTAATATCTGTGTCATACTAAGCTATTAGCACAGGAGAATGGACCATGTCTTTATTCATCAGTAAGTCCCCCAAAAATGGCATTCACCCTGGCACATTGTAGGTTTTTGATAAACATGTGTTGAATGATTAAAGGCTCCTGTCTGATCCTCACCAAAAGTCTTTAACATAGGTAGAGAAGGTGATGTTATCCCTATTTTAAAGATGAACAACTAGAGCAGAAGAAAGTTGGATAACTTGATCATGGTACAATATAAGTGGTCAATTACTGAATCCACAATACTTTCATTCTTATTTTTTGCACTATAATAAGCAATAATGAATATTAGGAGTCTCTAAGCTTATACAGTTTCCAGGGCTCTCTTTCCTAAACCAACAAACAAACAAACAAACAACACATCACTGCCAGTACAAAATAAGGTACAGAGTTAGAGAGGCTTGTGTGAGTACTTAAGCTTGGACCTTAAGCTTCATTCAGTTCATGTTTTATCTGTCTCTGATATGCTAGCTTTTTGTTGTTGTTGTTGTTGTTCTAATAATCAGTTGCTAAAGTTCTGCCAGACTTGGAGAAAAATGTCGTGATTTTTTTTTTCTTATAGAATTTTTACACGGATTCCCTTCTTGGAATATTGGCAGTTCTTTTGTCCTTACTTACCTTCTTAAGTCATTGCATTGGATTCAGAATAATCATAAAACCAAGGTTCTCAGTGGCTGGGGCCTTTCATTTGACATCTTTAGTGCTGTGTCCTGATTTAGACATGTGGGAGTTGGGGGACTCTAGGTGAGTGGAATCATGTCAGTGAAGGCTTATAAATAGTAGAACAAAAAGCAAATAGAAAACCAAGATACATCTCAGTCATAGAGTGAAGGAAAGAGGGTATCTTGGAAAATCAAAAACATTATCTTTATTACTCCACCAGGAGTAATCACACTGAAATTATCAGCCGCGAATCTTGTCCCTTGTCGCCACTATTTATGTGGTCTTCCTCATACCTCACCTGGAGCTCTTTCTCAGTCTCTTTGGCTTTTTCTCTGAGTTCCCTAAATCTCTATTCTGTGTCACTGTCTTTCCTTTGGCTACATTCTCATCACTCTCATTGCTTTCAGTATTTATCCAGTGTTGGGGAGCCTAGGTGGCTTAGTTGGTAAAGTGTCTGACTTCGGTTCAGGTCATGATCTCAGAGTTCATGAAATCAAGCCCACATCAGTCTACACTGATAGTGTGGTGCCTGCTTTGGAAAATCTGCCTCCCACTCTTTCTGCCCCTCCCATGCTCATTCTATATATATCTCTATCTCAAAATAAATTTTAAAAAAACTATTAAAAAATAAATATTATCCATGTGTTCATGATTTCCTAAATCCTATCTTCAGCTCTTGCCTTTTATTTAAGCTCTTGACTCATTTAACTGAGAAATCCACCTACATGTCTTACAGGATTATTAAACTCAGTATATTTAAGTAAGACCACTGAATTTGTTCTGTATATCCTCTCTGCCCCCAACCTGTACCTCTCCTAGTTTTCCCTGTCACAGAAAATACTTCTACATTAACTCAGCTACCCACATCAGAAATTTCATAGTCAAAGTGGGTTAATTTCTTTCCTTCATATTCCACATTCAATTCATTAGCAATTTGCTATTGGTAAAATATATTTTGATTTTTAAAAAGTTATTCTCTAAGGATTCTGGAAATACATTGGCAGTGAAAATAGCAGTGATTTTAAATCTCATGGATCACCACATAAAAACAGACAAAACAGTAGAGAGTGAAACCCAAAATCAATGGACAGTATTTATCATAAAATTAGGTGACAGAGTGTCCCCTGATCTCCAAAATACAGTGAACAGATTATAATCTTTAGATAACTTTTTCCATTGAATTAAACCAGGGCTTCTTGCACAGCTCATTTTAGATCGGGGGCTGGGGGTAGGAAATATACAAGTTAAGCCTGGGATATTTTGTGATTCCATATACCAAGAAACCTATCCAAGACTACTTTGGGGTCATGTTGAAATAATGTCGTAACCAGTCCAAATAGACATTGGCCAAAGATGAGTCTATTTGAACTTTATTGAAATCATAATTGTAATAGATCAAAATCTAACAAATATTGCTTAAATCCATGAGTTGAAAATGGTATTTTTTCAATCAATTTGTCCCAGTCTTTCTCCCCCCAAAAGGAGCGGAGAATAAAGAGCAGTCTCTCATATACATTACCTTCCTTACACAGAAGTCTGTGGCCACACCACCCTGATGTCTATATACATTGCCTTCCTCAAAGATAGTTATTGACCCACCAATAACTTTTATTTTTCATCGTTATATTTGTTTATTTTAAATCTGTGTAAAATAAAATTCGTTCTTTTGGGTATGCAGTTTTGACAAATGCATTCACTCATGCAAGTACTGTCATCATCAAGATATGGGACAGTTGCATCAACCCAAAGTATTTGCTTGTTGACGTTCCTCTTTGCCATACCCTCAGCAACCACCTATCTGTTCTCAATCCCTACTATTTTGGCTTTTTTAGAATCATGTAAATGGCATTATATAGTATGTAGTCATTTAAGTCTGGATTCTTTCATATAACATAATTCATTTGAGATTGATTCACACTGTGTGCATGAGGAATCTGTCTCCTATCCTTACTAAGTAGGATTGTGTGGTTATACCAGAGTTTATCTATTCACCAGTTATAGGATATTTGGGTTATTTTGAGTTATTATGAAGAAAACCACTGCAAGTATTCATTTATAGTTTTATTGTGAACAAAAGTTTTCATTTGTCTTAGGGAAATACATAGCAGGGGGGTTGCTAACTTATATAGTAAGTGAATGCTTATCTTTACAAGAAATCACCAAGCCGATTTTCCAAAGTGGCTAAACCATCATAATATTGAAAAGAAAGAAAGAAAGAAAGAAAGAAAGAAAGAAAGAAAGAAAGAAAGAAAGAAAGAAAGAAAGAAAGAAAGAAAGAAAGAAGAGAAGGAAGGAAGGAAGGAAGGAAGGAAGGAAGGAAGGAAAGAAAGAAAGAAAGAAAGAAAGAAAGAAAGAAAGAAAGAAAGAAAGAAAGAAAAGAAAAGAAAAAAGAAACCCTGATTTGTTATCTTTGGAAAACGATAGGGCAACAATTTGTTACCTTAAAAACTAGCATATTATTGGTAAAGAATCTGGTATCTATCCCAGCTTTCCTATCTGAACTATACCACTGAGCAACCAAATAGTAGATGAGAAGTGTCCCTTTATAAAATATTTCTGTTAAGAAATGAAATTATAACATTAAAATATCACTATTTTGCAATCCCTAATGAATGAGCAGGTATAAATAATTATCAGTATCACAAAAAGAGACACAATCAGACATAATGTGACTTCTAATGAAAGAACACAAAACTACCACTAATTTTGCTAAAGTATCAAATCTGAGTCTGATGAATCCTCTGGATCCAGCTGCCAATTTACAGGGAATACAGAAGATAGAGGATTACAACTGTTCAAGTGTACCATGTTTATGCAATCAGCAAAATATAGACTAAAAAAATCTCATTTTAAATATCTCAGGTCTTTTAACAAATATAAAGTAAAGGAAGGATGCGGAAATCTATATAATTTAAAAGAGGATTATTAGATGCATCCACTTTAAGAAAAAAATTAAGCTAGACCCAACTATGTTGGCTAGGGATGAACACTAGGTGGTAAAACTATAAAACTGGGAGGAACAGATCAGGGTAAAAGAGACAGTACTGCTAATTTTAAGAGAGGAAGAGGATTTTGATAATGCCAACATGAGATTGGTGGAAGAAATGATCTAAGAACAGACCTTTGTGCATTATAACTCCTTATGAAGTAGGAGAACAAGTAGTAACTAAAGAGGGAATATTGAGAAGTACTGAGGAAGAATCTCACAAGTTTAGTGTTGCAATTGTTTTAACCGGGCAATATTTATAAGAAAGTGCTATTCAAGCTATAGAAGTCTGCACAAATGGATCAGCCTGAAAACGAAATTTGGGGTCTGGAATTTGCAAAGTCCTGGGTGACCTAAGAAGCCCATTTCCAGAGGGGGTATATGAGGCAAATTGAGAATCAAGGTTAAAACAATCACACATCTTTTGTTCATAGTGTGTTCCAAGTTTTCCTTCCACATGCCATTTAAAAAAAAACAAGATGGGATATATTAGTTATTGAACTAGATATACTAGGGTCTTAGTTATTTCTTGAATAAGTCAGTGAAAAAGATCAAAGACATTTTGGAAGAACTTGAGGAAAAGGCCACCAAAATTATAACAGTAGATAAGACTGTGAACTGATACCTGGTTGGCAACATTTTGTGAGCCATGCAGGACTTCCTCCCAGTAGTCAAAATTAAACTTGAGAGTGATCAATATAAATTTGAAGGAAGGCAGAAGCATCAGCTGATGCTCACATTAAAACAAATCGTTTCTCAAAATTAGTTCAGAATCTACTTTGTGCATATATTTCTACCACCAGCAGTTAGTTGTTTTATTTGCAAATAAAGCACTTTCTGCACAGCACATTTCCATCCACATAACAAAGCTCAATAAAGTGGTTTATTCCCTGCTGGCCACTATTACAGTTCTATTTTTTAATCAGCAGATGTTCACTTATTTCTAACTAGGTATAAACATGGCATTGAATGATATCACTGTGGTGCATAGATGTGTGCCCTGCTTATCTGAGGTTTAACACCCTTTTCTTTCTCTTCTGAGAAGTAAACAGCATGCAAAGAACTGAAGTACAGAACATTTGGTTTAAGGTGGATACATTAGTTTGCATAATGGATTAAAACAGAAAAGTAAAAGTGAAACTCACAACCCTGCCAACAAGAAAACTCATCCCTGTTGATGCCTACAAGGGACTTGCCATTCCCATAACTTTTTGCTTCTTTGAAAATATGGATATGGTCTAGTGAATTGAAAAGAAGAAAATCTATAGTGTCGATAGGAAAATCAAACACAAAATTTAGGATAAAAACATCAAAGAAAATAGATGTCTGCTTTTATCTCTTGTTATAAGAAAACACTTCAAAGAAAATCAAACTACTCTCTTTTCACTTCATTGCATAAGGTTTCCGTGGATGACTCTTACATATATCATGCCAACCATGTTTGGGCATGATATAACACATTTGATGGGCATTTCATTCATAAAATCTCCTTTCTTAATACACACTGCATAGTTGGCTTCTTTGGATATTAGGGTATTTCTTTCATCCCACTGGCTTATCCATGTTTTCACGAATGTTTCAAAATGCCTGCATTACGTAATTTTTTTTGTAAATATTTCTCCCAAGTTGATATATTTCTGAATAAATTGATGCCTAGACAAAGAAGCTACATCAAAACCAGGATCACGTCTCTATCTCAAGTCTATGTTCTTCGTCCTCCCTTTTAATGCAGTGAACACAGATGCAATGCTTTCTACTCAGCCACATATATGCAGTACTTATTATAAGTGAGGCTTTGATCCCATTAATCTGGCATGCTCATTAACATCAGTTTGGAAACCCTTATCTTTTAGACTGATTATCTGAAATTCCGACAAGTTTTATTTTATTTTTTTAATGTTGATTTAGTTATTTTGAGAGAAAAAGAGAGAGAACTCAGGGAATGGGAAGAGAGAGAGACAGACAGACAGACAGACAGAGAAAATCCCAAACAGGCTCTGTGCTGTCAGTGCAGAGCCTGATGTGGGACTCAATCCCATGAACCATGAGATTATACCCTGAGCCCAAATCAAGAGTCAGATGCTTAACCAACTGATCCAGCCAGGTGCCCTGTGACAATGATTTTAAACTCATTACCATTTAGATCTGTATTTCTTAAAGCTGAGTGTATTTAATTTTTACTTAGGAAACTTCTGCATAGTGCCAGACACTATTCTAACTGAATTACAATCGTTAACTCATTTAACCTTCCTAACAGTCCTGTGAGGTAGGTTCCATTAATATCCCCGTTTTTCAGATGAAGAAACTGAAGCACAAATCTAAATAATTTGTGCATAGCAAGTGACAGGTTGACTCCAGAATCTATAACCATTATGCTAGTCATAAGAACACCTGGGGATGCTTATCTAAATACAGATTCCAAGGTCTTATCACCAGCAACTCGAGGCTATTTGATCAAGGCCCAAGAATTCGTATCATTTCCTGCATTTGTTGGCTTTCTGACCAAGCACTTTCAATGTTGCTAACCTGGTATGGTTATTTCATATACTTAATTTTTAAAAGGGAAACATTGGCTTAAATAAGTCCTCTAGTCCTGGCTCCCTTCACTTTCAATGTCATCGTATACCTGCATTTATTGTACCCATGGGAAAATGAACGGACTTACCACATTGTATGAATTTTATAGGTGCCAAAAAGATCTCATATGTTTCCCAAGCCCTTTGGTTTAAAATGCAGTTCCAATATTTTTCTTCACCTAGAGTGGTTCCTTATGAAAATGCAACATTTCTTCTTAAGTGTAATAACACTTACAGTGTTAATCTCTCATTTGTGCTCTTAGTGTAAATGAAGAATTAGGAAACAAGCATTGAGAATAGGGTTTAGAGAGGGGAGTGTGAATCGAGAGGCTGCCTTATAAGGGCGGGGGAGAGAAGGGCCTGGCAGATGCCACCAAAAATATGGAGTGAACAGTCCAGGAGGATGCCGGGGATAGCTCTGGCTTCTTGGTCTTGCCAAGGGCTGGCTGTGCTGCTGATACAGACACGTGGTTTTAAAACCTTATCAGTCAGCTTCAGGTATTACCTCTCCTTAGAATCTGCATCTCTGGGTGACATACCTCTTTGTCAGTAACTCATTTATAGATTTTGCTGCTTGTGAATTTCATTATCTAAACTCTTTAGGCAAATAGAATGTAAAGTAGCCCAGATTGGAGATGTGTTTCAATATTGATCATGCTGGGGCTAAGTATACTGAGGAAGCCAAAAATTTTCATGCCGGATCAAATGCTATTGAATCAGCCAGAAGAGAGGATTGAACACAAAGATCCTGAGTATAGTTTTTTTTTTTGTATTTAACACCTCTATGAAATAGTAAGAGAAAGAAACAGAACCTAACTACTCAACCATTTCTATTTTAGCTGTTTTAAAGCCAGAGTTGATTGTGAAATTTGACAGCTATAGTGTTTTTCATGTAATTAGTAGTAACAGTACCTAAAAGCTAAACCTCTTAAAAAAGGAGCTACCAGTTATAAACTAGTTCCATTTCAGCTCAGGTTAAATTCTTAGTACACCGCTATGGGATAAAAAGTCTAATTGTTTCAGTCACTATAATTTGAAATAATTGACTTCGGTGTTACATCATAGCTTTTGCAATACCAACAAGTAAGAAGGACATTTGTAGCATTACAGTAAATAAGGTTTTCCACCACCAACTTGCAAGCATTTCTCCCTCTCCCGGGAGTACTAATGTCTGACTATAGCTTTCAAAGTAAATGCTACCTTTGCTCCAGCATGTTTCCCAAGTCTTTTTCACTGTAGTGAATAAAGGGAAGGAATTAAATAGCATTTAGTCATCCCAGAGGTCAAAAGGAATATTATAATTCCAGAAAACTTCACTTTGCAGCTAAAACCCTTCATTGTTTTGGCTTGGCAGCTTTACCGGAGAGGACAATTTTTGAGACTGAATTACAGCACCGAACATGCATTAAACACAACAGGCTTGCTATTGTCAAATTATTTATGCCACTTATGAATTTTAGCAGTTTGACCATAAAGAACAAATACCCAAGATTTTTATGAAAAGCAAAATTCAGAAATACTGAAGCTATTCAATTGTTTCTTGTAACTCAAACCCCAATTTTTTATTGAATTAAAGAAGGCATATTAATGATGGAGAATTAGAAAGGCACATCATACCTTGGACATTCTTTTAGGCTCTGTTTAAATTTCTATGGCATAACGCAGAACAGCATGGCATAGTGGAAAGACCATTATCATTTTGAATAACGCAGGCCTAGGCTTGAAACCAGTATATCCTAACTGTAGGACTATGATCAAATTCTAAGATTCTGTGCCTCATCTGTGAAATAGAGATAAAAATATTACCTATCTCATGTTTTATTGTATAAACCACAGTAGAACAGCCCATAAAGAGCTCAGCATAGTGTCAGATACTGATTTAGAACACAATAAATGTCATCTATTATTGTCACTATTATCATCATCATCATTATTGCCAGAGTTTTTATGGTAATTCAATGAATTTAGTTTTTCTGGATAAATCTGACAAATTGAACACTGTGGCAGAGAATGAAATAGAGGTGACATTTCTCTTTCAAAGTCATAGCCACGGGTGTGTTTTCAATTTGATGGGATATTACCTAATTTACTGTAATGCTACTATGATGTAACCCCTTAGCCAATTATGTCAAATTATGGTTACTGGAACAATTAGACTTTTCTTCAATAGCAGTGTACCAGCTACAGAAGTTTCTATTTGTGCCTAGGTACACACTAGACTATAATTGCAGTCCTCTTTTGATATTAGTTATAGCCATTTGACTGTGTTCTAGCAAACGAAATGTGCTTTAAAAAGTGACATATGCCACTGAGGCTTGACACATAAAAACCTGTTCACCATACTACCTTCTATCTCTTTCCTGATCTGCTAGTTGGAAATTAGCACCCATCCATATACTAAAGATAGATCCTAGACCCCTGGGTACTACGTGAACAGAACTTCTCCATGGGAGCAAACAGAAGACACCATCAGTTGCAATTTATGTTAGAGAGAAACAAACTTACAAACATAACTTATGCTACTAAATTTGGAGAGTCTATTAACTAATGCAGCTATTAGTGGCATGAGTGATACAAGCATACTTGTTTACCTTTCTTCTTTCTGAAACATGTATTAAAAATCACAATACAGGTATTTTTAATTGTATTGAAAAGCAGGAAGTGGAAGGTGACTGATTTAATAGATCAGAAAAAAAGTTTAAAACCAAGGGAAATTTGTTTGCAATCTAGAATTCCTCACTTATCCAAAGTATCAAGTAAGAAGGAACACTATAGGGCCCCTGCGGGGCTCAGTTGGTTAAGCGTCCAACTCTTGATTTCTACTCATGTCATAATCTTGTGGTTCATGGGTTTGAGCCCTGCTTGGGACTATCTCTCCCTCTCATTCTGTGCCTCCTCTGTCTCTCTTTCTTTCTCACAAAAATATATAAATACGCATTAAAACAAAGAATGAAAAAAACAACATACACATTTTCAGATGTGGGTCTTTTTTTTTTTTTTTTAATTTTTTTTTTTTCAACGTTTATTTATTTTTGGGACAGAGAGAGACAGAGCATGAACGGGGGAGGGGCAGAGAGAGAGGGAGACACAGAATCGGAAACAGGCTCCAGGCTCTGAGCCATCAGCCCAGAGCCCGACGCGGGGCTCGAACTCACGGACCGCGAGATCGTGACCTGGCTGAAGTCGGACGCTCAACCGACTGCGCCACCCAGGCGCCCCCAGATGTGGGTCTTAATGTTACATCCCCCAAGCTATTGAAGAATACTCTCTATCAATTCAAGGAAATAATCAAGAGCATTATCCAAAGAACACAGCATTCATCATGAAATGAGGCCATGGGAACGCCCAGGGTGGTACTGATGGGGGTACCAAAAAGGTAAGTGTACAGAAGTCCTAGAAATCAGCTAGACCACAGTGAAGGAAGAAAGAAATGGAATTATCAGTTACAGTCTTTGTGTATGAAATAGTGATTGGAACTTAGAAAACTGGGCACATGAAAAATGAGACAAATTAATTTGAAAGAAGACAAAGTATTGTATGAAAGAAGAAATACATTTACATCATACAGCATGGTTCTATTATGGTTAATAGTTGCATAACAAATGTGACATAGTTTTTTTAAAAAATCTAATAAAAAATATTACACAATTATATTAAAAGTCTGCGGGGGCATCTGGGTGGCTCAGTTGGTCAAGCGTCTGACTTCGGCTCAGGTCATGATTTCATGGTTCGTGAGTTCGAGCCCCACATCAGGCTCTGTGCTGAAGCCTGGAGCCTTCTTCAAATTATGTGTCTTCCTCTCTCTCTGTCCCTCCCCCAATGCACTCTGCCTCTCTCATTCTCTCTCAAAAATAAACATTAAAATTTTTTTTTAAAAAGAGTCTGGGAAGGGGCGCCTGGGTGGCTTGGTTTGTTAAGCGTCCGACTTCGGCTCAGGTCATGATCTCACGGTCCGTGGATTCGAGCCCCGCGTCAGGCTCTGTGCTGACAGCTCAGAGCCTGGAGCCTGTTTCAGATTCTGTCTCCCTCTCTCTCTGCCCCTCCCCTGCTCATGCTCTGTCTCTCTCTGTCTCAAAAATAAATAAACATTAAAAAAAAATTTAAAAAAAAGAGTCTGGGAAGGTGTGTTGAGAGAGTGTTTTAAAAAGCTGCATCCTTATTTTCCAAAGTAGGGTCTACTTAGGAAATATTTAAGACTGAAAAGTTATATGTAAAACCACAGTATGAGCATTTTATATAGAAAAAGGAAAGTAAATGTAAGGTAAGGTAAGGTAAGGTGAATGTAACTTGAAAAATAGAGTGAAGCATGGAAAATTGTACTCTTTGGAAATAGGAATCAAGGACGGAATGGGATGGAATGCACAAGCCTTGTAAAACCAGGGAATTTTTAACATTACAAACATGTAAATTTGACTTGGGAAATAAATTTGACTTGTTTTGCTTTCACTTCCCCTATGTTCATGTGTTGTGTTTCTTAAATTCCACGTATGAGTGAAATCATATGATATTTTTCTTTCTTTGATTGACTTGTTTCACTGAGCATAATACACTCTAATTGTATCCACATTTTTGCAAATGACAAGATTCCATTCTTTTTGATCTCTGAGTCGTAGCCCATTAGATATATATACCACATCTTCTTTATCCATTCATCAGTTGATGGACATTTGGGCTCTTCCCATAATTTGGCTATTGTTAATAGTGCTGCTATAAACATTGGGGTGCATGTGCCCCTTCCAGTCAACATTTTTATATCCTTTGGATAAATACCTAGTAATATAATTGCTAGGTTGTAGGGTAGTTCTATTTGCAAATTTTTGAAGAAACTCCATACTGTTTTCCATAGTGACTGTACCAGTTTGCATTCCCACCAACAGTGCAAAAGGGTCTGCCTTTGTCTGCATCCTTGCCAACATCTGTTTTTTTCCTGAGTTATTAATTTTAGCCATTCTGACCAGTGTGAGGTGATATCTCATTGCAGTTTTGATTTGTACACCTGCAGGCCTTTTAAAATACAGATTCTCTGGCCCACCTAGACTTAATGGATTTCTTTATGGCAGACCAAGGTGTTAGTAATTTGTTAAACTACTCATTAGGCCATTCCAAGACTTAACAAGGTTAGGAATTGTTCAACTAAATTATGAACAGCATTATTAACATGACTTACCCTAGATAATGTGTAATGAACATTTACTATGTATCAGGAACTGTCCCAAGTACTTTACATGTGTCTCTTCACCAAAATATTATGAAGAATATATGATCTTTTTTTTTTTTTTTTTTTACAAAAAAGGTTTAGAAAGGTTCAGTAAACTGCTTAAAGTCACATAGGTCAACAGTGAAAGCTTGATGCAAACCCACAACTGATTATAGATCTGAGCAATGTTTAATTACCACTCTATACTGTTGTTCTCTGCTAGTCTTACAAAGCTTGCCTCATACCTGTTATTACTCTATGGTCTAGAAAGGCCTGGTTCAATTAGACCTTGAAAAATGTTGTCAGTGATCATCATGAATTATGTTAATTAATGTCTCCTATTCTAATAGTGTTTGCATTTCTAACTATAGAATGAAAGGTTATAATTTTCTGTTAATGGAATTCCATATTTAGTGAGTCAGTTGTTAAAGCTATGTCAGACATAAAAAGACCTTCAGGAGTCCTGCATTTATAATGTATAAGTCATCACATGTACTAGGGATTCCTAAACTTGGTTGATTGGAATCCCCTTGGGGTGCTATATAAAAACTACCGAATTCCCTTGGGGTACTATAAAAAAAACTACCAAATTAAAATCACTGAGAGTGAAACTATAGTTTCAGAATGCATCCCTGGATATCCCATAATCAGCCAGACTTGGAATCATACCAGCTATGTGGAGATACCAGTCTTTCATGTTCCTTTGTCATGTTTCTCATCATTAGTGGAAAGGACATTCTTGTGCTTAGAACAAGGAATTGTAATTACCAATCATCACTATACACTACATAAGGTCCTGGTACCAAATGTGAAATTAACCAAAGCAGAAAGGATATATTTGTGCTTTGAAACAAACATTATTAGAATGAAACTTGTAAGACTTCTCAATGTGTTCAAAGGATTTCTCAGGGCTCTTAAAGTGATCTTAGAAACAGTGTAAGTTTTGGTGGTACTTAACAAGAGGACACAATAAAATTTATTTCCTTTTGGTCTCACCACATATTGGCTGTCAAGTTGAGACCCACAACCTGGAACTTCGTTTAGAATGTCATTCTGCCTTGTTTTGTTCTTTTTGAATCTGACATTTACTTTATCCAAATATCATTTTGTCTGTAAATATTAAAATGAGTTGTTGGCCACTCAGTGTTGCAAAATACGTGAAATACTTTAAAGGATTTTCTGGCTGGCACAGAAGCTCTTATTGTGCAAAGTTAATCTCTTGAAAATGTTTTAGTATTGACAGCATCACTTGCCATAATTAGACAAGTAAGAGACTCACTCATGAAGCTGTAACAATTGGGTATTATGCTTTCATCTCAAATAATTTCAAATATTAAATGTTCATAGAATAGGATTTAACAAAGGTTTCTTCATCTTAAAGGCTGCTTAGACTATAGTGAAATTGCCTACGCCCAGCATGGGCCAAAATGCTTTTGCATCCTTAGGTAATAAAATTGTGAACCCCCGTGGCTATAGGGGAATTTGAGACATTATCCTGTCCCAAACTCCCCAGCCTAGCTTTTGGTAAGGAGGTTGTTTATCCCATCCCCAACATTTAGGCATTATTACCTGCCTACTGTGGTGTTTAATAACCTCTCCATCAAGAAATGCTTCTACACATCTGAAATCTACTTTTTTGTTTTGTTTCTTTTGTTGTTGTTTGTTTTTGGTTTTTTTTTGTTTTTTTTTTTTTGTTTGTTTGGTTGGTTTTTTTTTTTTTTCTGTTGTTGTTGTTGTTGCTTTGTTTTATTTTTCCAGAATTCTGGTGGAGAAAAGAAAGGCTTCTTTAAGGTTGAGGGCTTAAGCTGCATAGTGAGTCTTGGGATTTGTTTTCCCATTTGGAAGACGGGCACCATATGTTTTGGTCCTTAACAGCATATCCAGAGTCACCATATCCAGTTACGTAATTTATGCACTGTACAAAAGCAGCAAGTAGAATGGTGGTAGTGGGATTAGATTCATATGCACTCCTGTCTAAACTCAACACCTACCAGCATGTTATTTCTACCCCCAAGAGGCATCTCTTTCTAATCTTCTGTGCCAAGGAGAAGCCCCACAGGGAATGTTTTTGTTTTGTGTTTCTATTTTTGTTTTTGCTTTACCTAGATTGCTCAAGGGTGCCCTAATAGAAACATTGATGACAGTGGCTATAATAGTGAGTCTCAACCTTAGAGGGCCTAGATTTACCTTAGATACAGTTTTGTTGTTGATGGTGTTGTTCTTTTGTCCCACAAGAGCACTTCTGATTCAACAAGTCTGGAACAGGACCCGACAATCTTTTTGTTTGTTTGTGTTGTTTCGTTTTGTCCAACAAACACTCCATGTTACTCTGATGCTAAGGGTTAAAAATCATGTTTTCAGAAAAAGTGTTGGGATGGTTTAGCTACTTTAGATTGGCACCTGGTTATGTAGTCAAGATACTTCCCCTGGGATCATGGAGGCTTTGGCTGTCTAGTTGGACCTCATTTGATTTGTAATAAGAAGCCAGTGGAAACCTTTCAGATTATCAGTGAAGTTGACGAGCATCCAAGAGTCTCGTCACTATGTGTTTCAACTCTTGTCACTATGTATATCACTTTATATATGTGTTATTTTCACTTTAGGTATTTCTTGTATGCATTCTTTTCTTTACTCAAAAAAAAAAAAACAAAAAAAAAAAACACTTATTAAGCACCTGCTCTGTACAATGCATGGTATGTGAGAGACCATGATGATCCAGTTACAATTTAGTAGACTGCTTAAAACATGCATGAAAATACTCCAATTTAAGGTGTAAAGTAATAAATTTCATAAAAATTATAGTACTTTAGAATTTAGAGAGGAGGATATAATATTGTTAATGTTACTGTGACACAATACATGGTTTTATACTATCTACAGAAGCAAAGACAGGACTCAGATATTAATAATTGGATTTTTTAAAATTATATGTGTTCGTTCATACATTTTATCACTATTTACTTTGCGGTGTTATAATAGTACTGATAGGTTAAGTCTATGGCCGTGGCATTTCATGTGTGCTATATATAATAATAAATTTGAAAGTTTTCAATTGAAATTTTTATCATACATAGCATAGATTAAAATGATAATTTCTTATCTAGTATATATACTCAGGAGCCTCTAACTTTCAATTTAGATGTTTGTTCCAATATTGATTTTTGTATTGCAACCCTAGAAATAAATACTGATTTAGATTTGACAGTATAATGCTTTAAATATGTTAGATTGTTTTAGCTCCAGCAGTATATTTTTTAGTTGTTTTGGTGTGTAATAATTTGGCTTAGGTTGCAATCTTTTTCGACTACCAGTATTTAAATAGGGAATGAAAAGCAGGTTGATTGTTGACCCCTGGGCACCAAAGTAAGAAATCTCATCATTAGACTATTTTGTAGTGTGTATCCATGTAAGAGGACACCTGTATCTCTTACCTACACAATTGCTCCTACATTTCACATGAGATAATATGAGTAAATGAACAATCCTTTTGAGGTTGTATGTAATAAATTAAGACATTTTCTTATCTGATTGCAGGGTTAGACAAATAGATAAAATTGGTGAGGGTAGGAAAGGTGAGTTTGGAAGTTCTTAAAAGCTCTCCTTTCAAGGTTTTTGAGTTTTTGAGTTTATGAATTTCTCATTCATAAAATGGGGATAACAGTAGGAACTTCCTGGTGGATTTTCGTGAGGAAAATGAGATGATATATTACTCAGTACAGTGCTTGGTTGCCACGGTATATGCTTTAACTTAACCCAACATGTTTACTGAATATGTGCTACCTGGCAAGCACGTTGTTCTAAGTGCTGGGGAATCAGAGATAAATAAAACAACGTCCTTGACCTTATGAGCCTTAAAACAGGGGAGACATAAAGCTGAAAGTAACTCCAAATACAGAAAGTCGTCTGAGTGGACAACTGTTAGAGTCTTATTTATTTCAGTTGTTACCTTTCAGACCTACTTCTTTATTCTTAGTCATTCCAGATTTAGTAGCTCGATTTCTGATATACCTAATAGTGTTCATTACTGATCAAACAGCAACTTAAAGATAGAATGCCATTTGTTCAACTCATTCTTGTTTTCCTTTCTACAGGTTCAGATAAACTCTATTAAGGAGATGATGTAAGAGGACAGTTACCTACTAGAGTATAATGATTACCTCCATTCTCATTTCAACTTAGACCAATTTTGAATGACAACTGGAAAATAAAAACACTTAGCGTCTATAAGTTTCAGTTTCCTTAGTTGTTTCCATGCAAGGTTACACTTCAAATGAAAAAGAAGAAGAATGAGGAGGAGGAGGAGAAGGAGGAGGAGGAGGAGGAGGAGTAGAGGGAGGGAGAGAAGGAAAAAGAGAAGGAGAAGAAGAAAACAAGGAAGAAAGGAAAAAGAAAAATGAAAAAAAGATCTTTAACAAGTACTTGCTTAATGCCTGTTCTATGCCGTATACTGTTTTAAAAGCTGGGAAATTAGCTGAATCAGTAAATAATTAGTTATAGTATGTCTGAGGGGTAAAAGAGTTCTAGGGAATGGAGAAGGGGAAAGCAAAGAAGTGGTGGTTGTGAAGGGGGCTGTGTTTTTGGATTTGGGTTGTCAGGAACAACTTCCCTGAGAAGATGGTGTAGGAGGAGAGAACAAAGGAAACCAGGAGGTAAAGTACTGGAAAAACTTTCCAGGCTGAAGGCACAAGAAGTATAAAGGCCCTGAGGCCAGAGGGATGAGGTAGGGGTGGTCTTAAAAGTCGAAATGGCAACTTTGCATTTTTTCTGGGTGAAATGAGAAGTCACCTGGAGAGCTTTCAGCAGACTGGTGAGATGACTGTTGGCTGCTGTCAGAAGGAATGCAGTGGGAAGGAGACTACAGAACTGGATTGGACTTGTTTTTCTTGACCATTTACCTACAGCAGGGAACTGACAATCTGAATAGTGTTACAAGAAAAAAATAGTGTTCCAAGAAAAAAAAATCACATATATCTATACACAGGCTAATGGTGTCTAGGCATAGACATTCTATATTCTTTGATCCATTCTGGATGTTTCTGTTTTATGACCCATTTTTTGTGATTCTCATTTAACTGTAGAAAAATATTTGATTGAGGCCATATATCCAAACTTAATGCTTTAGACCAATTAGAAAGCTGAAAAAAAAATAAACCAACTCATAATCATCTTAAAGATAAGAGTCGACCTGGCATTGCAATATAAATAGAGACCAATTTAGGCAAGAGACATAAGGAGAAATCTGGAAATCTCTTTCAAGATGTGATAATATATCCATGTGTGAATATCATTGCATGCAAAAAGCTTCATTGGATGGAAAACTTAATGCAGTTTGCCCAAGGTTAGAGACTGTGGAATTGCATTAGATGAAAGTCCTAAAAGAAGTTCGTGGAAATCCTAATAAAAATATTATTGGTAGGGGTTTTAGGTACTTAGAGTTTTAACTTTTGATTACCCAACAATCTGATGTATTAACTTTGCTTTAGGATTTCAAAAGTCTCTTAATACTATTATTATTCCTACAGGGAGATTAAGCATAGCCAGCAGTCATATTGTTTTGAAAATAGCACTATCTCTTTAAAAAGATTGACATGCTTTGCAAATCGTGAATCTCTGCTTTGTTTTCAAAAACAAATGGACACATTTCCCATTTAAACAGTGGTCTTCACTGTCTGCCCTTTGAATAAATGCTGGGAAAGTGTCTGATGTGCATGTATTTATCTTACAGCTTGACAAATGGAATTAATGCCAAAGTGTTAAGCCATTACTGTGTAGGGGAATAGAGGTCTCACAAATACATTTGCTATTTCACTTTCTCTGCATGTTCTGTGCATTGAAGCCTGGGTTAATGATATCCTCAGAAATTGTATGGTCTGTTAAATGGTAGTGGTGATGAAATATGGTTGTCCACTGCTTCCAGAAGAATAGCTTTATTCGGTAATAAATCCACAATCTTGGAAGGGTGAGGATAGGAGTCAGAGATGGGTATGAAGCAAAGACCCAAAAGGTAGAACCAATTAATATCTTCCAACCTCTGGAAATATATGCTGTGGTCCTGAAGTTTCTCCCTTTCAGATTAAGAACGAGCCACTACCAGCAGCAGTTACCTTCTCATGGGGGTTTCTCATCATGAATGCAAGGACATGGCCAACTTATAGTCCATATCTCCCAAGATAACACCTAAAGCTGAGACTTAGTTTCATTTTCAGCAAGCATTAGAACCATCACAAAGACGTAAGAGAGATCTTCAACACCCCTACTTACGAGAATTAAAACACCACATTTGGGGGAGAAATACAGGAGAAAAAGAGAAAAATTTGTTTAGCCCCTCCCTTCCCCATATCAAATTCCCCCTCCTCCTCCTCACCCCCATCTCTTCCTGTCCTCTCCCTTCTCCTTTCCATTTCAAAGTAGACCCAGGCCTCCACCAACCTCAGGGATAGGAAAGCCTCAGGGCAAAGTGAAACCAAAGTACTGTAGTTAATTCTTAGCTTTTGAGCTTCCCGAGCCCAGGTCCTCCAGATTTAAAGAAGTTTCAAGGATAATTTTGACAATCAGTGATGTTTACCTTAATTTGCCTTGTTGAATTGAAAACCTAGCTCTTGTATTTGAAGATACAATTTCACTGCATATGCAGTCTGCTTCCAAATTAGCTGTTTTTTTTTTTTTCAAAACATCAAAATATCCTGTTTCCTAAAAATAGGGACTCTATTATATTCATATCTAAAACCCCACAATGCCTAGATCAGTGCTTTGGACAAAATAGATGCATATTGAAAGTTTCAGTTGATTTATATAAAAATCTCCTGCCACCTTTTGAAGACATTTTAGTCAGCTACACATTCCATAGACTGCCTAGCCAATCTGAGACTATAGATAAAAGGTTTTCTGTATGTTTTTTTATTTAAAATTACTGTTTTTCCATGGTGAACAGAATAGAGTTATCTCTGAACTTGTTTTTAAATTGGAACACTAGAATGATTAAAGTTTGGTATTATTTACCAATCAAAAGTTATTCTCTAGTGAATATTCTTCCTTGAAAATATTCAAATTTTCTATAGCCACTGTGCCAGATAATCTAAATCCATAGGACACAAAGTAGCAATTTTATTTGATGCTGACATCTTCTCTTTGGGTTTTCCCTTTAAAAAAAAGCCTATGCGAAATCCACTGAGCATTAAAAAAAGAACCTCTATTTCTACTATCTACTGATGCCTTTTTGAGCTTCCCTTGGTTGGGTATTTAGCATTAACAAAGGAATTTGTGATGTTTTATATACTCTGTACTGTAATCTAATATTCGTCTGTGATATCATTCATAATTACTATATATTTAAATCTCAGTTTGGAATTCAGGTGTCAAAGGAGAAAGAGAACTGGGAAAGTCTTCATTATCAGTTATGAGTTTGCTGTAAAACTTACAGTGTTAAAACATCCCTTGAAATAGACATTAGAGACCTGAAAAAGGGATAATATAAAATTGATCAAAACCTATATTTCAAAGCAGCTTTCCCCACCATCCAGAAAAAAAAGGCTTTAGCTAGAAGTGGTTTAGGGTTATTTCATACATGAAAACTTAAAATCAGGCAGGCATTTCTATCCTTTATTGGAAAATTTAGATAGAAAAATAGATACATAAATCTATGGATAGATGCATACACCAGATCAGGAATAAACTCCAGAAATAAACAAACTCACCATGAACCTCATCTGTGTAGGGAAAAAAAATCACAGAGGCTCATTGACTGCAAAGGTTAATCAAGATTCTGAGGGGACATCTCCTGTGTAGCAGCTGACAAGCATTTCATTAGGGAAGAAGTCTGAAGCTTCAATGAGATTCTGGAGAACAAACCCACCAGGAGCCAGATTGCTGGGAGGAGGAGAGATCAGAGCTGGGTGGGTTGAATGGACTTGAATATTGACAGAGGTCTGAATCTCTTCCTGAAAAGTCACCTATTTCACTGTCCCTGGAAATCTTTCTGCCCAGAACTACATAGCACTTAGTAATAGCATTACCTGTAATTGTGAATTCTGCACTTAATAACTTACAACATCATTACTTTTCCCATCAGATAATCCACATTAAAATTCTATATTACTTCTGTGCCTATGTTATATGTCCATACACAAATTGCAAATAATATAGTTATTATTTTGGTTTCAGGTATCACGGATTTTCTCTGGCAGTATTTTATCATTCCCAGTTTCCATAGATTCCACTTATTTGGGAAGGAAAACACACACACACACACACACACACACACACACACACACACATTTAAATTTACCTTTAAGGGTTTTATTTGTTGTGTATTTTGGCTTATCAGATCCAATCACTAGGTTGAAATGGGTATGTTTTTTTATTAAATATTATTGAAAATTGGGGACCAAAGTTATTTGTTCAAACAAAGAAACTGAAAATACCGTGATTATTTTGGAGATCGTAAAGATGTAAAATCAACATTTGAACCACAGCAGAGTGAAATCACAGCTCAGTAACAAGTTCTCATGGCAAGAATTGTTTATAATAATTAAGGCCAGATTATTAATTGGAGAGAGAAATAGAGGCACAAAAGAGACTCTTTTAAGACACATATTATGGAGAGAGAGCCAGAATTATTTTTAGATTTATTTTTGTACCATCTGTGTGGAATTTTGTTTATCCGTGAAACTCAAGAACAGTAGAGTCTGGTGATTTCTAAGTTGTTACTGGTGTCTTGGGTAGGCCTATTATGGTTATGTTGTTAGGCAGAGGAGTGTTACAATAGTTTTCACTTCCTTTCCATTCCATTGCTTTATTTCCTTGAACTTCTTTCTGAAGGTAAATGGCCAGCACATTACATAGTCACGTAGCAAATGTCTTATGATCTGCAAAGCCAGTCTCCAAAGTAGATAAAACATCAGTCAAATCCACTTTGTCAGCAGCTTATCAAGAAGCATTTTTGTTTTGGTTAGTTTCGTTTTTTTCTTTACACTGTGTTTGAAGGAAAGTTTTATATTTGAGAGACTAAATGAACACTTGGATGGCAATTGATGGCCCGCCTCACATCCCGGCTGGATATGCATCTGCCTCATTTTCCAATAGGGCAGCCAGGGCTCTGAGTTTTCAGTATTAGCGCAGATCCCCAAGGACTGGGTATGGCAAAAAAGCTGATGAACCTTTGTTACCCAGAGCTCTGGCCATCAAAGGCAGGGCCAGTGATGGGGCAGAATCTGCCTCTCTTGCTGTTTCCCTGATCCTCTGGATAAATTCATTACTTTGATCCTTAAAGCAGTAAATCTGACACTTCTCAGCAATACTAAATTCACTTCCTCCCCATTTTGAATAGAGGGACGTTTATAACAGTTGTCGGCTCCTCAGAATCACAAATCCAAGACTGACAGTGGGACTGTCACCTCTGGCTGTCCTGCTGGTATCAGTGGCCCAATATGGAGATGCATACATATTTAACAGAAGGCCTTTCAGTGGTGAAACAGCACATCACAGCCGAATACTTTATTATAACATCAAATGGCTAAAACTGTTTATTCTGTGAACATAATGGTTTTCTGTGTCTTTGGTTCCTCTTAATCTGTTTTAGTGCCTAGCTTCTCTCAAAAACCTCTTTTGAATGCAGAGTTATTCATTTCAGAGAATAGCTGCAAAAGGAAGAAGAATAAAACAAAATTAGCAGTTGATCAAGAGTACTTTAGGCTGCCACCCTTTCCATTAACGATTTCATTTGATGTGAGTGCAATGCTTTCCCTGATACATTATGATAGAATAACACTGACAGAAAGTAAAACCAGAGAAAACTCAAACTTGATCGGAGCTACAGCAGCCTGCCCCCCTCTCTATTAGCATTTTAATTTGGTGGGAACCATGTGGTGTCTTCATCTCAGTTCCCACAAAAGGCTTTCTCATTTAAGAGTGTCTTACCCTATGAAGTTATCCTGAGCTTTTTAAAAACTGTGTTTATTAATGATCACCTCTGCCTTCCTGTTGGCAGTGGAAGGTGTTTATCAGACACTGCTTTACAGGAGAAATCTGAGGCTGCCTCTTGATGACAGATTGTAAGTCTTCATCAGGACTAAAGTACACACTTAAAGAAAAACATGTTCTTCTGATAGTACCTTTGTTGAAGTGGCTTCCTGCAAGAGAACTGTGTTAATAGTCAAATTTTCATTCTTTTTGCTTGAAATTATCTTCTGCTTTAAAAAGGAATCGAAGAGAAAAAAAAAATTAATCTTAGAGAGACCGATTCATTCATCATTAATTGTCACCACATTAAAAGTCACCACATTAATCCTATAATGTTTAGTTAAGGGGGAAAAAAAAGCGTTAGATCTGCAAATGGACATTTTGTTCCACCCACACAGGGATAAAGCAGCGGCGACATTTTCATGCTAGCTCTGCCAAATCCATTGCTCTCCTTCCCCTAGACACTTCCCACACCTGAACTTTGTGACCTGGTTTCCTATGTCAGATGTGGGGATTGAGAACAGTGGTTGAATCTATCGAAAAGAATATTTTTCTTCTTCTGATGTCTTAACTCAGAACATTTAATTCTCTTGACTGATTGATCAATTCTCGACCAGAAACAAACACCGTAAATCCAATCGGACCCCCTGAAGGATCACGTTATCTTCCACAAGGTTTGCTTTAGCTCCTTTCCCACCCACCACCCCCTTTTTTTTTATCCACACCCTCTCAGCTTCCACGGAGAATCAAAACATTTTGTATACCTCGACATTCGGAAAAAATGCAGATCGGAAAATTTGAGAACAAAAAATAAAGGAAAACTTTTTTTATCACTATAATTTTTATCTAAAGGGAAAATTGTGCTTCTTTAAATTTCTTAAGTGGCTACCCAATACAGATAGGGTTCTGGTTCACTATATTTTTATATTTTTCTGAGACTTTGTGTTAAAGCTTCCCTTTTCAAAATCATTTCTCATATGCATATTCCCTAACTAAGAGTCTTTCACATCAAAGTTACACTTTGAAGCTTTCTAGCAAAGTAGCAGCTAGGCAATCTATGACAACAGCAATAATTTAGTCGCATCGTTTTATTGGAGAAAAAGTTTCATCCTTATTTAAATAGCGGTTTTAAAGCCTAATTAACTAATTTGATAGCTTTATGTATGTAAATTGCCATAACAGAAGAAGGGAATATGCAAGATGGGGTGGGGGGAAGTGCAGGCAGTCTGTCCTTGTCCTATAATGCCCTTTTATTAAGGAGATCTGTATGCTACTGGGGTTTCTGAGGCGAGTCTGTGGCCTTGTAATTTTTAACAGGGGGATCTGTATGGAGACAAGGTCTTTAAGCGTTTAGCAGCTAATCTAGCCACCATCTTAGGAGGATGAGACCTGTTCATTATTTGGAGATTTATTAATTTGGTACACTAATGACCTTTAAAAATCAGATTTGGGAAAATAAAAAAATTCTCATCCAATCAGCCTAGAGACCAATGGTAGGATACATAATGCCACGAATTTTTTTTCATTATCCTGTAGACACCTGTGTATATATTATTGTAAAGTTCTAATAAGTTTATATTTATATAACACAGCCATGTACAAACATATTTACCATATATTTATCCATTAATATTTAAGTATTAGCCTATTAAACATACTACTTGTATAAGTTATATTAAAATGTTACTTTAAGTTACACAAAACTTACTTAATATATACTTTTTTATTTGGTAAATATATAATAAAATATTTATTTTTTAGATTAAACCAACTGAAATTTATGGTATTCAGCTGTGTTTGACTTATAAAATTGTCATTCTCTGCGATTCAATATGCTGTATATAAAAATAAATGTAATTTCAGTTTATATATATTCATTAAAACTAAAACTTGGGATTGTTTTTCTATGATCATGAATTTGATGAAAGCTATGGATTTCTCCTTAGAAAAATTTACAGTGATATAAAATTTTGCCTATAAATATAGGGTGTTTACCACTTTCTGATGAGCATCATATAATTTATCCACTGTCTCTTAACAATCTTCATGCGTTGTATGAGACTGTATAGAAAGGCAGACAGCAGAGAATGAAATGATGTATGGGTGATTCGCTGGCCGAAGGGAGGGTTGTGAGGAAAACAGACTAGGACCTAAGCCTAGGTCTAGGCATAGGACCCACAAGGATTTCTAAATGGCCGCTTTGGAAGAAAAACTACAATCTAAGGATATTAGAGTCTATTCTCTGGATAATTAATGACCCGTCCCCCACCCCCCTTTTGGCCTCTTCTGGCTTCTTTCTTTAAGGCCTGAGTTTTCTTTTGGTGAGGAAAGCAAGAACAATTGCTTTATAAGACCTCCAAACTGTAGACGGTAGACTCAATTTCATCTCTGTCTTAAATCCGCCAATTTTTCCTAGTGTGTTATTTCTTCCCTGAGACCATTTCCTTGGCAATCAGAATAAACCATGGGCATGAACCTAAATAAGGCACTCTAGGAAAACCTAGGAGTGATGAGCGCCGAAGATAAAAATCTTTGAGAGTTAGTTTACCTTGGAAGAGTAAATAAGTAATGGGCTCTTTCAGTTTAAACAGCTCTTAAAGACCGCCCATCTCCATCCACCTCTTTGAAATGCATGGTGACAACACATTGATATTGCCGAGGTTAATGAGTGACTGATTAACAACAGAGAGCACATTTGCAGGCAAATGAGCTGTAATAATTGTTGCAGGAACTCCTTTGAAGAAAATGTTTTAAATAGGCTTATAAAGGCTCTTGAAATGGCTTCTTCACTCACTCCATCCCCACAAGCTGCACCCCATTCCTTTATTTTTGCCTTCTGTGCTTTTTCTAGGATGGTGAAAGAGAAAACTCCATCAAGCTTTCCCTGAATAATCTAAAAAGCAGTACTTGTTCATCCAGTCTAAGTTATTTCAGGTAATTCCTATAGACAGAAAAATAAAAACAAAAAACAACCAAGCAAGCAAACAAAAACCTAGGGAAAGGTCCAATAAGAACCGTAATCATACATACAGTCTCTTTAACTCGGTGGAATTAACGTTTTGCTGCTTTGATTTGTAGTTTAGGTTTGCTAATTTAGAAACCATGAGATAGATCTTCAAATCCAGAAAGGCTCAAGCCTATTTTCCTGTGCCTCAGAAAAGGAGTTTGACATTTATTTAAAACAGTGAAAATGAGGGGCGCCTGGGTGGCGCAGTCGGTTAAGCGCCCGACTTCAGCCAGGTCACGATCTCGCGGTCCGTGAGTTCGAGCCCCGCGTCGGGCTCTGGGCTGATGGCTCGGAGCCTGGAGCCTGTTTCCGATTCTGTGTCTCCCTCTCTCTCTGCCCCTCCCCCGTTCATGCTCTGTCTCTCTCTGTCCCAAAAAAATAAATAAACGTTAAAAAAAAAAAAAAGTTTAAAAAAAAAAAAAAAAAAATAAAAAAAAAAAAAAATAAAAAAATAAAACAGTGAAAATGATAATATTATGTTATTTTTATATTCAGGTATAACATGCATGGAGTTACAAAATAAGAGTGTTTCTCAACTTCTTTTAAACCCACATGCTGTTTGTTAACTAGAAGTACTTAACTCCATGGTCCCCAAATTCCATTGGGGATCATCCATGTGATGATTTGGCCATGTGTCATTGCCAAAGTGGCAGAAGCCTTCAAAATTCAGCATGCATCCAAATCACGTGAAAGGAAAGGAAAGGAAAGAAGGAAAGGAAAGGAAAGGAAAGGAAAGGAAAGGAAAGGAAAGGAAAGGAAAGGAAAGGAAAGGAAAGGAAAAGAGAAAAGAAAAAAGAAAAGAAAAGAAAAAAGAAAAGAAAAGAAAAAGGTTTGAGGCCCTGCTCCCAGAATTTCTACTTCAGTGGATCTAACAGTTTGCATTTCTAACACATAAAAGTTGATTCAGATTGTGCTAGTCCAAGGACCCTCCTCTGAGATCATTGTTCTTGAATATGGTCAAAATCAGGTAACTTCTCAGGTAGAGATACATACAGCTGGTCCTAACTCCTCCCACCCTCTAACCCACATCCTAACCTTTCCACACACATAGGCAGACATAAGCAGGTCAACTGCTTGGCAGAAACAACCAGCAAATTACCTTGCCATTCTTGTTCTGTTCTATGGTTTTTTTTTTTTTTTTTTTTTTTTGTGTGTGTGTTTTCAGTCATTCACTTAGTCAACATGCATTTGACAACATCCCGGACCTAGCCATTAAGCTAAGGTCCTGGAGTTACAAAAGTGACTGTTGACAGTCTGCAGTGTGATTAAGGACCTTACTGAAAGAAAGCACTGCCATCCTGCAAAAGGAAGCCAGTAAATTCAGGTGCCTCAAATGAATAGAATCATTATGGCACCAAAAAAATGGGGATATAGTGATCAAACTTGACTAATATACACACTGTCTTCATGTATTTTTCTTTTAATTCCTTCACTTTAAAAATGTGTTAAATCTATTCTAAAGGTGATCATTATATCCTTACCACAAAAGTTAAAACAGTGCAACTTCCCATGAATAGATGGTAACCAAAAATAAGTAAAGACATCTACAACAAGACAAGTCTGTTAAATTCTGGCTTTGACCTGCAGAAAGGTCTGTGCCTGGGGCTTTCTTAGTGAAAAAAGGGAGATTAGCCAATGCTTGGATGATGTAAAAGACATTCTAGCAAGACATGGAAATGTTCATTTTGATGTTGAAAGAAAACAAGGAAAGGGAGAATTTTTCATTATGTAATTTACTGTTATTTATTGCTATGTCGAGTATGCTATCTCTAATTATATTAGGACCACTAGTATGATTCATCTCCCTTTTCCAGAAAATAAATAAATAAATAAATAAATAAATAAATAAATAAATAAAACTCAGCTAGAAAGAGCAGCTAAGAGCAAGCAAAATGGGGTTGACAGACTAGACTGATAGTCTTAAGCCACTAAGAGACTGAGATAGCCAAGGTGAGCAGGATGTGTCAAAATGTGATGTACATGACAGAAAGATGGACTTGTAGAATGAATTGGGTCATCTTTATGGACTCACCTCAGCTCATCTGCATTGCCCAAGCTTAGAAGGGTACATTTGAATCTAATATGTTTTGTTTTTCAGTTTTACTGAGATATAATTAGCATATAACATTATATTAGTTTAAGGTGTACAACATCATGATTTGATATATGTATATATTGTGAAATGATCAGCACAATCAAATTAGTCTCCTCATACAGTTTTTTTCCCTTTGTGATGAGACCTTTTAAGATCTACTATCTTAACAACTTTCAAATATTGTTAACAGTACTCACTTATGCTATCCATTACATCTCCCAAACTGATTAATCTTATAACTGAAAGTTTATACATTTGACCACCTTCATCTGTTTCTCTCATCTCCCACTCCTTGCCTCTGGCACCCACAAAACTTCTCTCTGTTTCTGTTTAGTTTTTAGATTCCATATTTAAGTGAGATCATCCAGTATTTGTCTTTCTCTGTCTGACTTATTTCATTTAGCATAATGCCTTCTACATTTATCCATGTTATCACAAATGGCAAGATTCCATTATTTATTATGGCTCAGTAATATTCCATTTTACATATGTCATATATATAATATAAATACTTAGTTACTTTTTCCTTAATTAATTATTTAATTTACTAATATTTATTTAATATTTGTTTATTTACTATTTATTTAATTGTATATAAATTATATATATGTGTGTATACACACACACACACACACACACACACACACACACACACACACACCACATTTTCTTTATCCATTTATCCACTGTTTCTATGCCTTGGCTATCTATTGTAAATAAATCACATTGTAAATCAAATTGTAAATAAATCCGATAAATCAAATTATGAATGTGATTCTAATGCTCTTAATGCAAAAACGATGGCCAGCGTTTCATGGGAAACTTACTAACAAGTATTTCAAAGGGTGTTTTCATTATCTGGAGTATCTGTCTTACTACTGCATGAAAGTGGAGTTACAGCAACAATATTAGGGGTCATATCTTATTATAATGACTGTTTATGTGATCCATGCTTCTGATAGGAAATGGAGAATATCATATCCTGCCAGAAAGTACCCATGAATGCAATTAACACCTTAGCTAGGCAGGAAAATTAAAGGAATCAACTTCTTCTCTTGGCCACTAATGAAAATTGCGAGTTGAACGTAGAATGAGAAAACAAGTTTGGCATCAAAATGGGAAGAGTAGTCACTGACAAATAATACTCTATCACTCTACCTCTAACACCAGACCATATAAATTAAATGCATATTTACTGGAGTGAAGTAAGAAGAGAGGGAGGAGGCATAAAGAAGAACAAGAAGAACGAGAAGGAGAAGAACAAAAGAACAAGAAGAACAAAAACAAGAAGAAGAAATAAAACTTATTTTTATACAAATTTTTCTAATTTTGACATACATCATCTCAATTTATTTTTAAACTGATTTACCAAATAATGAAATTTAATCCCAGAGAGTAACTTAATTTACATAGGTCACCTTGTCCATTGGTGGCATAGTCATTATTTGAAGCCAGTTCTGATTCTCAGCCCCTGTTCAATGATAATTAGCTGTAATAATTATAGTATAATAATAATAATAATAATAATGACAGTAACTTCTCTAGAGTACTTATTATGAACTCTTTTACATGAATTACTTAATCCTGACAATGTATGAGTTGAGTATTATTATTTGTCTCCTCATATTATAGATGAGAAAATGATGCTCAAAGAATTTAAGTAATTTTCCCAAAGTTATATAACTAATAAATGGCAGAGCCGGCATTATACACAGGCTCATTTTAGTTTTGTGAACTTTGGAGTTCTTATGTGTCTGTTCTCAACCATCTTGGATGTATTTTATTTTATTTTATATTTTTTGTACTCATAATTGGAATAGACTTTTTATTTTTTTAATAATTGTTTCTTTATTTATAGGAAGTTTATTTTCAAATTGGTTTCCATACAACACCCAGTGCTCATCCCAGCAGGTGCCCTCTTCAATGCCCATCACCCACTTTCCCCTCCCTCCCACCCCCCATCAGCCCTCAGTTCATTCTCAGTTTTCAAGAGTCTCTTATGGTTTGGCTCCCTCCCTCTCTTTTTTTTTCCTTCCCCTCCCCCATGGTCTTCTGTTAAGTTTCTCAGGATCCACATAATAGTGAAAACATATGGAATTCATCCTTCTCTGTATGGCTTATTTCACTTAGCATAACACTCTCCAGTTGTATTTTAAAAGAATATCTAATTCCTAGAGACAGACCTCGTTACAGAACAAGTATCAGCTGATAATGATCATCTGCACCTCCAAGAACCTAAGCTTTAAAGTTCCCTTTAAGTCACCTGGGGCATTATCCCCTGTCTCTCCCTCCCACTGTCAGATACTCAGGGAGGCATTAACTCCTCTCATTAAATGAATCCTGCTAGGGGGTTAATAAGATGTTGTTATTGCTTCCTAACATCATTTGCAGGCAGTATTTGCATGTAGGAGTTTTTATTTCCTGATCTCCAAGCAAACAGATTCAGGTACTCCTGACTTGGTGGGGAATGTTCTCTTCTATTCCCTGTATTCCTTCTGTGAAGTCAGTTCCAAAAAGTAGGCTCTTAACCTTCTGCCTACCATACCATGACCAAAACACTTAAAAGCCCTACAAAACCTGACTTCTTACTTTTAACATATCTAGCTCCAACTTATAACAATTGTATTGCTTTTTTAACATATTTGATTTTTAAATAATCAAGGACTAAATGAAAATACCATCTGGTACAAAAAAAAAAAACACTTTAAGATTGACATCCCATAATTTCATTCTTCCAAAGGTAATATTTTTATGCCAGGATGTGTGTGTGTGTGTGTGTGTGTGTGTGTGTGTGTGTGTGTATGTTTTATTTTCCCTAGACCATTTTCTTTTTTTTTTCTTTTTTTTTCTTTTTTTTTTAATTTATATATGAAATTTATTGTCAAATTGGTTTCCATACAACACCCAGTGCTCATCCCAAAAGGTGCCCTCCTCAATACCCATCACCCACCCTCTCCTCCCTCCCACCCCCCATCAACCCTTAGTTTGTTCTCAGTTCTCAACAGTCTCTTATGCTTTGGCTCTCTCCCACTCTAACCTCTTTTTTTTTTTTTTTCCTTCCCCTCCCCCATGGGTTCCTGTTAAGTTTCTCAGGATCCACCTAAGAGTGAAACCATATGGTATCTGTCTTTCTCTGTATGGCTTATTTCACTTAGCATCACACTCTCCAGTTCCATCCACGTTGCTACAAAAGGCCATATTTCATTTTTTCTCATTGCCACGTAGTATTCCATAGTGTATATAAACCACAATTTCTTTATCCATTCATCAGTTGATGGACATTTAGGCTCTTTCCATAATTTGGCTATTGTTGAGAGTGCTGCTATGAACATTGGGGTACAAGTGCCCCTATGCATCAGTACTCCTGTATCCCTTGGATAAATTCCTAGCGGTGCTATTGCTGGGTCATAGGGTAGGTCTATTTTTAATTTTCTGAGGAACCTCCACACTGCTTTCCAGAGCGGCTGCACCAATTTGCATTCCCACCAACAGTGCAAGAGGGTTCCCGTTTCTCCACATCCTCTCCAGCATCTATAGTCTCCTGATTTGTTCATTTTGGCCACTCTGACTGGCGTGAGGTGATACCTGAGTGTGGTTTTGATTTGTATTTCCCTGATAAGGAGCGACGCTGAACATCTTTTCATGTGCCTGTTGGCCATCCGGATCCCTAGACCATTTTCTACTCATTTACATGAATCTATGTATCCATAGAAAATATACATTATTGTTTGTTGTGATTTTCACATAAGTTGTATCATAGAATATACATCTTTATCATGTGTATATTTTTTCCTATTCTTAAGTAAATGTGTTAAGAAATTCTTACGTGTATTTTGGGGGGCCTGGGTGGCTCAGTCGATTAAGCGTCTGACTTCAGCTCAGGTCATGATCTTGCGCGTGTCTGTGCTGACAACTCAGAGCCTGGAACCTGCTTTGGATTCTGTGTCTCCCTAGCTCTTTACCTGTCCCCACTCATGCTCTCTCTCTCAAAAAATAAATAAGAATTATTTTTTTTTAAAAAGACACTTTTCACATATATAGTTTTTACCTCATTCTTTTAAGTACTGTCTGGCCTTCTGTAATTTGAATATGCTATAATCTAGCCATTGTCTCACTGATGAATATTTGGGCTGATCACAGTCTTTTACTATTATAAATGGAGTTGCAGTGAGTATTCTTGCCCAGCACATGCTTGTCCATTAGATCTCATCCATTTATACAAAGTTTCTTCTAGGAATTGTATGGAGGAGTGAGATTCTAGATCATGGGACATGCAGGTTTCAAATTTCTATCACTGGCATCCAATTGCTTTCCTAATTGGTTGTTCCAATATGTACTCCCACTCACCACATAAAAGAGGGCCTATTTCCACCACCCTCAGAAGCACATGGTATTTTCAAACGTCTTCTACATTCTTGTGAATATTCTGAAGAAAGGGAGGGAGTATGGGGGGCAGAGAAGAATAACAGAAGATTAAATAGACTAGTGTTGCCCTAATTGCCTGTATTAGGGCTGTGATTCGGAAAGGGAGAGGCTTGGTTGGTCTGAAATATAACCCTTTTAACTTCATCATTTAGCATATTCCAGGCTTTTCACCCCGGTTGCCACTTCAGAGCCTGTCTCATTTATCTCTGCTTTCTCTAACATTAGCACCCATGGAAAAAAGACTCCACGAGCTGGGAGGACCTGACAGTACAGCTCAGTTGAAATGCTAGAGACAGAATTCTGTAATGCCAAAGGAGATATACTGTGCCTCTGATTATTTAAAAGTTAACTTTTTGCTTTTCCGGGAAATACAATCAAAATGAGTTGTACACCACCACCCCCACCCCCCCAGAACACCCTCTCCCCTCCCCACCCCCAGGCAGCTCCTAAGGAATTAATCACCAGCTGAGGTTAATGAGTCCCCACTCCGCTCTGGGCCATCAACTCTCCCAGCTGGCCGTTAATCCCCTAGAAATGCCCCACGCCTTGGTAGTTACTCCTTAATTATGGAAGGCATTAAGGACCAGGAGGGAATCCTGAGCCAAATGAAAAGGCCATTTTTCACTGGTGCTCAGCGTAGGCCACTTCAAGTCCAGGTGGCACCAGGAGACACAACCACACTGTGATTAAACCAACTGCTTCCAAGGAGGGGTCATCAATCTCTATTTTGTCCTTTGATCATCCAAATTCGAGGAGGCTATTCAAGGCTACCACAGGTCTGAGACCAAGCAAATAACTTGTGTCTAATGAATTCTTGATTAAACTGCCTGAGGACCAATACTTTGGACTCATTCAAGCCAGAGATAACTTTATCTTCATGTCTGGGAGGAGTAAGTGGTTGTCTATATGGTTTGATTTTTAAAAGGAGTCAAGGAATTCTCCTATTCACCCATCTATTTATCCCTACTTACCCGTGTCTAAAACTAGTCTCTTAATTATCCCCATGGGTCAGAATAGATTTTAGAATGGATTACTCAGAAAACTAGAATTATTTTCCCATTTGACTCACCAAATATTTTTCAGTAGATGGGGTTGAAGGCACTGGTCACTACCATCTTCTTAACCCAAGCAGCATGTATTTTTATCTATTTTTGATGAGGACATTCCAGTGTCTGCAGATATGGAAACTTGTTAGATGAAAGTATTGTTTAACATTAAAATACAGATTTGGGGGAAGGCTGAGTAACAAGCATTAACACTTTAGTCTGAATTATGTTAGTGCAGAACCCAGTCCCAAGGTGCCTGAGGGAGCCATCAGAGTGAGCCAGAGGCAGTAGAGGGTGAGAGTGGAGAGACTTGTACAAATGAAGCCTAAAGCAAACTTTACTGCTTCACCATTTTGTTCCAGCTGAAACATGCCCCATTATTATTTCTTCTAGTATGAAGGTAACATTGGATTCATTTGAAGTTAATGCCACATCATGCAGTAAACCGACCTTTAAAAGAGGAAGTGCAAAATGAGGCAGTTTACAGAAGCTCTGTCTAGGGCTTTTGAGACAGAGAAACTGGGCACAAGTGCTGATTCTGTTCCTTACTTATGGTATGACTCTCGGCAAATGCCTCAACACCCTAGGGAAAAATGCTGTCTCCTCTATGTTGCTGTGAAGCCAAAAGAAAATAACGCTCGTCCGTAATTGTGCATAGCGATTCATAGTTAATACTTAATATATGCTATTTATAGACAGATTTAATCCATTATTTAATGAAATATAGCAATCATATTAAAGTGAAATCTTGGAGTTATCTTTGACTTTGACTTTTTGTTTGCCCTCTAATCTGTCATAAAATCCACCCTGTGAGTCTGTGCTGCTGCCTCCTGCTTCTGCCAGTGAAACCTCCCAAATCAATCACTCCTCTGGCTCCTCCATTTGGACCACTTAGCAACCTGGTCCAAGCTCGTATTGCTCATGCCTATCCTACTGTTACCCCTCCTTAACTGATCTTCTGGCTTCTTGTGTCTCTCTTCAAAGCTTTCTTCCAAATGATGGGGTGGAGTTTTGTAACACACTAGGAAGAATCCGGAATTCTTTTCTCTTTACCACTTATCCAAATCCGCCACATCTTGTAAGACTCTAACCCCATCTCTTTCCTGCTCTTGGCCCACAGCACCCTGCCATCTGTGAAATCATATTAGCCCGTATTATTCACGTCACTCATCATACATGTCACATTCACTTGGATTGTTACTTTGCTTTTCTTTTTCTTTTGGTATGTGTGTTTAAGCCTTGTCTCCCCAGTCATGTTGTACATTCAAGCAATTGCTTACATTTTTAATTCATTGACTCTTCTGTGAGTATTCCTTTGGCATGTTGTTCATTTTCTAGGCAACACACATGACCCCCTGGTTAAAATAGGAAAGAAAGATGTCCTTTCTTCATGAAGCTTATGAGTTGAGAGGGAGGTAGACAACATAGATGTCAAAGAAATGATCACTCTAATGTTTACGTGATTTTAATTTGCAGAAGGAACATATAACAAAAGAATCTGAGCTTGAGACTCAGGGAGAGCTTACTTGAAGAAAATATGGGAAAGGAGCTGTCTGGTGAAGAGTTACCTATTTGAGGAGGGTAGTAAGAATAACCCACACAACAAGGACAGAGATACCAAGGGCCAATGGCAAGACAGTGGACTGGAGGAACTAGAAAGGCCCATGGGACTACAGTCAGGGAATAATAGAGAAAAGGTGTGAAATAAGGATAAATAAAGAGATAGTTTATTACAGTGTCCTCAATTTCTCCTAAGAGAAAGGGTATATATTTATTATCTCATGAAGGTTCCATGCCTTCCAGGTGCCTGGTGAATATTTGTTGAATGAATGCCTAAATGAAATTGTGATGTTTATATAAATGCTCTTTGTTCCTTATGCATAACTGGAGAATGAGGAGGAAATCTGGAATCATTTATTGGCAGGATTTTCAAGGGCTTAGATTTCTGACCCACCTTCTAGACTGATAAAAATACTATGCATTGTGTGGGAAAATAATGAAATAAATGAAATAAAATTGTGTGGGAAAATAATGAAATAAAGAGGATAAAGCAAAGGGAATGTATTCTACTTAGAAAAAATTATTGAATGTTTTTTTCTGGAAATGAATGTTTTAAAAGACGATGTTTCCTTTGCTCTTATTTTTTTAAAATTTGCCAAATAAAATATCTTGAAATCTAAATAAATCCCCACTCCAACTTCTATGGTGACTTTTTACAGTGTCTCTATAATTGTTCAACATAAATCTTCATGACTTTGCTGCATTTCGTATCTGTAGCTTAGCTTCTTTAGCAATGAAAACAAAGTTTTACATGACTTGAAAGGAGGTCCTCCTTTAGAATAGACTAGTACTATTGTGATGAACATAAAAATACTGAAGTATGTAAGTATCTCCCCAAAGGCTAGTGAAGAAGAAAATCTTAAGAATTATTTAACCCTGTTACCTGAAATCATAACACACTTTTTGGTGAAGTCAAGGCAAAATCTTAACTTAGTATCTGCATGTCTCACTCCTTACCTTCCATTCCAGGGTGCTTTATTGCACAGAGCGGATATTTCCTCTTTTCCTCTTCCTAAGACATCATCTGGCCGCTATCAAAGATTAAGCTCAGTTCTTTAGTCAGTCCAGGGTGACACATCTATTTAAAGCATTAATGGATAATCAGACTCCTCAGGGAAATTTAATGTGGTTAAATAGTAATAAAAGAACTTTCCAATAGAACATAAACAATACCATAATGAAGAATATTAAATCATATGTTTTGTCACTGAGCCCATTATAGAGCCAATTTAAAATTATAATAAATTTGCATTTGGCACTTGCTAGAGATTGGCAAATTTATTCATGTGAAAAATAGAGAATATAGATTAAATGTCTTTGGATTTCCCCGTTAGGGAGGACTGAAAAATAATCACTCCTGTATAAAGATAACTCTATCTATCTATCTATCTATCTATCTATCTATCTATCTATCATCTATCTGTTATATGTATACAAATATAAAACACGCATACATTCTTAATCCATTAAATATGCTTTACTGACTCAAAAGATATATTTTCGTGGAGACATTTTAAACACTTGAAAATTAATGACAAGCAACAGAAAAATTAGTGATTTGATTTTTAAATGCCTCTTTCCTCCCAGAAACTGGCTAGCATTTTGTTCCAACACATGATGTATGATGTATGAAGGGGACTGGACAAAGAGAGAAGCAGCATGAGCCAGGAAGAGTGATTCAGAATTGGCTGGTGCAAAAGCCAAAATGCACCCAGACTGTCTCCTCAGCAGCAAACAGGAGACAATCTGGTCACCTTTAAATGACTGGCAACTGTACCCTGCAACCAGTTGCTGGCGTTAGTGGAGGTGGTTTTTATATCTTTCCCTCCATTTCCTAAAATGTCTCCTGACTTTTTTCTCAAGACAAATAACAATAATATGGAACACACTGCCCACTTTGTGACCTTCTTTTGCCTTCTAAGAAGACAGTATCACAAATTATAACCTCGTTTCAATATTACTTAGTGATGATGTGGTAATGGCTCCAGAAGAATAGTACGATTTGGTATTTTTCAACAATATTTTTACCCAGAAATTCCACCCCCAAGTACTTGTCATGATGTGTCCTGGGGACGTCTCTTTTCATGTTGCCTATTATATAAAAGATTAGAAATATTTTAAATGTTGAACCATAGGAAATTGGCATGTGGTGATCGAAGTGTTGTACAAGTACATTTATTGAAATGAAGGATACTCAAAATATATCATTAACAATGAAGGTAGGATATAAAGCAGTGTAAATGCATACACAAATATATATATGTAAATAGTAGGTATAGTTGATATGCCAGATGGGTGACTTTTAGACTTTTTTGTTTTTTGTGTGTTTTGTTTTTATAATGAACATGTGTTACTTGTATAACCCTGGATTATCTTTTTTTTTTCCTTTTTATCCTTTTTATCCTTTTTTCTCTTTAAGTAAATATGTCTAATAGTATTAGAATTTCTCATTATCAAAGAAGATAAATTTTTCTTACACAATGTGTTTTTGGTCAGGGTTCTTGAGAGAAACAGAAGAGAGAGAGACAGAGAGACAGAGACAGAGAGAGAGAGGAGGGGGAGCAAGAGAGGAAGGGGAGAAGAGAGGGAGGAGAAGAGGGAGCAATCGATTATAAGGAATTGACTTACACCATAATTATGGAGGCTGCTAAGTCCCAGGATCTGCAGCCAGCAAGCTGGAGAGCCAGGGAAGCTGATGGTGCACTTCAAACTCCAGTCCAAGTGTGATGGCCTGAGAACCAGGAGATCCAATAGTTTTAGTTCTAGTCTGAAGGCTGGCAGACTTGAGACTCAGGAATAGATGATGTTTCAGTTTAAGTCCAAAGAGAGGATAAAACTGATATTCCAGATTGAAGACAGTCGGGCGAGAGGAATTCCTCCTTACTCTTGGGAAGGTCTATCTTGTTCTAGTCGGACCTTCAGCTGATTGAATGAGGCCCACCCACATTATGGAGGACAATCTGTTTTACCCAGTCTACTGATTTAAATGTTAAACTCATTCAAAGACACCTAACAGAAACACTCAAAATAATGTTTCACCACATATTTGAGCACTTTATGGCTCAGTCATGTTAGCATGTAAAAGTAACTATCACACACAGAATTTCTTAGACTGTCTTTATTTTCCATGTTCTCGACCAGCGAAATATTGTAGATTGCAGAATGGTTTTAATTCAACAACAGAAAATGAAGAAAGAAGTCTCCATACAAGATAGTTTTTGTGTCACCTATGCTCACTGTATGTAAAACAACATTTTGAATGGTTTGATTCAGAGAGAAGCTGAAGAATTAAGGGATTTTGTGAAATAACTCACATAGTATCTATTAAGTCATTGTCTTGGGAATAATGGGTGGTTCTCCACTACTGTGATTGACTTTTTACATTAATCCTAGTCAGTGGTACATTTCTTGTGTCATCTTCATGGCTTCTGAGTAGAAAAGTAGTGTGAACTAAAAAGCATAATACAAAATCATAAATTTTGTTTTTATTTATTTTGTTTTGGTGGAATAAGTGCCATTATATGTGTGTGTGTGTGTGTGTGTGTGTATCTATATACCTATATCTAGATATATACCTATATCTACATTGTCTATATCTATATCTATATCTATATCTATATCTATATCTATCTATATCTAGATATCTATCTATCTATCTATATATATATATATATATCTAGATATATACCTATATCTATATTGTCTATATCTATATATCATCATCTATATATATCTATATAGATAGAGATTTTGGTTATGATATTGATTCTGATAATTTATTAATTAAATTTATTTTTTATTTAAATTGATTTTGATACTTCAACCATCAAACATTTATTACAAAATTTAATCATTTTTTTCTTATAATCTACTATTGCTGCTTGAACAAATTATAATTTAAATGGTATAAATGTATTATCTCTCACTTCTGGAGGTCAGAAATCCAAATAGTCCCAGTGAGTTAAAACCTAGGTATTGGCAACGCTGTATTCCTTTCTGGGGCTTTAGGGGACCAGTCTGTCTCCTTGTCCTGTCCAGTTTCTAGGAGCCACCCCTATTCCTGGCTTCCTGCCCCTTTCTTCTGTCTTCAAAGAAAGCAGTGTTTCACTTCTCTGTATCTTTATTTCATAGACACATCTTCCTCTTGACTGATTGTCTCCTCTGCCTCCTTCCACTTTTAGGGACCCTCCTGATTACATTGGGTCCATGGAGATAATTCAGGATAATCTCCCTATTTTAAGGTCGGCGATTAGCAAACTTAATTTTACAATTTTAGTTTTGCTTTGCCGTGTAACCTCACACACTCACGGTTCCTGGGATTAGGGCTTGGGAATCTTGAAGGATCATTATTCTACCTACCACAATAATTAAATCTCTTCCACTGAATACAGCCTCATGGGGACTTTAATCAAGATGTCCTGTCCTCCCTAGTCTAAGAGCTGTCATGTAACCGAGGAAAAGCTATTTGTGCTTCATTCTACAAATTTATACTAAGAAAAATGATCATAGACTGAGAAAGTTGGAGCATATTAGTTTCAGTGGTAGAACCTGAGTTCTCTTACAAAGATTCTCTGAAGCTACTGCCCCCTGTTGTTTATTAGTTTCCTTGCTTTATTCTTTATTCTTCATTTACTTCAGTGAGCTCCCATATCTTTCCAGTGAATTCTTCTTTTCCTTAATTTAGCTAGGGTCAATTTCCTTGGCTTACAACAAAATAATCTTAATGGTACAAGAAAATACAAAAAACAAGGAAGGCTGAGGATGATTAGAATCACCCTCCAAGTGAATAAATACGATTTATTTTATACCACTGTGCTTAAATATTATAAACACTCTAGATAGTAAATGGAATTTCATACTCTTCTAACAGCACACATGTAGAATTATAAAACTGCATTGTTGTTCCATGGGAACTAATCATAAAGATGAATTAGGGGACAATGTGGTTATTTATGTATTATTTCTATTTGTTTAAGTGAACTCATTGCCCCAAGGCCTATGGGCATGTGTACAAAAATTAATAAACACAAGACTAGCTTCTCACAGCAGTCTCTGGAAACCTCCCTGGCTTTTGAGATTCTCCACTGAGTATAAATAAGAAAACAACTATGGAATTCTAGGGTGCCTTGAGGGCTTAAAATCCATACAAAACAGATTTTATTAAACAATAAAACTAAAAGTTGGCCTTTTTTTTAACATGTGGTTTTTGCTAAGTAAACTGTAATGAAATTCCTTTAAATGCTACACAAAAGGTTCAACCATGATAAATGGCTGCGTTAGTAAGAGGGTGTTAAAAAAGAACCAATCACGGGGCGCCTGGGTGGCGCAGTCGGTTAAGCGCCAGACTTCAGCCAGGTCACCATCTCGCGGTCCGTGAGTTCGAGCCCCGCGTCAGGCTCTGGGCTGATGGCTCAGAGCCTGGAGCCTGTTTCCGATTCTGTGTCTCCCTCTCTCTCTGACCCTCCTCCGTTCATGCTCTGTCTCTTTCTGTCCCAAAAATAAATAAACGTTGAAAAAAAAATTAAAAAAAGAAAAAAGAACCAATCGCAAGTATCTCTCACTTTTCGAAAGTTTGTGTTATGCTACTTCACTTTTATAAAAGACCCACATCAGTACCTGGTTTTGCTAGCCCAATGAAATCCCCAGAGGATTTTCACTTTTACAGAAAAAGGTGAAAAGCAAAAAGAACGTTCAGTGTTTGTTTTACAGTGAGCTGTTTCAGAGACAGTTTGCACCCTGAGCAGTGAGTGGCCCTGTTACGCTCCTTCCCCAGGAGCTACACTTTGCCTCGAAACATCAAGCCACCATAGCTTTGAACTGTGTCCGTGAGCATCTGTGGTTTACCTTGATTTATTTTGTGCATCTGTTAGCAAGATGTGTCCTAAGGTATCGGAAAAGCCTAAGAGAGGCTTGGGTGTCTAGGAACACTCAAAATTTTGCCATATAAATTATTGGTAAATGCTTCATCGTTTCATGTTCTTTTGCCTTAAAAAATTTGTTTATAGGAATGCTCTATTTTGGACCTGTGTAGGATTTGGGTCTTGGTTGGGTGATGTAAGAAAGGCCTAAGAAGGAGGTATTTGCTCTAGATTAGATGCTGTCAGAAGGTGGAGGTAGTTCTAAGATTGGGTATCTCAATAAATCTTTTTTTTAAATTTGTATAATTTGATTTTTTTTCTTTTCATTTTTTAGTTAAATTATTTTTAGTTAAATGCAATAGTGCAATATTGATTTCAGGGGTAGAATTCAGTGATTCATCACTTACATATAACACCCAGTGCTCAACAGGACAAGGGCCCTCCTTAATACCCATCACTTGTCTAGTTCATGTCCCACCCACCTAATTCTAGCAACCCTCAGTTTATTCTCTATCATTAAGAGTTTCTTATGGTTTGTTTCCTTGTCTCATTTTTCTCTTTCTTTTCTTCTTTTCCCCCTCCCATATGTTCATCTGTTTTGTTTCTTAAATTCCACATATGATTATATAGAGGAGGAGAGACTAGCAGAAGGATAAATCTGCAGTTGGTAAAGAAGTAGCCGTCATGCATTTTGGCCAAGAGAGTAGGCATTTGGTATTTTGTAGATGATAAAGGGAACTTGTTTTTGTCTGTTCTTAGACAAAATTAAGAAGTGGCCTTGCTTTGTCTAACTTTATCTTGGTCTCAGAGTAATCTGTTTTGAGGTTGGTATTCTGTGAGAATTTTATGTCTAAGAGAATAACATGGTCTAGGTCTAAGTATCAGGCTAGGTTCTAAACATCAGCAGCTGTCTCTTTGCTCTCTTCGTCCCTTCCTCCTCCCTCCCTCCCTCCCTACCTCATCCCTAACCATCCTGCAAGATGCTGGATACCTGCCCCCCCCAAAAAAAAATTGCAACTCAGAGTATCAATAGAACTGAGGTTGAGAAATACTCTGCTAACTGAAAGTAAAGTAAAGTAATGATAATGATGATGATGATGATAATAATAAATTTTGGAATTATATTTTGCGAAGTGATTTTTCTGAGGTTACAAGAAAGAGGAAAAAATAAAAGGTGGAAGGGAGCACCAAATTTCCCAAACTATTCATTCTACCAGTTATTTCTTGCTTCAAGTAGAGGTAAACCAATACTTCTCACTGGGTACCACAAAAAGAATTTCCAGATGGATTTGCCTGAGACCTGGGTCACCCAGAAGAGAGGGTAGTCAGAATAGAGGGAACCCCATGAGGGTACTCTGAAATGGCTGTAAGGATGAGAAGTGTCTCATTATTAAAATGACAAAGGTCATCCTTGATTTGGACTCTGAACCAAAGACCCACACTGTCTGTTCTTATCCTCCTCAAGGCTTTGTGCCTGCTGGTTTCTGTTGCTTAAGACAGTCTTGTACCTTCTTCACATAGCTAGCTCCTTCTTAGCTTTGAAGTCTCTCCAAATGTATTTGATCACACACCACATCTCCATTCACTCTTATTACTCTGTCTTAATTATTTCATGGGGATTACTCTAAGTGTAATTCTAGCATTTGTTTATTACTGGATTTGCCTATATTTTCCGGTAGAAAATAAACTCTATGAGAGAAGCAACCTTGTCCATTTCACAGCCGTATCCCCTGTGCCTACAGCAGAGCCTGGTGCATGCCAGTAAGTGCTCTGTTATGCTCACTGAGTAAATGAATGAGTGAAGGAATTGGTCTTGGCTCCTTCTTTGTGCCTGTGGAGCCATATGGTCAGGCAAATGGTATCCTGGGAGAAAGAGGGGTGTGCTGAGACTGTTCGTTCTTCAGCAATGGGAGGTGAGATTCTCCACACATAAGAATAAATTTTTTTAAAAAAAAGTAGAAGAGATGCTAGAGGATTCCTCAGTTCTATAAAGCAAACAGACTCAAGCAAAACATCAGGTGCTAACAGGAAGGGAGATAAATTTGATGACAGACAAATGAGGAAAAAAAAAAAAGAAAAACTAAAACAAAAACCACAGAGGTTCCATTGTTTTGTTTTGGATTTTCATGTCTGTCTTTAAGAAAAAAAAATTTTTTTTGAGACAGAAAATCAGAAAAGTGCTGCCAAGAAAGTCAAAATGAAAGAAAAATGAAGAAGCCATAGGATATAAAGACAGACAACATTTGAAGATACAACTCATTGCATATTTAAAATCAGTAGGGTCTGATGACATGGATTCTACATGTTCAGAAACTGATGAATAGTGTTGCAGAATATCCTCCTATTAATTGCTAGAACTTTTAAAAGGCAAAGATAATTCCAAAAGAAAAGATTACATTTAGGCCTTGCCTTAAAAAATAGGTGTTTGCAAAGGAGGCACCCAGCTAATTACAGATTGCCCAGCTTAGTGGTAACAATCAAGAAGATACTAAAAGAAATTACCTCCCACCCCCTCCAGAAAATCATATTTTGAGCCCCTAGAGAGGAACAGAGTTCTGAGAAGCAACCAAGGTTTTGTGAAGAGTGAATCATGCCAAACCAACTTAATTTTCTTCTATGATAGAGTGGCAGGCCTTGAGATAAAGGGGAAGTAATAGATGTAATCTACCTCGATTTCATTGAGACTTCTGATTATGTCCTACATAGCATTCTTGTCAGTGGGCTGGGGAGATTGGTCTATGCTGTACTGCTATTAGGAAGGAGCACAAATGCCAAAAGACTGCCCCAGAAAGATGGTTATCTGCATCTCAGGATAGAACCATGGTTCAAGGAATGGTAGGGCATTGTAGTGCCCAGTACGTTAGGAAAGAACAATGGATGATTTAGCAAAGGGGGAAGTCTGTCTCAAGCCTACCTCTATCATTAATCATTGTATCTTTGAGTAGCCTGATTCCATTCTCTGGAGCTCAGTTTCACAATCTGTAAGATGGGTGAATTTAGAGCAGATATTTCTAAGGTCCATTTGAGCTCTAAACTTGTATAATCCTTCGCTTAATAGTATTTTGCGGATTTCCTCATGACTTGGGTAATAAAGTTGAAGGTTCTCGTAGATATGTTGGCCATTGCAATATTATTTACAACTTCCATTTAACAAAAACAGTTATACAGGATGGGTTTCCCTTTTCTGGTAACTCTCATATCTATGTAGTTATTCATTTGCCTAGTACTTAATTTGAGTGTTTTTTGAGTGCTGGATATGTGTCCAATGATAGGAAATGAAGGATCGATTATCAAAAGCAGCAACTCTCACCTTTTATGTATCATACATGACATCAAAGAGTTTCTTGAAAAGCAATAATTACAGAAGAATATTAAAATGGAGTATTTGCTAATAGATTTAAAACAAGGACTGATATAAACTCTAAGTTTAAAAAATTATAGTTAGAGTCATGCAAATTAATTGTTTGCTACTCAAATTATAGCAAAATGGTTTTTGCAATAAATGAAAACTCAAAAGCATAAAATCTAGGCCTTGCTTTCATTGACTTAAAAGCTATTTGCTTATTAAAAGCCTATGCGATTTTCTTTTTCATTAAATACTTTATTCGGAAAACTAACCAACCTTGGTCAACTGCAAACTATTCTTAATTCCTGAGAGCTGATTGATTTCTTACAACTTGAGCTAGTTTATATGGAAAACATACCTTTAAATTTCTTGTAAAAAGCACCCAGATGGAATAACATACTAAGGTGATAATATGCTTATTGTTCATTACTTCACTTTTTAAGTTGGCATTTCAGATTAGTTAAGCATTTGATAAAGCTCATGTTTATGCAAGTGTTTACAAATTAGAAAAGCTGTTAGCAGCATTTAATTTGTTTGAATATATATATTTAATTTACTGCTTCTAATGGAAAAAAGCTTAAGGGAATTTAAGAGTCATAGCCTTATTGATAGACATTAAGCACATGCAGAATGTGGTTTTTATTGCTAATATTTTATATTTGCTGCATGCCAACAGTTAGGTGCAGTAAAGAAACCCATGTAATTCCAAAGGCAGGAACATGTGCTGTACATGCAGAGTGTTTATATCACTATACATATTTATCTTGTTGTAAGCTTTTTCACTGCCCTCTAAATCAAATGTGTTTTCCTCCCACTAATTTCCTCACACTAGTGTTATAATGAGGATTGGAATGCTCCTCTGATCCTTTGGCATGGGATTTGTCTAATCACACAGAAATTCTGGACACAGCTCAGACCCTGTCATGACAAATATCATTGCAAGCCTTTGCCAATGGCCAGTTTATCTCCAGGACTATGTGATTAAAATGAATCATTTAGAACAAGATATCATCCAGCTATCTTTCTGAAACCCATGCAAAGGGTTTACGTTGGTCAGGATTCCTGCTGATCCATCTATAGGCACGCTGCTTCTGACTATGGATCTATGAGTAATGATGACTTCATCTTTATTATTTTGGGAAATTATTTGATTTCAAGCTGAACAAAATCACTTATTCAGACATGATTTAAGCACCTACTTTGTGCCAGGCTCTGGGCTGAGTGCTGGGAGTGCAAAGGTGAATAAGAAAAGGTTCTTCTCATCATCACTTCTAAACTGGGCTATTAGAGCAGGCTTCTGTCTAATTTCCCTGACCCTGATTTTACTGGTCCCTTCTGATTTATCCTCCACCCAGCCATTAAAAGCAACCCCTCTCAAAAATAAATCAGAGCATGTTAGACCTTACATTTAAACCCTCCAATGACTGCTCTGTCTACCACAAGATAAAATCTGGGCTTTCAAACATAGCATCAAAGGTCTTTCATAATTTGGTCTCCACAGCACTATTTGTCACGCTCCTCACTTAAACTTTTTGCTCCAATAGCACTGAACTGATTTTAGGTCCTCTATACACCGTTTCTGGCCTTGCTTATTCTATCTCTGGCAAAAAATATCTTTATCTGCTATTTTCTCTTCTTCCTTAAAGACTCAGTTCAACCACGTCCGCTTTTCTGATCTCCTTTCCATCCAAGGATCAGGCAAATTAGGGCTGCTGTGTTAAGGCTTTGGTCATGCTGTTCACTATCTCCATAACTGCATTTACCACCTAGTTGTATAATTACCTGTTTATTGTTTCAGTTCCCCCACTAGATAGGTGTTTTCCTTGATTGAAATCAATGACTATGTTTTTTCTTTTCTTTTCTTTTCTTTTCTTTTCTTTTCTTTTCTTTTCTTTTCGATTCTTTTTTTTTGGAGGTTGGGGAGGGCGTTCATGGGCATGCATGGGTGCAAGTGCAAGTATGGGGTGGGGGCAGAGAGAGAGAGAGAGAGAGAGAGAGAATCTTAGGCAGGGTCCACACCCAGCCACCCAGCATGGAGCCTGATGCAGGGCTCGATCATGACCTGAGAAGAAGTCAGGAGTTGGGTATTTGACTGAGCCACCCAGGCACCCCAATGACTGTTTTTTTCATTTCAATAACACTAGATGGTACTTTTTTTTTTTTTTCAACGTTTATTTATTTTGGGGACAGAGAGAGACAGAGCATGAACGGGGGAGGGGCAGAGAGAGAGGGAGACACAGAATCGGAAACAGACTCCAGGCTCTGAGCCATCAGCCCAGAGCCTGACGCGGGGCTCAAACTCCCAGACCGCGAGATCGTGACCTGGCTGAAGCCGGACGCTTAACCGACTGCGCCACCCAGGCGCCCCCAGATGGTACTTTTTTTAAATTCCCACCTGTTATTATTTCCTCTGCACATTAAATTAAAAAAAAATTATGTTCCATATTTTGGGAGTCATTTCTTCATTTATCTTGAAAGATCATAAACACATTCAGTTTGAAGTCACTTTTTGTAGACTGTTCAGTCATTTCCATTTACATGAGGTGAATGAATCACCTCATTGTCAATTTTGTGATACTGCATGTTGCTACATTTCCCAATAAGTTTCAGAATTTTGCTTTAAGTTTCTCTTCAGTGGAAACCTCTTTACAGCATTCAGCCCTCAGATAGACTCCATGAACCACATGGTCCCAAACCAAGTCCTTATACTCTCATAGTTGTAGCTTAGGATTCCTATCCTGTGGGATTCAAATCCAATCATCAAACTGGTGTGTAGCCTGCCCAGGTTTGACTGAGAGAAAGACAGACAGACAGACCGACAGACTGTGCCTGTTGTTATCCTTTTAATTTAGCCTCATATAAACCTTTAACCTGCGGGCATCACTCAATCACATTTTATTTTCCAGGAACAAAAGGGGTGCTTCAGCCTGTGGTCTTTAAAATTGAACCTGGGTTCAGTCTGTATGAAGTATGAGGAAATTTTAACCCCCACTATCTCACATATACATGCTCTTTACCTCTTCTTTTCTGAGACCCAAAACCCAGGAGACTTTGGGAGAAGTCAGTCTTAGTTAACACTGAGTTTTTGTTTTATGTCCAGTCTTCAAATTGTTCATCTTTGGGCCATGGTTATGTCTTTTTACTTTTTCTTATTTATATTTTATTTAATAATCTTATATTTGTGATGAAAGGAGGAGGAGTTAAGGAATAAACTAATATGTTCATCTATCATCTTTATTTCCTTTTAAGGGAATAACTAAAAAGGGGAAAAGGGGAAGCATTAGGGAGCTGAAGGAATAGGATAAGTCAACTCAACAAATAAAAATTAAAATATTCTGAGGAGTCTGGGTGGCTCAGTCACTTGAGCATCTGACTCTTGATTTCAGCTCAGGTCATGATCCCAGGGTTGTAGGATCAAGCCCTAAATTAGGCTCTACACGGACCTTGGAGCCTGCTTAAGATTCTTTCTCTCTCCTTCTGCCTTGCACACTTCCCTTCTTTCATGCACACTCTCTCTCTCAAAAAGAAAATAATAATGAAAATATTCTATGTATAAGAAACAGTGTTAAAACCCAAGAGGAATGCCAATGCTAATAAGATATAGGGCTTGATCTTCAGGGGTTAGAGTAATATATACTTAATCTTATTAATTCATAAAACAAACACTTATTGAGTACCTATATATGACAGACATTGATTAGATGCTAGGAATTCACTGGGAACAAATTAGACAAAATCCCTGAACCCAACAATAGCTAGAGAAGATGTGACATATAAAATTTTAAAAAGATGTGACATATAAAATAGCTAGAGAAGATGTGACATATAAAATTTCCATGTGGAAATGTGGGCCATTTGGGGGAATCTAAGCTATTTGGAACACCACCCCTTATTCTTAAGCTGACACCAAATGATGAGTTGAAATTAACCATTCAACAAGTAGGGGTGTTCTCAAAAGAGGTAACAGCATGCAGGAGACTCTGGAGGTTGGAGAGAGCATGGTGCTATGGAGGTACAAAACTATTTCAGTGAAGCTAGACCAGAGATGGTAAGCTCAGGTCATCCAACCGCATTGGTGTGTTAAATTCCCTCTACAAAGAGACTATTTCCAGTAATGAGCAATGACTTCTTATACAAGTCTATCTTTCGCCACTAAAGTGTTCCCTAGGTATTCACAATGATTTCTGGGTACCTCCTCCTTTTCATTCTCCTCTATATCATTTGGTATTACACAGCCCAAACTGAAGTTTTAAGAGCTGGTATAATTTTCCTTCCAAAGATCTCATGTCAAGTATCTCCAAATTGTTTGGAATCCAATTGAATAAATTATAATATATACGACTATCTTTTCTCTCCCAACCTATCATGAACTCTGAAATGATATGATGTCTCACTCCGAAATTACTTAGCACTGTTGAAATGCCAACTAATTCTTCCTGGTTGGCCAGAAATGAGTACAGGATGGCAGTTCCCCCAGGAAATTTTCTCCTCTGGGAAATGAAGCTGTTAGCAAAGCAAGTCAAGGACCTGTTAGACATTCTGCTGTTAACCAAATGAGACTTCCAGCAGATGTCTGGAGAGTTGAAATCCCCATCACTACTCTGTCTTTTCTCTGCACTGATTTTACAATCTGTGTCTGGTAATACACCATACATTTCCTCCGTGTGTCCCAGTGTACTCTCATAAAGATAGCACTTCTGTGTTCTTCATTTGTCCTAATCCATATGCTCCTGCCCTCAGGTCTGGGGATTTCCATATGAATGTATATCTTCATGACATTTACCCCTCCTCTGCCTCCTGTCTAAGCAGTCTGTTTCTTTAGGGGTGGATATAACCTTCTATTACAATGTTGTGATACCCTTCCGTTGAATTATAATATAGAGGTCTAGTCCACAAAATCCAGGTAGTCGTTACAAACTCACCCCATTCTTGCTGGCCTATCTCCAATGCATGTATCAAAACAAAAACAAAAACAGAAGCAAAAGCAAAAAAAAACAAAAACAAACAAACAAACTCTTTTATGTTCTCAACTGCTTTCCGATAAAAATTACCAGGAATTCAGGGTTAAACTCTGTGTTCCTTGCTACTCTAGACCAGAAGCAGGGACCTCTTCTCAGATCCTATTAGAAATGCAGAATCTCCGGCATCATCCCAGACCTACTAAATTGAAATCTGCATATTAACAAGATCCCCAGGAGATTTACATTAAATGCATATTAAATTTGCAGAGCACTACTCTATGGCACCAGATTTCCCCTGTATATCTAACACTTATTCTCACTTCCACATGCCATAAAGCCTTCTGGATCAGCTTCAGCTGGTCTCTCTGCAAGCTCACAAAAGGTTATCAACCTCTGTCCACATTCATCCTTACGATACAGAGAAGACAATTGATTCATTTGGCATTTAAATATGTGACACTGTTTACACCATGTTTTCTCCATGTAGCAGGCATAATTGTACCACTTTCTTGACTTTAGCATATCTGGTTTCCACTACATACAACCTCCAAAAAGGTATCATATCAGAGCATGCTACCTGTTTTGTAATATTTACAAGATATTCTTAAACTTTCTTACCTGTTTATATATTTTTTTTAATTTAATATGTTAGAAAACTTAATTTTATCTTAAAATATATCAGTTGTTATGACTAGAAGATAACTTTAAGTATATCTCCCCCCGATCAAAAACCAAAAACAAACTGGCATTATTAAATTCTAGTTAGATACTGTTCTCTGCTAAAAATTCTGAGCCTAAGGCCTTTTCTTTGTTAAACAGAGAGAGTGTGAAGTATTAAAGACATGTTAAAGATATATGGCTCCAAACAAAGTTTTTTCCTCTTTGATGTAATGTGAAGCCCTGAAAGACTAGAAAAGGGAATGTTCTGCATGCAATGTGTCTCAAATGTTATTAGTAACTAAAATTAATCTTCCAGTTGAGTCTTTGGAAAACACTGTGCTATTCAACTAAGACTGCTTGTCACTTAAGGCCTGCAGTAATTGCTAATAGAGTTAAGGTTATAAATCTGAGGGAAGTGTGTCTACCTTAATTAATTGTATCGAGGAAAATTTTTAGTCACTTCTCAAAGATGATGCTTCCTTGACATATATACGGAATTTCAAAGTAACCAGTGGTCATGAGTGACAAGTGACTTGTATTGGTGTGTTTGCTACCATAAAATAGGGAGCCTTCTTATCAAAATGAGACTTATAGTTTCAAATTCAGTGTGAAATCTTTCTTTGTGCTGGGCACACATTTGGAAACAACCTCTCTATTCTGCTAAGATCTCAGTGTTTATACTGGTACATTTTCCACACTGACAAGTAATGTACAAGGGCAGAACAAAACATCACCACAGCCTTGCAAAAGCTTTATAATAACATTGTATTGCTTTGAACCATTCAATCAATTGTAGACATGGTTTAAATGTACAGAAAAACTAAATGCAATACCATGGGAAAAAAATGAAAAGTATTTTGCAGCCTAACTTCAGCATAAAGAGTTCAGGAGCATATTTTTTTTAAGAGAAAAAAGTTACACCTAGGCTCCCTGGATTATTATATTTCTAGTATGGCTATAATAATTTCTCTTTAAAGATTCAGAGACCCAGCATTTCACTCAACAAAGCATGTTTTATGCTAATTAAAAGTGCCCAAGAAGTCATGAATTCCCTATGATCTTTATGGAGAGAAATCAATACCTGTATCTATTTCTATAAAACTCCAGGGTTTTACTGGTGGATATTAGAATCCAGAAAGGTAGGCTTTTATGTTGTGTTTCTTGTAATAATGAGCAATCTAGGGTCAAATAGAAGTCTCATGCAGAGTACAGAATAAAAGAGTAACTATAAACCATTGAAAAATAAATGCAGAATCAGATATTTGTAATGCTGCTTAAAGCAAGGCTAATCTTTATTCAACATTTTTTACTCACATATAAGACTCCCATTGTGTGCTGTCTTAGCAATGGATATATTACTGAGGTTCTAAAAACTCAGTATTAATGCAAAGAATTATGGTTTTATAACTCAGTAGGGGAATGAATGTATGCACACAGACACACAGACACATAGACCCCAATAATTGCTATCTCTAGCAGCATTTATTTTAATAGGAGCCCTAAAGAGTCTTGGTTTTGCTGCAATTCAAAACAGCTGAAATGTGTTGAGGAGGAGTACTGGCTAATACCTACAGCCTCACCCAAGAGTAAGTGACATGGATAGCTAAGATATCTCACTGCATGACTCTAGCGGATACCATTCAGATTGGCCACAATCATAATGCTAATCATCATTACAAAAAACTCAAAAGTGTATTTAATCATGTTTGATTTTGTGTACAGTAAAATTACAACATAATAGTCTAACTGTAGCATTGACTGACATCACAATAGAATGAGTTCCTAGAGATTCCTAATGTGTTCTCAGCAGATTTTTCTGAAGGGTGGGAAGAGGCAAGATTCAATGAAGCAGTGTGTTCTAAGACATCTTCACATTTTAAATTTGTTTGAATATTAAGTTCAGTATTATAACTGCTGTTATATCATTTTTTTTCCTGAAATGCAAGTGTTTCAAGATAATGATGGAATTATTTCCAGATTCCACTTGTGATAACTCATGCATTACCAATTGACTGATAAAATTGGTGGTTCCATAGGAAGACATGAGGCATATAAAACATGCACATCCCATCAACATCAAAAACAGAGTGAAATGATAAAATGTCATACTGCTTTCAGAAAATTAAAAGAAAGTCAGTGAGTGTGTAATACAGGGCTATATCATCTCCCGGGTACTTGTCTTGATTTGTCATTGCCAATCAGCTGCCAGTAACTCATATTAATCATAGATGAAGGTAGGATTTAGGATTTTTTTTTCTTCTGATTGCTGTCCTAAGTTTACCCAACAGAGGCTATTGTTAGTACCTTAGCGCCTTAGAATTTATTCACAGTGCTGGGATGTGTTCAGAAGTCCTCCAGGAAAAAGGGCTTCAAAATATACCTTTCCCTGTCCCTCTTGTTGAGAGCTCCTTTTTTGTGAGCCGGTAGGAAGTAGCATCGACAAATCTGTGCTCTTTGATAATTGGCACATACAGGATCCCTGTGCATTCTGGTCCCTGCTGACTCAGGAGAAAGAAGATGACAGGGGGCGGTGTCTTGGGCGGGCCATTTGTGCTCCGGCTGCATGCCGAACACAGCTCCTGGGCAGCCATCATTTGTAGACTATCTTTTCATTGGAAAGTAGGCCTTCACCTTTGGCAGGTGGCTCTATTATACTAAGCAGCTCACAAATCTGGTGGAGAAGCGCCTCAAACTTTCTTTGAATGGTTGTGTTCCACATTCATAGGTGGTGTTCAGAAAACCTGCATGGGAGCAATAATTGTGTTCTCTTTAGAGGCAGTGGTGTGCCCTGAAAAGCTCACATGGAAAAGCCATGTGTGGCCCCTAAAGCCATCCGCCACAGTTGTAATGGAACACACCAGAAGTCATAATAATGAAATGCTTGGCGGATTTTTCTCTCAGCTTCCTAATGATGAAGCTTATATTTTTTACAACCATTTGAAGTTTTTTGGGTTTTTTTGTTTTTTGTTTTTTTTAAGTTTTTTCTTTCAGCATGAAAGCATGTTATGTGGGTAGTTTACATAGTCATAGGATGTCAGGGTTTAGTTTTATCTTACTTTCATGTTAGCTATCATTATGATCCAGTTTTACCAGCAGGCTTTGGTCCAAGATGTCTTGAAAGGAATGCACCAATATTTCCTACCTCAAAATGTCTCTCCTTATCAATATCTGAAATCCACAATTAGAGATTGATTTTCAGTATATGCAGATGTCTACACCCTTAAGATTTATTTATTAAAATAAAAAGGTACCAGAAATGGGTAAACAATAAAGTTGTTCCTTAGTTCAGTTCAGTAACATGTACTGAGCATCTCTTGGGTATCAGAAACTCTGCTGGGCCCCAGTAATGCAAGGAGTGGATAGAGACTCACTTCCCTTTCAAGCAGCCACCCTAAAGTTTAGGCTGGATCTTGGGACTAGGTTGCGAACAAGGTACATGTTTGGAAACAAGAGTGAAGAGAAAACAGGTTTAACTTCCCTCACAATTTTAACAAGAGATAGATTCAGTTACATTTACTTAAATTGTGCCCTTGACAGCTGCTTGTCATATGTCATTTGATTCCTAATATGCTTTATGTACATTCAGTAATAAGCTTAGGCCTAAAAAGAATAAAGGGATGAGAAAAAAAAAACACTCAGAGTTATATAGCAGTTATTTAATGTTTAGAGGGCTGGTGGAATATATAAAATACCTAATGTTGAAGGATGACCCACTATCAAGCCATATTGCCAGGTACCATAAACAGATATAAATTGTCAGAGCAGCAAAAGTACACAGCGACCCTGTGTTCAACTAAGCACAGAATTCACTCTAGTAGTTAACCTTTGACTGTAGTAGTAAATTAATGCAGATCTCCAAAAAACACTCCTAGGCAAAAATCACTCTGGAAACACTGATGCATAATAATAAAAGTCTAACAGTGACTTGACCTCCCAAAGCTTATGGCTAGGGGAGGTATCCTGTAGTGTTGAACTAGGGAGGAGCATATGTTCATTAGGAAGGTTATTGAACACTAGACATCTTCTATTTTATGGTTAAATTCTGCCACAGCCCAAGAACAGCAACTTGTGTTATAAAGACAACAATGTCAGGTGTTCCAACCTATTTTAGTAACACCCCTTTATTACTGAAAGTGCCTCCGGTAAATGCCCAAATTGCCTATTTGCACTAAATAAAATGTCACTTTGTGAATAAATTAGGCATTTTATGCTACCTTCTGTATGTCTAATGACATCCGTTGTAATATAATGTTTGCTTGTCTCTAGAGGCTGGCTCTAGAAATCAGCTTGCACCTGTGGCTTTTGGGCGATATTAAGTAGAGCTTTTTTGTACTACTTTCCCCTGGCAGAATGTCAGTGATATTCAAGGGAAGACTTGAAAAATATTACCAGAGTATTTCTTGATATACCTCTAGGGTTTAGAGTTTTGAATTTACATGGACCTTTTGACATGTCGCGGTCCCTGTCCAATGGGAGTTACTAGCAGCTTGTAGTTCATATTCTTCACCTTGATTCACCCTGTGAACAACCAGAGTCAGATTATGCTGTGTGCTTGGCATAACTGTGACTTTTTTTCAGATGGTCTGGTTTTGCATTTATCTGTTGTTGCTTCTATCCCTGAAACAACTCGGTTTCTACTTTCCTTTTCTATGTACCTTAATTTCAAACAAAAACTACAAATTTAGCATGACCACCAGAAGGGAAGGATGCATCTGTATGCAGTGTATAATGATCCAAATAAATCCTTGGAGCTGCAAAAGTTATCCAGTTCTCATGTCACTATGTCAACACCCAAAGAAATTTCTTCTGGTGGCTTTCTTGACCCTATAGATGCCAAAACACCAAAGTTGCAGGCTGATTTGGTGAAAGAAATTCCCTTAACAGAATGGTCCAGAGAGAACTTTCACACAGAAGTGTAAGGTACAAAGCATTTGTATTCAGCATTTCTTTTCTTCCTCTTTGATTTGATTTGACTAGAACTGGTAAAAGTGGAGATGCAGGTAAATGGTACCCTAAATGCCTCATCATCTAAAAGAGAGAAACTATAAAAACAGTTACAGTTGTTCCTCGGCACACTTGACTCTATAAGAATTTTGAATAATAGCAATTGATAACATAAATTGAGTATTTACCATGTGCTAGTAATTATCTAAGGCATTTTGCACGAATTATCTCTGAGTAGTTACAACTACCTACTGAGATAGGTAATATTATTGTCCTGGTTTTTCAGCAGAAGAAGAAATTGGTACTGTACCATGCTACATCAAAATTAGGACAAGTCTCCTTGTTAAGTCATACACTTTGCATTACAAATTTTCCTTTTAAGTTGGAGAGTTGCACAGTATGTTCTTTATAAGCATAAGTGGTGGAGTCAGAGAACCTTAGTTTGAATACCCTCTTTGCCACTAACTCTTTAATTGATCTTAGGTAACATTCAGAATCTTTTCCGTTGCCAGTTACAGAGTCACACAGGCTCGCACACAAAGAAATATTGGGAGAAGAAAAATTTATTCCTCATAGAACAGAAATTGCCAAAGTAATGCAGTTTTCAGGCATGATTAGCTTCAATATTTCAACAGTGTCACCAAGACCCAGTCTCTATTTATATTCCAGCTCTCTTCTCATTCTTGTTTTTTTTTTTCAAGTTTATTTTAATGTTTATTTATTTTTGAGAGAGAGAAACAGAGCATGAACAGGGGAGGGGCAGAGAGAGAGAGGGAGACACAGAATCTGAAGGAGGCTCCAGGCTCTGAGCTATCAGCATAGAGCCCAATGCAGGGCTCTACCTCAGACTGCGAGATCATGACCTGAACCAAAGTTAGATGCTTAACTGACTGAGTCACCCAAGCACCCCTCTCTTCTCCTTCTTGTTGACTTCATTATTAGGCTTCACTTGGTGACCTGATGGAGGTTAGGAATCCCAGTCCTAAATGTTCCCAGGTTCAAGCTCAGTAGGAAAAAACAAACAAACAAACACCTCAGCCCACTAGTTCAGAAAAAAAAAAAAAATCTTAAGCCTCATAGATGCATTTTTGAGCTAGTAACTGAAGCCAGGGGAATGCAATGCATTGATTTGACAGTATAAGTCTGGGTCACATGCTCTTTCCTAGAGCTCCAACTGAAATACCTATAATAAGAGAGGATGTGAATGGTCCACCAGTGGAATATCGGATTGTTCTTATTGGGAAAGAAAAGTGGGAGGGGGGTGGAGGAATTGATTCTGAGCATCAGAAACAACAAAAGTCCAATACAACTTGGGTTATCTCTTCATCTCTCTGAACATCGTTAATAACTACTTCACAGAGTTGTGAGAATCCAAATAGTATGTGAAATACAAGCTTGGTATCTAGTTTAATTGGCTTCTCCAATTCTTGCTTCTCTTCTTTCTCTCCTTTTCTCTTCCTCTTATCCCTCATTTTTATTTTTATTTCTTTTTTTCTTTACCATTACCACCATCATCACCATCATATCTGTAAATCATTTACTGCTGGATCTGGCCTATGGCAAGAACTCCTATAGAAGACCCTTCCAGAAGGAATTGAGTAGAGAAAATCTGATAGTAGCTTAACATGTAATTCCTGGAAGTCAAGCTCCTCAAAAGAGGTATCCTGGATCTCATCTAAATATCACATTTAGTATATTTAAAATTGCCTACACAATACTGTACACATTACTGCTGGCTTAGAAATCATCTAATCTTTTGTAAAATCCAGGTTCTGGTGTTAAAGGTTATTTCCTCCCATTGTCAAGTCTCCCAGTCTTGGAGCAGCAACCACAGAAAACTGTTTCACACCTTATAGGTTGTCTCCTAGAAAACAGAGTGAACCCCAACCTAGCACATACATCTCTCTTAAGTTTTCATAACACATCTGCATGAAAATTATACATTTTGTGATTTATAACAAAATTATAGAAGACAATCATGTTCCCTGTCTTTATCTCTGATTGGATACATCATATAAGCCATGCTTTATTACCAATCCCCAAATGATGTGATTGGATTATAAATGCTAAAATTCACAACTTTTTCATCATTGCAAAATAGCAACCTGATTAGTAAAAATATACTTAGTGTTTAAACCCAGTCACCACCTTTTCTGAACATTAAAGTTCGGCATACATTTCAGTTCAAATTGACAAGTGTACAGTGAGTACCTCCTTGACTTTCCTTAATTTCCAAAATAAAATCCTGGCATAGGGATTTACCTGTCCAGGATGGATCAGTTGCATATCCCAGGACACATAAATGTAGTCCCAGAAAAGGGACATTGCATCGATCTACTGTCCCCTTGGTAATCACGGGGGATTGGTTGAAAGCACACTTCCAAAAAAAGAAAGAGAAATGGTTCTGGACAGAGAACACTGTTTCATCTGTATCTACCTCCAATAAAAACTTCTCAGAAGATATGTATGTGTGTGTGTGTGTGTGTGTGTGTGTGTGTGTATAATTTCAGCTTTATTGAGGTATAACTGACAAAATTATAAGATACTTTTTAAAAATTATAAGATATTTAAAGTGTACATCCTGATGATTTGACATATGTGTACACTGTGAAAGCATTCCTTCCATCCAGTTTACATATATGAAACCATTTAAGCTCTACTTTCTTATCAAATTTGAATTATACAACACAATGTTATCAACTCTAGTTATGACCTTACAAATTAGATCCTCAGATTTTATTAATCTTATAGCCAAAAGTTTGTACCCCTTATTAACCTCTACCTATTTCTCCCACCTCCAGCCCTTGGAAGTCAGGTTCCTACTTTCTCTGTCTATTAATTTGACTCTATTTTAGATTCTATGCATAAGTAATACCAGGAAGTATTTGTCCATATCTGTCTGTCTTATGTCATTTAGCATAATACCCTCAAGGTCCATCCATGTTGTCATAAACAGCAGAATTTCCTTCCTTCTCGTGGCTGAATAATACTTTCTTGTATACACACATAGACATAGACACACATACACACATGCACACATGTCACATTTTCTTTATCCATTCATTCCTTTGACAAACACTTAGGTTGTTTCCACACCTTTAGTATTGTGAATAATGTTACAGTGAACATGGGAGTGCTGATATCTGTTTAATACCTTGATTTCACCTTTTTATACCCAGTACTGGGATTGCTAGATCATATAGTAGTTTGATTTTTAATTTTTGAAGAATCTCCACTTTGTTTTCCATAGTGGCTGCACCAATTTACATTCATACCAACAGTGTACAAGTGTTCCTTTTTCTCCAAATACTCACCAACACTTCTTTCTTTTTGATGATAGCCATCCTAACAAGTATAAAGTGATATCTCATTGTAGTTTTGATTTGCATTTCTCTCATGATTAATGATGTTGAGCAACTCTGTGTATCTTTTAACTGGGTACATTTTTCTTTTTGGATGTTTGTCTTCTCTGGAAATATATCTAATCAGTTCTTCTGCCCATTTTTAAACTGATTGCTAGTTTGTTTGTTTGTTTTTCCTATTGAATTGTGCGAGTTCTTTATGTATTTTGGATATTAACCCCGTATCAGATATATGATTTGCAAATATTTCTCCCATTCCATAGACTGCCTTTACATTTTCTTAATGACTTTCTCTGTTGTGCAGAAGTTTTTCAGTCTGTTGTAGATTTTTCTAGATTTCAAAAGTTATGGATTTCTTTGGAGGGAAACAGCCATAAACAAAACTTACCACCTTCCTTTCCATATGTCTAAAATACCATTCTTCCTTTAACAAACAGCCCAACTTTCCTTTGCTCTTGGTGTCAGATCCAAAAAACATCACTGCCAAGATCAATGTCAAAGAACCTACTCCCTATGTCTTCTTTTAGGATTTTCATCATTTCATGTCTTATATACTCTTTAGTCCATTTTAAGTAGATTTTTAGGTATGCTATAATATAGGAGTCAAGGTTAATTCTTTTGCTTTTGACTTTCTGGTTTTCCCAGTACCATTTCTTGAAGACATTGTCTCTACTGTATATTCTTGACTCCTTTTTCATGAATCAGTTGACTGCATAGACATGAGTTCATTTCTGGGCTCTCTATTTTGTTTTGTTAACCTATATGTCTCTTCATGCCAGTATCAAGTGTTTTGATTACTGTAACTTTTCAATATAGTTTGAAATTAGGAAGTATGATGCTAAAATTTATTTTTACTGTCTTGTCAAAATACCAATTACATCTTAATTTAGAGTTATTCATTCCAACATTAAATAGTCATCAAGAATTACCTCAAAAAGGATTTGTTTTTTGTCTTTGTGTGAAAGATTTAATTGTAAGATTTTATGTGTTTTAAATAGTTGTGATTTTTCTTTGGTTTGAGATAGTCTTGAAGAGAACTAACCACTTTCCTTTCTATGTGTCTAATACTACATCCTTCCCCATTTGGCTTAACTTTTCCTTTCCCAAGCATATGTAGCTAGTAATGTGGAACACAAATACTATGTTGCCTTTTTAATTATTTTTTGAATGTGTGTGTCCTACCCTCTGAATTGGATTATGAGTCAAGGGAGAACAATGAATTCCAGTCTTCTCTGTAACCTTGGTATTGAGCCCCAAATTTTTTATAAAGATTTTTCTTCAGCTGCAGCAAATGTTGGAAATAATAATAGTGACAGCATATTGACCTTCCACTATGTATTGTGAACCGAGATGAGCATTTGATAATCATTCATATATAACTCTCAAGAAACACTAGTCAGGCAATTATTATTATCTCTGTTTTAAATGCACAGAAACCGAGACTAAAATGATAAAGACAAGACACCAGTCCAAGATGGCCCATGCAACTCCATACTCTTGTTTCTTTAATATCCAAAGACTGTTACTAATTACCTATTAAATCTCAAAGCCTTTGAATATGTTTCTTCACAATGAGAAAACAGTGTGTTTGTAAACTCATCACTACTCTGAGAGGTGTAAGATTCTTAAATCTTAAATTAAGATTCTTAAATGTGTTGAGGCCCACATTGAACCCCTAACATCTAAGCCTTTTGATGAACCTCTTTAATAACCTTCACACATCAATATTATTGCACTTTGGGGTGTCTGCTAAACCATGAACAAACTATGGATAAATATTATGTTGTATTAATTTTTTTCTCAAAACTTGGTACAGTGTCTGGCGTATTATAGCAGGTATTGAATAGATAGTGCTTGCATATATAACTAAAAGCACAAATCAATAAATCCATTCAACTCTTCATAAATGCAACAATGAATAAAGAAGAGATTAGATGGTGCTACAGAGATTTGTGTACAAAATATCATCTAATCTGCCGTGGATAAATATTAGCAATAAGTGACTTTCCTAGACTCTTAACCACCTTGGGCCTTGGTAGAACACTACACCAAGCACTCTCTAGGGCTGATTGCCAACATACTGCTGCCAACACAGTGCCCAAATCCTTTGACTTGCATTTGTTAATACCTTATTATGTATTCTATATCTACAGCTTACCTTTAATTTATGTACTTGAATCCTGAGCTTTGCTATCAGCCGTGAATGTTTTCATGTGACATAAACAAATGTGAACATTTAAACAAGCAACAGATTACCCAACAGTGAAATGTACTCACCACTTCTAAAGCAGGGATCAAACCAACATCTTCTGAGCATTGAGTTAGCAGACAACTCGGCCAGAGTTGTCAGAGTTTGAGTATGTGCCCTTCTACCTAATAAGCTTATGGAGAACCTCGTATGTTGCCAACCGGCCTGGACATATAATAAAGGGAGAATCATGTGACTCAGAGGGAACACTTCTGACTGCTAGTAAACTCATCTCTTCAGTGTAGGTTGGAGAAGAGCTGTTGTGGTCTTCCTAACTCTTGAATATGGTTTCCTCCAAATATTCTTAAATTCTATTTTACTTACTCCAGCCCTAAAAATCTGTAATAAAGCTGAAAATATTATTATCTCTTCAGTGACTGTTTTAGTCTCTACTTGAACGATGATGTGTCTCTCTAAAAATATTTTAATGTAGCTGAAAAAAGTCCAGGGTAAGTCGCCTTACCTGATCTTACTAGATGGAAGATGCATTCACTTTTGTATATTTGTTTTCTTTTTGCTTAATATGGAGTTACCATATCCAAACTCAAAGCCTGAAATGTTTTAGATCGTTCAAAATAAGATTTTGAATAATTACATGAGCTAATAGATGTGGCTCAGTATTCTCATTCATAAAATGATGCTATTTTTGTTACCATTTTATATGTATATATGTATGGATAAAAACTTACATTTATTTAATAAAATAACTATTTACTGATTATGCATAATGCCAAATTTATATAATTCTATAATTCATCTCTATGTATATGACCTCCAGCTACATAAAGGAATATTATATTGAGCAACAATGCAATATGAATGAACAATATATAACACTAATGCATTACCATTATTAGATAATAAAATAATGTTTGCCATTATCACCTAGCCTAGACTGATATACAGTAATCAAAAAATAAATACAATATGGCTCTGATATTTCCTCCTCCTCTTCCTCTTCCTCCATCTCAGTCTCCATTTCTGTCTCTCTCTCTTGTGCATGCACACAGACACATGCAGAGCTTAATTTATATATGGTTGGTTGGCAGCTGGATTCAACCTAAAGCAAAGTTTGTATAAATCAGTATCTTCAGAAAATTAAAAGTGGTTGAACATACAACCACAAAAACACATGAAAAAAATATTGTGTATACTTGTATGACTTTGTTGCTATCATCCTACAATTGCAGTCAGAGCTTCATTAGGGATTTAGCTAAATGTTCATTTGGCAGTGACTTCCTATTTGAATAGTAGAGAGTAAGACTTTCAGGATGTTGTGAATTCTATGCTTTTGCTGATAGATACACCTGCTGTCCTCATAATTGGTTTATCCCAATAGATAGCCTCCTCAGAGACCATGCAGTCACGGAAAATATCACCCAATTTCCTTCCAAGAATTGTTGGAAGGTTTAATCAAGAAATGTTTGTGAGGTGCATTGGGGAGGGAAGTACTCTCCAGAGGCAGAGAGAAATGATTATTACTGGAATTAGTCTTTACAAAAATCTCTAATCATCACCCTAACAAGATGAAGAGATGATGGAAAAAATCCTATGCAAATTAGGAACCAAAATTTCCAAATACATTTTTTTCTTTAATTAGAGCACATTTTTTTTCCTTTTAATGTTAGTTGCCACTGGGGGTCTAATATTTTAGATGAGTTTTTAGAACAAAAAGAACATTAAAATTAAAGATTTGGACTTCATTCATTCTATGCTCTACAATTCGAACTTGCCTATAATTTCCTTCTTTACACATGCAATGTAGAAATGGTTGTTTTTCACAGACCCTGCTTTTCTACTAATTATTTGTCAGAATTAAGTTTGTAATTACCCAATTGAAATATTTTAAGAAAATGTGTCATGTATCAGAAAAATAATTGAAATGCATAATTTGAGAAAGAATGTGGTTCCTGTCTTGTACATTGTAATAATTTGAGTATTTATAGCAAGTGAGAGGGATCAGATTCAAACTAACTTAAGCAAAAGTGTAGATTTATTATAATGATCTTTAAGTCACTCATGAAAACCAAGAATAAGAATATGACTGGGCCTGAAGACTTATTGAAATAACAAACTCAAACACATTTAGGACTTACTTTCCATACTTTGTGTCTTCTCTGTACTCATAAGCCTTTCTTTTCTTTCACTCTGTAATAAGATTTTCTATGTTCCTTAGTCCTTGTGGAAGAAAACCCGATTGTCAAGAATTGCATCTCACATTCTAGGCTCTTCAAAAGAGACTGACACACTTTTTCCTGTTTCAGTTCCAGAATTCCTAGAGAGGGACTCCTAGTTCCAGGCCAGGTTGGGTGCCTACATTTAACTGATCAACTGTAGTTAGATGGGGTTTCCCTGGGAACTAACCTAACTGTTCTTAAAATAATCACATAGATGGAGTAAATGTTTAGGGGCTATCTCCAGTTACAAGTGCTTGGGAGACAATTCTCTAAGGACTTACTACATACATTTAAAAGATAATATTTCTAAAACATTCCACAGGTTGCTTTTCTAAATGTAGAATGGGGAAAAATCATACAATTAAATAATATTATATTTAACCGTATAAAAATAGCTTGATCTAACTTAATCCCAAAAGCGTAAGAGTGTAATTTTTCTACTTGGTAAAATATCATTATTACATAAGGGTGATAGCCTCAAAAGAGTGAAAAACTCAAAGCTATCCATGGATGATAATTTACAAATTATTATGAGAATACCGAGGAGAAACAAAGCCCTGTTAGGAGTGAGTGGCAATCATAAATGGCTTCCCAAAGGAGTCAACCTCTCAACCACATCTACAATGATAAGTAAAAGTTATTCACATAAAGAAATGGAAAACTATCATGGCAGATAAGCAGGAGCAGATGATGTAGGAGCTTGAAAACCTAGCTAAAGAGCTCAGGTTTTTCTAAAAATTCCTAAGAAGAGACCACAGGAGTGGCATGATCCATTTTGCTCAGAACTAGGTCTGAGTTACATTTCCTACAAGCACAGTCATAGAGAGTTGGTTTCTAAGTAACTTTTCAAGTAATTAAGTAAGCGAGGATAGTTTTGCAGGGTGGTGGGGGGGGGGGTGGAGAAAAGGTAGTCCAGCACATTCTGTCAGGTCCTAATTATACAATACCCCTGTACCACGCCCACACACTTCTGCAGGTGGAAAAAATCTGCTAGTTTCAAGAAACAATTGTGTTCAATCAAAAAAAATAAAAAATAAACAGAATTAACTATTTGGACATCTTCCTTGTTCCAAGACTGCAGAACACTTTACCATATCCCCCTTCCTTTTTATCGCTCACCCCACCAGACCTCGGCTTTCAATTATAGTCAGGCTAAATTGCCTGCCTTCCCTGCCTTTACTCATCATAAAGTCATTTGAATTTGCTCTTGGAAATTTTCATGCCCAGGACTGACTCTTTCTCCCTATCTGCCAGAATCTATGGTTCTCATTATTAAAAACTCAGTTTGAGGCCATTCCTCCTGGGGCTGCTCATTACATTAGATAGGGGATGTGTGGGACTCTCCTTCTGTCAGTCCCAACCATCTCCTCTAAAGCATTCATGATCTGTGAGTGCATTTTTGTTCCTAATATTTTTGTGTGTGCATTCTTCTTAAAATACCCAGAGCTAAAACCTCAAAGCATTGTGATATGCCCTCTCAAAAATGTTTATTAAGTTGAATGATACTACCTTTAATCACAGAAACAGCGAACAGACATGGTCTGCTTTCCTATGTGCACGTTTTGTGCGAGTTTCAGAAATATTTCACACAACAAAAATATTATTTCTATTGCCACCTTGTAAAATGAGATGTGATGTTGTCATTTTCCAGTAGTAAAATGTATTGGCTTTAAACTCCAGCAGGTCCTGAGAAATTGGTCCATGAAATCAATGCATAATAATTTAATGAAAATCTATCTAAAAAGAAAAAAATAAAATCTAGGAGTTTTAAAATATATACAAAAACTAATTATCCATTACTTGTCCTCAGTGGTTGATTTGTTATAGCTAGCACCGGGGCCTCTTATTTGGCAAATAAAGAAAATCCCAAATTTAAAAACAAAAACAAAAAAAAGGTTTTTATCATTCTGCTTTTTCATATACAATCCGTTCATACTCTAGAAAGGGTTCCTGTTCATATGTGCTATATTTGTGTAAGGCCTTTCTCAATATAATGAAAGGTATCTACTAAAAAATGCAACTATGATTTAACAGAAAATACTTGTAAAATTAAAAGTCTACAACCATATTTTTTTTAATCCTCTAATAGCAAGATTGGTCCCAAGCAATTACTATTTATTTATTTGTTGGCATTAAGAATGTCGTCAGGACTCCTGCCCTGAAGTATGTGTGCACACGTGCACCCTCCATTTCTGTAGGATCTTTCAGTGCTCCCCAACCTCTGAACTCTTTCTTGAACCTATTTACACTCTCTAGGCTTAGCTGTTCCTACCGCTATTCTCCCAACCCTTGCTTACACTTTGTTCTCTTCTCCCCTTCCCAGCCCTACCAGTGCTTATGTCACCACACGATTGATGTTTTGTTCCAATCATGCAACATACTTGCAATTTAATAGGAATCTCCTGAAACTTCATTTTCAAACTTAAGGCATGGCTGTTCAAGTAACAATGAGGTGCAATGGAAAAAGTACTAGAGGAGGAGACTCATTTCCTGTGTGCATTTTTTTAAAAGTTTATCTATTTATTTTGAGAGAGAGAGAGAGAGAGAGAGGGAGAGAGAGGGAGAGAGAGAGGGAGAATGTGCAGGTGGGGGAGGGGCAGAGAGAGAGGGAGAAAGAGAATCCCAACCAGTCTCTACGCTGTCAGTGCAGAGCCCGACGCAGGGTTTGAACTCATGAACTGTGAGATCATGGCCTGAGCCCAAATCAACTGTCAGATGCTCAAATGACTAAGTCACCCAGGTGCTGCTCCTATATGCATGTTTTATGTGAGGTTTAGAAACATTTCACAAAACAAGAAGATTTCTGCTTTTGCCATCTTGGAAAATGGGATTGTGTTTTGAAAAAATATTATAATCACAATCTCAAGAATCTCATCATTTATGACCTAAGGTAAGGAATTAATACTCTCCAGGATTGTCTCTTTCTTTACATCAAACCAATGGTTTTACTAATGTATTTCTTTCTTTCTTTTTTTTTTTTTTTTTAAGTAGACTTTATGTTGTAGAGCAGTTTTAGGTTCACAGCGAAATTACAGGGAAGATACAGAGATTTTCCCTATATCCCCTGCTCCTACACATGCATAGCCTTCCCCATTATCAACATCCCCCACTAGAGTGGTGCATTTGTTACAAGCGATAAACCTACATATTATTATCAACCAAAGTTCTTAATTTATATTAGGGTTCACTCTTGGTTTTTTACATCGTATGGACTTGGACAAGCATATAATATTTATCCACCATTATAAAATCCTACAGAGTAGTTTCACTGCCCTGAAAATCCTCCCTTACAAATGTGTTTCTTGTCTTTCTTTTTACTTTGTTGTTTTTCTTTTTTGTTTTTGTGAAAGGGTGACACTCTCCCATCATTTTAGTTTTAACCAAATCTTCTATTGACTCTGAATGTTTAAAGCAAAAAGGAGAATTACTCTATTTAATGAAGATGCGGAATATCTGAAAGCCTGTCTCCTGGTGTCCATCTTGCCTCCTCACCCCAGACTCCTTCTTTATGCTGGTCAAAGAGACTTCTGTGGACTCAGGAACGTAGTCTGAAAACTACCGCTAACCTACTCTCTACATGTCTTTAATTCGTGAAACATACCTGGATGGAGCTGGGAAAGCAAACACTTGTTCAGAATGGTGCCTTTTAACACATTCTCATGGTAGTCGTTGAGATGATATTAGAAAGCCTTTGGTGTTAACAATATAAAAGCCGAATGCCAGCCTGCTCAACAGACCATTAGATCCATACAGAAGATACCCAGATGTTGATGCTACTTTGTGTTCTGGCGAATTCTCCCAACTGTCAACTAATGAATATACAGCTGTATCAACCTGGTGGGCCTTAGCTGTCCCCTCCTCCCACACCGCAGAACTGGAGCCTATTTGCTGTCCTCTGTCCTATGTCAGCCCTTCCTAATTTCCAAAGTGGGGATTTCAAGTGAGTTGTATATGCTACTTGAAGACTTGGCTCTACCCCATGTTCTGGACTTGCAAGTAACAGAAAAAATGGTCTTTCTCATTATAAAAAAAGAAAGCACCCAGACAACAATGCCGAAAGAAAGTTATTTAATAGAGTTATGAAGAGACATTCAACATCTAGAAGTCTACATAGATTTTACTTTTCTTGTTTGGTAAATATAACCTGTGATTCATTCTTAAAAACATTTGCTTAGACCCCATAGCTTTTGGAAAGTCAAACTTGACAGATGCTGCATACTTATGTATTCCATTCACAGATTTGCTAAGAAACTTGTCCTTATCATATCATGCATTTTGATATAGTAATTAACCACACAAAACAACACAGAGAATTTATGAACAGTTAATATAGACATGTGGGATGGACAATGACAACTGTTTCATTATGACATGTGCAGTAATTCTCATTTCAAGTAAACTGTCATTTTATATAGCATTTGAGGTTGGGATGATTGTGGCAGATATACATAATTTTATTTGATGTATAGCCACAGACAAGTGTCAAAATTAGGAGATCTTGAGAGAAAAGCTTTACTTTCAAGCCTCAGGGCACATTTTAACACTACTTCAATCTTCAGTGCCATACATCTTCAGTGTCCTCTAATCCTTACTCTTCAACCTAGGCTTAGTCTGACTTTCAGGTCATCAGTAGCTGGGCCACAAACACCCCCATATTTCCTTTACTTTGGTTATCTCATGACACTTCTTCTCCTCCAAAATCCTATAATAGCAGTGACTGATATTATATAATTCAGCAATCAATATCAGAGTATCTTTTGAAACTTGCTAATTATTTAACATCTTATTCTCCTCCTCATATATATATATATATATATATATATATATTTTTTTTTTTTTTTTTCTTGCCCCACTCTTAGAAGGATTCTGTAAGGGGTCATTGGAAATAGTCATTCAGGGAGCCCTTCACAATTTTGCAGGGGATATTTATTGGAAAGAAGTGGAAACAGAAATGAAGATAAAGTCCAAGAAGATAAAATAGGGAACATAGATATAATCTGTGGGACCCATACTGAGAAAAGTATCTCATTTTAGAGCATGTGCTTCCATTCTGGTCCCGGGATCTCATAGAGTTAACTGTTTAACTTGAACATCATGTGTTAGCATCTCATAAAATTATGTTTAATGAAAGTCACTATCATTGCTGTTGCTCTTATCAGTGTCATTATATTTGTTATGGAATTGGCAGCCTTATTATTATTTTTTAATTATTGACTACAGGATACAGATCCAAAGTGATTTAAGTCCTTACCTTCCATCCAGTGTTTTGTTTTGTTTTGTTTTGTTTTGTTTTCTTTTGTTTCCCTAGAGGGTAGAATTAAAGTGACAATATTGATCAATGCTGTGTCTAAACAGTGAACTCTCCCCACTCTCCTCATCCCTGAGTAATGCATTTGTGTAATTTGACTCAATGAAATAGTCTTTTAAATTATATATATATATATGCATATATATATATATATATATATATATGCATATATATATATATATACACACATACATACATATATATGGTATCTCTTCCTGAGATAAACTATTTTAAGGTATCTCTACTTATAGGTCTTTGCATACATGTGTGTGTTTTAATATATTTTTTGTTTAAAGAAATAGAAGTGACTGCGAATTTATGTGGAAAGCTTGGATTGTGATCCAAAAAGCATACTTTCTGTCTTATAAGTGAGATGATCGGTCTTGCATTTGTGCTGTCTCCCCCCAGTGAAATGAACAGCAACTGTGATAATTACTGAAAATCTATGTTTATATAAAACATACCAAATATAGACATTTGCTACTATCAACATATATGCTGGCTTTTATAAATGCACTTGGCATGTTTAGCAATTATCACTGAAAGTATTTCCATGAACTTGAATGTAGATGTTGAAAATCCTAACTAACAAAATAAGAAAATACCATGTCGTCATTATTAATGTCTCAGAAATGTGTTTGTAATTCAATGAATTTAATTTTTTTTTTTTTTTTTTTTTCAACATTTATTTATTTTTTTTTGGGACAGAGAGAGACAGAGCATGAATGGGGGAGGAGCAGAGAGAGAGGGAGACACAGAATCGGAAACAGGCTCCAGGCTCTGAGCCATCAGCCCAGAGCCTGACGTGGGGCTCGAACTCACGGACCGCGGGGATCGTGACCCGGCTGAAGTCGGACGCTTAACCGACTGCGCCACCCAGGCGCCCCTGTAATTCAATGAATTTAAAGTAAAGGTAGTTTTTGCCTTGAATACTTTATTCATTTTATCTTTAATTTTTATCTTATTAAAATTCTGCCTGAGCCTATTTTGATCACAAAATATACTGTTTTATTTCATTTTGTCAACTTCTCAACTATTAAGCTCAAAATACCACTGTGTCTGTCACATGATCAGCAAATGCTTACTTTCTAGGATGTATAAGATGCTTTTTTTTTTTACACTCACTGACAAGCAAAAAAGGGCAGGCCTCAGAAGAGTTACTTGCCACTTCTTTTCACTTTCTCCACTTCTTCTCTCCCCTTCTTTCCTCAGTGAAAGTAGACCTGATACTTATGATCTCTTTTTAATGAGCTGGAGGAGTTGATTATTGCCGTTTGAGTGTCTGTCTTGTCACATATGGGTTCGTTTACGGCAGACAACACGTACATCTTCTTTACTATGGGCTCCTGGTATTTGTCACAAAGCCAAGTCTTAACAAATATGTTAGTTGAAAGAGCCAGTATTTTATTTTATTCACTTGTGTTGGGCCAAAACGGATTTCCTAATGGAGCAAAATCATACTACACTTCACATAATGACTCTCTTTTTTTTAAATTGTGCCACATGTTTATTTTATGCTCATTGGTATCTGATTTTCCAATACAGTGGCCAAGTTTCATTTTTCCACTTACCGGAGCTGCCCTCTGAGTCCCTCATCATTAATTGATATTTATTGAGCATTTGCTAGCGTGTGGCTTTGCACCGGTCCCTCTGTTTAAAATATTCCTCCCGAAATGTAAGAGTTTATCGTTCACATTAGACACAATCCTCCATCAGAAATGCATGGAAATTTCAAAACCAGCATTGGCTGGCCCCTAATTAATCAATACCGAACGCTGCTACTCGTCAATTTGGGCTGGTTGCCTTCTCAGCCCTGACGGGAAGGCCCGGAGGAGTGTTGATTCGAAGATGTTCTGACTACAACTTATGCCGCTTAATAGCCATCATGCGGGAAATTTACGATCCTATATCACACTTTAGGGAAGCTTCTGCAACTTGCCAGCTCACTTTGTTTGCAGTAGTCAAAGCCCTGGAGGCATCAGCATTTAACTGTGATTTGAAATTGCTGAAGTGGGCCGTTCCACCAGGCTGGGGGCCTACACAGCAACTCTAATAACAGAAGGCATCTATTTGGGAGGAAATAGCCAGACGTGCTCTATCCAGATTATCCCCAGTGAGAAGGCCTTATATGCCCAAAGAAACTGCTTTTCTCCCTTACCCCCCACTCCACCCCTTTTTCTTTTTGAGGATGGGGCACAAATGTAACCAGTGCTGACCTTGGGTTCAATGTATTTATTCATGGTTTGTTGAACCCTTGGTCAAGTTTCTGTGACTGTTATTAATCATTCAGATTCCAATTGTCAAACAGACAATTGGAACCCTTCTGCACAAAAGCTGAGTAAACAGGGCGCAGTTGGGGGGAAAGAGAAAGAGAATGAAAATGGAGGATTAAGGCAAATAAAATGGATTAATCCTTGACATGATCATTTATACCAGGACTAGGAGTCCAACAGAAGAGCTGTTGTAGATTATGTGTGTGATTAATCGCTAGCATAGTTTCATCAGTGACAAAATGATTAATAAAGTTTAGGACAAAAGCAAATTCTTTTGGATTTGCACCTAAGTGTGTGAAATCTAGCAAGGGCTTCTCATTCAGACCTTGGTTTCCTTGTAAGACAGGCAGACTTCTAATTCATATTTCTGATGCCCTAATTAGAAGAGAGCTTTATCTTTACAATAGATCCACTCTCCATTCACTTGCAAAATGGTAGGGGGTTAGGAACAAGAACCCGTTTCTGAAAAGACTTCCCAGCGAGAGGTTTATTTGTGTTTAACTACCAAGAAGGATAAATACTGCTAGCCAGCATATTAAGCAATATTCCCTCTAGCCCTTCTTCGCCCAAGTAAGAGATTGTGCATTTCAATACAAAATAAAATATCAACATCAGAGAAGGTATGGGAAAATGGATGGAGGCAAGAAAAGATATAAGCAATATAGCATTTTATTTCAGACTTTTTAATCACACTCCATTTCAATGGGGTATATGTCAGCTTGTGATATTCTTTCACATACTTCATATACTTCAACTCCTTAAGACTCACAATAACAAAATTTACTGTGGATAAACATCACGTGGGGCATGTGTATGTATTTATATGCAGATCCCTCACCCCCTCCCCCAGAGATTAGTGTCAGTAGATGAAGAGGGGAAAGAGGGACAATGTGTACTCTGTATCTTAGTAAACGTCTTCAGGTCAATCTGATGTATGTAGAGCTCAAAGAAGTTTCAAGAAATGCTACTTGAAGGCAAAGCATGTTATTATGATTTTTTTTTTTTTTTTGTATGTGTGAAGAAACTAAGGATCAGAGAAACTAACTTAAGGTCAGAAAGCCAGACATCTTGAATGCTTTCACCGCTGTCCTTTTTTTCTTCTGCACTGAACACTTTGTATGAGAAGATTCCCAACACAGTCACAATAGACATCCACAGAGGAATATGGTTTAAACAGTATAAAATAGTGCTTTCCAACATTGGCTACACATTGAAATCAACTTGGGAGTTTCAAAAATATGGATGCCTGTGTCCTACTCTCATATACTTGATTTTATTGGCCTTGTGAGTAGTTTGGAGGATGGGGATTTTTAAAGATTGCCAAGTAATTAAAAGTGCAGATAAGTTTTGGGATCGCTGGTATGAATCTATGAATTAAGACAATATTCCTACATTGACCCATGCTTGTCATATGAAATAAGAGATGGCTTTCTATATTAGAAGGACACTTTTAGTTTCAACAGTTAGGTATTTGTTTTAATGTATATTTTTTAAAATGTATTAATAAACCAAACCCTTTTTATAATGCATATTCCTTAGGACAAAGCCAAATTAGGCATTTACATTTTTTTAAAGTGAGTTAATTAAAAATATATTAAGCAATTAATAGAAGTGGCAAAAAATATGGAAGCAGTATATAAATAACTGAAATTTAAAGCAAACTGGGTTAAATTATTATGCCTCTAAAAGGAGCCCATTTCATAAATGCAAGTAAGTTATTGAGATGATATCTAATCCCTTAATTATCTGATTAGTATATTAACATACTAAGAAGTCAACATGTTGTTAGGTATGACTTCTGAGAGGTCATATCTCAGGTAGGCAAAACCATGAAGCATCTGGGATGACAGAGAGGGACAGAAGCATGAATAGCAGGGAATGACTAGAAATAGTTTTACCTTCTTCACAAAAATGGGCCACCTGAACTTGAATATATCATATAGAGACGAGGTAGAGAGACGAAGGAGACAAGATATTCCTCCAAGTAATGCAAAACTTTAAGAAAAGAACTGAGATGATATTATTGAAAATAATACTAAAAGTCGGGGCGCCTGGGTGTCTTAGTTGGTTGGGCAGCCAACTTCGGCTTAGGTCATGATCTTGCGGTCCGTGAGTTCAAGCCCTGCGCCTGCCTCTGTTTCTGTGTTTCCCTCTCTCTTTGCCCCTCCCCCATTCACTTTCTGTCTCTCTCTGTCTTTCAAAAATGACTAAATGTTAAAAACATTTTTTAAAATAAAAAAAAATTAAAAAAAAGAAAATAACACTAAAAGTTATCTGAACTCTAAATACAAGAAGATAGCACAAGAAAATCTTAAAAGGCCTAATGGATGAGAAAATGCCTAGCCAGATATTATAACATAAAATCACAATCATCACCACAATGATAATAACAGTGATAATAATATGACATAGTACTGGCAAAAGAACATCTGAGAAAGATCAGTGATACAAACACAATATCTAACAGTCTGTCCCAACATATTAATATTTAATATGTGGTAAGGATAAATAATGAATGCCTTGGCAAATGGCATTGGGACAATTAGCAAATAATAACATTATATCTCTAATTTGTCACACAAAAATAATTTCCAAGTGAAATAGAGATATACATATAAAAGAAAAAAGGTAAGAATATTTGAGAAAAAGTAGTAAAATATAAATACATATAATATATTTGAATGGAGAAAATTCGCTTTCATGAAATCAGACAGAAACCATAAAGGAACATTTTAATACATATAACCATATAATAATTCAGTTATCAGAGGACAAAATTAGTGACAAATCAAAAATGGATAAAAATATTTGCAATTTATATTATAAAATGTTAATATATTTGGCATATAAATAAGTCATAAATCAGTAAGCAAAGGACAAATATGTCAGTAAAGAAATGGTCAATAGATACTGATATGGAATTCTCAAAGAAAAAATATATTTATTAAACATAAAAAATGCAAGTAATGAAACGTAAATTAAGGTAATGATGAAATGCATTTTTCTCAGCTTGGCAAAAATATTAAATTATAAATAGGTCATAGATAGTCAAAATAATTTTGGAGGACTATTGGCAATAAAGGGCAAAAGCACAATTTTATAAGACCTTTGATCTAACAGTTCTACTTTTAAGAACTGATCAGAGGAAGAAACAAATATCGACAGGAACAAAAATTTAATTCTAATATTGTTTATTTTCACATTAACTGGAGGATACATATCTAAGATCAGGGAGCCAGCATGGTCAAATTCTGGTGAGACTCGCTTCCTCCTGGCTTGCATATGGCTGCCTTCTCGCTGAGTCCTCATGCTGAGGAGAGACAGGCTCCAGTGTGTCTTCCTCTTGTTATCAGGGCATTAATTCTGAGGGCTCTAACCTCATGACATCATGTAACCTCCTAATACCTTCACCCTGGGGGGTTAGGACTTCAGATATATAAATTGGAGGAGGGAGATATATTCAGTCCATAGTAATGTCGTAAAAATATATAAATATGGGGAACTCCTTGAACCAAGAATGGCAAAACATTTATATTGCTGAACTTGGGTCTGGGTTACAGTCGGGCTCATAATATTACTTCCTCTCCTTTTTTGTATGTTTAAATTTTTTCATACATAAGTTCATTTTTAAATGTCTATGGTAGGGTAATATGTAATGACATGGGAAAGATTTTTAATATATTTAAAGAAACAAGCTAAAGAAACTTATATTGATCAAATCAGAAATTTTGGAGTGAAAAATGGCCAATCTTTGTGGCCTGTATCGGGGAAAAAGACACCTCATATGATAAAAATATCATAGCAGCAGTATTAGGGTTACAAATATTTTTTTTTAATAATCTATCTTCAAAAAACACGTTACATTTTTAATTTTTTTTAATGTATTTTTAAATTTATTTTCGAGAGCAAGAGAGACAGAGCATGAGCAGGGAAGGGGCAGAGAGTGGGAGACACAGAATCCGAATACACCCCAATACATGTTACATTTTTTAAATCTTTTTTTAAATCTTTATTTATTTTTGAGAGACAGAGAGAGACAGAGCAGAGCAGAGAGAGGGAGACACAGAATCCGAAGCAGGCTCCAGGCTCTGAGCTGTCAGCACAGAGCCCAACATGGGGCTGGAACTCATGAAACGTGAGATCATGACCTGAGCAGAAGTTGGCTGCTTAACTGACTGAGCCACCCAGGAGCCCCTGTGTTACATTTTTAATAAAAAAAGTTATAGAAACAATGCTTGGTATCAATTTTTCACCTTGACATTTAAAGATACCAATTTTAAGTGGCCATTTTTTTGACATTTATTAAGCACCTAATATTGTCAGGCATTGTGCTTGGAACTGTAGATAAAAAGATAAATATAACATAGCCTCTTGTCCTCATCATATTCACAGGGAAATTAGGTATACAAATTAAATAATTATGTCATTATAAATGCTATCATAGGAGGGTATGTAGACAGTCATGAGAACTCACAGAGAAAAGGGACATAATTTTAATTTTACTTTAGATTTCCTAAAAAGCAAACAAGAAAAACTTAAAAACTGCTATAAGTAAACTACAAGATTTCTTGTCACGAAGAGGTTTGAGTTTTAAGTAGACCTTTCTGAGGCCATTCCTTGTGAACTGACACTTTGCCCAGAGCCATTCTACCTCTGGGCAAATCCATTTCTTCAGCTGTAGTTCTTGATTCCTAGACAGGTTCCATCAAGGCTGGAGAATAACCAGTGATCTTGGGCAAGTGGAGATACTTCCAAGTGTGTGGGAATTAGTATGGGCCTTGATTAAGCCCTGATATTGCTAGAATATCTATCGTGATCCTACATTCCTTATAGTTATTATTAGAAAGAAATGAAATGAGTCCAGTTTCAATATACCTTATCTATATGCAGAATACTCATCAAGGCTGAGTTGCACTATCTATTACAGTACTACTAGGCCAAGGACACGTGAAATTTGACTAAGTGCAAATTGCAGTATGTTTTAACTATAAAATACACTCTAAATTTTGAAAATGTATGTATAGGGAATACACACACACACACACACACACACACACACACACACCACTAAATAATTTTTATATTCCTTACGTGTTGAAATGATAATATTTTTGAATTTGGCTAATTAAAATATATGATTAAAATTAATTCCATTTGGGAGCACTTTGGCTCAGTTGGTTAAGCATCCGACTTCAGCTCTGGTCATGATCTCTCAGTCCGTGAGTTCAAGCCCCGCGTCGGGCTCTGTGCTGACATCTCAGAGCCTGGAGACTGCTTCAGATACTGTGTCTCCCTGTCTGTCTGACCCTCTACCACTCACTCTCTCTCTCTCTGTCTCTCAAAAATAAATAAATGTTAAAACAAAATCCATCTTTTTTTTAACTTTTTAACTGGGAATTACTAGGAAATTTTAAATTACACTGTGTGGTTTACATTTGTGGCTTCCAATTATAGTTCTATTGCCCTCAGGCAGTAGATTAAAAGCTTCAAGTAGATAAGCACCAAGATACCTCAGGTGCTGCCATTTTATAAGTATTTTATTACATTTTAACAATTCTGTCTGGTGAGGATGGCATTTTACAAGTGAGAAAACCAGAATACATGGCCCATCAGCTCACTTCCCGAGTTTACTGAAAAGCATTAGATAACTTATTTTATTTGTTTTGTTTGTTCAGTCAAGTACTTGTTTTAGTACTTAAATACCACGTGGAAATGGGAACTATGCACCATCCAGTCACTTGGCATGTTACTTTCTGTTCATATCTTCCATGTGATAAGGAACATGCATGTAAACGAGGAAATTCATCAGTTCAAATACTCAACCTCTCTCCAAATCTCTCTCTTACAACACATAAATGTATGTATCTTTCTTACACACACACAGACACACACACAAACACACACACACACACACACACACCACTTTGAAAGAATTCTCTGTCATTTAAAATAGTCATTTAAAAATACAGAGTATGAAAAAAAATTTTAAAAAAAGGGGGTGCGCCTGGGTGGCTCAGTCGGTTGTGCATTCAACTTCAGCTCAGGTCATGATCTCGTGGTTTGTGAGTTCAGGCCCCGCGTCTGGCTCTGTGCTGATAGCTGGGAGCCTGGAGCCTGCTTCAGATTCTGTGTCTCCCTCTCTCTCTGCCCCTCCCCTGCTTGTGCTCTGTCTCTCTCTGTTGCTCAAAAATGAATACATGTAAAAAAAAATTTTTTTTAATAAAAATACAGAGTATGAATTTTATAGCTGATGGGAAATTTGAAGTCTTCTAGTCCAAAAGCTGCTTCCCCTCTGCCCAACCACCCCACTACCTTCCCCCAGCCATGGAGTCCTTTCTTCAAACTAGCTTTCAGAGAGAGTGCCAGCACCAGATGCAGATAAAACTCTGAAGTGCTGGTGGATGCAAGGAAAGAGATACCCTGAAATCTTACTCCCTCTACTCCCTTCTTCAACTTCTAAGGCAACTCTGGATTTGCAGTTTAGAAAGGAAAGTGAGTCCCAGAGAGGTCCTTTTCAGGAACAGTACTTGCTTTTAAAGCACTGAAGGTGATACTTTCTGTATCACCAGGTGCATTTTCAGAACAAATCCAAAACTTGATTTAGAATAGCAAGGATACACCTTCATTCCGAGAAAAGAATCAAGATTGTAAAGCTCTTTCTTGGTCATGTGGCTTAGGAGACAGGGAAGATAAAATGCATTAAGAGAGAAATCAACCAAAACTAGTCAAATTAACAGTACTTTATCCACTTACTTCAAAAGTTCACAGTAATACTGTCTTGGTTTCCAGAATTAACTTTTATATTTTCAGGAAAGGCCAAATGCTTTTTTGTTTCAAATTTGAGACACATTTTTCTTTTGCACTTAAGTGGACACTGAGCCTCTTTTTTTCTCCTTGTCTTTACTACGATTCTTGAGAAAAACACACCATGGCCAGCCTGCTTTCACTTCATCCTCCAACTCTTCAGGTTTAGGATGGTCACATCTGGTAACCACAGATGGCTATCACTGAAGGCAGAGAGAAAGTGGAGAGACCTCCTTAGGTTTTTAGCTACTCCCTGTGTTTGTTGTTTTAGCCCTAAGAATTTTTTGCTTACAAATAAAGCTCGGCGCCTAACCTTTTCAGAGAACTGACTCTCCATTCCCCAGAAATCAATGATCAGGAGAACGTCTGGATTTGGTTCTGAATGAATACATGTCACTCTGCCCTGAAGAAAACCCAATGTTTACATTTTTATCTGTTGATATTTTAATTAACAATATAAGTGCAATGTTTGCCCTGTGAGTTCAATGGGAAAAACTCTGCAAATAAACAGCAGTTCCCTCTTGGACAATCACTCTGTAAATTAGCTTACTTTGTCAATAAAGTGCATGCCTATCAGGCTCTTCAAAGCAGCAGGGGTAAGGATGTTCATTTACTTAAGCAGTAGGTTCTACCATTAGCGTTTGTGATTGGTGTTAATTAGAACTGTGTGTGCCTGTCTCGCTGCCACAGAGCCCACATTTTCAGAATCCTCGTAACAATCAAGCTATTAATAAATTAAGTACCCATATTTGTTTGTGTTCTTTTTTAATCTAATTGAAGCTCTCTGAGCAATACCATCTTGATAAGCATTTGAGGACTGGTTTCTCAGTAATGTAATGGCTTGAATCCTGCTTCACTTCTGTTTCTTAAAAGAGCTAATGGAGATATTTAATATTTTCATTGCACTTTTTTACAAGGGGTACAATTGGGAATCCTATGTGTTTTGGCTATTTGAGGCAAAAGCATATTTATTTTTAACCTTTTTTTTGCATTAAATGGACTTTGGTAAAGTAAATGTTTTATTTTCTCAAAACCAAACATTGAAGGCACGTAAATTAGCATTATGGACATCCAAAAGAATCTAGAGGGTGTTATGAGGTATTCAAGTGGATGTTAATGTTTTATTAATAAAGTTAAGTAGTTAGAGCCATTAGGAAGGTAACTGAGCTGATGTAGGTAGAGACATAGGTAGGGAGCTCTGCCATCCAGTGGGGAAGAGAGTATTTCTCTTGGACCTGAAAAAGCCAGAGTAGCTAGATTATTTTTGGCTATCTCACTTCACCTTGGGAGATATCACCTAAATGTTTCTCAGTTATCTTGAAACTGGACATCAAGTGAGCCAGTACAACTCAAAGCCAATTGTGATAGCACTAGCATTTACAATGAGGAAAAGAAAAAAAAAATGGTTTCCATATTACTCTGTTGGAATTTTTTTTAATCAGCAAGCACATGTTTCGCTAGAAAAGTTCAGCAACATCAGAGTCCAACTTTGTGCTTTGTATTAGCATCTTAAAGAAAATTTTAAAGCTGATGCTCCTTGAAAAGTTCCTATGGATCAAGTAGGAAAATCACATTTGTTGTTTTGCAGTGGTTTGTTTTCGGCTTAAATATCACCAATCACCCAGTGAACTATTTATTTCTTAATTTCCTGTCTTAATGCTGGTGATTTGGTTATTGGATAGCTAAAGATCAGTTGTGACCATACTTGTGAGTTCTTACATCTTTATGGGGATATTTTTTAATGATTTGCAAAGCCAAAATAAATCTTACAGAAACACTTAGAAAAATTATACTTTAGAATCCAGTTTTCTCAAAAATATTTATGACATTTGGCTTTAAAGAATGGGATTCATTTATTAATAAATTTTAGCCCCATTGGCTCCTGATATTTATGTGCTCTTGAATTCATGTCCTCTGTTGATAGCATCCCCATAGTCCTGTGGTAACCATGCAGCATGCTACAAAGGATTATTATAGTTGGTAGAAGAATAATCACAAGTTGAGGACACTTGTGGTAATATGAAAGGGGAATTAGAAATGTCAAACAGGCATGGACAGCATGTTTGTTTCTAAACTATGTACTCTGAGACAAAGGGAGAAGAATTGTTCTACATGTTAACAGACACATTTGTGTATTCCTCATATGTGGCAATTGTATATTTATGGTTTATTTTTTCATTTTATATATATATATATGTGTATATATATATATATATATATATATACACATATATATATAAAATTATTTTGAAGTCTGTGCTGGTAGATATTTGGGAAAAAAAAAAACAGGATGTTGTCCATCCCACATTACATTTTCCTTCTTTTCTAGGTTTTAAAGAGTATCTTATTGCAAGGGAGACATTTCTCATAGAGACACAACATAAACTCTAGAGTAGCCAAAATATTCAGTAAATTACATTTCTAATGAAAGCATTTTGCATTGTGAGGAGACAACCAGATTATTTTTCCTATTGCTAGATTCTTAGAGTTTGCAAGCTATATCTGTTTCTTCTTTAAAAAAAAAAAAAAAAAGTTGAAGGGAGTGTTTTAAAAGAAAACCAGCCAGTTATTTTCAAACAAATGATTTCCTTTTCTTAAAAAGGCCAATTCTTTTTAAAACATTAAGTAATTTCATGGGTGGTATACTTCTGATAACAATAAAAGATAGATGTTAGATGTATATATATAGATGTATGTGTATATATGTATATATCTGTATCTGTCTTAAAGATTTCATGAAAAGAGAGATAGAGAAAAAAAAAAGAGAGAGAGAAAAAGAAAGAGAGAAGCTGTTTAGGTCCACTGAGAATAGGTGTACTTCTGTATAATATCAGAGATTTGCAGGTTTTTCCTGGCCTGAGGCATGGGAAAGATAAAGCATTGATTTGGTTTTAAAGGATTTTGTAAGCAAATGTATACAAAGTGTTTATAAAGACCCTTGGAGTATGTTGGGAAAACATACTGAAAAGATACTGCTGAATTTATAAAAATAGCCACTAATAGTACCCAAGATCACAAGTGTTCCTATTTATTGTACAATGATAAGTTCTGTTTTTATTTTGTAAAAAATATATATGTTTAGCCCCAGTGACATTGCATGGATCTAAGAGCTGTTAATATATGCAAGTATTAATGCATGTTACTTCACCACAAAAAAGCTGTATCTGACTCATGTGACCTTTGGAATAAGAGAAACTCTGACTTCATTTTTAATTTGGCTTTCACTAAGTATGCAAGTGTTTCTTTTCTTAATCTTTAAGGAATATGAGTTTTCTAAATTGAAGCACACTCTCTCAGTGCCTTGCTTACCTCCTCCCACCCCTCAGGACATTTGGAGCATGTGAACTGGAGTTACACCTATCAGTACCAAAGACTCTTGGCCTGAAAGATCTCTGTACTCTGAAGTCCAGCTCTGCCTGCATGTAAGGCAGGCTGCAAGTGCCAGGGCACTAATGCTTTAGGGAAGCAGTGCTCCATGAATGAGTGAATGGAGCTGATTGACAGATAGCTCTCCTCAGTTGTCTCTCTGAGAAAGGACTCTGAGGCATGTGTTCTGCACTGTTTTCTATAGTGTCCCATGGGATTGCGCTCCATTTGCTCACAGTGGCCATCTGTCTAGTAGACTCATTGGCTTCCTGCCCTTTCCTGTCTTACTTTCCTACTTCTCTGCCAATGATTCCTGCAATCCTGTCTCAATAGCCTGTATAAAAAAATAATTCTTGTTTTAGGATCTGCTTCTAGGAAAGCCCAACATGAGTCCTGCTTTTTTTTTTTTTTTATTTGCATACATAGCCATGCAGTTCAGAGATTCATAGGATAGAACACATAACATAAAGTAATTCTCCATAATACCCTCCCTGGTCCCCCAACAATAAAACACTTGTAGGTATGGGCAAGAGGAATCTTCATCATGTTCCGCATGTTTTCACGAGAGTTGTGTTTCTTAAACACACACACAAAATAAGTTTATTAAAATGATGAGATGTTTTTACTCTCAGGTTCTGACATTTAAAAATGCTGGCACAGGGAACACCCTTAAATTCATAGTTCAGACCCCAGGGAAGTACTTGTTCATGTCTCCTGCCTGATGTCTTGAAATAAAAGGCAATTACCTTCAAATGCTCTGAAGGTTGTGGGTTTTGCTATAGTCAATGTTGCAAATAGACACTGTTTCAGAGGACAGGGAAGTTTTGAGCATGAAACACTTAAGTAAAAGAAAAATTAATTAACTTGTCAAATCCTTTCTCTCAGCATAAATGTAATAGATTCTTGAATGATGAAATATTATTTCCCAGTAGTGCTAAATATCCATTGCTTATTCTCCCCCTGTTCTAATTTGTGGTCCTGAGGTATTCACAAGTTGGTATGGTGTTCACCACAGTTACACATAGAAAGTAAAGAATTTTTGAATTATTAATAATTTAGATTATTATTAAATGTGTATATATTATACAAACCTATGCAAATATATACTTGAAGTATAAGGAAGTCTGATACAAATGTTTGCATCATCTACTGGAGAAACATTGCTGAAGTTATATTTTCTTTTTATAAATATATCTTAAAACTTTAAGTTAAATTTCAAAAAAGTATTTCAGTTTTATTTGACTATCATTGTTTAAAATTATGATTTTTTTAAAGCTTATTTATTTATTTTGTGAGAAAGCAAGCATGAGTGGGGGAGGGGCAGAGGGAGGGAGGGAGAGAATCTGAAGCAGGATCCAAGCACTGTCAGCATGGAACCTGATATGGGGCTCGATCTCCCAAACCATAAGATCATGACCTGAGCTGAAATCAGAAGTCTGCCACCTAATCAACTGAGCCACTCAAGTGCCTCCAAATTATGGCATTTCTTATTTCCAGTTTATTTTTGCTTGTTAATTTTTAATGAAGAATTGAGTTACAATTGAAATTATATACAAGTCAATATTGGGATGAAATAAAAATTAGATTGGCACTCAGGGAAAAAAATGGCAGAAAGTTAAGAGAAAGGCAAATTTCCAATGAGTAATCTAGTTAAATTTTTTAAGTCTTAAAAAGTGAAAGTAAGTAGATTCTCTCAAACATGACCCAAGAATTAGGGCACCTGGGCAGCTCAGTTGGTTCAACAACCAGCTTGATTTCAGCTCAGGTCATGATCTCACAGTTCTGGGATCAAACCCTGCCACATAGAGCCCCTTATTGAGCCCCTTGTTGAGCCCTGTGTCAAGCATGGAACCTGCTTAAGATTCTCTCCCTCTGTCTCTCCCTGTCCCTGCTCATGTTCTCTTTCTCTCTCAAATAAATAAATAAATAAATAACCCAAAAATTCATGAAAAGGACATTACACATTCTTTACTTAATAAATATTTAATTACTGCTCAAAACAAGGTAAATGAAGAGAAAATTATCCATTGAGCATCATGAATAGGTTGGGTAAGTACGTGAATTTTCCTATGCTTTACTAAGTAAAAATTAAATGTTTATAAGTACAATGAGAAGGAAAAAAAATATCCACAGGAAATTCACAGTTCAGAAGCAAGAATTGTATCTCTTTCTTCACATTAGAAGCTAAAGGAAATTATAACTACAAAATTATCAAATTGGACAAGAAGTATCAAATAAACTGGAGTTATGTTCTAGGAGTATCAAATAAACTGGAATGATAGTTCTAGAACACAATCGTCATATTTCTCTGGTGATGCAGAGAAAGTTTTCTAGTAAAAACAAAGTTCAAATTAATGATTACAATTTTCCATTGATTTCAGATGGCAGAGAAGTTTTTAATTTTACCCCAAATTATTTAAAATGAATAATGCAACTTTAGAAAGTAGCTTTTATATTCTAATTTCAAAGACATAATATTTTGCCAAAGATTAGCTTTCACAAAAAGTTGTATTTGTAATTAGAAGCATTTAAGCTTTCAATTAAAAGAATATAAAATATCACTTGAAGACACATACATACACATATATTGCATGAATCCTTAATGGATAATGAATAGTATTTAGCAAAGACAAGGAAACCTTTGTCTGATACAAAACATTTGTGTGGTTGGTTAAAAGAATATCATATGTCCAATATTTAGCCAAGCATAAGGAAACTTTACACAAAATAAACATCAGTGGAAATGATGAAAAATATGTATACTTAATAGAAATATTTTGAAGTGTAATGCTAGCATAACCAAACACGTAAAATGATTTTAAAATATTATGATCTAGAATAGTCAATTCAAAATGTGAACATTAACTTAATGGATAATGAAATGAGAGAATATGTCATACAACAAAATTTTAATCAGAAATAAACCTTATTCAAGGGGATTTTATCATGGAGAGAAGTCATGTTAAATACCTAGTATTCCTTAGGGATAGATATTATGGAGGTTTCCAAAGAAGAAAACAGAAAAATAGAAATAATTTCACTGGGTTGACACCTGTTCTTCTTAAGAAGTACATGTTTTGACTTAAGTAGAGTTCTGAAAAGAGGATTTTTAATTTTTGTCATTGACTTAAAATATCGTCAGGGCACCTGGGTGGCTCAGTCAGTTAAATGTCTGACTTCAGCTCAGGTCATGATCTCACCATTGGTGAGTTCAAGCCTTGCGTCAGGCTCTGTGCTGACAGCTCAGAGCCTGGAGCCCACTTCGGATTCTGTGTCTCCCTCTCTCTCTGCCCTTCTCCTGCTAGCACTCTCTCTCTCTCTCTCTCTCTCTCTCAAAAATAAATAAACATTAAAAAAATATATATTTGGGATGAGCCCTGGGTGTTGTATGAAAACCAATTTGACAATAAAGTATATTTAAAAAATAAATAAATAAACATAATTTAAAAAAAAAAATTAAAAATATTGTCTAATGCTTTTGAAAGGGAACTAACATAGCCACTTAAGAAAGAGGCATAACATCCAGAGTTTTGACTTAATGTCTAGAGCCATTCTTTGTGCTAGGCATGGGACATGCTTCTAAATGATTACCAAGACACATGGCCTTAACTGTGAATAACTTTGGAAGCAATTCAAATAGTAAATATGACATTTTCTGGATCAGCAATAAGATAGAAAATCCTGATGGATCATTTTTCAAATTTAACCTTACTGAAACTCCTGGACAATTGGTGAAACTAAATTATGTTAAAGTATTAACAGTTAATTTAGACAAAACATAAAACATGCAAGTTCCACGCTCAGCATAGAAACCAACGTGGGGGGCTCGATCTCATGCCCTGGAGATCATGACCCGAGCCAAAATCAAGAGTCAGACGCTTAATTGACTGAGCCCCATAACAGAATATCTTTAAATGGTTTATCGGGATATTCGGTAGAAAGAAATGGATATGGAATCACCACTCTCCACACTTTTTGATGATTATGAATAGTGCTAGCAAAAGATTTGCAAGAAAGCCTAAATAGATCTAAGTTTGGCAATATCACTTGTTAAAACAGTTTTATTCCTTTAACTTAAAAAAATTCATAAATAGAAAGAAACTGTGAAATATGCAACGTAAGTGGCTCTGCGGATACATTTAGATAATGTCTATGGATGCGTTTGCACTACAAAGGCAGAGTTGAGTGGTTGCTTCAGAGACCAAATGTCCCTCAAAGCTTAAAGTATTTACAATTTGTGTTTTTACAGAAAATGTCTTTCAGCCTCTGATGTAGAGAGTGCTTTAAGGAGACAGTCATCTTTGATATTTTGTCCACCTTTAGTCATAAACTGTAGCTGTTTTTCAACTTTGTAATTACAGAGTTACATTTGTCAAATGAGAGGATAGATTATTTAACAATTTTGTTAGCTTGATTTATAACTTTTAAACATGTACACAAATAATATGTGGACTTCATTTGTACTCTTCCCCCCCCCAACAGGCCTGCCAATATAGGAACTGGGCTTGTCCCTCTGTTTCTGAGATATCTTCCCCAAAGCCAACCACTGCTATCATTTTCTGAAACATTCTTGCAAATATACAGATATGCGCGCACACACACACACATACACACACACACACACACACACACAGGAATATGAAGTTGCATTTATTGTGCCAACTTGCCATAAATAACATCTAAAAAGACTCATAACATCTCCCTCACCTTCTTCCCTACTGAGGATGACACATCCTCAAAAATGATAATGCTAGTGAGAGCTACAGATGCTAGTGATACAGGTTTCTAAATTGTGTTCACATGTACCCCACCAGGTAAATTAGGTTCTCTCTCTGGCATTCATAGTCATTTATCTGTATCTATGTTGTAAGATATCTGTGTCTTTGGCTTTTGTCATAATTATTTGTGGTTTTCTTTTGTTTTTGTTTTTTGTTTTTTAATGATTGACATGGCTTTAAGGGGTGATAGATATTCCTTCACTCTTTGGAGCTTGATAATGGGTGTGTGTGCATAAGTCTGAAGGTAGAAGCCATGAGAGGGATGAATTATTTTGCACAATTAGTAAAGAAAGGTGGAAATCAGCGGGAGTACACGGATTTGAGGAAATCAGACCCAGAAGGCCTTATGCTGAAGGAAAGGCAGAGAAAACCTGACTGACCCTCACTTCTAATGCCCCTACCCCACCCAGGGGGACAGAAAGAATCAGGATTACATGATATCTGATGGAGGCCTGTAAGTTTTGAGGAGTAAGGTGTGGGATTAAACCCCTTCTCCATTTCTACCACCTAATTTTAAGCAAAAACTATAGACTTCATTTATACTTTTGGTGAGAGAAGAAACTCTTTCTGGCAAATACCAAAAGATGTTTTAGTACTATATGGAATTTGAAACAGAATAAAATTGGGCACAGCATGTGGGGACAGCTACGTCTGGATAGCTTATTCTGTATGTCTGTTTTTCTTTCCCGGGTCTGTGGTTTCAGACCATGAGAGAATATGTCTTATTTTTTCCTGTTTCTCCAATGCTGAAAAAGTGCTTTGTTGCAGTTACGCAACCATTAATTATTTGGAAATTTTGTTAGATGAACCAGCTTTTAAGTTCCAGAAGGTGTGACTAGAGAAGTTGATTTTCCACACATAGTAAAGATATAGTGAAGAAATTGGAATTTTTAAGTTGGATGATACCTAAGCTCTATCATCCCTTAGTTAAAATAGAGACACAAGTATTAGCCATTCTCTAGTTTAGTGAAATGCTGAGGTTAAAAACTCCATTGTGATAAAGGGGTATCCCTAAGCATCTAATTCCCAGAAATGACTTACATAACTGAAAAGACTCTCACTTATTTTGCAATTTCTGTTCCTTTACAATATACTAATAAGTACCACTTTGGAAGAATCATACAATTCATTTTAGTCTTTGCAATGAATTGAAACTAAGGCATTATGAAATCCTTGCAAGGATTCCTCATGTTTGAATTTGATGCTCTCAATGTTTAAATGACACCCCTTGAAAAGATTCATACCGTTAAAAAAAAAAAAAGAAAAAGAAAAAAAGTAAAAGACCAATTTCAGTTCTGTGAAGAGAATATAGAGAAATTAATTCCTCTGCAAGACATTTTGAAATGCAAGATTGGTTTATAGAAACAGATCGTGTACTGCGATCTTATTTCTATTCCACTAACCTTTTTTTCTGTAACTTGGATTGTTTTTGATAGAACGCTCTTTTGATGGAAATGCAAACATCCAAGGAAAAATAGATTTTTAAATGATCAGAAGGAACAGCTTTCCCATAAAACATGGGGTTCACTGAATTTCCAGGCACACAGAATTTTTTTATTATATGAAATTTTTATGAACCAACATTCTGAAAAGAGGTTCCATGGGCCTAAAGGGGACATAATGTGTCAGATTATGTTGATTGAGTGAGCGATAATAATGATAATAACAGCTAAAATTTATTTTGTATTTTTCTTCTAAAAAGCTCAAAGTATTTCATGTATACGAGCTTTTTTTTCCCACCTTGTACAAAGAGTATTTTCAGGAGCATGCTGACCCATCAGGAGGCCATAGGGAAATAGTTTCATTACCCTTTAGTGCCAGACTGTGTAAGAATATTTATCTTTCTGGGACCTGAGATGAAGTGAAACATATGTAGTCATTCTGATCATATAGCTTTGAAGTCCCTGGGGCCCCATTTCATGGTCTGCAAATAATTTAAGTAAAAACACTGAGAGTATATAAAATATGGAAATTCTGCTAAGACATTTCCTCCTTTTATAGAATTCTCAAGGTTCACTTTTCTTAGTCCTAATGATATTTTTTCATGGCTTTTTGTTGAGGGGGTGAGGGTGATAATGAATTAAGGACATGTGTGCTAGCCATTTTTCAACATTGGCTGTACTCTGGGTGATAGTAAAAAGACAGATTTATAGCCAAAAACTTGTAATTGTAAAATGGACAGTACAGTGTTTTTCAAATAATCAACTACTGAGATGAGAAAACAGACTAAATAAAGGAAAGTGACTTGCTTAACATGAATCCCTTCTCTAATATTCAAATGGGAATGAATACCAGTCTCCTTCCTCTCTCCTTGACAGTTCAAGAGGGCAAGGCTTTGAAGGAAAATCATGAACCCATTAGCTCTTATTACATTTGAGCCAAACCTCTGACAAGGGATGTATTAAAGTCTTTCCCATTTTCCAGAGTAAAGTATGAAAAAGCCTATGAAATTTATCCCTGTTCCTTCAGGTCTTTCCAAGTTCTGCCTGCCACATTCTCATTCTTATTGACACACCATCCCAAAAGGGCTGCTCCTTTCTTTCCCTAGAGGGAGAGTTGTTAACTACATCAATGTGCCTCACCCTTGTCACTTTCAACCCTAAATGAGTAAATAAAGAACTTTTCCTTAATAAAGAAGTAATTTTGTACAACCTTAGTGCTATAATCTTCTCTAGAATATTCCTGACATCTGTCCCCTTGCCTCTGAACACAGACTTCCACGGATTAGCATTCTCTCCTTTACAAGGAATTATATTAATTAGTAAACCATTCTTAATGTTCATGTTTAAACATTCTTCATTATGATAAACTATCACCTGCCTACCACTGGCCCTAGTTTTACCCCGAAGGGCAACACAGATTAAAGCGATTTCTTCTTTGGACAGTCATTTTCTTATCAGAGGAGAGCAACTTCATCATTCTTTAAATTCACCTCTTCTTCAATATAATATGTTTCCAAAGAACAAAAATAAGGTGAATCCATTTACTTCTGAATTAAAGTTTAGAAAAGATAACTAAGTCAGACACACATCAAAAGTCTTTAAGAGAAGTGGTAGGTGATATAAAAGTCTTTTAGCACGAGGCAGAGAGAAGACCTACAAAATCCAGTCATTTCTGTGTTGCCTTGAACACATTTCTTTTCCTTATGAATTACTTTTTGAATAGTATTTGTAAACTAAGAAGACTGGATTAGATAATGATCATGTCTCCCAGTTCTAAATGTCCTGTTCTCACCATATATTTTATAAAGAAAAAACAGTATTAGGCTCACTGCTCTCTTGAAACTCTGTTGGCAGTTGGTAGTTTTAGTCTACACATTTCAGGTAAATTCTAGACCATATAGTGAGCTGAAGATGAAAGCCCTGAACAAATTATACTAGGATCTTGGAGCCCTCACAAGTGCAAAAGTGAATAACAGAAAATACCCCAGTTTCATCAATTTCCTGGAATTTTAAGCAAATCTGTGACAAAGCCAATTAAGCAGATTTTTGGATCTGTGAAGGCTGTAAAATCCTAGTCTGGTTTGTTTAAGATAACATATCTTAATATGTTAGTGAACAGTCTATATCGTTTGTTGTTTGGGGGAGAGAAAGGCAAGTGACATTTTTAATTTTATCTTCTATAAGGACTGGACTTAAGTTGTTTGTAGACTAAATGTTTGTTGTAGTCTCTAAGAGTGCCATAGTTTGAGCAAGGCCAGGTCTGAACAGTAGCTCTCCTTATGTAGATGAAATCTTGATTAAGATATAAGAGGCACAGACTTACTAAACTTAATAAAATTCAATAAAACAAATAAAAAATATCTCATTTTAAAGCAGCCAATAAAATATCAATCCAGGTACAGAACTCAAGTCTTCTAATGTGAATTTAGCTTTTTCTATTACAGTAATAGGCAGCTGCCTGGAATCTCTATAAAATTCATTATTCTTCATTATACAATTATTTGTACCATTTGAGATAATATGTTGGCATTTTGAAACTTATAATTCATTTGGACTAATCAGCTGACATTACAGTTGTGAATATTTTTGATTCAGAAGTACAAATTGATGAGCAAACCGTGTCTTCGCCTTTTGAAGAAACAGTTATAAGTTTGAGGAAGCACTGTGGTCTTCAACTGGATATTCCATCATCTCTTGCTACAACTCATTTCCAGATTTTGGGGTGTGTGTGTGTGTGTGTGTGTGTGTGTGTGTGTGTGTGTATTATTTCTCTCTGCTACTTTGCAACAGCACTACTAATAATCTCATGAACACTGCACAGATGTTTTCTCCATTCTGTGGCATACTTATTTTTCAAGTGGCTTCTGAGAGCAGATGTTCCCATGTGTCTTTGTAACTTCTTTTCAGTTGATGCTTTTGCAACATTAAAAAAAAAAAAAAAGAAAGTGTAGGGGTGGAGAGGAAGAATACTAAACACCAATTTTAAAAAGAAAATAAAGACCGATGTATTTAACTTTTTTTTTAATTATGAAAGAAACTCTATTTAATCCATTTGAATTTGATAAGTATTTATTGGGAACCTATGTGTAAGTCCCTTGGCTCATTTCTGGGAGGATTCAAAGTAGACAGATGTCACATAGGTTGGAGGAAGTATATTTGCAAAATAAGAACACATTCACAAGGCGTATATGTGAGCTGGTATCTCAGGCAGAAGGCAAAAATAAAGTACGAATGTTTAGAACATATGCAAAAAAAAGTAAAATTATCAGCAGAATCTGGGTATTGCCTCATGTGATGGAAAAATTGGGAATTTAGATTCGGAAGGTGGTTTAAGGCTAGAGTATAAAGAACCATGAACAACAGACTGAGGAGTTTGTGATTAAGTGGATTTGTACTGGTGAATGTTTTTGAGTAGAGGAATAACACAATCAGAGCCATGTATTTTGGAAGATTATTTTGGCAGCCATGTGTAAGAAGGATTGGGGAAAACAAAACAACAGAGATAAAGAACCACAGCTATTCATTCTACCAATGATGAAATAATAAGGTAGGATGTAATCTGTAAAAATGAGAGTTATAGATGTGAAGATAGTGAGGTAAGAGAGTCATTGTTTATACAGTGTTACTTTTGTTTCTTTCTCTCTCAAAAAATGTGAGTTAGAGGACACAGGAACTAGTGTCATTAATAGAAATTGGGACATAAAAATGATAAAGTAAGGGTAGAGATTATGAGTTTGATGTGATTATAATATATTCAGTTGTAAATGTCCAATAAGCATGCATATCTGGTGTCAGGAAGAAAGTTTCAAGCTAGTGATAGATACATAATGAGACTGTCTGTACAGAATTGAACAGTTACCAAGAAAAAGGCTGGAAAGACTGGTAAAAGGGACCCAGAGAAAGTTCTCAGCAATTAGTGTGGTACTGATAAGAGAATTAAGGAAGAAGAAGATCCCGTTTAGGTGATTGAGGCTACCAGTTCAATGAAGTAGCAAGAAAACCTTAATAATTAAATTTGAACAATAGGTTCCAAAAGAAAGGAGAATCTACCTAATTCCATTGAGCAGGTGGTTTATGGAACTAGCAAAGATTAAAGGATTCGCCTGTGAAAGGTTTTGATGGTCGTTGGAATTAGAAATGAAACCTCAGTATATGCTTTAATTAGCTAATGTTTTATGGACAGAGAAGGTTTTATTTTTTTAATTTTTTTTAAATGTTTATTTATTTTTGAGACGGAGACAGAGCATGAACGGGGGAGGGGCAGAGAGAGAGAGAGACACAGAATCGGAAGCAGGCTCTAGGCTCTGAGCCATCAGCCCAGAGCCCAACGCGGGGCTCGAACTCACGGACCGCGAGATCGTGACCTGAGCTAAAGTCAGATGCTTAACTGACTGAGCCACCCAGGCGCCCCAGAGGAGGTTTTTTTTAATACATAAATTTTATATAGGTTATTCATTTTACATAAAAGACTGGATGTTAGCTTATTTTAGAGTCTGAAGTACTGAAAATATAAACCAATTTGAGTAGAATCTGTACTATGTTGAATGAATCTCTAGTTTCTCACAAGTCATGCCAGTGAGAGGCTGGGAGTGTGCTGTATCAACCAGATAGACCTGGGCTCCCAAGTTTGATGCCAGAAATTGTGTCATCTCCCATCTTCCTCCCTGTAAGATACCTTCATTGCAAACCTCAACCAGACTTCTTTATCCATCTATTTGCCACTCATCTATACCAGGAGATGATCTCTTTTTCCTACTGTTCTAATTTTGTCTACTTATAATATTATAACATGACAAGTACATCATCTCCCAGAATCCATAGATTGGCTTTCTAGGGTAATATTCTTGTGATGGAGACTCTGTGTTCTCTTTTTCTGTTCTGGGCCTGTTGCTTTAGAAGCTTTTGAAGACTTAATTTTTTCCCCTTAGCAAGTGAAATGCTTTAATATCTCAATTCCAGTTGGTTTTAATTGTTGAAGATCATCATTTCCAATAGAATTAGGAAGACTATGATGGTAAAGTCCATTGTTGTATATTTTATTCTTTTTTTTTATATTTTAAAAATGCTTGTTATTTAATTTGAGAGAGAGAGAGGCAGAGAGAGGGAGAGGGAGAATCCAAAGCAGGCTCCACACTGTCAGCGCAGAGCCTGAACAGAGTTCAGAACAGAGTTGTGGGTCTTGAGCTCATGAACAATGAGATCATGACTTGAGCCAAAATCAAGAATTGGATGCCTGACCAGCTGAGCCACCAAGATGTCCCTGTTGTACATTTTCTAATTTTAGAAATCCATCCTTTATATTCAGCCGGAGTTTTCTTCCCCCACCCCCCCCAAATTCAAATTGTTGGTCCTTTTTCTTCCTCTAGAGAGGGAATAGGAGATGCAAGCAAGTCACCTAATGTATGTGATTATTACTTTTTCTCCTAACATTGGTGTGATTATATGTGAAAATGGTTATAGAAGTGTTACATGAAACTATAAAGCATTGACAGGTTTTTAATTGTTAGTGATATTAATTATAGGTAGGAAAACAAGAAGTTAGAATAAACAACCATGGGGTGTGACAGCTGGCTGTAAAAAAGACAAAATCTATATTAATTATAAAAATATAAAAACAAATGTTTACAGAACCATATAGTGAAAGGACAGCTATGTTAAATACACAGTCATCCATGTTAACATTAATAAGTAATTTAGAGTACCTTAATTGGGCATGAATTAATTAATTAATATTTGGAATCCTAATTAAAAAAATACTAATTGGAATACAAATGCAATATTTGTAATATTGATCCAACTTTATCAATAAAAATTCCAGCATATTCTATAATAAAATTATATTAAGTACATTCTGGACAAAAGCAGAGAAGAATGCAATGCATTCAGAGATACTTAGAGTCAAAATATTTGAAATCTTTTTTTTTTAATTTTTTTTAATGTTTATTTATTTTTGAGACAGAGAGAGACAGAGCCTGAACGGGGGAGGGTCAGAGAGAGAGGGAGACACAGAATCGGAAGCAGGCTCCAGGCTCTGAGCTGTCAGCACAGAGCCCGACGCGGGGCTGGAACCCACAGACCGCGAAATCATGACCTGAGCCGAAGTCGGCCACTTAACCGACTGAGCCACCCAGGCGCCCCTCTTTTTTTTTTTTTTAAGTCTTGTACTACAAATTTAAGCATCAATTATTTGTAAAACTTATTTTTTCATGACACTATTTTTCCTGGTAATGCTTCGTTAACACAGCCATTCAGCACATTCATTGGACCCAGCCATTCTCAAGCTTCTCTTCCATAAGATGAAAAGTAGAGATAGCACAACCCTCATAAACACAGAGCATCTCTTTCAATACTTTTCATTTTTCTTCTCATGGTCTTTTTCATCCTAGTATTTCTATTACTACTACTTCTCAAATATTTGACCCCTACAGAGCAGACAATTTCAAAACTCAATAAATTAAAAGAAAATAAAAACCACCACCAATCAACAGCATTGCAGCAAAAAGCTACTTAATCCTTGCTTGAACCATAACATATTTTAAAAGGCTAAGAATAAATAGAACACACCTAGTGTTCTCCTTCATTGATCAAATAAATTCATAAAAATGATGCCTTCAGAGCACAGGAAATCTTCTTAGTGGAAGAAGAAATATATGATATAAAAAAAAAACAAATATTATGGTTCCTATAATATTGCCTACTACAAAGTGATATTCCAATGGGTGCCTGATAAATAATATGGAGTTATATTTTAACAAGTTTCTTCCCAACATTGTGCTCAAATGAGGAAGTTGAAAGCCTACCTTGGAAATGTTTACCTCAGAGTTGTTTCTAAATGAGAAGTTATACCAGGAGATGATTATGTCTTGTTTTTAGTTGTCTTCTTTAAATGTGAGATGTTGTACATTTAAAGACAAAATTTTATACTTGTAAATCATCTCTAAGACCACTTTCATTCTTTCCAAGAGAAGTGGAAAAAACTACTTTGTGCCCAGGCAGAGTTAGTTGGATTAAGGGCAACCTCTGGTTAGAAGTGTTGACCCAGAGGCTACAATTAAAGGAAAAATAAAGTAGGTCTTACACACTTCATTCATTATTTTATTATTTGTAGGTACGAGGAGAAATACATAAACTATAAATCCTGAATACTAGATTAAATTAATTATGGACTGATTAATGTATGCTTTTCAGTCCATGAGATCATGCACGAAGACCAAACATCTAATAGTCTACTAAACGAATGAGCAAAATCTGGCCCTGCATACAGTAATCTACATAAAGAATAAATGTCAGCCATGAAAAATTCCCTCTCTACTGGAGGACATATCCTTTAAAATTGGTGAGAATTGAACTTCAGTTATTCAACTTTCTTCTTTTGATTTAGATCACAGGTTTACAATATTCCTTCTCCTCTTATTACTTCTTTAATGAGCAAATTTTTGATATTTGGTAACCTGAATATACTTCTCAGTAGAGTATTACTGTTACAAAAAAAACAGTTTAGGGGTACCTGGGTGGCTCAGTCGGTTGAGTGTCCAACTCTTGATTTTGGCTCAGGTCATGATCCTGGTGGCATATACTTCTCAGTAGAGTCTTACTATTACAAACAACAACAACAACAGCAACAACAACAACAGTTTAGGGGTGCCTGGGTGGCTCAATCGGTTGAGTGTCCAACTCTTGATTTTGGCTCAGATCATGATCCTGGCATCATGGGATCGAGCTCCACATCAGGCTCTGTGCTGAGTGTGGACCCTGCTTGAGACTCTCTCCCTCTCTCTATCCCTCTCCGCTCCTCACATGTACACACACACTCTCTCTCTAAAATAAAAAGAAACAAACAAACAAAAACAATGGTTTATAATGTCATAAGGACTCTCTTGCCCTACATTCATTTTAGAAACACAATCAACCCTCACAATTCTATCAATGACTGACTTTTGATCTGCTTTAACACCCTCTGCCACTTTACCACTTTATTATGTAGGCTGGATTGAGGAAATGAAGGCTGGTGTCAGAACCAGTAAAACACATGAACAGAAAGGAAAACTCATCACACTTAGAAGACATGGAAGACCAAATAGAAAGCCAAATGAGAAGCAATTGTTTGCAATTTGTTTATTAGACCTATACTTGATTCTTAAGCCTATCAATTAGTGCATATATCAGAGACCTGGCTGTATTAATTTTGTTTATTCCTATTCTAAAACACTGAGAACTACCCTTCCTTAGAGACTCCATAATGTAGTACATTGCCCATTCTTCCTCTACCACTGCTGATTCGTAGAACCCGTTCCATGGGACTAGTTGCAAGATGAGCAATTTGGCCACTCAGACTACTTGTTGATGTTATCATTTTACTACAACTACAATTATTATCATAATATACACTCACATTCTCTCCTCTCTGGATACTCATGATCTATCTTGCCCTGTTCTGTGCCATATAATTTAGTTTTTTTTATTATGTTTATTATAAGTCTCACCAATGTTAGAAGATAAGTTCAACAAGGACACGTATGTTCGTTGTTTTATTCTCTGATGTGTCCCAAACCTTTAAAAGTGTGCTGGGAAAAAAGTGGGCACTTAATATTTGTTTAATGAACCAGTTATGTTCTATTAAGGACAATAAGAACTGTTATCATGTGCTTGCTTTGAAGCTATGTGAGTAGTTCCTATGAACAAGCGCAAGCCCACATATATGAGCTTCTGGATGTACAAAGGAAGACTGTGGATGGTTTCAGTCTGCAGAGTTGAATGAGGGTAATCATTGCTGACAGGGTCTGCTTATAAAGAGCATAATTGCTTCCTATGTGCTACACACTATGTTAAATGCTTTGCAAATATTATCATCTCATTTATCTCACAAAAATCTCAAAAAGCTTGTTATGTTTTACAGTATTTTATTATTCTCCTTTCTTACTGAGGAAAGAAGGCCTGGCCCTAAGTCATGGAGCTAGTATGTTTAATTGAAACTGAATAATATGCTGCATGGCGCATACTCCGATTCCACTTGGATGTATTTGCACGCCCTATGTTAATAAGTGTTTGACACAAAAGGAATGTGCAATTTTAGCACATTATCCATTTTTTAATGGACAAGTATCATATATCCTTTTTTTTTGGGGGGGGGAGAGAAAGAGAGAGAGAAAGCTGTCTTCAGCCATCCCTGGTAAAGCCTTTGTAATACCCGTGTAAGTCAGTAATTCCTTCACTTACTGTGGCAGTTAACAACCACAAAAATAAAACCAGTCAATGCTCTCAACATCCCTTTCCTTCATTCAAGTGAAGTTTTGGCTATAAACTGTCTTTTAAAAATAGTCTCTGAGGTTCAGGTGACACTGTCCCCTTAGATTGTTTGTGTCCTAGACTGTGGAGAAGCCTGTGACTACAACCCCATTATTACCTGCCATAAATGGCAGAGGAAAGCAAGGCTCCAAATGAGTGAGGAAGTAGCTTCTTTTGTAGTCCAGCTATTTTTCCTATTAGATAATCTGAGTATCAAAAAGAAAATCCACCACTCCTCCCAAACACCAAATAAAGCAAATGCCTTTGTATCTGAGAGGTGGTGCTGCTTTAAACATACTGATGAAACTTAGGACAAGTGTAACACAGGGAGAGATTGCGTACATGACTCACAGCTAAAAATGATTGAAATCACCTGAACGATGACAAACACGGAGTCAGAGAAGGACAACACGAGATTTATTATGGACACAACCAAAGTGATATATGCATGAGGCAGAAAGGCATCAGACAATTTGGATGTCCAGTGGGGCTGAGAACAGTCTGGGTCTGGTTTAAGGAGACATTGAGCCACAGAGAATGCAGGATCTGACCTGGATTCCTTAGAAAACATGATCTGTGACAGCAAGATGTGGGCACGGTGTGATCAGAGTTAGGTGCTAGTTACAGCGTGCCTCTAACTGGCTGCATGGCTTCAGGCAAACTGCTTCATCTCTCTCTATTGTGGTTCCTTTAGTTCCAAGATGAGTGAGGGGAGAAGCATGTTCCCTGCTTACCTTGCATAAATTTCATTGATATTAAATAAGACCGTATACCTACTGATTTCAAAGGAGGTCTATTGTTAAAATTGTTTAAAATTAGAACGTAACAGAAAATACCATAACCCTACACAACACACACACACACACACACACACACACACACACACACACACACACAGAAGTCATAAACATATTAAGCATATATAGAAATATAAAATGGCAATTTTCTCTTTTTTTCTTATTCTCTGATTTCTCCTTGTGATAAACATATTTTTGTTTCCGCTCATTTCTATTTTTGTAAGACAGAAAAAATCGAATAGACAGAGAAAGAAATCTAAGTTAAAAAAATGAAAATTCTAAATGCTATAAAAGAGAGAAAGATAGGAAAAGAGATTCCAATATTAGCTTTTTTTCAAGGCATGATATTTCACATTAGAATGTTGAGAAAGAATAGAAGGAAGAATTTGCCACCTTGTAAATTTGTAGCAAATATTGATTGGTTAAGTGTATCATATGACTTTAAGCCCTGACTTTTGTATTAATGGAACAACAATAGAGCCGCTTTAGACTCAGGGGCTATGGACTTGACTTGAGCAGACCCATGCAAGGTAGCTTTGACAACGTTTCTAGGCTCATTTGAGGGTAGAAGAGAAGAGCTGGGACTTTCCGCATCCATTTTATCTCCCTAGTCTGACATTTAGGATTTTCAAAGATACAAAACAATCTTTTTTTAATGTTTATTTATTTTTGAGATACAGGCAGATCATAAGCAGGAGAGGGGTACTGAGAGAGGGAGCCACAGAATCCGAGACAGGCTCTAGGCTCCGAGCTGTGAGCACAGAGCCTGATGCGGGGCTCAAACCCACGAGATCACGCAGGTTTCATGAGATCATGACCTGAACTGAAGTTGGACACTTAACCAACTGAGCCACCCAGGTGCCCCAGGTACAAAACAATCTTTTGGAGCAGTAAATATCAGTGAATACTAAACCATTGTTACCTTTGGCAATAATGTGACACATCTGTCCTCAGACCCAGGCGTACTCTCTCCTTATACTTGCCTCACAGTAAAAGAGCACACACCACCAAACCCAGCACACTAGTCAGAACGAAATCTCTTAATGCAAATCTTGCTCCTTCTTGGGGGAGCAGGGGAAGTCTCTAGAAGTCAAAGAAAAAGTTCCCTTTGTTTTTTCTAAACCTTGGTATAGACAGAATCCTATTGTTGATACAACCAGCTGGTGGATGCTTGTCACTTCTCTGCAAAAAGCCAAGTAAACATCAGTCTTGGTGATTTTCTTAGTCTTACAGAAAATTTAAATAGCGGGAATTATTCTAATTATTCAAGACCCACGTTTTGAAAATAAAGGTATACTTCTTTTCCACTTTTTTTAAGCAGCCAGGTCCCCTGGTAACTTTAAACGTTTATTACTGATCCTTAACTACTCTCCAAGAAGGCAAGAAGAAAGGGGACACAGGATCCAGACATAAAAGAGAGGTGCTCTTGGGAGTAGTTGTTCAAGCATAAGTGAAAATAAATCGTCTTAGAGACAGTAATGTGAGTCAAATTACTTAGAGACAGTAATGTGGGGTTCTATTTGCCAAAACAATAATCGAAAACCAAAACAGAATGTCTCTACAACTTTTCTGGAAACGAATGACAGTGTGATGCGATATGCTGGTGTCTGTGTGCCCTTAGATAAAGATTCTCTGACTGAAAAAGGGTAGCAGTCATGCCTGCAAAAGAAGAAAATTATAAGGAAAACAAAGTAATTAACTGTTTTTTTTCTTTTTTTTTTTTTTTTTATATATGAAATTTATTGTCAAATTGGTTTCCATACAACACCCAGTGCTCATCCCAAAAGGTGCCCTCCTCAGTACCCATCACCCACCCTCTCCTCCCTCCCACCCCCCATCAACCCTTAGTTTGTTCTCAGTTCTCAACAGTCTCTTATGCTTTGGCTCTCTCCCACTCTAACCTCTTTTTTTTTTTTTTTTGTTCCCCTCCCCCATGGGTTTCTCTTAAGTTTCTCAGGATCCACATAAGAGTGAAACCATATGGTATCTGTCTTTCTCTGTATGGCTTATTTCACTTAGCATCACACTCTCCAGTTCCATCCATGTTGCTACAAAAGGCCATATTTCATTTTTTCTCATTGCCACGTAGTACTCCATTGTGTATATAAACCACAATTTCTTTATCCATTCATCAGTTGATGGACATTTAGGCTCTTTCCATAATTTGGCTATTGTTGAGAGTGCTGCTATGAACATTGGGGTACAAGTGCCCCTATGCATCAGTACTCCTGTGTCCCTTGGATAAATTCCTAGCAGTGCTATTGCTGGGTCATAGGGTAGGTCTATTTTTAATTTTCTGAGGAACCTCCACACTGCTTTCCAGAGCGGCTGCACCAATTTGCATTCCCACCAACAGTGCAAGAGGGTTCCCGTTTCTCCACATCCTCTCCAGCATCTATAGTCTCCTGATTTGTTCATTTTGGCCACTCTGACTGGCGTGAGGTGATATCTGAGTGTGGTTTTGATTTGTATTTCCCTGATAAGGAGCGACGCTGAACATCTTTTCATGTGCCTGTTGGCCATCTGGATGTCTTCTTTAGAGAAGTGTCTATTCATGTTTTCTGCCCATTTCTTCACTGGGTTATTTGCTTTTCGGGTGTGGAGTTTGGTGAGCTCTTTATAGATTTTGGATACTAGCCCTTTGTCCGATATGTCATTTGCAAATATCTTTTCCCATTCCGTTGGTTGCCTTTTAGTTTTGTTGGTTGTTTCCTTTGCTGTGCAGAAGCTTTTTATCTTCATAAGGTCCCAGGAATTCACTTTTGCTTTTAATTCCCTTGCCTTTGGGGATGTGTCGAGTAAGAGATTGCTACGGCTGAGGTCAGAGAGGTCTTTTCCTGCTTTCTCCTCTAAGGTTTTGATGGTTTCCTGTCTCACATTCAGGTCCTTTATCCATTTGGAGTTTATTTTTGTGAATGGTGTGAGAAAGTGGTCTAGTTTCAACCTTCTGCATGTTGCTGTCCAGTTCTCCCAGCACCATTTGTTAAAGAGACTGTCTTTTTTCCATTGGATGTTCTTTCCTGCTTTGTCAAAGATGAGTTGGCCATACGTTTGTGGGTCTAGTTCTGGGGTTTCTATTCTATTCCATTGGTCTATGTGTCTGTTTTTGTGCCAATACCATGCTGTCTTGATGATGACAGCTTTGTAGTAGAGTCTAAAGTCTGGGATTCTGATGCCTCCTGCTTTGGTCTTCTTCTTCAAAATTACTTTGGCTATTCGGGGCCTTTTGTGGTTCCATATGAATTTTAGGATTGCTTGTTCTAGTTTCGAGAAGAATGCTGGTGCAATTTTGATTGGGATTGCATTGAATGTGTAGATAGCTTTGGGTAGTATTGACATTTTGATAATATTTATTCTTCCAATCCATGAGCAGGGAATGTCTTTCCATTTCTTTAAATCTTCTTCAATTACCTTCATAAGCTTTCTATAGTTTTCAGCATACAGATCCTTTACATCTTTGGTTAGATTTATTCCTAGGTATTTTATGCTTCTTGGTGCAATTGTGAATGGGATCAGTTTCTTTATTTGTCTTTCTGTTGCTTCATTGTTAGTGTATAAGAATGCAACTGATTTCTGTACATTGATTTTGTATCCTGCAACTTTGCTGAATTCATGTATCAGTTCTAGCAGACTTTTGGTGGAGTCTATCGGATTTTCCATGTATAATATCATGTCATCTGCAAAGAGCGAAAGCTTGACTTCATCTTTGCCAATTTTGACGCCTTTGATTTCCTTTTGTTGTCTGATTGCTGATGCTAGAACTTCCAGCACTATGTTAAATAACAGCGGTGAGAGTGGGCATCCCTGTCGTGTTCCTGATCTCAGGGAAAAAGCTCTCAGTTTTTCCCCGTTGAGGATGATGTTAGCTGTGGGCTTTTCATAAATGGCTTTTATGATCTTTAAGTATGTTCCTTCTATCCCGACTTTCTCAAGAGTTTTTATTAAGAAAGGGTGCTGGATTTTGTCGAAGGCCTTTTCTGCATCGATTGACAGGATCATATGGTTTTTCTCCTTTTTTTTGTTAATGTGATGTATCACGTTGATTGATTTGCGAATGTTGAACCAGCCCTGCATCCCAGGAATGAATCCCACTTGATCATGGTGAATAATTCTTTTTATATGCCGTTGAATTCGATTTGCTAGTATCTTATTGAGAATTTTTGCATCCATATTCATCAGGGATATTGGCCTGTAGTTCTCTTTTTTTACTGGGTCTCTGTCCGGTTTAGGAATCAAAGTAATACTGGCTTCATAGAATGAGTCTGGAAGTTTTCCTTCCCTTTCTATTTCTTGGAATAGCTTGAGAAGGATAGGTATTATCTCTGCTTTAAACGTCTGGTAGAACTCCCCTGGGAAGCCATCTGGTCCTGGACTCTTATTTGTTGGGAGATTTTTGATAACTGATTCAATTTCTTCGCTGGTGATGGGTCTGTTCAAGCTTTCTATTTCCTCCTGATTGAGTTTTGGAAGAGTGTGGGTGTTCAGGAATTTGTCCATTTCTTCCAGGTTGTCCAATTTGTTGGCATATAATTTTTCATAGTATTCCCTGATAATTGTTTGTATCTCTGAGGGATTGGTTGTAATAATTCCATTTTCATTCATGATTTTATCTATTTGGGTCATCTCCCTTTTCTTTTTGAGAAGCCTGGCTAGAGGTTTGTCAATTTTGTTTATTTTTTCAAAAAACCAACTCTTGGTTTCGTTGATCTGCTCTACAGTTTTTTTAGATTCTATATTGTTTATTTCTGCTCTGATCTTTATTATTTCTCTTCTTCTGCTGGGTTTAGGCTGCCTTTGCTGTTCTGCTTCTAGTTCCTTTAGGTGTGCTGTTAGATTTTGTATTTGGGATTTTTCTTGTTTCTTGAGATAGGCCTGGATTGCAATGTATTTTCCTCTCAGGACTGCCTTCGCTGCATCCCAAAGCATTTGGATTGTTGTATTTTCATTTTCGTTTGTTTCCATATATTTTTTAATTTCTTCTCTAATTGCCTGGTTGACCCACTCATTCGTTAGTAGGGTGTTCTTTAACCTCCATGCTTTTGGAGGTTTTCCAGACTTTTTTCTGTGGTTGATTTCAAGCTTCATAGCATTGTGGTCTGAAAGTATGCATGGTATGATTTCAATTCTTGTAAACTTATGAAGGGCTGTTTTGTGACCCAGTATATGATCTATCTTGGAGAATGTTCCATGTGCACTCGAGAAGAAAGTATATTCTGTTGCTTTGGGATGCAGAGTTCTAAATATATCTGTCAAGTCCATCTGATCCAATGTCTCATTCAGGGCCCTTGTTTCTTTATTGACCGTGTGTCTAGTTGATCTATCCATTTCTGTAAGTGGGGTGTTAAAGTCCCCTGCAATTACCACATTCTTATCAATAAGGTTGCTTATGTTTATGAGTAATTGTTTTATATATTTGGGCGCTCCGGTATTCGGTGCATAGACATTTATAATTGTTAGCTCTTCCTGATGGATAGACCCTGTCACTATTATATAATGTCCTTCTTCATCTCTTGTTACAGCCTTTAATTTAAAGTCTAGTTTGTCTGATATAAGGATGGCTACTCCAGCTTTCTTTTGGCTTCCAGTAGCATGATAAATAGATCTCCATCCCCTCACTCTCAATCTAAAGGTGTCCTCAGGTCTAAAATGAGTCTCTTGTAGACAGCAAATAGATGGGTCTTGTTTTTTTATCCATTCTGATACCCTAAGTCTTTTGGTTGGCGCATTTAATCCATTTACATTCAGTGTTATTATAGAAAGGTATGGGTTTAGAGTCATTGTGATGTCTGTATGTTTTATGCTTGTAGTGATGTCTCTGGTACTTTGTCTCACAGGGTCCCCCTTAGGATCTCTTGTAGGGCTGGTTTAGTGGTGACAAATTCCTTCAGTTTTTGTTTGTTTGGGAAGACCTTTATCTCTCCTTCTATTCTAAATGACAGACTTGCTGGATAAAGGATTCTCGGCTGCATATTTTTTCTGTCTAGCACACTGAAAATCTCGTGCCAATTCTTTCTGGCCTGCCAAGTTTCAAAAGAGAGATCAGTCACGAGTCTTATAGGTCTCCCTTTATATGTGAGGGCACGTTTACCCCTTGCTGCTTTCAGAATTTTCTCTTTATCCTTGTATTTTGCCAGTTTCACTATGATATGTCGTGCAGAAGATCGATTCAAGTTACGTCTGAAGGGAGTTCTCTGTGCCTCTTGGATTTCAATGCCTTTTTCCTTCCCCACTTCAGGGAAGTTCTCAGCTATTATTTCTTCAAGTACCCCTTCAGCACCTTTCCCTCTCTCTTCCTCCTCTGGGATACCAATAATGCGTATATTATTTCTTTTTAGTGTATCACTTAGTTCTCTAATTTTCCCCTCGTACTCCTGGATTTTTTTATCTCTCTTTTTCTCAGCTTCCTCTTTTTCCATAACTTTATCTTCTAGTTCACCTATTCTCTCCTCTGCCTCTTCAATCCGAGCTGTGGTGGTTTCCATTTTGTTATGCATTTCGTTTAAAGCGTTTTTCAGCTCCTCGTGACTGTTCCTTAGTCCCTTGATCTCTGTAGCAAGAGATTCTCTGCTGTCAGCTATACTGTTTTCAAGCCCAGCGATTAATTTTATGACTATTATTCTAAATTCACTTTCTGTTATATTATTTCAATCCTTTTTGATCAGCTCATTAGCTGTTGTTATTTCCTGGAGATTCTTCTGAGGGGAATTCTTCCGCTTGGTCATTTTGGATAGTCCCTGGCCTGGTGAGGACCTGCAGGGCACTTCCCCTGTGCTGTGGTGTATAACTGGAGTTGGTGGGCGGAGCCGCAGTCAGACCTGATGTCTGCCCCCAGCCCACCGCTGGGGCCACAGTCAGAGTGGTGCGTGCCTTCTCTTCTCCTCTCCTATGGGCGGGATTCACTGTGGGGTGGGGTGGCCTGTCTGGGCTACTTGCACACTGCCAGGCTTGTGATGCTGGGGATCTGGCGTCTTAGCTGGGGTGGGTAGGCAAGGTGCACAGGGGCAGGAGGGGCAGGCTTAGCTTGCTTCTCCTTAGGTGATCCTCTTCAGGAGGGGCCCTGTGGCAGCAGGAGGGAGTCAGATCCGCTGCCGGAGGTTTGGCTCCGCAGAATTGCAGAGTTGGGTGTTTGCGCGCGGAGCGAGCAAGTTCCCTGGCAGGAACTGGTTCTCTTTGGGATTTTGGCTGGGGGATGGGCGGGGGAGATGGCGCTGGTGAGCGCCTTTGTTCCCCACCAAACTGAGCTCTGTCGTCCGGGGGCTCAGCAGCTCTCCTTCCCTTTGTCCTCCAGCCTTCCCGCTTTCTGAGCAGAGCTGTTAACTTATGACCTCCCAGACGCGCTAAGTCGCGCTTGCTGTCGGAACACAGTCCGTCAGGCCCCTCCGCTTTTTGCAAGCCAGACTCGGGGGCTCTGCTTGGCCGGCGAGCTGCCCCTCCGCCCCGGCTCCCTCCCGCCAGTCCGTGGAGCGCGCACCGCCTCGCCGCCCTTCCTACCCTCTTCCGTGGGCCTCTCGTCTGCGCTTGGCTCCGGCGACTCCGTTCTGCTAATCCTCTGGTGGTTTTCTGGGTTATTTAGGCAGGTGTAGGTGGAATCTAAGTGATCAGCAGGACGCGCGGTGAGCCCAGCGTCCTCCTACGCCGCCATCTTCCTAACTGTTTTTTTTCAGATCAAGAGCTGTTACTGGGAGAAAACACACAAGGCCCATACACACACACACACACACACACACACACACACACGGAAGTGTTAGAAGAAGGGATTAATATTGCTACCCTATTTGTCCCCTTTTACTTTGTTTTTTATGGATATACTTCTAGCCTGTTTTCTTCCTATAAGAGAGACTAGAGTAAGCCAAATTAAAAAAAAATGCAATCATTGCTAGTAATTGATGTCTTTTATGACTGCTTCATTAGAACAACCAAAAAAATAGAGAGGGAAGAGTGTTAGAATGTATCTGTCATGAGGGAAAGATATTTGACATGCTTATACCAGAATTCCCGTTAGAGAGCAAATTGTGTTCAAGGAAATACCTTCAGAAGCCTCTTAAACTAGTCTCACCTACTCAGCAATTGGATAGGAGATAAGATAATAAAGTGATAGCTAAATGGCTCTGTTTTATATGACCCAGTAGACACTAGGAGGGGAAAGGGGATGGCAAAGAAATATACCCAAAGACATCTTTAAAAAGTGATGTTCTGTATATGATTATCAGTTGTTTTTGTTGCTCCAATACAATGCCTCCCCCATCTTTCTTAAACCCTTAGTAAAGCTGCTCTCTAGAAAAATCTTGTGTAAGGATCACTGTTGATGGTGGTCCCGAAGACAACTGTGTTCCATACTTGGGTCAGTGTCATAGAATAAAGGTGGCCTGTGAACGGCATTTGGGTGATCCATAAATTGAACTTAGAGCAAGGCGCTGGTACAAAAGGAGTCGAGGATGTCAGCCCTGTAGGAATATACAGACATCTGAGGAAATTGGATTCTCCCCTGCCCCTGCCAAAGAAAGTATATCTTATCTATACAAGTGATTGGGAAGACAAGCCCTGCTGACATCTGGGTGAGACAGAGAAACCTGGGTTTATGCAGAAACAGTTTTTCTCAGAAAAGTTATTCATTTTTGATGTGCATACTATATATATATATATATATATATATATATATACACACACACATATATATATATATATATATATATATATATATATATATATATATTATAGAAAGCTATATATATAGCTGTTGGTGCAAAGCAGAGGATTGCATGTCTCTGAATCATGGGATTCCAGCCCTTGATCTTTGAGAATATCTCACCCAAGTGACTCATTTTACAGGTGAGGACAAAAGCCATGCAGAACCAAATGTACTGAACTGGCCTGAGGGTCAAATGCAGAGAATTGTTCAATCTATTAGAGTTACGTTGTATGAAATGATAATGACTTCACTTAATACATGCTTATTTATTTTACCTGGACCCTGAGAACTGATGAGATATCATGGGGTGGAGGGTGGCAGAGAAAATAGAAACTGAACTTGAATCGGAGAAATTGGGGTGTGGGGAGACTAATTCCAGAATTAAGAAAGCAAGGCATGCTTGAGAGTCTACTTTCTCAACAGCGACAAGTTGATCACCAAACAGAATCTGTATTTGAATGTCTGAAGCCAGTAACAAACATTTCAAGCTCTGCAGGGATGCATATTTGTGATGTAAATATAAGACATGGAAACTAGCTCTGACTCAGCAGTGAAGTTAGTGGCTTGAGTTCAGGAATGTTTCACAAGATTTGATGTCTTTTCATTGCTCCAGAGCAGAAGTGGTAAAAAAAGAAAATCATCTTTCTTAAACACACAAACATATAGTTTAAAAATAGCAACAACAACCCAAATGGCATTTTTTTTGTCCTTCTGGAAAATCTATTCCAGAATCTTCAGATATAGGGAAAGTCAAATAGCACAGACTGTCTCTTAATTGCAAAGAAAAGTAGCTACACTCTGCTAAGTCAATAATTACTAGATGTTAAGCAGTTTACATATGACTCTCATTTAATAATTATGTCTTTCAAGAGATATTGGATACTTAGCAAGGACAGAAAGAATGTTCACTCAAAGCCAAGAAGTTGACATAAAGATAAAATAGGCCATGTGCCAGAATTGGCCTCACTAATCAGTTTCTCCATTTTTATACACATCTCTTTCTTCAAAAATTATGAACGGCACCAAGAGAACACAGGCCTTTGGCAGAGAAAACTTTTATGGCCCGGATTCACTCTCACATCATCTGACTTAGAGGACATTCAAAGATTGTAGGGCACTATGACAAAGCAAAATGTATTGGTACTAGATTTTGACATACATTTGGGTATTCTCTCATGACAATGTTACAACTTTAGCAATTGGTAGTAATTATGGTCAGATATTTATTTGGGGAAATTCAAAATTGTAAAATCAAATCAGTACTAAGCTTCTGAGGATACTTAGAACATCATAAAATAAGGAGTAGAAACTCTTTTGGGGGGTTTTAATCCTGCGTATTTTATAAATCAAGAGTTTATAATATATTTTAATACATTCCTTGAAGGCTCCAAGCTTTGATCTTTGGCTTTGTCATTGCTCTGTAGAATCGTGCACAAAGCAAGCTCTGAGAGTAGAATTTGGCACCATTTGTTGCTAGTCTTAGGGCAACCAAGTCCAAAGCCAGAGATAAACATTTTTCCACTGTAAAATTTTGAAAGCAATAGTGCGTATCTCACTCTGTTTGATAAGCAATGCAAATTCAAGTGGCTCTCATTTTATCCACATCCACTTCAATTTAGAGGATTGTCAACAACATATATGTGAAAATTGTATTGTATATTTAAGAGAACACGATATTTAAATTGACTCAAATACGTTTTGAAAAAACCCATTACCAGCACTACACTTTTTGCTTTGGAGTATTAAAAAATTATTCTCATTTCCCTTTCTTTCACAATGAGTTTTTCCCAATGATAGCCCATCTTTACGATACTGATGTAACCCTGTTGAATAGAAAGATGTTTGCACATGGCACATCTCCTTTCTTGCACTGGGCAGTGAAAATATGTGCAGAGATAAATTGACAAAACATTATCTTTGGGCTTGGCTGCACAGGACCTGACCGCTGTATATATTATTTGGCGGTCAGATATGAAAGTTTGATGGAAAGGTAGATTAGTACAAAGCAAATCCTAACCTATTATAGAGTGAGTCTCCTCCCTCCTCCCACCACGTTCTTCTTTGCTCCAACACACATTAAAATTCTGTTTGGATATCAGTAAAATCTCCCCACACCATAATCCATCCTAAAACAAATGAGCATGTGTCCTATGTTTCCACCAAGGCAACCTGGTCACCAAGTGTGATGATCCCATTTAATTTGCTGTATTTTGCCTGGATATATCTGGTGCTCACACTAAATAATTGAGATGGGTTCTGGCCCAAGCTCCTTGATGGAATATGCCTTTTCCACCTGTGGATTTGGCCTTTTTGCCCAACTTTAAGGAAAGTTGAAGCACTTACTGGGATGACTCCTTGGAGGGTATTACTCCTTGGGGTACTTTTATATTATAACTACATGTATAATTCTTTCTGGCTTTCAGCACTTGGAAAAAAAAAAGAGAGAGAGAATATGTGTGTGTGTGTGTGTGTGTGTGTGTGTGTGTGTGTGTTGGCATTTTTAAAGACTGTGTCTCTGCATTTTATTCTATAAATCAGTTTTCTTGCTGGAGTCAAAGTTCACTTCTCATGCTGCATAACAATACTTTTCAGCCTACTATTAAAAGCTGGCTTCATTTTATTTGTAATATAATAAACTTCACTTTAGCATTAATATCAGTCAAAAGGCAGCTGCTCACATAATAGGTTCCTTTTAAGCAAAATGGGAAAACATACATTTATCAAACAATTTTCAGTTTGGAGGCTACAGTTTTAATTACATCGAAAAACATCGGCCAATCAGGCTATTACTTCTGAAAGATGTCAGATCCATGCTACTGACAGGATATCAAATAGTCAATGAGTTTATCATTGTATAACATATTTATAAAACCCTTTATAATATGGAGAGGAGGGAAGAAAGGTGGCTTTAAAAAATGTTTTCTAAGCCAATTTTAAAGAGCCCATGTCAAAACTGAGAAATACTTCCTGTAAAGAAAATAGTGTACTTTCCTGGGTACTCTAACATGATGAATGGCAAAAGCAAAATTGAATTTGTCTCAGTATTGGAGCTATTTACTTGTGTAGATTTTATATTAGGGATGACACTAGAAATGGAAGCTTTCCATTTTGCTTTTTGTAAGTTATTCTAGTAAAATCCATGTCTCTTGCACCCAGCTGAACCTAGATCCAGCGTGGACATGAACTCTCCTACCAGGGCTGACATGAATTTTAACCACTGAGGGATAAATCTTTCCTGTGTATCACAGGTCACCTTGTACAATGTTAGAGTATCGTTTGGTTTACAAAGTTATGTAAAGCTTCTTTTCAGTATCTGTACATATATTTTTCTTTTCCTGTCTGATCTATTCCAATGCATGCAGTGTGCTCCCTTAGCTGTTCATTCCTGAGAGCATCATTTTCAAATAATTTATGAAAGCAGGAAAATAATATGGTGGTCAATCCATCTACATGCCCATTTGCAATTTCTTTTTCCTATCACATTTGACATTTAATTGCAAATACTGAGATGGAATTGACCCAGGGAAGTCTTGCCAAACCAACCCACAAACAAAAGCCATAGTCAATTCCATCTGTCACTATGATTGATAAGGAACCCAGTGCCTTAATTTCTCAGGTGATTTTCCTCTCATCCTGATGAACCTGCCAATCAAACTCAAGAGACAGGCAAGAGGGGAAAGATATTTCAAAATAAGGAGAAGCAGCAGGTGAAGGCCTTTGTTGCTGCCACTTCTACTTTCGTTGTTTTTTTTTTTCTTTTTTTATTCTTCTTTCTTCCTCTTCTTAGTCCCGTATAAAAAGCAGGAAAAAATAGGGAACAGTAAAATCATGTAAAAAAAAATGCAAGTTTGGTTTAAGCCTGCTTTCTATAAAGGAGAAGAATCTCTTTTACTTCTATCTTTTCTAAGGTGTCTATGTACCACTTAAAAATCTCCAACCTGTGCCAAAATACCCACATATGTAACTTAAATACCACAAGTGGCTATAGCAGGCTATGAATCTCAGAGTTCTTATATCTTTAGGTTTCAGTGTTTTTTTTTTTTTTTTATAACTTTCTAACATCAGCCCCTCTGACAAAAAAAAAGTCTCATGATCCTTTCACATCACAAAATGATATTCCAGAACCATCTGTGTTTAGATTGCTGTGTGTACCGGACGCTAAAAACATGCCATGCGTTTGCAGGGCGCCCTAGCACCCCTCTCTGGCATTTTCCCCTTAAACAGTAAACACATACACGTGCATGTGCATGCATACACAATTCTAAAAGGAATTCAGAAAACATAGTACTGGAACAGCTCACTTCTTAGAAATTCCTGAGAGCTAGAACTGCATCCACCCGCACCGTCAGAGACTCAATCAGTCTCCATTGGGCGGGGGGGGGGGGGGGGGGGGGGGGGGGCGGCAGGGGGCTGCAGTTGTAAGAGACAGCCTGATCTAACTGATCCCAGCCCCTTAGGGAGGATGTTCTTCACTTAATTAAGACTACAGCCACCTGCGTGGTGTATTGGTGTCTCGCAATGCAGTTGAGCAGGTCCATCCGCGGATTAGGACACCAGCTTTTACTGATGCGTGCGACGGAAACACTGGCATATTAAGCTCTAAAGCTGGTTCTTAAACTGTCATAATGCTGGCTGAATTATAGCTGATTGGAATACCGAACATGAGACTGCTGATTGGCTGAGAGCAAATCAAATCTGAGTGAAACCACGCTGCACTAATAGAATAATAAGTCAGAATGCTTGAGAGAAATTATTTATACCATTGCTTCGCAAAAGTCCTGATCATTCATTTAGTTTATGTTCTCCAGCAACTATCCTCTCTAAGATGCTTAATCAAAACCAACGTTAGCTGTTCTATTTACTTTGGAGTGGTTTTGCGATACTCTTGCCCCAATCCACGTTTTATGAAAGAACATCAGCTTTTTTAGGCTTGTACTACATTTGTGTTAACCCACCCACATAAAGCGGTTTATGGGAAAAGGTAAAACTTGGCAGCTGCAGATTTTTTTAAAACCCCAAAAAGGGCCAATTTCTAAAGAAATTTCAAGGATTCCTTTAATGTTTGGTTAGCAAACAAAAGCCTCAAGTGAATATGATTTATTTTTTATAGAAAATTAAGGGTTCTAACTCTTGACATTGTGGTGAAATTATAAATTCGCTAAAACACTAATTAGAACTAATTATCATACGAAGTTAAAGGGTGCCAGCAAGCAGGCTTAAACCAAACCTGCATTTGGCTTACATGAGTTAACTTCCCCATTTTTCTTTCTTCTTTTTATTATTGGGCTCTATGTAGCAATGCCAGTAGTTAATAATATCAGTAGTTAATAGTATACTAGACCTAAGATAAAAATGTATAACATTATTCAAATATTAAAAAAGTAAAAATATTTTTGAAGAAGTGTGTAAAATTCCTGCCTTCTAAATTCTAAAATATACTCTTCAAATTCTAAAATGTATTTTCTTTGTGTAGTTGTTTATTCCTTTTAAAAGTTTTAATACATTTTACATTAAAGATACTGTGGATATGCAGAATCATGTCTATATACATGTATATATGTACACATGTATATATACGGTTTAACCACAAATATGTTGGTAGGAATATTCCTATGGTAAGATTATTTAATATATATTTATATTTAAACATTTTTCAAGAACACTTTTCTCTTAAGAAGTCTAACACAGAGGCACCTGGGTGGCTCAGTCAGTTAAGTGTCTGACTCTTGATTTCAGCTCAGGTCATGATCTCCCCATTTGTGAGATGGAGATGTGCGTTAGGCTCTGGGCTGACAGTGGGGATCCTGCTTGGGATTCTCTTTCTCTCTCTCTTCCCCTTCCCAGTGCATGCTCGTTCTCTCCTCTCTCTCTCTCTCTCTCTCTCTCTCTGTAAATAAATAAATAAACATTAAAAAAAAAGTTCAACACAAAGAATGTCACCAGTTACATATTTTTAGAAAGGACCTTTTTTGTTTTATTTTGCATGAAAATTAATACCTGGATTTTTATAGTTATATTTAAAGTTTCAGAATATCATTCCAATTTTAGTATATGTGCTGCCGAAGCGAGCACTAAAGTTTCAGAATATCAGAAAAAAAAAAGCAGTTCTCTTTGCTCTTATCCACAGAGATGATTATTTTTATAATTTTTATAAATATACAGTAATTTTTTAAGTTTGATATATGTAAAGTGTGTCTGTTAGTTGTGGAGTTGTTTTGGTAAATTTTTTTTTTAATTTTTTTAACGTTTATTTATTTTTGAGACAGAGAGAGACACAGCATGAACGGGGGAGGGGCAGACAGAGAGGGAGACACAGAATCGGAAGCAAGCTCCAGGCTCTGAGCCATCAGCCCAGAGCCCGACGCGGGGCTCGAACTCGCGGACCGCAAGACCGTGACCTGAGCCGAAGTCGGACGCTTAACCGACTGAGCCACCCAGGCGCCCCTTTTTTGGTAAATTTTTAACATGAATAAAATCACGTTCTATATATATTTTTTGTAACTAATTTTTTCACAAAGCAATATTTTTGGAGATCTTCTCATGTCAATTCCTATAGATTGACTTGCTTTTTTTTTTTCAGTTGCCACTGAGTTTTTCATAGTGTAGATGAGTCATAATTTATTGATGTTGATAGAGATTTAGGTGTTCTTCAACATTAACAATAACAATTAACATGTTGCAATGAAAATACATGGAGATAGAAGTATATCATCCATGTTAGATACCTAGAAGAGAACAGCTGTGTTCAGGATAATGCATTTTATATGTAATGGAGATGGGAGCCCTTTAGTGTGGGTGAAAAAGCACATCAGTTCTTCACCAGTCCCCCTGCCTAAATAACTTTGCCCTCTAAATGTCACAGACTGTGAGTCTGGAGTTCTCTCTTGTCCAGCAAGAGAGTGGACACAGAACTGAATATGAGAGAGGCTAATGTCTGGGAGGAGACAAGAGCCCCAAATAGGGGTTTTGTCTCCATATTTATTGAGCACTCAAGATATGTGGTGAACATGAAGAAAACAAGATCTTACATGTGGTGAATGTGAAGATGAACATGAAGGAAACAATCAGATAGCAATTGTTAACTTGTGTAAGAAGCAAAGGGTCTGGGGGTCAAGTGGTGTTTGTGATCAAGGTATATTAGTATCAGATGGAAAGTAGTTTCCTGCAGGTGACATAACAAGTTACTGGTGATCCTGTTACAATATCTCACTAGCTAACTTCGGGCATTTTCGCCCCATGGTGGCGGCTTTCTGCCGTAAACTTTTTTCTAAACCACTTATGGAAGTAGAACCTATTTCCCCCCATCTAAATAGCCCTGTGGCTTTCTTTCTCACTCAGTTAAGATTTTTGAATATTCCACCATTCCCTCGATAATAAGACTCTTGTACTCCTTCTCTCTCTACTATCTAAACTTTATGTAGTTTTTTATTTCAGTTACAACAATTTGATCCATACTTCATTTTTTTGTTTCATTACTTATTTTCTAGGTTTATCTGTTTTGCTCTCTGCTAAATCCCTGGTGCTTAATAATACTTGTTGAATAGTGGGGAAAAATTAACAAATGAATGAACTATAATTTTACCTATACCAGCTACCTATCTTGATATTGGGCTTTCTTTCCATCTTGAAAGTATAGGAACATGGAAAATTAAGGTGTGAAAATTACATACTTTTTAAAAACCATGTTGAAGCTTTTAGTAAAATTTTTGTTTAAAATGCATACCAATTTAGGGGGGCCTAGATGGCTCAGTCAGTTAAGTGTCTGACTTCAGCTCAGGTCATGATCTCACAGTTTGTGGATTCGAGCCCAGTGACAGGCTCTGTGCTGACAGCTCAGAACTTAGAAACTGCTTCACTTTCTGTGCCTCTCTCTCTCTGCTCCTCCCCCGCTTGTGCTCTCTCTCTCAAAAATAAACATTAATTAAAAACTATAAATAAACAAACAAACAAATAAATAAACATACATACCAGTTTCTCTGCTAAGGGAATCCTAACCTTTGTCTCTGCAAGGAAAAGCACATAGTCATTTATGAACTCCACCAAATGAGAAAGAAGTAGTCATAGAGGTTTTGTGATCATATGAAATGTAATCCACTTAATGTATTGGATAGTTTAACACAAGGCAATTTGTCTACTTTTTGGTATCAATACAGAATGATTGGCCTCTTATAGCATGCTTGGTATTTGAACAACAGGGACCTTATTGACTGGTATTAATGTTATGACATCAAGGTCTTTTTTCTTGGTGTTCTCCAGAAGCTTTGCCCTGAGCAATATTCTTCCAATTACCACCATGTTTCTCCTTTGTCTTTTCTTATGTGCTGCTGAGACTGAAGTGGGATGCTTGTGCAGACTATGATATTACATGCCATTTATCACCAAATAGAATATAATAATTTAGAACATTGTTGTCAATCTACCTTCACTCTCTTAACGGAATTTTATCTGTTTAGCACTTCAGAATGGAAGGCTTGGAGGATTTAATTCTCAGAGGCTAATATTATTTTTTCTGATCATTTTAATACCTTAACTCCCTAAATAGAATTTCATGGATTGAACAACTTATCAACCCAAAGATGCTTCAATGAAAGTAATTCAGGAATTTCAACACAATGAAGGTCAAAGGGCATAAAATGGTAGAGTAAAACTAGCTTAAGAGGAGAAAGAGCAAATCCAGGGTTGACACCACAGGTAGGATTTATTATCTTATACAATTATTTAAATTTTCAAAATTATTTTTGGAAAAATTAGTGCTCTATTAAATGCACACTCACTCATATACTTAGCATCAAAAAGAAGCCAAATAAAAACGAATGGAAGCTAAAGCAACTAATGAGAGTTTTAATATTTTGGTCTCTCCTAATCTCTAGTATGTTGTAGTTTTCATTGGTATCACTACTTCTAATAAATTATAAATGACAAACTTCAGGCAATGATTGGGATGGCTTAAAGATTCAACCTCTATAGTTAGAACACATTCTAAAAAATCACATTCTGTGATACACCTGTGTATCACAGGTCACCTTGTACAATGTTAGAGTATCGTTTGGTTTACAAAGTTATGTAAAGCTTCTTCACCCAGGTAGTAAATTGTAATACCTTAGAACACAGAAAAATGTTGTGCATTACAAATGCTTAGGTTGTCACTAGCTAGTAGGAAAAAAAACATTTGTGCCAACTTCATGCATATTAAACAGATACATGACATGTGGCCAAAAGAAAAAAAAAAAAAAAAAAAGAAAGAAAATTGGTTGGAATATAAAAGTAACTTTTTTAAAGGCTACTCATGTATGTCTGCACTCCCTTTTAATCTCTTTGGCATTTTATAGTTGGCACTTTTCTTTGGGCTTAAAAAAAAAATTAAATGCTTTCCTCTGAATAAGAATGAATCACCAACTTATTTCCATGTTTACCAAGAGTAGCTCAAAAGTAAGTGTTGTTATTCTCCATGGCAGTTGTTTCAAAGGACCCAGTCCCTTGTGAAAGTCATTACAAGATTTGAATTTTCCTTTTTTTTTTTTTCTAGTTAGGTTTATGTTCAAGGAAGTTAATTGGTTTCTCAGTTGACTCCAAAAGTACCTTTCATCTGTTTTATGACACCTTGTTTTTGAGTTAGGGAAAAAGTAACTTCATGCTTGAGTTAGGGACAAAGAGAAGACTCAAGTGAATAAAAAAAAATGTTCTCAGGCTCTTAGGAGTTGAGCCATTTTTCTGGACTCACAATTTCAGTGCACTTTGCAGATTACATTTAAGTTTGATCTTGAGGCAAATTTGTCGTTATTTCATGCTAATGTGATCATTCTAATGTGGTAACTTACAGATCTAAAATCAAACTTCTTTTTAGTTTTTTTTTTTAGGTTTTTATTTAAATTCCAGTTAGTTAACATACAGTGCAATATGAGTTTCAGGTGTACAATACAGTGATTCATCACTTCCATACAATACCTGGTTCTCATCTTTGGACAATAATAAAAAAGTAATGATTGTATGAATGTATTTTATTTTACTCATTTATTCAAATTTACTCATTTCACGTGTTCAGCAGGTACTTACTGAGTGCCTACAGTATACTCAGACTTGTGCCAAACTGTAACATAATGGTGATATAATGGTGAATAATAACAAAGTTTCTTCTCTCATACCTGTAGATTCATAGTGAATTGTTTTCAGGAGGAAACCATCCCACAAGAAAAACATGTTCTCATCTGCCAGCCCTCCAAAAGGTTCTGATCAGACCACGGAGATATAAAAAATTAGTTATAGGAACAATTCCTTGACTGCATCCAAGTAAATTTTAAAAAGTGGAGAGTTCCTGGGTGGCTCAGATGGTTAAGTGTCTGACTCTTGATTTCGACTCAGGTTATGAACCGCAGTTTGGTGAGTTTGAGCCCCTTGTCAGGTTCTGCGCTGGTAGTGTTCTCTCTTTCCCCACTCTCTGCCCCTCCCCCATTCATCCTGTCTCTGTTTCTCTCAAATAAATAAATAAACTTTTTTAAAAAGTAAAAATAAATAAAAAATGGAGAGAATTTGGTTGTACTCATAGTTACAGGACATTGTCAATCATAGGTGGAAACAGAAGTTCCAGATACAAATCCTGTGATACTTTTCAGTTTAGGATTAGCAAATTTATGCCTGACAAAAGGTGGTTGAGGTTTACAGTGAAAATTCTTCCTAACAGAACTTTAGTTTGCCTCCTAGAAGACTGTGGCCACAAGGACTGACAGTTAATTCAAGATAATAAGAAAAATTCAAGATAACAAGAAAAATAAGAAAAAAAAATCACAAGGTTGTATTGATTCTCAAGTTGACCACTACATGAAATAAAGTAATTCTTTTAACTATAAGAGAATGACAATGTTGGTAAGATGGCAGGAAGAGAGATTTCAGATTAAAATAAAAGTCCAGCTGAAAATAAGGAAGAAAAATAGTGTCTTTCAACAACAACAACAACAAAAAAGAGGGTTTGGATATTTGGGGTGGTAACTTACAATAAAGTGATTTTATGATATCGTAAGTTAACCTGAGATGAAAATTGGGAGATCCACATCTTTCTGTTTTTCTTTGTGTTCATATTCATGTTTAAAGGTTTAAATCACTTGAGGATCAAAGCCCCCACATTCGTCTCTGAATACTCTATGTTCATCCAAGTTTGCAGTTTTCTCCTTTGAGGAAGACAGAGTGGTCTTGCCAAAAGGGGTAGGAAAAGCAGGGTTTATAAAAAGGTTGAGGAGGAACCATTTAATTCTCACCATACTTGGCTTTCCCAGGAACGATTATGCATTTCTTATGAATGTGACATTGAAAATCTGTACTTTTTATAGTACGCAGTGGGAAAAAATGTAAGCTGTAAAATGTTGCTTTAAAAACGTGTTTAAAAACAGTGTTCTGACACTTTATTGCACAATGAGCTCTTACATTAAGCATTTATGGCAGCTACAAATTCACAGCATGGTTTTGATGCAGTAATAAAAAGCACCAAAATGGGTCCAACCGACATTTTACAGCCAGAACAAAGGGTTGAAAGTTTAAAGCTTATCTATACCTACTACATGTTACATATTAGCTACATTATCTGTAGCAAGATTACATGTTACCCACCCTGAACATATTTCTAACTGTAAATTATTAGTAAATTTGGTATTTCCACGTCTTTGAAGGAAAAAGAACATGAATGTACAGGGTCAAACAAACTTAAGGTAATTAGGAGGGGTCCAGTGTGTTTCTGTGACCACCAAGTGCATACACAGTTCATGCAAAATCCATCCTTGCTCAGAGGAATGAACCAGTCCATTACTATTCTTCTCTGGAGTTCCAGTGTTTTTTTTTTCTATACTCATTAAGAGTATTGAGTCAAGAATTCTCGCAGGTATTCTGAATTTTGGCAAATTATTGAGAATGTCTTTTATACTCTCAATTAAGGCAACACAATCACAAACATTTAGTTAAGTCCAATCTTCCTCCTGCTGAAATTACCCCACCTCCCGCCCCCCAACACTACCAAAGCTACAGCTTTTTATCTATATCAGATTAGTATGTTGGCTGAGTGATGTTTTGCCTGGACCTTATCCAAAATGTACGACAATCTTGAAGTTGCTGGTTTGAAGCCTTAAGAGACTGGATGTATGAAAACAGGTGTCCTATATAGTTCTGGGAGTTCATGTACAGAGTTTCCAAGTGCATTTAAGTCTTACACAATACATAGTTAACTAGGTGGGTACCTATCTAGATAGAATTTTCAATGGGAGTAAACAATCTGACATTTTACTTAGTTCATGAATTTGTCTATCCATTTGTCTAGTTCATGAATTTACTTAGTTCATGAAGGAGAAAAAAGAACTAGAATTATTTTCGCAGGCCAATTTGTGTGTGTGTGTGTGTGTGTGTGTGTGTGTGTGTGTGTGTGTGCAATTGTCACTGCCAAAAGGCTCATGACTTGGACACAGCATAGTCCAGTTTCTCAGTATTGCAGTAGAAGCCAAGATACGCTCTTCCCCAATGGCTGGTTGCATTTGCCTGAATGCCATGTTCATCAATTTTAATGTGGGACAGACATTTGGGATTGATTTATATAAATATACTTACCAGCCAATCTATTCTCAATAGTCTGGACAAATCAAGTATATGCCATCAGCAATCAAACTATTTAGGATATTATTTTGTTTAATGGATTCAAAAACTTATAAATCCATAAATATTTTATCAGGATTCATTCTTTTTAGAATACTTTAACAAACTGCATTTCATTTGATTTATGCCTATGCTTTTCAATAGCACAGGTATCATTTAGATATATGACAATGTATATCTAGAGTCAGAAATCTTTAATTCCGTGGAAATGAATTTCTTACAATGACATAATGACAGTGTAATTAAAATCCTTCATTTAAAATTCTGGGATGAAATTCAAGTTCCTTTTGTCCCTTTATGAGACTGTTTTAGATTTCTTCAATCACATCATCTATAATGCTGGCTTGCATATATAAAATTGGTACCTCCCCCCTTGAAAATAGTGTGTATATAGTTGACAGCCTATGACATATGTCTTTCCTTCTAGCTAATGACATCTCACTGGGTGCCATTATATACACTGTTCTATGTATTTCGTAATCTCATAATGTCAGGCAAGCTGCTTAGTCTCACGTCCAAACATGAGAAGCATTGCACTGAAAGGTTAACATATATTTGAGAACTTTTTTTTTCACTTACTTTGTAAAATTGAACAAAAGTAGTCATGATAAAGAAGGAGCAACTTCTGCTCCTTTGTTATTGTTACCAGCTTTTACTAATTACAAATAGTAATAACACTATTGTAACTACTGTAACAAAGGCAAACAGTGTAGAGATGCATCACGTGTTACAAATGTCTGTTGTCACCCATGCCAACACCCATCTCATTTTTAAGAGTTTGATACTATTCTCCCCATACTTTTTTCTTATACCCACTTAAATATATGTATATTATCTTAATGAGATTTTACAATTTCCTTTTCACAATTAACAATATTACTTAGACCTCAAGTTTAATTACTTAGACCTCAAGTTTAGAAAGCCCATCTTTCTCTGCCTCAAAAATCCTCATAAAATCTATTTTATTTTTTTTTTTTCACTTAGATTTTTCAACCCACCTACAACTTGAGGAATTGGTATTGTGCTGGTATACTTCCATATATATTCTTTTTTATTATTTCCAAGTGCTTAGCTAGTAATCACAATGACATGTAATAAGTTATTGTAACATTTTCACTCTGAGTTTCAAATAAAATCAAAATGCCAGAGTGGAGGGACAGTCAGAGGTTTATGATAGGAATCTTAAATTGGGTCAACAACCAAGCTAGACAGGTTAGTTGGATGTTTTAAACTAAAAGATCAAGTGCAGAAATGTCTACTGAGAACTCTTAGTGAAGTTCTCAAATTACATTTAAAAAGCTATCAAAATATATATTTTTTCAACACAAGAAGTGTCTGATTCCATTAATGCTTTAAAAAGTCGGTGTGCTGGAAAGGAAGAGATAGGTTACTAGGGTAGGTGGAAGTAGGGCTAAGAAAGACAGAAAGGGAGAAGAATAGTTAACATATAATGTCTTTTTTAATATTTTTTAAAGTTCATTTATTTTAAGAGAGAGAGAAAGTGTAAACAGGGGAGGGGCAGAGAGAGAGGGACAGAGAGAATACCAAGCAGGTTCCGTGCTGTCAGCATAAAGCTGCACATGGGGCTAGATCTTAAGAACGGTGAGATCATGACCTGGCCCAAAACCAAGAGTGAGATGTTTAACCAAGAGAAACACCCAGGTGCCCCAAAAGTATAATCTGTTTTAATGAAGACTCATATTTCCAGTTTTTTTTAATAACCATCAATGAAAATATTTTCCACAGGTATAATTATAGATAAGAATGGAAAAATTCTTATTGAGTTATTGAAATGTTAAATCAACTAATTCAAGCTTCTAAATTTGGATATTTATCTTAAAATTCTTGCAAAAATGAAGACACCTGGCTGGCTCAATCAGAAGAGCATCCAACTCTTGATGTCAGGGTCATGAGTTCAAGCCCCAAGTTGGGTGTAGAGATTGCTTAAATAAATAGATAGACCTTGGGGTGCCTGGGTGGCTCAGCTGGTTAAGTGTTCGACTTCGGCTAAGGTCATGATCTCATGGTTCGTGGGTTCGAGCCCCAGGTTGGGCTCTGTTCTGACAGCTCAGAGCCTGGAGCCTGTTTCAGATTCTGTGTCTCCCTCTCTATCTGTCCCTCCCCCACTCTTACTCTGTCTCTGTCTCTCAAAAATAAATGAAACGTAAAAAAAAATAATAAAATAAATAAATAAACCTAAAATAAATAAATAATAAAAATTCTTGCAAATGATTCAGTGGTGGTAAGGATGATAACAGAAATAAAAATTAAATGTCAACCCAATCTGACATTCATTTGAGCAATATATCAGTATTAATATATCAATATTGAAAGTAATATTGATATTAAATAGCAATAATATAAAATTAAATTTAGTAATTTAATTACTGTAATTTGTTTTTTAAAGTTATTATAAAGTTATTATTGAAGTAATACTAAAAAAGGAAAAGAAAATTGGCATGTTATTAGATACCCAAAAATGGAGAAAGAGGAAGTTGAATAGAGAATGGAATCCTGTGCTGCCTTTTTAGAAGATTTCTCTTTATAATTCAAAAGAATAATCTCCTATCACCATGGGCCTGAGGTTGTTGACTTAGGGTCCATGGAACATCTAGCTATTGTGGAGAGGACCACAGATCCCCTGAAATCATATGCATAATCCTGTGGCTGCTTGTGGTGATGATATGTACATGTATACATTCTTCTCACATAAATAATCTGTGGCTTTGTCACAATTACAAAGGGATTCATGCTCCCCAAAGGTTAATAATCAGTGATATAGACCTCACAGTGTACAAGGCACTTTTGCAGTCATTAACTGGTTTGATCCTTACAACATAGGAGCAGACCTGGCACTCAGCCCAGGACACTTATTTTTTTCATGTTTCTGTGGTCCAGAGAAAAGTGGCCTGGAAAAACTATTTTTGCTAAACTAAAAAAAAATTATTTTTGCTAAACATTATTAAATGTAAAAGCCTCTCCTATAGTATTTACATTTGATACTGAAGGAAAATGATGTAAAGATGTTTCATAGATCCTTTGATGGGGACAATTTTTTTTTTAACCTCATACCCATTAGCCAAACCTACCACCAATGAGTAAGGAAGTGAGTAGCTCCTAATAGTGAACATTTCACTTCAATGGGGTTACTAAAGGGGAAAAACCTTCCTTTCTATACTGGAAGCTTCATGCATTGCTTTGAACCCCAACATTTGAAGGCCAAGATATTTGAGGCAGGAGGGTTATTTCCTTGAAACTCTACTTCAACTACTATTCTTCAAATCATTTATTAAAACACACAAGGGAGAGAAAGAACTACCGTTAAAAAAAAAACTGAGGAAATTTCATCCTTATAAATACCCACCCTTTCTTAGTAGAGTAATTTTATTCATTTTCCTATCCCGAAATACACATTCAGTCATCTGAACTTCAGTCAAGCTCAAGTAGAATGAATAGAAGCTAAAGTATTTTTAAAATTTTAGCTGTTTAGAATGTTGACCCTCTATCCGAGTCTTACTCATTGCTAGTGGCCCAAATGAAGCATTTCTTCTTTATACTGTCACTTTTAATTTTTTTTAATGTTTATTTATTTTTGAGAGAGAGAGACAGAGCACGAGCGGGGGAGGGGCAGAGAGAGAGGGAGACACAGAAGCTGAAGCAGTCTCCAGGCTCTGAGCTGTTGGCACAGTACATAAAAGTATGTACTTTTAATATTTGTTTCTATTTTTATGTTATTATTGAGGTTTCTTTAGAATAGAAACAGGGGCGCCTGGGTGGCGCAGTCGGTTAAGCGTCCGACTTCAGCCAGGTCACGATCTCGCGGTCCGTGAGTTCGAGCCCCGCGTCAGGCTCTGGGCTGATGGCTCGGAGCCTGGAGCCTGTTTCCGATTCTGTGTCCCCCTCTCTCTCTGCCCCTCCCCCGTTCATGCTCTGTCTCTCTCTGTCCCAAAAATAAATAAACGTTGAAAAAAAAAATTAAAAAAAAAGAATAGAAACAAAATGTCTTTCTACAACATTGTGATAAGAGCACATACTCTGCCTGACCCAGACAGCTTCAGTTTGATTTCCAGCTCTGCCACTTGGAATGTAATTTTGAACAAGTTACTTAACATTTCTGAGCCTCAGTTTTCTTATCTGTAAAATGGGGATAATGGTACCTATACCATGGGACAGTTGGGATGATTAAATGAGTTAATGTGTGCAAAAAGGTAGACCAGTGAATGATCTAGCCTGTGTATGCATTAGCTATTTTTGTTTATTGTTGCTGTTGTTTACCATTTTCACACAGTAGACACTCAGGAAGTATTTGTGGACTGATGAATTTCAATCTCTATATTCTACTATCATTCCTCAACCAAAGAAGACCTTGAGCTTATTGATTCTTGTGAATTTTTTTTTTTTAAGTTTATTTATTTACTTGGAGAGAGAGAGACCGCACAAGTACGGAAGGGGCAGAGACAGAAAGAAAGAGAGAATCCCAAGCAGGCTCCACACTGTCAGCACAGAGCCCAATGTGGGGCTTGAACTCATGAACTGTGAGATCATGACCCAAGCTGAAATCAAGAGTCAGATGCCTAACTGACTGAGCCACACGAGCACCCTAACTCTTGTGATTTTTTAGCATTTTGTTGTCATTGGTGGCATTGTATTTATTTGTTGAATTTTTTTTAATTTTTTTCTTAATGTTTATTTATTTTTGAGAGACAGAGACAGAGTGTGAGTGGGGGAGGAGCAGAGAGAGAGGGAGACATGGAATCCAAAACAGGCTCCAGGGTCTGAGCTGTCAGCACAGAGCCTGACGCGGGGCTCGAACCCGCGGACCGTGAGATCACGATGGGACACTTAACCGACTGAACCACCCAGGCACCCCTATTTGTTGAATATTTTAAGAACATGATTTCCCAAATGGAAACAAACACAGACTTCAGGGTGTCTCAGTTCCTTACCCTTAAGAGTTGAAAACCATGGATGAAGTACAGATGAAGAGATTCAGTCTGAGAGATTTCTTTATAAATGTCAAAGATAACATAAAAAGCATAGGTCTCCTTATTTCTAGTGTGGTACTGTTCTTTTTCTTTTTTTCCAAAACTTAATAATTCACTCTCCATGTAAACTACATATAATATTTGATGCTGTTTGTTACACATTTTCTGTAGTTAAGATGAATCAAGTAGTAAATTAGTAGCTTGGTCTACACTATTACCTAACTAGACATAGTTGCCTTTAATGACAATAAAATTATGAGAAAGTCTGAAAATCGGAAGGTAGGTCAGATAGTTATGCTTATCATCAATAGTTGCCAAACAAGCTATAGTATTGGCATATTGAAGAGAACACAAGCTTTTGAATCAGGTAGACTTAGGTATAAATCCTCCATTTACCCTGAGTAGGTGGCTCTAAATCCTCATCTAAATTATTGGATCTCTGAGCTTTAAGAGTGGCAGGTGCTCAGACATTCATCACCTATCTTCAAAATTTCATGTTGTCTTCCCATGTATTAAGCTGAATTAGATTTTCAAGATCTCAAGTTTCATGAAAAACAGAGAAGAATCTATTTCCTTATAGAAATCATTTGCTCTCCTAATTAAAAATGTATACCACAGAGTCTAGTGTACTAAACATATCAAATGACTTTTAATTTCCTCTTTCCCCTTGTCTTACCCAACAGTTCTAGGTTAGTAGAGTAAAATACACCCTGTGGTATATGCACCTAGGGTATATAGATATAGATACATGTAAATTTCATGGTTGTTTCATCATTTTAAGTTCCCTTTTGCCATATGCAAGTTTTACACATTCCAATGTATAGCTTACCTTATTATATGATCCTAATTTTTAGGTGGCTGTATCATAAATATATTAGAAGTTTATAAATTAAAAAAAATAATGGGTAGAGAACTTGTTCATTTTCTACTTGTTTCAGTTACGATAGGTTGTATTTTATAAGAAATTTTCCATTTTATTAGGTTATCAAATTTATTGGCATAAGTAAACTATTCTTTTAATATCCATAGCATCTGTATTATATCTTCTTTAAAATTCCTGATATTTGTAGTTTCTGTTTTTTCTTTTTTCTATCAGTCTAAGGATTATAAATTTTATTAAACGTTTCTAAGAACCAAATTTTGTCTTTGCTGATTTGATCTATTGATTTACCCTTTTACAGAGTTGCCGTTAAAGAGTATGTTAGCTACATCCTATAGCTTTTGATATGTTGTATTGTTGGCAGTGTCCATCAGTTCAGGTTTTTAAGATCATCCTTTGTGATTTCTTCTTTGGCCCATTGGTTATTTCAAAATTTGTTATTTCTTCAGATTATTCTTAAATAGTTCAAATGACTTCCTATTATGCTTCAAATTTGACACCATTGTTTTTAGCAAATTTATTCCGTAGGTTTATAATCCTTTTTTTTTTTTATTAAGACTTTCTGAAACTGGACAGTTTTTTCAGTTTAGCCCTTCAATTCAGTCAATTTCTGCTTCATGTATTTGGAAGCTGTGTTATTAGGTAGAAACACTTAAGATTATTATTATTTAAGATTGTTATGTCTTCTGGATTATTTAACTCATAATTTGAAATGCTTCTCTTTTTCACTAATAATATTCTCCATCCTGAAGTCTCCTTTTTAATATAACCACAACAGCTTTTAAATTTTTTTAATGTTTATTTTTTGAAAGAGAGAGACAGAACATGAGCAGGGCAGGGGCAGAGAGAGTGAGAGACACAGAATTCAAAGCAGTCTCCAAGCTCTGAGCTATCAGCACAGAGCCCGAAGCTGGGCTCAAACTCACGAACTGTGAGGTTATGACCGGAGCTGCAGTTGGACGCTTAACACACTGAGCCACCCAGGCACCCCAGCCACATCAGCTTTTAAAATAATTTTTGCACGACATAACTTTTCCTTTCCTTTTAGTTTCAACATATTTGTATCTTTATGTTTAAATTGTGCTCCTTCTAAAAAACATACAGTTGAGTCTTTTTTATCCAGTTTGACAATATCTCTTTTTTAATTTGGGCTTACTTTATTTACACTCACTATAATTCATTTGGGTTTAAATCTAATATCATATTTGATTTCTATTTTTTTCTATGCTTTTTATCACTCCATTTCTCCTTTCTTGCTTATTTTATTGAATAGAATAGATTGCGTATTCCATTTTATTCTTCTGTTGATTGTTTATCATGGATTTTTATATTATTTTTATTTGTACTATACATATTGTAATGTACTTCTTTAAGTTATCAATTTAACTTCAAAAATTTTTATTTTGCCAATTAGTAACACTCTTACAATGATGTACATTTACTTATTACCTTCCTGCCTTTTGTTCTCTTGTTTCCATGGAGTTTACCTTAATACATGCTATAAATACATATCACATTGTCAACACTTATGCAGTCAATAGCCTTTAAAAGAGATTTAAAATATCTATCTATCTATCTATCTATCTATCCATCCATCTATATTTCTATCATGTATCCCAAGTTCCTTTATATTTATTGACACATTTGCCCTTGATGTTTGTCATTCCATCCTGAAGAATTGATTTTCTATTGCATATCATAGTCCTTCAGGCTAGAGCATTTTTTAAAGTTTCTTGTAGAACATATCTATTGGAGAAATTTCTTCCATGTTTTGTCTCTGAAATGTCTTATTTTGCTTTTAATTTTAAGGATTATTTGTGCTGAATATAGAACCCCCTCCCCTTTTTTTTTTTTTTTTTTTTTTTTGGTTTTTTAAAGAATGTCATTTTTTTGCTGGTAAGGAATCAGCTGACAGTCTCATCATTTTTTCCTATGTAATGTGTCTTCTCCCCCTGGCTGATTTTGATATTCCCTGTTTATCTTTGCTTTTCAGTAGTATAACTATGATGTCCTTGATTTGGGTTTCTTTGTATTTATCCTGTTTGTAGTTTACTTAACTTATTAAACCTGTGGAGTGGTTTCTTTCATAAATGTTAGAGAAATTCATGGCCACTATCTCTTCAATATTTCTTCTGTCCTATTTTCTCCCCCTTCTCCATCTATGATGCCAAATACATATATATTAGACTACTTGATATTATCTTTCAGTTCTTGTGTCCTGTTTTATTGTTCATCTTTTTGCTTGTAATGATCTGTCTTCACATTTACTGATCTCATCCAGTGCTGTTCTCTGTCTGCTGATAAATCCACCAAAGGACTTTTATCTTTATCATTTTTCCCCTTTATTTCTAGCATTGCCATTGAGGTCCTTTTATGGTTTTCATCTCTCCATCTGCTTTCGCATGTTGTGAACCTTTTCCAACATATTCATCATAGTTGTTTTAAAGCTACTCTCTAAAAATTCTAACATCTGGACTATATCTTATCTAATTTGTTTCCTTTCTTTGTGATGGATCACATTTTCTTGCTAATTTGTATATTTCATATTTTTATTGAATTTCTAACATAAATAAAGATTGAAGTAAATAATTCCACCCAACCATTAGTATGTGGGTTGATAATCTAGTTCCAGTCTAATCCATATTTGAAATAAATCTGGACTTTGTGTTGCTTTAGTTAGATTCATTTCACCACAAGCTTAAAATTAGTTGATGTAGAATCTGAATGTCTAGAGTGACCCTTCCCCCCCTTTTTTTAATCCTGCCTCTCCTCCTTGTAGGTAGCTCTTGCCTACTACACAGTGAAAGGCCTCAACTGCCTGTGAGACATCTCTCAGACTTCTTTCATCCTGCTTTGCCTTCCCACTTCAATGGGTCCTATGTGTCTCTGCCTCAGGAAGGTCCCTTTTGGCTTTCCTGCCCCACCTCCAGCTGTACAGCCATGGATAGCCCCTGCTTCATACTCAATGGATGAGGCTCAGAGTATCCCTAAGGTTTCTCCCAGTTCTCAATCCCTACCCTCACCGTTCAGCAGGTTCTGTGACCCTGTTTCAGAGGTAGAGGGGCACTTTCACTTCTCCTACCCTTCCCCCAGGGGTAGCCAGCTGCTTCCAGTTCCTCAGTGTAAGAACCAAATTCTCTGCGGACTTTCTCCAAGTCCTCAACTCCACTTTCAAATATTAGAGACCCACATATGACTGTGCCTCAGAAAGTGCCTCTTTCAGCTGACCTTTACTGCCCCCAGTTTTTCTCATTAACATTTTGCAAAGGCCTATCGAGTGTGGGCACACATTTCTCTTATTTCTAGAGTTCCTGGATTGTAAGCTGCCATACAGTATACATTCAGACTTTAAATTTCTGATAAGTTCAGGTGATTTTACCCACATCTATGGAGACTTCCCCCTCTTCCTCTTTCTCTTTCAAGGAGGAAAACAGTAACAACGCTCTTTTGTCTTAGAAGCAGTCTGACATTTTTTTGGATTTTTTACTTTATGTAGTTTCTTTGTGACTTCTGCTTTCTAATAGGCTTTAATAAACTGGGATTATGTATGTTATTTAGTTTATTGTTATTGCTTGGGTGGGAGCAACATTCTCCTGTGACTTTCTGTACTCTACATGGAAAGATAGGCTAGTATATTGGAATTCTCATACAACTTCATTCTAGCCACTAATTGCTTTTTTATCTAATATGGCTATAGAAGACAATTAGTCATAGCAAACATTTACTTATTAGTAATATACTAACTAGATCTCAGCTTATGCCACACAATATTTTAAGCATTTTAAAATCTATTATCTCATGTATCCTTCATAACTAACAATTAAATCCTAATATTATCTTCATGTTAATGCAAGGATACTGAGCTTCTGGAAGTTTGAGTGAATTACCCAATGTATAAAGAACTCAAATGATTCAATGAGATAAGGCAAGCAATGAAATGGAAAAAATGGGGAAAAGAAATGAGTAGCAATACACACACAAAAAAGGAAAGGCAGATGGCTCATAAACATATGAAAAGGTGTTCAACCATATTAACCATATTATATTATAATCATAATTTCTTCCAGATAAGTGTTAACTCAGGTAACATCAAGGGTTGTTAAAGATATGGGACAGTGGGTACTCTCATCCAACAGTGATGTGCATATCTACTGATACGACCACTTTGGAAGTTGGTACAATAGCATCAATTAGGCAAGTTGAACATTTGCATATCCTCAGCCAAGAAATGCTACACTACCACTTGGTGTATACTTTTGCGAAACTCTTGCACAAAGACAACAGAGTCTTGCACGTGAAGACTTTTTTCAAAATGAGGATTCAGATCTAGATACTCTATCTTTTGAATCCCTGTCACAACTACAACCCTATTCCCAAAGTAACCAGAAGTTCAGTTGTACTCCCCCTACGAAACATAGAGCTTTGATTAAGTCCCTGAGAGACCTTACAGGGAACAGAAATGTAGGAGCAGATGATATGTTCAGAGACAATAAAGCATTCAATTAGATGCCAGTCACCAGTCATGAGTCATTCTCTAATGGGTGAAGATGTATGGATTCCTATAGCAGCAGCACACTCCTATTAAGAAATAAAAACCTGTAATGAGCTTTAATGGATCTGTATATGGTTCTGTTTACAGCAAAGTAACCCCATCTTTTGTGGTGAGTGTTACTTTGGGATACTACAAAATCCTTCTTCCTTAGAGATAGATGCTGCAACTGGGAATTAGAGAAAGTTTTTTTTTTTTCCAGTTTTTACCCAGCTGAAATATACAATCAGTATAGTTCAAATTATATAAACATAGAAATCATTCCTTTTTGTACTTCCAAATAGCAGTCTCAACACCTGTGTTAATAGATCATCCAGTAATAAACATTCTTGTAACTAAACTCACTAATTTGAATATTCAAACTATTCCAGCCATTCAGAATATTACTTTGGAACAATTTGTTTACAACTAATAAACCTATTAATGGGTTCCAGAATTCATGTCTTGGGAAGATATTGGTAAATTTGCTGTCAGAGGAATGCCTAACAAAGTATTTTTTAATAATGTCACAGGACAATAGAGGTTTTTTTTTTTTTGAAGTATTGTGTTTAATTGTAGGATTATATACCCTACAGTCACAACAATACTATTTTCTTTTTCCTAAAATTTCTTTGAACTACATCTAAAATAAGTGACAACAAATTGAATTTTGTAGCACCACATAAAACATTATGAACTTAATATTGAATAAGTAATTTGTTTTTAATGGACTATATCCAGCCATAGCCCTATATCACGGTACAAGATTTTGTAGGTGAAGTTCAGTGTTGTTAATCAAGATCAACTCTAACATGATGCTTATTGGTGTTACATGTAAGTGGATGAGAAAATGTACTGAGTGACAGTGCCATGTCAGAGCCACTATATTCAATGTTACTACTAACCATCTAACCTTTTTCATTAGACACCAACTCCAGTATAGGTCGGGGGGGGGGGTGGTTAGGAATTATAGTTAGTTGGGTTCTGCTTCACTGGACCCATTGAAAATGGCTTTTCTCTCTCCATTGGTTTCGTGAGGGTGGGGATTGATCTGTGAATCTCTTGCATGATATGTCTGAAGTTTTATATGAGTGCACAGTGTCAGGTGGTGTCAGATTCTCTCATTATCAGGCAGTAAAGGGAGGCTAGATTGATTAGGACTTATCATTTTCATAAGGTATGACTCTGTTTTGATTTTTATGGACAGCAGGCTTTGTGCTTTGTTGCATGATACAGTCAAAGAAACCAGTGTTGAGGACTAGTTGCTGACTTCAGTATTGTGAATGGTAAATAAAAGCTAATTCTATAGCATGTTGATTCCCTTAAAAGCTCTCAATTCATTGGACTTTCCATAATTTCTTTCCTTTCCCATGTGTTTCACTCTACCTTACAGATTGCACTTCCCTTAAGAAAACCAAAGGGAATGTCTACCCACCCCTTGTCTTTTCAATGACTACATCCTCTCCACACCAGTAGCAAGGACAGTCTGTTGTCCCTGCAGTACTCAAGTACACATTTCAAACAGTGTTGGTCCATAGTCAATAGTAGAAGAAATGCCTTATGGGACCACCATGTTTGGACATTCATTTCAAAGTCCCTCTTCTCTTAAACTCAGTAATTCCACAAATTACTTAGCATGAAATGAAGCATGAAGTGAAATGAGAAACGTTGATTTCCTAGAAGTTTTTTGTTTACCATTCGTATTGTCACAGTTCATGTGGTGAAAGCCTACATAAACACTGCTAAGCCCATGGATTTCTGTATTTTGTTACATTAGAACTTGACAGAGACATATTTACATTATAAAATATACTCCCCCTTGTGCTTCTTAAGTGATTCCATTGCCTGAAACTCACATCTTATAGCTGTGGGAATAAGAATGTTATCTTTAGGTCAAATTACTGTGTGGTGAAGCACAGATCAATTTTCAGTTTAATGCAAATTCTGTTTTGGGGTTCTGTATGAAATACCCATTGCCTTTGAAGTGATTATTTACATTTTATTAAAGAAATGGTGATTGTGATTTATGAGATGCTATTAAGTTGAAACAGCTTTATTAAAAGCATCTCCACTTGTATGATGATATACCAAGATCAGAGTTCCAATTATGGGACTTGAGAGAGGTAACATCACATGTGCTTTTCATAGTGCACATACTTTCTTTTGTGCAACATTTTTTTGAAAGTGTTGTCTTTAGGGGCGCCTGGGTGGCGCAGTCGGTTAAGCGTCCGACTTCAGCCAGGTCACGATCTCGCGGTCCGTGAGTTCGAGCCCCGCGTCAGGCTCTGGGCTGATGGCTCAGAGCCTGGAGCCTGTTTCCGATTCTGTGTCTCCCTCTCTCTCTGCCCCTCCCCCCTTCATGCTCTGTCTCTCTCTGTCCCCAAAATAAATAAACGTTGAAAAAAAAAAATTAAAAAAATAAAAAAAAAAGAAAGTGTTGTCTTTAATTTTCCTGATACCATAAAATAACCAACCATGGCATTATGAACACATTAATTCTGAATTGTCAAAATTTGATAAATCGGACAGAAAAGACAAGTACAATATGATCTCACTATAAGTATAATTTGGAGGAAAAAAAAAAACTCATAAATACAGACACTAGATTGGCGGTTGCCAGAGGCAGGGAATGGGGTGGAAGAAAAGGGTGAAGGGAATCAAAAGGTACAAACTTCTAGTTATAAAATAAGCAAGTCATGAGGATGTTCTGTAAAGCATTACAACTATAGTTAATAATACTGTATTGCTTATTTGAAAGGTGCTAAGAGAGGAAATGTTAAAAGTTCTTATCACAAGAAAAAAGAAATTGTGTAACTATGTATGGTAACAGATGTTAACTAGATATATTTCAGTGATCATTTTGCAATATACCCAAGCATACACAAATAATTATGTTGTACACCTGAAATTAATATAATGTTATATGTCAATTATGCCTCAATAAAAAAAAAAGCGAAGGAAAAAAAAATTGTTTCAGTAATTTCCAATTAATTCTTGGCCCAATTATGATACTGGAACTCATCTTCTGAGGATGGGCATGTGGAAGGTTAGAAGGTCTCTTTCCTCTAATTCATGAATTTAATTTGTCCAATTAATCAAACAATAGGTGGCATCTGTTCCTTCCTTGACCTTGAAGTTCATTTGCTGTTATTATTTCATAAGAGACTTTGCCACCTTTTTCAAAGTTACTTTATATAAAATTACACAGGTCATAATTAAAAATCTAGAAAAAAAATTTGATCCAGAGATCCTAAATCTGTTGAATAAGTTTTCTATCCAGGGTGGCACGAAAGCATTTTGTCATTGTGAAAGCCATCTCACATTTTATTGTCTCTCTTTGTTTTACTGCAAAGGTTGATTTTTTTTTTCTGAGAAAAAAATAAAGGCCTTATGTGTGTGTTTTTCTAAAACATAAGCACTTTCCCCTCAGTTTTGCTATTTATTAAATTATGAACATACCGCTAAACAGCATTTTAACATTACAGCCCAAACCCATTCAGTTAAATGTCCACAAAACCAGAGTAAACAAAAATTGAGAAGATTTGAAGACTATTTGTTTTTACATAGTGATCTTTTTCTTCAGTGTTGGTATGAATTAAAAGTATAGGGGCGCCTGGGTGGCGCAGTCGGTTGAGCGTCCGACTTCAGCCAGGTCACGATCTCGCGGTCCGGGAGTTCGAGCCCCGGGTCGGGCTCTGGGCTGATGGCTCGGAGCCTGGAGCCTGTTTCCGATTCTGTGTCTCCCTCTCTCTCTGCCCCTCCCCCGTTCATGCTCTGTCTCTCTCTGTCCCAAAAATAAAGAAACGTTGGAAAAAAAAAAATTTAAAAAAGTATAAACCAGAAGCAAGAAAATGCTTGAAGTATTTATGGAAATATTTGTTTTTAAGCTCCTTATAGCACTTCAGGATCACCTACTTAATGCACAAATAAGTGATGTGCTAATTACAAATCTTTTTTGTCTGGTGTATTTCCTCCTTTTGCAACTCTTAAAGCCTCATTAGTGAAGTTCTTCTATGGGTTTTGATGTTATCACAGCTTTAGAACACGTAAACCAAATGTCATGTGTCTTTTTCAAAAGAAACACAGCATGCTTCATAGTGAACTGGACTCCTTCTGATTTTCTATGGTTTCTGTGATGGAATTTTTATTTATGTCAAGACCAAGGTCAAGAACAAATGATTTTGCTGCATAATCACACTTGTGTGCAAAGAAAAGTTTACCAGTCTATTTATGTTTTGATCTATGCTGCAAAAAGGGAACTTAAAAGTATAGAATTGTGACATTTTAGAATTGCAAAGGTCCTCAGAGATAATCAATCCCATTCCATTTGTTTTAGAATAGATTTGATCTAGAGGAAATTGAACCCTAGAGAGAAATTAAGTGACCTAACCACATTATTAATGGCAGGCTTTAGAATAACCAGTGAATCTTCTACTGCAACGTCTAGTCCAGGGTTCTGGCTACTATGATTTAAATATTTTCCCTTGTCCACTTTAAAAAAATAATTAAGTTTATTTATTTTTGAGAAAGAGCGCAAGCAGGGAAGGGGCAGAAAGAGAGGGAGACACAGAATCTGAAGCAGGCTCCAGGCTCTGAACTGTCAGCACAGAGCCAGATATAGAGCTTGAACTCACAGACAGACCGTGAGATCATGACCTGAGCTGAAGTCGGCCATTTAACCAACCAACTGAGCTACCCAGGCGCCCTTTCCCTTGTCCACTTTTAAGTTTGCTTATATTTTCTTTCTATTACCGAAATTTTCTAATTTGGATACATATGTTATTTAATAGATTATATAGGATATATATCTCTCTGTAAAACATTTTAAAAACTAGTCCTTAGATTGTGTATATGCAGTGCAGAGGGAAGGAAAATGCTGTAACATTTTCAGGGCATCTGGGATAAGACATATATTTTAGTAATATAATGCTTATATTAGGTCAGTTAAAGAAAAGAATTTCAATTATTTGGAACACCTAAATTCACTTTACTTAAATATCACCCTTCTAAAGTCATAGCATTTCAGTTGCATAGTAAAACTGTCTGGCACCTTTTGTGTAATTTTTCATCTCTTTTCCCATTTTGCAGAAGTGCAATTTATTATTATAAATTTAGATAATAAAATTATTCCTTGTCTTCAAATACCTCATTTGTATTTAGTGTCTACTACGGATCAGGCACAGTTCAAGTGTTTTCCCCAAATATTTTTATTTAGAACACTCTAGAACCCTACAAATTAAGTTTTCCTGTAACAGTTTGTCAAAAGAGAAACCTGAGGTTTAGAAAAGTTAAGTATCATACCCAAGGTCACAAAGCTAGTAAGAGTTAAAGCAGAAATTCAGACCTGGGCAGTCTAACAATGGAACCCTTGGTATCATGTTTAAAATATGATCTTGTATAAGATCCCCAAAGTCAATTTCTTTCTCAAGGGTGGTTATATCAGTAAATGACACTCTTTTATTCATGTCTCCATATTTTTACCTTGTAGAACCCACCAATAATCAGCAGGTCACTAGAAGTGTTCAAACAGAGATGAGAGTCATCTTTCAAAGAAATATGCAAGTGCTGAAGAGTATGGATATGACTTCTAAGATTCTATGAATTTTAGGTTTCTTGTAAAATGAATTTCACTAGGATACAGTGCTGAGAATAATTCTTATAGTTTTTTAAATTAGCATGATATCTTCATTGCCACTAAAATTTTTAAATTGAAGTGTTTGTTGTTGTTCAAATAGTGTTTCAAAGGCGTATATTTTTCTCCCAATTTCTCCCTTTTGTTTAGCTTTTATTGATTGCAGCATGGCAGAGTCGTTGTAAGAATGCTGCCATTTGAAAATCAGAATCCTGGTGTCTTTAGGTGCCTTCTAAGGAAAAAAAATATATATATGTATACATTGTTAGTACTGTTTAGTCTGAGTTTTCCCCATCTCCCAAAGCAGAAAATGAGGCAAAGGTTTATTCATGGGTAGTTTAGTTTATTTGGAAAGAACAGATTTGTGAAGGATGGAGTGGTGGAACAGAGAGAGAAGGAAAAAAAAAAAAAAAAAAAAAAAACCACCAGGATGCCTGTCAAGTTGGCCGCAGAGCTCAATGGCTATAGAGACTGAATTTAATCTCCCCTCTGACCTTCTGAATAGCCAGATGAAATGCTTCTCAGAACTATCCACCTGGGGCAAGACGGGAGAAGTATTTGTTCCCCTGCATTTGTCTCCTATTGTCAAGTTTCCTGCACTTTCTGTCTGCACAACCATCACCCCTGAGATAATTCCCACAGGCTCTAAACTTTGCATTCAGAGAAGCCCCAGGACAAGAAGCGTGAGGAATACACATGTGAGCTCAGAGCAAAGCCCCTGTGGTTGTATCTGCCCACAGCTGGCCAAAACCTGCTCAACTGGTCACTGTGCAGCATGAGTGAGGATTTGTGGTAGAATGTAAGAGGTTCATTTCCAAGGCTTATTATGCCTTCCAATTTTACTCTTTATTCCGTGTTTCTGACAGGTAGAGAAGCATGTGCAGCACAGCGGGGGAAAAAAAGTCTCTAGGTGTGGAAGAGTAGGCACTTTCAAGTTTGGAGCATGGCTTCCTTCCCTCAACTCAGACCTAGCTGGTCCTGTGGTAAAATTAGTTAGAAATGTCCTGGGGAAAGGAAGACAGCCTGATAGACTCATGGAATTGTAGAGATGGAGGGATCATGAAATGTCACTTAGTCCATCTGCTGCCCTGAAGCATTAATTTGCAACATATTTTATTGTCTTGACATTTGAATATAGTCAATTGATACAAATACTTGTTGAAAGAAAGTTTTACATACTTTCTTGGATAGGGTATCAGTCCTGACTGCTGGAGCCACAGGATGAATTCAGAAACTTAGTTCTTGTATCTACTAAGGGTAATCTAGCAGCTCTGGGCTCATCAAATTCTTATTTATGGATAAGATTGTCCTATGGCCAAGAACTCGATAAATAGGAAGCAGGCATAAATAAACAGGAATGTTGCATACACATTTTCTAACAGAAGTGTCTGTTATCTTTAAATATATGTTCATGGTAAGTAACCTGGTTCCTCAATTTTTTGTTTGTTGGTTTTGTTTTGTTTTACTTTCATCAGTAGATTTTAATGAAATCAACATCTCACTTTTGCATTTGGTAGATTATAAACATTTTATATGAAATCACTTCTGGAAATCTTTTAATGCCTCCTCTTTGGGCTCATGTTCTTAGAATTTTTTGTTTGCAGTATAGGGTTACCAGTCCAAACTACCACAAACAAAATACATGCATACATACAGGCAGATAATCAAGCTTTTACTGCCCTAATGAAAAGTTCATGGAATTTCTGGCTTTCTTAATGACTGGATTCAAATGTTCAAGTGATATCATTAGTATTCTCTCCAACTCTTAACTCTGCTTTTGCCACAGTGGTTTAATTTCCAAATGTGAACACCAAGAAATTTAGATTTATGGTCTGTAAGCCTAGTAAACTCAGGGGAAAGGGAATGCTCTTTCCCTCTAGCTCTAGAAAAATTTCCAGGAAACACTCTGATTAGTGGTTGTGATCCTTATCCATTGTTGTGGATAGAAGGATGGAATGCTCATCATTTAGGACTGGATCACATGCTGACTCTTGAAAGAAGTGGGTAGAAACAATTCCTCCCTGTATGGATTGACATCAGAGGAGCCAGTAAATCTTTAGGAGTCAATCTGTATGTTGTTACCAAAAGAAGGGATGTTGAGACTGCAAAAATATTAGGTGTATCTTTCATGTTTCTCTAATGACATTTAAGAGTTTAGAAAGTCTGCCTCCCCACTGGTCCAGAAACTTCTAGAGGCCAAAGGCTATTTCTTGTAAATTTTATTGAAACTATCATCTATCAGAGTGCCTGGCACTTACTACCGATTAAAAATTGAATTGGTCACAGTTTCTCTGATTAAAGATATCCCATGTCATTTGGGTCAGTTTATTTATAAAGTAAATCAAACACTTTAAAACTATATATGACAAAGAGCAACCATCACCTAATTCAGAGTACATATCATGCAAAATAGATCAATAATTAACATTCTACCCGATAGGATCAAATGCTTAAGAAAAAACAGTGTGGGTAGTGCTGTTGAAATCTGCTTCAATTCTGTCCTCAAAACATTTCGTGATCAGTAGTAGTTCTGTAGATTTTTATGCATGTAAATAAAGTAAACGTGCAAATTAATAAAATTGTATCATGTTTCATCATGAATAATGAATAGCTGTGGGTCTTCAATGAAAAAACTAGATTTGCTGCATTTTAAGCATTTCAACAAAAACAAAAGGGAGAATTCATTAATATGTAGTCTAGGTGTTTTTCTTTGTGTTTAATCTGTCACAGAAAACAAACTGTGATATTGTTAAATAAAATGAAGGCAATTGAATATCTATCCAGGTTTGGACATTCTCTTACCATCACATCTTATCTGTCATTCACGTGGGGATAAAATAATATCTCCTGCTCTAAAAGAAAAATTTCCAAAGTGCTGAAATAATTTTACACAATTCATGGTGAATGTAAAAATAACCTACAATAGGGTCTTATGCCAAATTAGGCAGCACTTTAGAGAAGCAGGGAATAAAGGCTCAAAGTGAGAGGGAGCTAGGAAGAGAGCATTCTCCTCCTTGTCAGAATAATTGGTTCATTAAATGGAAGGAGAGAAGGGGAAGAGATAAAATGGGAGGAGAGTTCCCACTATTAAATATGTATTGCACAAGGTCTCTCTCAACTTGCTTTGCAGCATCACGGCTGATATACACAGACCCTAATAAGCAGCAAAGTGAATAGGGAGCTGGACTCCCAATTGTTCAATCTGTTTTTTCCCCCAGTGATAAAGAGAAGGGTGCACCGGTTCCCCTAATCCCAGGGATCAGACCCTGAAGCTAAGCAAAAGGAAGAAAGGGCTGATTAAAGCCACAGCAGTCAAGACCTTTGTGCAGTTGTGATATGTGGGTGTATATAGACACATGCCTGTATAAAGAGCACACATGTGGTCAGTGGAGTGCTGTGAGTGAGCCTCTAGGATGAATAGTGCCATTATAAACATAAGTCATTATTAGTAGCCAGCATAAATAGGTTGGCCTGTCATGGGGTTAAGATCTGTGATCCACTGGGACTTGCCACTCTTCAGAGCAAGGGGATGCTGCTGTTAACAGAAAAATCTGTCTTGAGAACATATCCAAGAGCCTATGGAAAAGTGGTTGCTCGTAGATGTGGTCTTTAATTAAAGTGGTTGTTGTAGAGAGAAGGTCATCAATCGGAGGTGACCCTTGGATCGAGTTTTGATCTCCAACTCACTGTTCAGTTTTATTCAAGGGACAAAGAGTCAGGAGGGAACCAGAGGGAATAATATCAAGGCAGGAGACACATTTACTTGTGATGTGTAAAACCATAAAAGGTTCAAAGTTTGGGTTTGGTTCAAATAAAATCCCAAGAGTTCAGATGGTTTTCTAAACCCTCTGAACCTCATCAATGCAGAGAACCAGCTGAAAGAAATCTTGCAAGAGCAAAATGGTTCTCAAAACGTTTGGCCACTTGACTAAAAATTCTGGCCAGAAAAATACCATCAGCAACTTAGGGAAGTCTAGGCAAATGACATGGAAAAGTGTCCTTTAAATGTCCTGCAAGGCAGCTTTCCCTGGTTTTAGCTACTGTTTGTTTGCCCAAAGACAGTGAGATTATGAACGGAGGCACGAATGGTGTCCATAACATTTGAAAGAAATCTCATCAAGAAACAAAAAACTAGAAGGCCTTACAGAGTCACAGGTTATTGAGATTAGAAAACAAACTGTAGAGGGGCGCCTGGGTGGCTCAGTCGGTTGAGCGTCCGACTTTGGCTCAGGTCACGATCTCGCGGTCCCTGAGTTTGAGCCCCGCGTTGGGCTCTGTGCTGATAGCTCAGAGCCTGGAGCCTGTTTCAGATTCTGTGTCTCCCTCTCTCTGACCCTCCCCCGTTCATGCTCTGTCTCTCTCTGTCTCAAAAATAAATAAACGTTAAAAAAAAATTTTTAAAAAAGAAACTGTAGAGCCATGGAATGCTCAAGATGGGACAGCAGCATTGTCTTCCAAAGCATAGTCTGTCTTCCATGTTTCCTGACTTTTCTACTCCTAGAATAGAAGCTGAGGAAGAACCATTCTGGAAAAATCAGTCCATGAGGAAAGAGAGAATCTAAATTTTCATAACTGCCTAGTCCATTTTTATGCCTTCACCTTGACTGCCATCACCTCTCCTGCGAAGATATAGGACTGACCATGGGCGAATCTTAATAGAATTTCTTCTCTTAGCATCCTCTCCTTACCATCCATAATACGACGCGCTTCTAGATTCTTTGTAAGTTCTTTCTCTACTGTGACTACCCAGGGTTTCTCAACCATGGATTTCTCTCACCTTCTGTATCCTGGCCTTTTCTTCTTATTTAGTCATAAGTATCCTCCTAGCATTGTAGTTGGAAAGAACAGGGCAAAACAATTTATAGTCAGATATGTGTGTGAGAGAATAGCTTTATGTGTTTTCTCTGCTGAGGTAAATTCCCTTTAATGAGAATAATTTCCTAATAAAAATAATATCCAGTGGTGAGGGGGAATCCTTAGAAGAGGGAATCCTTAACATCCTTCATTTATACAGCTGTAGTGGATAATGTTGTCCTATGTGGATCCTTTCACCCTTCCCCCAACTTCTGGGATTATGTACCTGCTGAGAGATCACAGGTACATCGCTCACTGGCAAATGCCCTTGACCTCAGATTGGCTTCACCCAAGAATAGGCTCTCACTCTTCCAGGGACAGCTGTGACCAAAGATGGGCAGATACAGGAATGGAGAGTCTTTCACCCCTTCCCCCATAATAAACCCTAATTTGAAACAACCCTGAAGAACCAGCCTAGCTCCAGATCACCCCCTTGTTTTTAGGATCACCTACAGCTTTGGTCACAGTCACTGATTCATCTCCTACTGCCTCATCCTGCCTTCCTCACATGCTTACAGATGTGTCTCCTGAGATCACTCTCTAATAACCCTTGTGCGAATAACTCTCTGTTTCCAGAAATGCTCAATGCAAAACAGTATTTCTCCTTACATTCTCAAGTAGGCCAGTCAGCTTCTCATAAATACTACTGTTTAGTAGAATCCTGCTGCAGATAGCAGAGTGGCTTACATCTTGCATTAGGAAGAGAAGGATGTTGTAGGGGGAGCTGAAGGGGAGACTGTGTGAGGAAGAGTGAATGGAGGTCAGTGGGGGCCCTGGCAATTATGGGTGCATAATAATGGGTCTTAGCATACTACAGGAGAACCTTCGCCTCTGTCAGACAAGCTATCATTCCATTTTCACCTCCAACCTGCAAATTTCAAAACTGATCCTTACTTTTTATATCTGCCCTCCATGTTGCAGGTACAAAAACATTTCAGAACAAATGTGATCTGATCATTTTCCTATAAATAGAGATCTTAATTATCACATTTATCCATTTTATTTCTTTTGAAAGGTTTTTAGAGGTTGTATATCAATGACATCCCTTCCGAAGGATTTGCATTTGAAAGGCTGTTGTTCAAATTTAATTCACATTTGACACAATGTTTTCTCTTGCAGAACATTATGGAGTATCTGAAAATCAGCTTTCAGCAGGGTCTATTCTACATCCCTCTGATCATTTCCCTTTTTATTATGGGTATATTCTGAGTGAATTTCATGTGTGTTGTGGAAATGAAGAAAAAATCAGAAAGTGTTCATAGACTTTATTCAGTCCCATTTTGATTTTTAACCTGCACTTCCTGTATTGTCTTCCCCATGGGAAGGGCTGCCAACAGGAGCCTGCAGGACAGTGTCTCTGGGCTTCCTGGGATTTCTGGGGGCCAACACAAGCATTAACCGGAAGGGAGCTCAGTGCCTTGTTGATGGAGAGTCACAATTAATTTCTACCTCTGACTCTTTGCTCTACTCCTGTGAGAGCAAGGCTGTATGAAATCACTCCACGTGCCCCAATGGTTTGTTTTGCACATCAAGCTCCAGCAGTTCTCAGTCAAAACGAAGGTTACCTCCCACAAACCCAAGCTAGAGTGAGGGCTCTCTTTAAGGGCAGCAGGATGTGCAGCTTCCCTCCTGGCTAATTCCATTATCTCAGGAAAAAAAAAATACTAATGTTGGGTATTGATAGAAGATGTCCCCTTCCTGGGAGAGCTGTCCAGAGAGGGGATTAGAGGCGGCAGGCATTAGCAGCTATTTGTTTTGTATGTTGTTCTCATGTTAGGAAATCTTGTCCCTGAGGTGAGAACCCCTCCCCCAAAAAAGATACACACCAAAATCAGATGCAAATGCAGGATACAGAGTAAACTGCAGAATGGTATGCTGTCTTCATATCATTGCTCATTTTACAGGTTTTGTCAGTTGCTGAAAAACGGTGGAGGATAATTGGCCTGAGATGTAAAGCCACACTCGGCTGTTCCAAGGAACAAAGAAAGACAGCTTTAGCCCACAAGGCCATATTTTGTGAAACACACTCTTCCTTTTTAGTAATGAGCAGATACACAGTGCTCCTTCTCAGCTCTGAAAAATCTGTAGCTTTCCCCCTGCAATGTTGTACAAGGCATTTAAACTGGTGCCATTTGTAATGCCGTGGTCGGTCTCATTGAACCGAGAGCCTACACTTGTTATCTTAAGGAAAGGCGAATGACTGCAGCACTCTGGCGCGGCTGTGTGAGAGCCGCAATATCCTTCCAGCATATTTGACCTTATGACGATAGCATCAGAAACAGTGATGGCAAATAATCAGGACCCCAAAGCTGCCCGTCCTGGCCACTATCGTGATCTTCTAGATGTATTCCATGTTTCCTGTTTAGAAGTGGGCAAATATTTGTCAAGAAATATAAATATGAATATCTGACTGGGGAATTCAGGTCACACGGAAAAGACACAAGTAGCCCATAACCCCCAGGGGAGTCATAAATATGTTGTCATAAAGAAAATGCATTCCCCATCCAAACTCGGTCATCCTCCTCCACTGTTGGCACTGTGACATCGCCAACGGTGACTGTGATGACACCTCTACTTTTTGTTCTTACTTTCTTCTTTGAATTCTGTCACCATCCTGGCTTCTCTTCTTCAAAGTTCCTCCCCTACCTCATGTCATTTTCACTGGACTTTACTTGCTTTGTTTTAATCCACTGTGGACACAACTGAGTGATCTTAAAAGCCAAGTTGATTATGTCACCTCCTTAACAAAAATGTCCAATCGCTCCCGTAGTCCTTAGAAAAAAATCAGAACTCTTCAGCAGAGGCCAAGACTAGGCACAATCTGTGCTTTCCTCTTAATTACTTACCCATCATAACGTACTTCTTCTCCCTCTTTATACTCCAGGAACAGTGAGCGGCTTTCTTCCTTCTGGGACACACGGAGTTTCTTCTTTCCCCAAACCTTTCCTCAGATGCCCCCTCTCCCTACTTTTACTTACACTAATTAATTTCTTAAATGACTTAGTTACTTCCTTAAATTAATTATTTCTTCTCCCCACTCAGGTCTCAGCTTAAATGTTACTGTCCAGTTGGCGTCTTTTTTTTTTTCTTTTTTTTCTTTTCACAATCCTTTATTAATTTCAGGTGCATAACATAGTGACCCAACAGCCCCATACAGTAAGCTGTGCTCATCACAATCGTGGCAGTGACCACCTGTCCCTACACAACACCACTACAGAATTATCAACTATATTCCCTAAGCTGCACCTTTCATACCTGTGACTTCTCCATTCTATAACTGGAATTTTGTACCTCTTTATCCTTTTCACCTATTTTGTCCATCCCTCTAAGCCTCTCCTCTCTGGAAACCACCAATTTTTTATTTATGTTCTATGTATTTATTATTCTGTTCCTGTTTTGGTTTTTTTCTTTGTTCATTTGTTTTGGTTTTTAGATTACACATGTAAGTGAAATCATTTGGCATCTGTCCTTCTCTGTCTGACTTATTTATTCAGCGTAATACCCTCTAGTTCGATCCATGTCCCAGATGGCAAGATCTTGTTCATTTTTATGACTGAGTCACATTTCATTGTATATAGCACATCTTCTTTATCTATTCATCTATCAATGGACATTTTAGTTGCTTCCATTCTGGTCTTTTATGAATAATGCTGCCATACACATGGGGGTGCATATATCTTTTCTAACTCCTGCTTTCGTTGGGGGAGATAGATATTCAGTAGTGGAAATACTGAATCATATGCTATTTCTACTTTTAATTTTTTTTTTTTAGGAAATTCCATACTTTTTCTACAGTGGTTGTACCAATTTACATTCCCACCAACAGTGCACAAGCTTTCCCTTTTCTTCCATCTTCACCAACACTTGTCATTCCTTGTGTTTTTCATATTAGCCATTCTGACAGGTGTGAGGTGAAATCTTATTATGGTTTTGATTTTCATTTCCCTGATGATGAGTGATATTGAGCATTCTTTCATGTGTTTGTTGGCCATCTGTACATCTTCTTTAGAAAAATAGATATTCATGCCTTCTATCCATTGTTAATTGGATAATGTGGTTTTTCTGGTGTTGAGTTGTATAAGTTCTTCAGTTGAAGTATTTTTTAACCAATTTATCTGCAGTAGTTCCCACCACTCCCTGTTATTTTATATCTAAGCTTTTAGCTTATTCCTTACAGGTAAATAGGTACAATCATTTGTAATTATTTTGTATATTTGTTTTCTGCCTCCTCTAAACTATAAACTTCTTGAACTCAAGAATTAGGTCTTTTTTCCCCCATTCCCCTTTTTTCTCCCTGTTATCTGCAGATCCTACCACAGTACCTGCCATATATCCCATATTTAGTAAATATTTATTGATTAAGTAAATGTTTCCATGTGGCTTATTTTATTTTAGACCTTACATTAATTTTCTTCCTTATCTGGCCCCCTAAAGAGCGGAACTTAACATCCCATCCTATCCTCATCTTCAACATTTTTGTGGACTCATGGAACACCTTCCTTTCTCTTCCTTTATCTTCTGTATTTCCACAGGGAAAGACAAAGCCAAAGTAATGTCATTGAGCATAGGAGAGGGCATCGCAGATGGGAAGGAGAGATAACATACGATGGAGGGCACCAGCATGGTTCCATGTCTTCTCAGAGGGCTCCTGGCAAAATGAGAGCAGAAACAAGCTAAGCAGATGGTTGGAGTCATTTGCTTTTGCAATTCAGTTGTTTATGTTTTGACTGCCTTCCTGTCACTTTCAGCTCTTGAGCCCTTATATAGGCAGGGTCTTGTCCATGATTATTATTGGAGGTGTCACCTAATGAAGTTTGGGTATTTTATAAACACTGACTGGTTGGTAGTAAATTTTTTAAGTCAGTGCAGGGAAGTTCAGGAATTATATATGATAAACTTGACCTGAACCAATGATGTTTCACATTAGTTAGATGACCTTGAATAGAATTGGCCAGAGCTTCCTACGTACATTTTCTCAAACAGCTTTTACAATACTAATTACTCTCATGATATCAGGTGGACTCACCATCTGAATGTGAAAAAACCAAGCCATTTTTTAGTAGTTGAGCACTCCTAAAGCATAACAGTAGTAGGAGCTTTTAATATACAAAGTTTACTCATTCGATTCACATTTATTGTTGTAGACACTACACTCCGTGTAGAACACACGGAGAAATAGCCCTTGCCTTTTCACCTTATTCTTTTTAAACTAGAATGTGAACAAAAAGGAAAACAAAAATCTACTCAACTAGCACAATCAGATTTTATTTGTTGAAAAGTATGTCTGATACTACCCTGGCCTTGTCACTGTTTTTGTTTGTTTGTTTGTTTTGTTTTGTTTGTTTTTTATTTTGTTTTATTTTAAGACTGAAATTTTTCTTGGATTAGGGCTGAAGCTGACAAAAATGTGTTGTTCATTACCAGCATGAAAGCTTTGAGCTTGATAATCATAGGGAGGCCAACAAATCAGACAAGAAACCATTGGTAAAAGCCTTTATACATATGATGTAGTTAGGTTTTTGTTTGCTAACTTTTTTCTATAATAATAAAGTCTAAGAGTATATATTTAAATTTAATATAAAAATAAAACTGCCATTTTTAATATGCTGAAACTATTTTTTTTTTACAAAATATAGAAAGCATGTAAGAAAACTTTATGATTTATAAATGTCAAAAATGGTGACCATGGATGATCAGGATGAACAGCAGATCTTACTGATCTATTACAATCATTATCATGAAGGTTGGGTATGTGGACTTCACCATGTATTTTTAATCAGTATTTGCATATTATGTTTAGATTATCCACAAAGTGTGAGTCACACATGGTGTAAGTCGATTGCATGTTTACAAGATAATCCTGTCAATAACTGTAAAGGATCTGAGATTTTACCTTACTTTCAGATTAACAAGGTAGCTTGCCACAGTTTCATAGATGCTAGCAGAAACGTGAGACTTCTGGATTAGAGACACATGGCTTTATTACTCATAGCACTACAAGCAGTATAACTTTGTTTGCATTAGTCCCTCTTGACCTTCAAGTCCCAGAGGGCAATGGCATGATGGCCCCAAGTAGATGCCACACTCACAGTAGAGCTATGTCATTCTGAAGAACATTGACCTTAGGAAATCCCAATTATTTAATGGCACAGCTAGTGGGGCACCTGGGTAGCTCAGTTAAGCATCTGTCTCTTGATCTAGCTCAGGTCTTGATCTCAGGGTTGTGAGTTCAAGCCCTATGTTGGGCTCTCCACTGGGCGTGAAGCCTATGAATGAATGAATGAATGAATGAATGAATGAATGAATAAAGTATGTATGTATGTATGTTTGTATGTATGTGTTGGAGCAATGGAGTAGCTCAGTCAGTTAAACGTCTGACTCTTGACTTTGGCTCAGGTCATGATCTCACAGTTCATAGTTTGAGCCCTGCATCCATGGAGCCTGCTGAGTAATCTCTCTCTCTCTCCCACTGTCTCTCTCTCTCTCTCTCTCCCTCCCTCCCTCTCCCCCCCTCTCTCTCTCCTTCTCTGCCCCTCCCTCACTTGTGTTCTCTCTCTCTCTCTCTCTCTCAAAGTAAATAAACTTAAAAAAAAATGTGTTATGGGGAAGACACAGCATTTAAGAAACATTAAAAAAGAAATAAAGGCACCTCTAAGCAAAGCTACCTAGTATTTGCCCCCAAGGGAATTATTATCTTTATTATATTCTTCGGGGGGGGGGGGGAAGGTACCCTTTGCCCCAGAGGGAGACACTATCTCTATCTTCCAAAGTTGTTCTGCTGTATAAATATTCTTGAAAACATAGTCTGAGACAAAAACTGTTACAAAACATGTAGAGATGTCATAACGAGTTATTACCCTGTAAAAATATTGCTCACTGTTAAATGGGCATGCTAAAAACGATTCTCAGTTTTATCCACGTTTATTTATTTTTGGGACAGAGAGAGACAGAGCATGAACGGGGGAGGGGCAGAGAGAGAGGGAGACACAGAATCAGAAACAGGCTCCAGGCTCTGAGCCATCAGCCCAGAGCCTGTCGCGGGGCTCGAACTCACGGACCACAAGATCGTGACCTGGCTGAAGTCGGACGCTTAACCAACTGTGCCACCCAGGCGCCCCGATTCTCAGTTTTAAATAAAACACTTTAAGCAAGAAGTTAAAAGACATAAAGAGGGCAGTGTATATTTACATTTTGAATGAAAGTTTTTTGCATGAAAAATTGATATTTAAACTTCAAGTTTGAGAAGTCACGTTCTGACAATTTTTAAAGAATGTGAGCCCAGCTTTGGTATACAATAAGCCATCATCCTTTTGACACAGAAAGATGAACACATTATCAGAACGTTTAGTCCAGAAATTTTGAAATGAAGTATTTGATTTCTGAGAATGATAAAATTGCTTCTTTTAAAAAAATGTTAAAATTTCAGAATATTAAAACTGAAACCTCTTAAAGAATTTCTGTCATGTCAGAAAATGTTTAATGTCCATTGGCATAGTTTAACTCCTACATTTCCCACACACTGCACAGTTACAATTAATTTCAGCTTGCAGAATCTGCCCCAAAGAAAATTCAGAAAGATGAGTCCACATGTTGCAATGGCCTTTGAGTGGTTAGAACATTCTACTTAAAGTGATGAAAATAGAGAAAATGGAGATTTCCAACAAATTGCAGCAACTGAAATTTTCCACATTATGTAGTTTTCTGGTTTAATGAATTCCTTATACTTCTATCAAATATCTACATAACATATCTATGCCGTTTACAGTGAGTTGAAAACTAAGCAATATATAGGGTATCGTTTGTGCTTTCCAGGAACTCACAGCCTAGAAGAGGAGTTTAAGAGAAACTAGATTGATCTAGCCATATGGCACTGTACACTTCCTAAATAGTAATAAATTATATGGGACCAAAATTTATTCAAGGTTAATCAAGAGGAAGAAAAAGAAAATACTTTCTACATATAACTACACTCTCTTCTCCTTAGAAACACCACAGTTAAATCCCTTAATGAAAAATAGCTTGATGAAAATGGATAATAAGCCAAATTCAGGTTTTCAAGCTTTTATTTGTGAACTTGAGCAAGTTTGCTAGCCTCTATTTGATTTAAATGTTTTATGTGAGGATGGAGATAATGATATCACCTACCCAGTAGTGTTGTTGCAAAAAAATAAAATAAAATAAAATAAATAAAATAAAAATAAGAAAAATGGAAAATATTTGTGACAGTGCTCAGCACAAAGTTAGCACACAAAGAATACTGGATATTATAGATGTGATTGTTGATGTAAAGTGTAGCTTCACCAGGATAGTTTTCAAAAGTGCTATATTTGATAGTAGTGCCATATATTCATGAAGATAATTTACCTTATGTACACAACAAACAATAATTCTGGTTAAATATTTTAACTTTTATTTTCTTTTTTATCAGCCATATTGAGATATAATTCAACACCATAAATACACCAATTGGGTATGTAAAATGTGATGTTTTTTAAGTCTGTCATTGGGTTGGGTAACCATTTATTTATCTTCTTTGGATAATTGCCTATTTAGATCCTTTATCTACCTTTTTTAATGTTTATTTTTTTAAAGTTGTTTCTAATGTTTTATTTATTTTTGAGAGAGACAGAGTCAGAGCACAAGTGGGGGGAGGGGCAGAGAGGGAGACACAGAATCTGAAGCCGGCTTCAGGCTCTGAGCTGTTAGCACAGAGCCCAACGTGGGGCTGCAATCCAGGAAGCATAAGATCATGACCTGAGCAGAAGTCAGAACTTAACCCACTGAGACATCCAGGTGCCTCTATCCTTTGTCTATTTTTAAATTGGGTTATTTGTCATAATATTGACATATGAGTTCTTTATCTATTCTGTAATCAAGTATCTTATAAGGCCTATGACTTGAAAATATTTTCTCCCATTCTGTGATCTATCTTTAATATCCTGACCTTCAATTCCTTGGAAGCACACAAGATTTTATTTTTAATTAAATATATGTTTTTCTTTTGTTGCTTTTGTGTTGGTGGCATATGTAAGAAGATTTCAAGCCCAAGAGCATGAAAATTTCCTTATATATTTTCTTCTATGGAAAAAATATATACCATTTTACATACCCTTCTTCTATGAGGGTTTTAGCACTTATATTCAGGTCTTTGATTCACTTTGAATTAACTCTTTGTTTATGATGTCAAGAAATGCTCCAAATTTATTCTTTGCATGTGGATAATCAGTTATCAAAGTATCATCTGTTAAAAATACTATCCTTTTCCCCATTGAATTATCTTGGTGAAAATCAATTAACCATAAACATAAGGGTTTATATGTGGATTCTCAATTTTATTTCATTGATCAATACATCTATTCTTGTTCCAATATTACATCGTCCTGATTACTGTAGCTGTGTATCAAGTATGGAATTGTGTGGTCTCCCAGTTTTCTTTTCAATATTGTTTTGACTATTCTGGGTCTCTTATATTTCCATAAGGATTTTAGGATCAGCCTTTAATTTCTGCAAAAGATGCAAGCTGGGATTTTGACATGGATTGTATTGAATCTGTAGCTAAATTTGTGGAATATTACCATCTCAGCAATATTGTTTTCCTGTCCACAAACATGGGATATCTTGTCATTTACTAATGCTTCTTTTAAAATTTTTCAACAATGTTGCATTGTTTTGACTTCTTTTGTTAAATTCGTTCCTATTTTATAATTTTTGATGACTTTATAAATGGGATTATTTATTCATTATTATTACATTGTTCATGGCTAGTGTATACAGATAAAATAGATTTTTATTTATCCTGTCTGCAAAGTTGCCAAACTCATTTACTAGTTACAATACTTTTTTAGAGGATTTCTTGGAATTCTTTGTATCTATCATCTATGTGCAAAATTTCATTTATTTCACTTCCTTGCCTAATCTCTCTAGCTGGAACTAACAGTACAGTGTGCATTGAATTAGTGCAAATGGACATCCTTGTCTTGTTCCTAATCATGGGGAAAAGCATATGGTCCTTTCTTCATCATGGTCTTCAGTCTGATGTAAGCTGTGGCTGTTTTGATTGATGCTTTTTATCAGACAGGAATTTCCCTTTGATTCCTAGTTTTGTTGCTTTTTCGTGAACACGTGCTGGAGTTTGTCAAATGTTTTTCATACATCTGTTGAGATTATCATGTAGTATTTTTTTTTTTTCCATTCATACCATGATACGGTGTATGACACAAGTTGACTTTCAGAAGTCAACCACCCTTGAGTGTGTGGAATAAATCCCACTTGAACACGTTGTATATTTTTTTATAAATGATACTAAATTCAGTTTGCTAGTGTTTTCTTGAGAAGGCTTACATCCATGTTCATAGGAGGTAAACATTTGTAGCTTTATTTTCTTGTGAAGTTTTTGTCTGGTTTTGGTATGAAAATAATCCTGGCCTCATAGGATAAACTGGGGAGTGTTACTTCCTCTTCTAGTTTTTGAAGGACTTCATATAGTTTGGTATTAATTTCATTTTAATGTTTGGTGACATTCACCAGTGAAGCCATCTAGCTCTTGGCTTTTTATTTTTTTGTGTGGAACATTTTAAATGACTAATTCAATCTCTTTACATTTTATAAATCTATTCAGATTTTTTATTTCCATTTCAGCTCAGTTTCAATAGTTTTTATATTTCTAAGAAAGTGTCTCTTTAGCCTCATTTATCTAATATTTCAGCATACAGTTGTTTATAGCATTCTCTTACGATCCTCTTGATTTCTAGAAGCCCCATAGGGATGACCCTGCATTCATTCTTAATTGTATTAATTGGAGCCTTATCTCTTTTTTTTCTTGTTCACTGTAAAGGTTTTAGGATTTTGTTCCCTTTTTCAAAGAACCTGCTTTTGCTTTTGTTGATTTTCTTTCCTGATTTTCTATTTCATTAATTCCCACTGTAATCTTCATTGTTTCCTAGATCTGCTTGCTTTACGTTTTGTGTGCTCTTTTTTTTTTCAGTGTCTTAAGATGGAGATGGGCTATTGACTTGAGATTTTTCTTCTTTTTTTAAATATAAGTAACACTTATATATTATATAGTAACAGCTATAAATTTCTCTCTAACCACTGACTTAATTGCATCCCATAAATTTTGGTGTTTTGTATGTCCACTTCAAATCATCTTAAAATATTTTCTTACTTTCTTTGTGACTTCTTTGACTCATTGCTTATGTTGGAGTGAATTGTTTACTGAAAACATTATTTGGGAATTTCCCAAATGTATTTCTATTATCGATTTCCTATTTCATTCCATTTTGGTTGGAAACATACTTTGCATGGTTTAATTTTTAAATTTTTATTGAGGCTTCTTTTACACTGTGGCATACAGCCTATCCTAAAGAATATCTTATGTGTACTTGAGAGAATATGTATTCTGTTGTAGTTGGGTAGAATGTTCAATAGGAGCCTGCTAGGTCTAGTTGGTTTATAATGTTGCTCTAGTCTTCTGTTTCCTTGTTTATTTTCTGCCTAGCCTAATTATTCTGACCATCATTTAAAGTGGGGTATCAAAGAGTATAACTAGTATTACTGAATTCCCTATTTCTCTTAGAGTCTATCTGAACTGATAACACTATTGCCACTCTAGCACTCTTACTGTTTCTGTTTACATATCATTTTTTTTCTCCTTTTCCTTTAACCTATGTTTATCTTCAAATGTAAAGCATATCTCCTTTAGACAGCATATAGTTATATTTTTTTTTCATTTTCTTTTCTTTCCTTTTCTTTCTTTTTTTAATTTTTTTTTTCTTTTCTCTCATCTGGCAATTTCTGCCTTTTGATTGAATTTACTCACATTTAATGTTATTATTGATATAGCTTGATTTATATCTGACTTTTTAATTTTCATTTTCTATATATCTCCTGTTTTCTTTTTTCCTTAATTCTTTCATTACTGTTTTTTTTTTTTTTTTTTTTTTTTGGAATTAAGTGAATATTTTCTAGGATAACATTTTAAGTCTCCTAATGACTTTTACTTTTTTTTTTTGGTTATTTTCAGAGTGGTTGTTCTAAGCCTTACCAAATATACATCTTAAATTATGAGACAATAGTTCAGATTTATGCTGAGTTCCAATGAGATATGGAAATGTTGCTCCTCTATAACTCTGTTCTTTTTCCCAGTTTTTGCTATTGTCGTGTACGTATTATATCTATAAAATCTCTGGATATTAACATCTATCTTTGAGTCTTGTTTTGTTTTTGTTTGCTTAATTATTTGTTTAGTGAAATGGCTGGATGATTTTAGTGAAGTTTATTTCCTCTATAGTGTAGCCTTGGTGTGAACACAATCTCTCTGGGAGAGCTGTGGTTTTAACAGGACTCTCCTGTTTTTTTCCAGGTTTCTCCAGTAAGTGATCTGCCTTTGTTGTTATCACACCTAGCTAACAAGCCTCCAGTATTTGCCAGTTGATTTCTCTATTGTTTTCAACAATGTCTCAGGGTATAAATTGCCCTAGAGTCTGATTCAGTGGAATTTAGTCCTGGAGGTGGGGTGGTTGGGTAGTGTTTGGGTAAGACTTTGAGGCAATCCCAAGAAAATTCTTAGCTGCCTCTTTTCCTGCCCCTCCACCCCCCTCCCCGCCCATGTAAACTTCTACTTCATCTACAATTTAGCTTGTTCCTCTCAATTTAGCTTGTTCTGCCTCCTCCTAATTGCTTATCACTAAAATCTCTATTTTTTTTTTTTTGAGAACACTCAGGCTAGAACTCTCCCCCCACACCTCTGCCATCACCACACACACACACCCACACACACACACACGTACTACTCTAAATAATAGTCTTCTTGGAAAGAACAATGAAGTTGTTCTGTTCTCACAATCTGCTTCTGCCCCTAGACAAAATCTCTGTACCATTGCTCTATACCTGTGGAAGGGAAAAGTAGCTTTCTTCCCTCAACATGACTTTGTGCTTTAGGAGTGGGACACTAAGTGAGGGTGATAGTTACTGGTATATTTATTTTGCCTCTTCTAGCATAGAACTTACCCCCTACTAGTGAGCTGTGGTGAGGGCAGGTGGTTCTCTAGTATTCTCAGTGCTCCTCTCCTATAGTAGAGTTTCTGAAGCTGGGTAGAGGAGGAGAGCCCCAAATTTCTCAGCTACTGTTGCTTGAAATAGAGCTTCTGCAACACAGGGCAGGAAATGGTGAAAAATGATAATGGCCTAATTCTCTCACAGGGAAGCCATAATTCTTGACTGGCTGCTAAGGAGAAAGGATGCTCTATGTTCTTGGCTGCACATACCCTGGGTAGGGCTTCTTCCATTAGGCTAGCTGGAGTTGGGGGAAGATTCTTGGTTCAAATGTGACACACTCTTGTTGTTCTTAACAAGATTTACTAAATTTACTTTTTTAATAATGTTTTTGTTTGCTGTATGCCCTTAGAAAATTTTCACAGACTATACGGTTGTTGTTTTTGATGTTTTCAGTAGTTTTCACTAGTTTTGGCTCTTTTGCTGGGAGGATGGTCTGCACTGTTTCTTGTTCTTCCATTCTTAAGGTCATTCTGTGCTATACTTATCAATAATGAATTTTAGCAATGTGTAAAATAATCTTACTGCTCTACATTTTGGAAGAAATCAACTAGCTATTGTCCAATCTACCTTACTCATTGTAGCAGGAAATAATGTCTTTGTTATACCTTCTGTAAGTAAGGGTAGGAATGAATTCTTATTGCTTCTCAAGCATCATGCATTTCAACCTGATGTAGAATAACCGTGGGACTTTCGTGGGAACGACAGTAAGACTTGGGTTGCTTTATAAAGTCATGTTTATGAAGGACACTTGATTTTTCCCATATTTTTTTTTTATTTTTGTTTTTGTTTTTGTTTTTAAATACTACTACTCCTAGGCAAAGTCCTCAGGATATGGTCTCTATTCTATCTATCATGCAATTTCAGGTTTACTTCAGTTTGATACTAAGGAGGTCAGAATGTGCCTTTTCCAATCCAAAAAGTCCAAATTATTAGAAAGCTTAGACTACGGGCATTCAATTTTTGAAGGCTAGCTGGATGTGAAATTTTATTTTCATTTTTATCCGGATGCATTTCCTGCTCTGTATTTTCAATTGAATTAGAGATTTTTTTTTCATGACAAGCACTGCCTTTTGAGCAGGTAAGGTTAATCAGATTTCACCAAAGTCAGATTTTAATTTTACATAATTTTTTCAAAGCCTTTAACTATAGTTAAAACAAGAAAAAAAAAGGCTAGCTAAAAATGTTTAGAACAGTGGTTCTCAAACAAGGGTGATTTTATTCTCTCTGTGTATTACCCATCCCACACACTCTACCACTTTGAGGAGACATTAGATGATATCTAGAATTGTATTGCTTTCACATTGGAGAGAAGGTGTGTACATATACACATATATATGTATATATATATGTATATATGTATCTCTAAACTTTTTTCTCTAGTTCTAATAACTTCTAACCAATTCTTAACTTCTACACTTTTGTTATACCTTAGAGATATAGACATTCTAGTTTCATTAAGTTGTTGAAATAGTTGTTTTTATCACAGTCCCTAGGATACTTTTCCTTACCTTTCTCCAAAAGATGATACAAATTAACAATCTGTCTGTGATCTAACAAATCATACCAGTGACTTTCCCTAGAGAAATAATAGTTGTCATGTACACATGTTAACAAATACTCAGCAGGAAAGTGCAAATGCAAAATACTTCTAAACAAAAGCAATGACACTGTCAAAAACCAGAGTCCTGAGTTTCATATTTGATTTCCCCATTCATTCTCATATCCAAACTGTCAATAAATAAAATTCTTTGTCTTTTTTTCTGTCATAGCCAGACGCTAAAATGTTCCCCAATGATTTTTGTCTCCTGGTTTTTATATCTCTGTGTAATCTCCTAACACTGAATTGGGAAGCTTCTATGAACCTCAGATATTAGAGAAATTATGGTTTGTGACATCTACAGCTGGGTCCCCTTTTCTCTCTTGGATTACTTGCTCTGGGGAAAACTACATAAAGACTGTCATGAAGACACTCAAGTAATCTTATAGTGAAGTATACTTGGCCATGGCAAGGAGATGCTAACAACAAGTACTAAATTGTAAGGTATGCCAGTAAGCTACTGTGGAAACAAATTCTCCAGCCCTATTCAAGTCTTCAGGTTGACTGTATTATTGGTCAACATCATGATTCAACCTTTGAGAGAGCCCAAGCCAGAACCACTCAGCTATGGTAATTCCAGATTTCTGTGGCCTATGTGAGATAGCAGAGCTGTGAGATAATAAATGTTAATTTAAGCTACTAAATTTGGGGGCAATTTGTTTTGCAGCAATAGATAACTAATACACCCCTCTGGAAGCTATGTATTTTTCTCCATCCTCACTGCCACTGTGGCTCAGACCATTATCTTTGTGGTCAAAAAACCTGTGGAGATAATTAGTATTGCTGGTAAAACTCCCTACCCCCTTCGATCACAGCACAAGTGTCTGCAAGTCTCTCAGGTAGAAGTATCCCTATGAAGTAAATACCTAGACTCAGCAAACTTACCTGGGCTCCAGAAGGTTAAATCTCTTAGTAGTATGTACACACACATACACACACATGCTATAGTCATTTTCTCCATGGTAAGAAAAAATCTAATTGGAAAAGGCTCAGGTGCATTCAGATGGTTCTACATGGTGCCAAGAGTTGCCAAGAGACCAAGAATTGGTCTATGGGACCTTGGTGCTCAAATGGGAGCAAATATTCAGACTCCATACTCCTTTATATTCTCTTCCTCTTTAGAGACCCTTTTGTCCTATCTTGTTAACTTTTCAATCAGAAATGTTTCAGATCTTCATTTTTTCCCTACTCATCCCTATTTTTATTGAATAAAGTACATGAGAGGTGATGGTCATATCAGTGAAAATAGACATAAGTCATTGTGCATCTTAAAATTGGTATTATCCAGCTCCTATCACCAGCAACATTAGACTTCATTTTTTTGCCTTAGCAAAAACTGTCCTTTACCTGTTACTTGTATCACAACGTTGTAATCATGGGGTTGCTTACCCCACTCCACTGTAAAGTCCCTGAGGGAAGGAACTATGTCCTGTTAACTGTTATTTTCACACCACCTAACTCTGTTCTTGGTACACACTGGATGATTAGCCCTTATATTATTACATGAATGAATAAATGAATTGGTTAATTAACCACATGGATAAGAACACTGAGACTGGAACTTTTAAAGATATTACTCTTTCCTTGAAGTTATTTTTGTCCTTTTTCAAAGGTCACAGATTGTAATGTAGTGACTGACAAAGACCATGCACTTTTCATTTAAATTACAAACTGTTGTTCGGTGCCCTGCCATAGATATTACATATATTAGAGTCTTCTAAGGATACTCCTCGGGCTTCCACCAGAATCGTATTTTAGTTTTGATTGGCTAAGAAAGTGAACTTAGCACATGATTGTTACAGAACTAACCGTGTATAATATCTGGAAATATAGCATCATTCTCGACTGGAACAATAATTTTTTTAAGCTTTTCATAAAATAAATAGCAAAAGAGTTTTCTCAAGGATCAGGTGGCTTTTATAAGGATAAAGAGAATATAGGTGTTAAAACATCTCTAAGTCAAAGTAATGCTCTATCTATTGGGTGCCTTATTTATGACCACACAATGGTAGAAACTTCAGTGTTATAGATTCCCCTATTTGGGTCTTTATTTCATGCTTTGACAGGGATCAGGCATCATGGACTGCCCCAGGGTCTTATAGGTTGTCTAGAAGCCCTCAAATCATGATGTCTATAGATTTCTTTTTTAATTACAACTAGTGACTTTTAGAAGTGACTTAACTGTAAGTTTTTGTAAGCAAATGGTCTTGTTCTTCTGTATTCTGAGCCGACAGAGTACCATGGCTACAGTTAAAACTATTGAGTTATCAATTAACCTTCTGCTATTTATCTAATAAAGAGTTAATGGGCTAATTGTCCATTTCCTTTTCATACTAAATTGAGTCTTTCTGCTTTCCTTCAATGCTGGGGTCCTCTTAAAAGTCTGAATATTATATAGGTTACCATGATACCCATAATTCATGTCAGGAGAAGGAAACCAGAGTTAATTTTGCAGTGACTATATCTTATTCTTATGGGAGAAAAAAAGAAATAGAATGTCTCTGTTACAGTTTAGAAAAAAAAATAGATACCACAATGCTTTACAATAATGAGTACTTTTTGGAATAAGTGAATTACTAAATGAATAAACATTAAAATAAATGGCTTTTCCCTTTGGGGGCCTTACTACTTGCCCTCATGTTTGTTTGGTATAATTATTATCTTTTCAAAAATAAAAGGTGAGGGGTGCCTGGGTGGCTCAGTCAGTTAAGCATCTGACTCTTGATTTTGGCTCAGGTCATGATCTCATGTGTTCATGAGATCAAGCCCCACATGGGGCTCTGTGCTAACAGTGTGGGGTCTGCTAGGGATTCTCTCTCCCTCTGTCTCCGCCCTTCCAACACTCGTTGTGTGTGCATGTGCTTTCTCTCTCACTCTTGGAATAAATAAATAAATAAACAAATAAATAAATAAATAAATAAATGGTGAAAGTTGGATCATCAGAAAACATGGGTTAACTGTCACAACTTAGTTCTCTAAATTATCCTATGAATTTGATGTAAAAGGAAAGTATTAAACTGTGTCTCAATTTCTTTCATCCACATCCTCCTTGATTTTGAAGGAGGACTTGTTATTTGACCAACTGAGTCTATCTCTGGTTCCAGTGATGGGAAGCTGGATATGTCACTATATTCTCTGAGCTTCAGTTATTTCATTTATTAAATGGCTATTATTATACCCAATTTAGAGATTTAGTGTAAGATTTAAAAATAATTACATTAAATAAAGTATTTATATAAATACTATGAATACTCAGTAGCTAATATTTGTTATCATTGCTATTAATAACTTTACAATTTGGATAATTTCATTTAAAATAGATTAGTTCTAGATAATTAGGTTTTTTATAATCTCTGTAGTTCTTTACTAGAGAATGGAACTTTTCAAAATGGTTCTTCTTCTCTAAAGAGAGGGCTTCAATTACAATAGATTTATGGATTTGCTGTTGTGTAGCTAGCATAGCACACCTTGGCTTTGCTGATTGGCTCCATTCTGGGTTAGTGTCTTTTCTTCTGACCAGGGGAATTAGTGAAATGGATTCGTTGCCTGCTGAGTGGTGGTTCATCCTGTGCCCATCAATATTGTGTTAGGGACTTTGTGTATATTTTCTATAAAGAATGCTTTCAGTTGGTAGTTCACCCAACAGTTCTTCCTACTCTGATAGTTTCTGTTTGTTGCTTAAATTATTTCCATCAAACATTGGCTTCACATGTACCCTCATCTCCCAGGCCAACATCACAGTTTAGTCCAGTGTCTCAACAGAGTAAAACAAAAACTCATTGTAGATTTTTCCTGTTTATACTTCCTGAGTCCATCTCTCATTCCTGTGGTAATAAGTTTGACCATCACATGTCCTTTGCATAGTGAAATAAATATTTTTAATCTTCCATATATGAAGTATAATTTCAAAGGACACAATTTTGTTTTATATAGCACAACCCCACATACCTGAACTTAATTATTCTTACTCGAAAGAATAACTTCTGATTGTTTTATTCCTTGAAAACCAAGGAATGGCCAAATGAAAAGGGGGAGAAGATGAGTGGGTGGCTCAGTCAGTTAAGTGTCCAACTTCAACTCAGGTCATGACCTCACCACTCGTGAGTTTGAGCCCTGTGACAGGCTCTGTGCTGATAGCTCAGAGTCTGGAGACTGCTTCCAATTCTATGTCTCCCTCTCTCTCTGCCATGCTCCTGCTTGTGCTCTGTCTCACTCTCTCAAAAATAAATAAACAATAAAAAAATAAACAAAAAAAATGCAAAAGATATAGTCATTGAAGCCACAGAATTCTGAGGTTCAAATTAGTTCTCTACTACAGAATATGTATACACCCACACAAATACACCAAAACAAAGAGTGTTTAGAATCTCTTAATTTCTAAGAGTTTAGGTTATCAATTAAAACTATCTCAGATAGCCACCTCATAATTTTGCTTTAATGTAAAGTAAAGAAATAAGTATGAAACACTTTTGTTTTTTTCAAAAGTACCACAGAGAATGGAAACATCAATTTGAAGTGTAAACAATCATTTCAGCTGTACTCTGTGCATAGCTTGGTTATCACCTGGCCACTGGACAACTCAGAACCAAATGCGTCTGAAGAGAGTTTAGGCATTCTAGCAGTGCTTATTTTTTTTTCACTATTGATTTGTCTCAAGATAGATACACAAAGAAAGTATTTACCTGGATGTAATAATCATTTCTCCTTTTCTCTTCATTTCCCTGGAACAAGACTCAGATAGCAATGGAATTAGTCAGTCAAGGGAGAGTTAGTATTCAGGAACTGAAGAGACTCACAGTCTTGTGTGAATACTGGTCAGAACAGGAAAGTGGATTTAAAGAGTGATTAACCAAAGCCATGAATGAGAAGGCAGGTCCATATTCAGAAGAGCCTTTTAAAAGGACAAACAGAATGCCAATATTTTTAGCCAAGAGTTCAATTAAGAGTCAGTTCCTATTGTATGGAAAGTCCAAAGAGCAAGAAGATTAAAGGAGAGAGTTTCAGATTTAGCAACATCAGAGCAGGCAGTAAGAACTGAATCCCTCAATAACTAACAGGATAATAATGACCGTATTATAAAACTTTTATTGGTACAAAAGTTATACATGATCATATCCCTCCATGATGGCATAATATTCTAATATCTGTAAGAATAAAAAGGCATAAATATATGTGATATTGATGTTTCTGTGTGCATCTCTGTGTTTGTATATTTCTTATCTCAAAATAACTTGAACTTTGGATGAGAAGGCACCATATATATATATATATATATATATATATATATATATATATACACACACACACACCTTGCTGTTGTTCTTTAGGGGAAAGATCCTTGTACATTACAGTATTCTTTCTCTCAATCTAGATGTGTCTTGTCACCTTTGTAATCTCAGATTGAAAATACCTCTGCTCTAGGGTGAATTGAACAAAAGGTGACATACCAAGAAATAAATATTTTTTTCTGCATATTATAAACATTATTTAGTAAGAGGAATGGCCTTGTTAGAAAAGAACTAATGGGCTTCATTTTTATGCCTCATTTTTATTCATTCTTCTCTGACCAGGCTATCTAAGAGTATCCATCTCAGTCACCAAACTGGGGCACCACATGTTTCTCTAGAGATAACTCAATCCCAATCTTTTCTGTATTTAAAAGGTGTAGACTCACCTATTTTACTCCTAGCTCCCAGAAAACGAGATCATATTTTTCAAAGGAATAAGTGCTGAAAAACAGAGGATGTATTAAAAAAAAATCTATTATCTGGTGAATGTACATAATCTTATGAATCCAGATTCCTCTCTCTAATTTTCTACATGTCTCATTACAGACCACTTTGCTTAGGTTCCATTTATAGAGTTTCTGGCTTTTAGTTAACTTCTCATCATTTCAACTTCAGGTGGGCTAGTTTGATAAACATACATAATTTTCGTGTTAGCCTAAAACAAAGTTCAGTTTTCAGAACTGGGCAACTGATGAGCGCCTTAATAACTTCTAGTACCTACAGTTAGGAATGGTCCCTGGAGATTGGATCTCCAGACAGCTCAGCTGACCTGTGTTAGTCCACACGTCCAACCTCTTGGTGAAAAATTTGATCATTCTGCAGAACAGCATCCTACATAGATCCTGAACTCCTCTGGGATCTAACTCTTTAGCTCCTGATAGTAACACATTGTCACTGATCTCTCAGATTCCGTATGGTAATGAGTTTGTTTCTCTGGTGGACCACCAAAGGATTGGAATTCTTCTCCAGATCCCTTTAATTATTTTCTTTAATGTATGACACTTTCAGTGCCAAAACTATGTAACAAACAATTTCTGACACAATTCCCAGTCTTCTAATACAAGTCTTTTTTCATATTTCTTAATGAAAACCTGTTCAGCTTGAATTCATAGTTTTCACTATAGAGAAAAAATTAAGCTTTCCTCATCTCTCCCACTGCAATAACAATTTAACTATTAAGACGTGTTGCTAGGTGCCTTCTCTTATTCCCTATGGGCTTGTACTAATCTAATCAGAAAAATCCTGAAGGCAAAGTTTAGCCTTCAGTGTTCCTGTAAGAAAATTCCTACCTGAACTCTTGGCAGAAGGATTGACTCTTTTCAGCCAACAAAGATACACACACACACACACACACACACACACACACACACACACATACACACACACACACACACACACACATTGAATATAATATACAGTATATATCATATACTGTGTGTGATATATAATATATACTATATACAATATATAGTATACAAATTACAGTATACATGATATACATTATATTATATATAATATATACAACATATAAAATATATAACATATAAACATACATATATAATTATAAAATATTTATTTTCTTTATTATTTTCTTTGTTTTGGTTGTGCATGAATGTGTGGTTTTTGGTTTGGTTTGGTTTGTTTATTTGTTTTTTTAGTGTTTATTACTTGGGGGATTATGAAAGAAAAAAAACCTAACAGCCTCAAAGAGCTTATCTCCTCGCAGCTCTGAAGAGATGTATGCAAAAATGAGAGTATCTTTAAAAGGGATACATTTGAGTTGAACCTATTAATTTCTTAAGTTGTCACAGGGAAAAAAAAATCTGTCAAATTATTTTTGACATTCTATACAGTTTACTTTTATAATTAGTGCTTCTATATTCAGGTTGCCGAATTAGGTCCATTTCTGAGTATTTTATTCTTATAGAACATGAGTGATTACAGTGGAAACTAGCAAGGAAGAAGAATTATAATTGGATAAAAAATTTAAAAGACTGAATTAATTATTGGGAACTATAATTAATCAGGGTTATTCTTCTCAAGGTTAACACTTTAAAATGTATTTTACAGGTAATATAAAATGCCTCACTTAGTTAAAACCTTTTATAATGATGATAATATACCTTATCACAAAGATGGAGTGAAATCCCTTTTACATGAAATCCCTGTTTTGTTTAATTTTGATACCTTTGCTCTAGTATCAATCCAATGGTCAGCCAGCAGGACAGAAGGCATGATAATTGGGTTTGGAGTATTATTACTTGCTTATGGAACTTGGAGGGCTGTGGGCACAAATGAGTCTGGTTTCAACACCCGCTATACCAATTCATAATGGACATCTGTCCACTTCCACAAAGGCTTCATTCACCTTACTTTTGAGCTACCTGTCAAGCATGTGTTCAAAAGAGGCCCTTTAGTGGGTGCCAACTTGTTTGAAAAAGCTTACATTCTAGAATCTAGAATTTCTTTTTTAAATGTAATTTTATGCTACAGGGAATTGCATACTTAACTAAAAGTAGATAGCCCGTATGTTTGGGGACGGGGGTATATGGGAAATCTTTGCACCTTTCAATTTTGCTGTGAACCTAAAACTGCTCTGAAAAGGAAGTCTTAGGAAAAAAAAAAAAAAAGTAGACGACTATAATGAATCTACCTATGCCCTTTACTCAGTGCCAAGTTCATCCACCTATAAACAATTTCACCCCCATGTACTCAATTCATATCCTTTTTCAAATTAATTTGGATAATGGCAGACTTGACTTAATTTAACTATTAATAATTTCAATATGTAAGTCTAAAATTAAAAACCCTTTTTGTTAGCATAACCATATGTACCATTCATAACTAAAAATTAGTCTTTCTTTAATATCATCAAATATATTCAATGCATTCAAAAGGGAAATAGAATCTCTGGTTTAAAAAAAAACACTTTTCCTAAAATTCAACACTTTTTAAAATCTTATTTCATGCTTTTTCTTTTTGTATTCAAGTAAACTCATACAATACTTTCTGTAATTTCATTTTTGAAATTATTTGTGTCTATATGTTACTGTCTACCTGTTAATCTTTCCATTTGTAATTATGAACAAAGGGATACTTCAAACTGCACTTACATAAAACTAGTATAAACTGTTCCTGGATGGTGGGATCCAAGTTGATTTTTCTAAAAAATTGTGTGTCTGAGTATATGTGTGTGTATTTGCACACACATGCTTTTAGATATTGTCTGAATTCATTCCAATATGATATATATGTATATGTATATATACATGTGTACATATATTTTTTCCTTCAAAAATAAAGCCATTTTATAATAATATAGTGGAATTCCCTGTCACTACTAAATCCAAAGATATAATTTAGAAATATTCCATATATATCTCAAAACAGTCTAATTTATCCTACAGATGCAAATTACTCCAAAATATCAGTAACTTAAAATAACAAAGATTTAGGGGTGTGTGGGTGGCTCAGTCATTTGAACGTCCAACTCTTGATATCAGTATCAGCTCAGGTCCTAATCTTGCAGTCATGAGATGAAGCCCTGCCTCAGGCTCTGCACTGAGTGTTGAGCCTACTTAAGGTTCTATCTGTCTCCCTCTCTGCCCCTTCCCCTCTTGCACACTTTCTCTTGCACTCTCTAAAATTAAATAAACTTAAAAAATAACAAAGATTTATTTCTTGATCACCTATACATTTGTTGAAGATCTGCTCACTGCAATCACTTAGGGCTCTAAGTGACTGAGCAACTAGTATCTTGAAAGCTGTTGGTTGACATCCCAAAGTGAATATAGAGAGAGAGGGCTTTCAAGAGACTTTGGGAAGCAAGTAAATGCTTAGCAAATCACTTTAGTTCACTACTCATTAGCTGGACTTAATCTTATGACCCAGCCAACAATACAGGGTCAAATATATGCTTTCCTATCATACATCTAGAAGTGGTTAAGAGCCAGACATACTTGTTAGACTGCATTAATGTTTAACACAATATTTCACTAACTTTCTACATAAATAGCTCCATGGTTCAGATGTATAATTTTTCTGCTTATGTTTTGTGTCTACCAAAGTTGCTATGGTGTGGCTGAGCAATAAGGTAATTTTCCTTAAAAGTATATATCAAAGAAAGATGCTAACAACACTCTGGGACCAAACGAAGGTGGGCACAATTACATACACAACCAACTCTCATATATACAAAGAGTATTGTGTGCCAGACAGTGGGGATAAAGACTGAGTGAGACACAAATTATTTCCTCAAGGGTTTCATAGAGTTGAGGCACCATAAGTTTCAATAAGAAAAAAAGAATATATCTACTATTTCCACATGCTGTCTACCTGTAATGGTAAGTTAGTATAGTTGTGCTGTATAAATCCCTGCTGAAAAGAAGTCAAAGAAATTTGTCTTCGTTCCACCTGGAAATTTTCACACATCTCCTCTGAATTTATACTGACAAAAACTGAGGCAGCTTACATATTTATTAGAAATCTTCAGAAGAATTATAGTGACTTCAATTCTCTAACCTACCTCTTTCTAGTCATGCTTCAACTTCAGCAACACCAAACTTTTTAATTCATTTTTCTAACATAGTGTTTCTTAATAAATAAGGGATAGATGTTTGTTATAATTTTTAAGATAAATTTACATATAAATTACTCAATACTGAAACACCCATAGATAACTACTGTCAGTTTGGGGGCATATGTCCAGGTAGATAGCTTTCTCTGCATATGTGTGACTTTTTATGGATTACATTGTCAGTATCATAATGTACAGCTTGTACACTTAAAGTATTTTAATTAGATGTAGGATGTAATGTGAATGTCCACAATGTTATAAATATTACACAAATCATTTTAGTTTCTAAATAGTGTACAATTTTATGTAATTTCCATAATTATTGTAATTTTTATTGAGCATTTACACTGGTTCAAGTATTCCAACAAATGTAAGTAATATTGGGTTGAGTACCACTCTAGGTACCATATTACACTCAATTTTATTTCTTTTAGATGAATTACTAGATGTGAAATTTCTAAATCAAAATGTGTATATATTTATAGCTTCTGATGCTGCATGTGAATTTATCCTTCAACCTGTACAGCACTGTAAGTCTCACCAGAAATGCAAAAGAGCACTCTTTGTCTTAGAACCTTTGTATGTTAATCAGCAAATTGTGTGTGGTTGCTAGTAAAATATCCGAAAATAATAGGGCTTCTCTTACAAACAACAAAAATGCCCGACAGGCAGTTAAGGGGATTATGGCAGCTCCTTGTATAATCAGTGGCCTAAGATCCTTCTGTTAATCTGCTTTGCTCTTTTTAGAATATGGCTTTCTTCCTTAAGCTTACTATACACACACAATGTGGATACTGTAGCACCAGTCATCACATCTCCATCCACATCAATGAGTCAGAATAAAAGGAGGAAAACAGATGTGTAAAATTTTAAAAACCAGCCATTTGAGTAAGCTGTCATAAAAGAGGTGATTTTAGGAAGCTTCAACAATGGTTGTTGTTTGCACATTATTGTCCATCCCATGTGTAAAGAGAGTTGGAAATACAATTTTTAGCTAGATATATTGCTACTGTCAGCAATATAGGGTACTCTCTAATAAGGAAGTAGTGATAAGTTGCCTTTGAGTAGGAAATTACCAGCTTCTGTCAAAACATTGCATGTGCGCATACGTGAAGATAAATACATTTAAATATTTATCAATAGGTCAAAATTATTTGCTAATTTTTGGTTTACTTTTTAATCAAGAACTATCAATGATTTATATCTATTTTTCTGGAAAATTTTAAAAGACCATGAGGTTAAGTAAATTCAGGCCGCAAAAATAGATTTCTAAAGTAAGAAGAAGTGAGTATCCAATAACTTCTTATAAAGATAAATTTTAAGGACGTTGTAAATTCAAATGGTACATATATAACTAGATTATTTACAGAATGTACCTTTGTTTTCTCTGCTGAAAAACAATAGCAATTTATCTATTTAGCAATCTAAAAAATGAGAATTTTTAGAGTATTTTGAAAAATCACTGAGAGAAATGAACTGAAAGTCATGATTGAAAATGATAAATGATCTTTCAAATTACAAAGTCACTTGTGGCAGGTTCCCTAATAGTTTAATCTACTCTTATAGTACCTCTCATTATACCTTTTAATAATAAAATATCCCTGAAGGTAATTATACCTTCCATTTGGTTTCTTAGAGCCTTGTTTCTGATAAACCTTCTGTAAAACAGAGGAAAACACACACATGCACACACACCCACACACAAACCGCACAATCATTGCGATTATGTGTTTTTCAACATTGTTAATTTTTGGATTTTCAACAAAGTTGAGCCATCCTGAGAGTCCTATGTTCAACATACTTTCTGTGGAAGAATCAAGTCAACAATGGAACAAAGCAAAGTAGTACGTAGATAGAAAGTTCTGAGACATAAGTGTAAGATCAGGTGCCACCTTTTACTTGAGATCATTGGGTAAATTCTTAAATCCTTCTGAGTTTAAGATTTTCTGAAGGAAAATGTAGGAAATATCCAATTTATAGTCTTGGATAAGAATACGGGTAGTAAGAGATACAAAAGTACTTGGTGCATAATAAAATTCTATTCAACATAAAGTGAAAGTATCATTTTAATTAAACACTTATAAAAGAAGAATCATTTGCTACACATTATTTGGTTTTGTGGAGGTAAGGGGCAAAACAATATAGTTTTAGTTGCTATTAACTGTCTAATTAAATTTTCAGAAGACCTAAAAAATTACTGATCCTCAAAGAGTTGCAAAAATATGAAGAAATGGTTTACCTTCAGTTTCTCTCTGAGGAGTCTCTGGGACTCAATTATGGGAATCTATATACAAGTTATAAGGTTTTTGCATAAAATTGGATATATTTCAAGAACATGTAGTTATATAATGAACAACAGTACAATATTAACATTTTTTTAGTGTTTATTTATTTTTGAGAGAGAGAGAGAAAGAGAGAGAGAGAGAGCAAGCAGGGGAGGGGCATACAGAGAGGGAGACACAGAATCCAAAGTAGGCTCCAGGTTCTGAGCTCTGAGCAGAGCCTGACACAGGGCTCAAACCCACAAATGTGAGATCATGACCTGAGCCAAAGTCAGACACTTAACCAACAGTCATCCAGGCATCCCAACAGTATTAACTTTTAAAGCATTCTTAAAATTAGAAATATATAGTAAAATGATATTTTTCACTTAAAATATCTTAATCTGAATTCAGCATTGTGTAGTTGTTTTCAATAGTAATTATCAAGATTCTGCGTTGAATTTTGGTTTGAAATATGTAGTGTTTCTCCTTCACATATAGAGTGTGAAGCTTTTCCTATAATAGTCCAGTGATTAATACTTTTACCATCCTCCAGCCCTGTTTCCAACCAGCTCCAGTGAAGAAGCCAGAAACCACACTAGATTTTTCTATGGGGGGAATTTAATAGAAAGAATTAGTTCAATCTATGCAGATGTTAGAGGACTAAGTCAACACAAAGGGACCACTGAGGTAATCCAGAGATCCTAAGTACAAGATGTAGCTACCATCTCATGAGTTGATGGAACAAAGAAAGTAGTTAGTTGGGTGTATCAGAACTGGAAAAATTGGAAACAAGACTGCAAAACTGGGACTCAGACACATGTGGGGTAGTTCTGCCCACTTCTGCCCACCCCTGCTGCTCTTTCCTTGGGGTCTCATAGAGCTCAGAGTCAAACCTTAGAGGAAGAATGAACAGTGCCCAAATGGGGCTAGTATCCCTGAGGACATGGTGAGATTGGTTCATATTGCTTTGTAAGAAACAGGAAACTGGGAACTAATTGTTACTGCAAGGCCAAGAATAATTTACCAAGAAAGTCTGGGACCCCAGCCCTTATTACTCATGGAAAGAAATAGGATATATTATTATTTGAGTAGTAACAATCTTCCCCTCTCCTCTTGCTGCACCCCTCCCCACTAAAGCAAGATATTTGTCTATGCAGTTCCAAAACCTTTTGTAATTCAAAATTAGGAGAATGGGGGGAGGTAGGAAGAGCTTTCAGAAGTATGAGGAGCGGGGGGGGGGGGGGGGGGGGGGGGGGGGGGGGAATGCTTCTGTAAAGATTAATTCTAACTGCCGTGGAGAGGAGAAAAAAAGGAGAAAAATTACTAGTAGACTGGACTTGAGTTAAGAGAGTTTGATATTTCAGAATCTGAAGGACTTTAGAATAGGTATGAGGTATGAAAGACTGAGACACTGGAGGTAAGTGTTTCTAGAGGAACTAGTATGGAAACTTCAGTATTCTTTGAGAGAAGCAAAGGAAAGTTAGAGTTCCTTTTTAGGTGCTATCTGGTGGACAGAGTGAGCTCCAATGGGAGATTAAATCATATGAGTTTCCACATTTAGGTTGCAATGCGTAGAAGCCTCATGCATTTTTAGAGTTCCGTGGAAAATATATATTCTTCTCTATGAAATATTTAATGTTTCACTTCTATTAACTACAGACAGAAGACCACCCAAATGAAGTTCTTCTTCATGTTAGGGAAAAGCAGATAAAATCATGGAACAGAATGGATGATGTTTATTAATCAAAAATAAAACATAATTGGGGCGCCTGGGTGGCTGAGTCGGTTAAGTGTCCAACTTTGGCTCAGGTCATGAACTCGTGATTCCTGAGTTCGAGCCCCATGTCGGGCTCTCTGCTGACAGCTCGGAGCCTGGAGCCTGCTTCAGATTCTGTGTCTCCCTCTCTCTCTGCCCCTCCCCCACTCATGCCTGTCTCTCTCTCTATCTCTCAAAAATAAAACAAAATTTTTAAAAATAAATAAGATAAACCATTATTAAAGTTCTGTTAACAATTATGCTTATGTGTGTCCTTTAATTAATAAAATGTTAGCACAATTAAAAAGAATAGATGATGATATCTAAATGTTAGTAAATGTCATAATGATTAATTTTATTGATTATTTCTTACTGACATCTCAATTTTTGTTTTCCAACTGACATCTCAATAAGAGAAAACATCGACTCCAATCATGTTATTTAGAAATGACAAACACCTTCAAATCGTATATTAAAAAAAAAACAACACAGTTAACAAGCCACTTTTAAACTTTTGAAAAACATTAGAATGGAAAGTAGACAGGGCACTAGCTTCTGTTGCCACTATAGAATCTTTTTCAAACCCCTTTTGCTTTTGCATTGATTTTGAAGCATATCTATGCCTGGCGAGGCTTTCATTTCTGCACTCTTGCACAAATGTACATTAAAAGTAAAGTAAGCCGGCAAACAATGGTTGTGATTTCCTATCAATCAAAGAATTTGCCTGGCTTAAACCACTCTAGGTGTTTTGGCACCTCAGATAAGCCTTCCTAAGAGGAAGCCTACCTTGTCCAGACAGCAAAACTTATGACACATTCTAGTCAATTTGGTAAGCTTTTAGATAGAATGTCGTATAAAAAATGTCACTCAAGTGCTCCAGCTTTTTTGCTACTAAACATGTGACCTTGAGATTGTTATGGACGTTTTCCTCAACCTTAGTTTCTACATCTGCTTAATGGGGAAACTAATAGTGTTTCTGTCATGGATTTGTTAAAAGAATTAAGTGAAATGATGTTTATCTCACTGAAACATAACTACTACTGAGTACTTTAGTTTTAGATGTACTAAGTATTGTAAGTGCTCTTTTTACTTGTATATGTATGGCACCTGTTCTCTATGTATATACCCAGAGAATTGTTGGGATTCTTGAAGATTTTGGATTAACTGATCATTTCTGTTCTTAAGAAATGTCTTCCCCCCAAAAAATTATTTCCTTTCAAAACTTAAGTTTAAACAAACCTGTTTTTATATTTGATAATCTACCTCAAAAATTGCTTATCTGCTTGATATTAGTGAGGTTACCAATTATTTATATATCTCTGAAAACAAGGCCTTTTGGCTTCAATATTTTAAGTGTTGTTTGTTATTGTTAGAGGATAATCATATGCTCAAAATAGCAATACTAATAATAGAAAAGATGTAGAATATGAAAGTTCTCCATGTACTCACCACATGGAAGCTACCATTTTTACAAAATCTGTCCTAATATTTGTCTCTTATTTAAGCTTTGTTTATGGCAAGAACTCACTCCTCCACTGAATGAAGTCCAATATTTTACCTACAATCTTTCTTTATGCCTTCTGCCTTCTATCCCTTCAGCCTATAATGCTTTCCTCATTTCTTAAAGATATTTTTTTTTTCTATTTTTTTCTCTTTTATGTTTACTTTTGAGAGAGAGAGTGCAAGAGTCAGGAGGGGGCAGAGGGAGAGAGAATCCCAAGCAGGCTCCACGTTCAGCACAGAGCTTGACTCGGGGCTTGATCCCATGATCAAGAGGTGGATTCTCAACTGACTAAGCTACCCATGTGCCCTGAGGCTACAGTGCTTTCCTCATTTAAAAAATGCATAGCATTACTGGGACACCTAGGTGGCTCAGTCTGTTAAGTGTCTGACTTTGGCTCAGGTCATTATCTTGCAGTTTAGTGAGTTCAAGCCCCACATTGGGCTCTGTGCTGACAGCTCAGAGCCTGGAGCCTGCTTGGGATTCTGTGTCTCCCTCACTCTCTCTTCTCCTCCCCCACTCATGTCATGCTCTGTCTCTCTCTCTCTCAAAAGTAAACATTAAAAAAAATTTTTTTTTAAATGTATGGCCTTACTGGGGTACCTGGGTGGCTGTCACTTGAGCGTCCAACTTCAGTTCAGGCCATGATCTAGTGGTTTGTGTTTGAGATTGCTGCTGTCAGCCTGTCAGCGCCAAGCCTGCTTCAGATCCACTGTCCCCCTCTATCTGCCCCTCCCCCACTTACACTGTCTCAAAAATAAATAATTTTTAAAAGGCATTACATTACTGTTTTCTGAATTTTACTCTTCAGAAAACACATATATACACACATACGAACATGAATATCTATGAACATTTTCAGAAAACTATCTGTGATAGAATCAGAAAACATAACTGGAAGAGATCTTAGTGAATGTCGACCTCCACCTCCTTATCTAGAAGAAATCAAGAACCCAAGGAGGCTCAATAACAAACCCAAGATCACTGGAGGACAAGACAGAGGCCCATTTTGCTTCTTTAAACCTGGGTACAACTATTTCCAAAGTATCATGTCCAGCGTTTATCCAAAACATACTGTTTAAGCACCTTCTATTTGCTTGATGCTATCCCATGCACTTGGGATATAGCTGTAAAAAAGAAAAACAAGAAAAAAAAAACACAGAGAGAGAGAGAAACAGACCACCTTCACATCGTTTACTGGTGGAAAACAATTAAACAAATAAATATTTAATATCATGTCAAGGACAGACAACTTCTATAAGGAAAAATAAATCATATGCAAAAGAAACAAGAGGCTACTTTATACCCCACTTTGTCTGGTCTTCTGCTCTGTATAATTACATTAGGCTCTATGCTCTCTGGGCATGCCTCTTTGTTCCTCTAGAACTACACATTGCCCTGGCTTTAGGTCACTAATGTGACCAAGTCCTGGATTCCCAACTCCCCCATTTTGCTCTACAGGCCTATTGGCATGCCTCACTTTCATCATTAACATACCATCCCCACTCTTTAGCTGACATGTGCATGAATAGCTTTAAAGCAATTCACTTTCTTAACCATGAGAGAAACTGTCTATGGTCATCAGTTCTTTTCTACAGCTCCCCCTGCATAGTGCTTATTTCTTTCTGTACTAAAGAAGGTGAACTCTCACCCAGTCCAAAGCTCGGTATGAGGTATTGGCCCAGGTAATAAATACTTCCAGGGATAATTTGAAAATGAAGAGATTCTGTGATGTGAATCAGGGATTTTATTTTATCCTATGAACTCTTGGTGGAGCTCAGTGCCTATGTCTACATCTCTTTCTCTCCTCCTCTCTTTCTCCTCTCTCTCTCTCCTTGTCTTTGTCTTTCTGTATCTATCATCTACCTATCCATTTTCTATCTATCTATTGATCTAACTATCATCTATCAATTCTTTTTCTATCTATACTCTCTCTTTCCATTAAGTGTTAAAACTTTAAAGCACCTATTTTGCCTCTTGTTCAACAAATATATCAGTAAGGAACAGTAAAAGATTCATGCCCTTTTGGAACTTACATCTAGTAGCAAACTAACTTTCTTCCTTCCTTTCATCTTTTTCTTCTTTCTTTTCCTTTTTTCAATTTATCTAAAGTAATAATAAGTGAAAAAATTGGGGGCACTTGGGTGGCTCAGTTGGTTAAGCATCTGACTCTTGATTTCAGCTCAGGTCATGATCTCATAGTTTGTGGGTTTGAGCCTCACTTCTGGCTCTGCACTGACAGCACAGAGCCTGCTTGGGATTCTCTCTCTCTCCATCTCTGTGCCCCTGGTGAGCATTGTCTCCCTCTCTCTCTCTCTCTCAAAACATAAATAAATAAATAAATAAATAAATAAATAAGCTTTAAAAATAGGTGAAAAAATTAGCACTAGAATACATATTATAATTTTTGTAATTAAAAACTAAAGTCAGACTTTTTTTTTTCTGATTGAAAGTACATTGAGTGTGAAGGACTAGTTTGACAATGAGAATATACTTTGCTAATTAGATTATTAAGTTGATTGAACTAAATCTGAAGCTGTAAACCTTTTGACACATAGATATTTAAAGCACATATGTAATAATCCTCACTTCTGGAAAGTGCATAATGTGTAACTCTAAACAATGACAATTAAAAATTTAGATATCAATTTAAAAGTGTGTGAAGATGTGTTCCAAAACTCTTTTGGAGAATACTCAAACTACCATTTTGAAACTCACTGTGCTTGGGTTCTTCCACTGATTAAAGAGGAAGCAGGGGCTCAAGGCTCCCTTGAATTTACTTTTGCACTTACCAGGAGATCAACACACATTCTGTAAGGTTCTTTCCTAGTGGAATAAGTGAAAGAAAGGAGGGTGTTAAAGGTTTGAAATTTACTATGTTTTTATATTCATTACACTTTGTTCATAGTTTATGGTGTTCTTCATGTAAAGGAGGGCTTCTCCACCTCAACATTATTGACATTTTAGAACAGGTAGTTCTTTGTTGTGAGAGCTGTCCTGTGCATTGTAGTATATTTAGCAGCATCACAGCCTGTACCTACTAGATACAGCCACACACCCCTTGTGGTTATGACATTTAAAAAATGTCTCTAGACAGTGCCAGAATATCACCTACGGGACAAAATTATCCTGGATTGAGGAACACTGTGCTATTGGAACAAGGTGTGTTAACTTTCTTTCTGATATAGTAATCAGTAGTCCACTTGGTTTTGCTTATTCCTGGAGCTAAATTCTTAGCAAACTTCTCCACTTAAATTTAGTCAGGCCGGAACAAAATAGCGTTTTCAAGATCTATTGTCCTGGGGTTAGTGACTGAGTGTCTTACACTGGGAGGCACCTATTTCATGGGGACTTTTCCTTTGGGAAATTTCCTCACAGTCTACATTTACTTAGTTCATTTATTCTTTCAGAGATATGTAATTGTACTCAGCAGGCAGCTGTCAAGCAGATTAGTTGACTGAAAAATTAAATCTAAACATTAAATGTATACAATCAGGACAAAATTAACTACTTACTTATGCCTAACTATCACCTATATAGACAACTATAACTAACTTAGCTATAGAATATAATTTTTAAAGTGAAAAATGCTATGACATTTGGTGAAACTGTTTTGAGTGGAAGAGATTCACATCAATAGACTGCTGAATGTGATGCAGATTTAAACACAGCTCTAAGAAAGTACGTGCCAACTGTCTGTATTCCAAAGGGAGGGGCTAGACTATACAAGCAGGACTTACAAAGAAAGAGACAGGCTAAAAACTAGTTTTGCCAATCTTATAAAAAGTTTATTTTGGAGGGCCAATGGGTTGGAAATAAAAACAGTTTCTTGAAAGGTTTACTCATGGTGGATAATGGATTGGTGGTTTTAACTTTCTCTCAAACCTAGTTAAAATGGCCATATAGAGACCCCAGGGAGATCCTAGAGATGTGGCTCTTGAAGTTCAGTGGGAATGGTAGATAGTGTCTGATTAGCTCCTGAACAAAAAGGCTACCACAGAGGCCTGAACTGTCTTATGGCAGTAGAGAACAGAACTGCATTTGGAAGAAACCACTCTGTCCCTAAATGCTGGTCAAAGGTAACTACATGACATCACCCATGGTGGGAATATTGCCTTAAGGCTGCTTTCCTAGAGAGCATGTTCCCAGTAACAACTGACCTCAGTAGAAGAAGCTGAATGTACATAATGAGGTGCAGAACTGAGGAGAAATGGTAAATGACCAACTGAAGGAGAGGTACCATCCAAGTAAGAGGAATGTTGAGGACATCTCCCAGGAGGGAAAAGGGGCATACATGGGGGAAAAATTACCTTTAAATATCTGCCACCTCTAGATAAACCAGCATCTCATTATACAATGTCAACCCAGAAAGTTTTTTTTTTTTTTTTTTTTTTTGGTCATCATCCTCTCCTCCCTCTGTTTCAACCCAGGAGAAGCCATATGCAGACTAGAGAACGAGGGAAGAGGAGCAGTAGTCAGGGCAGAAAAATTGAGAAGCCAGTCACATGACCCCATTCCAGTATAGGAGATAGGCAGACGAAGGTGGGATCTAGTATGGGAGGGTCCACTTGGAGAAACTTTTAACTTTGAATGACCTTTTGAGTTTGTGTGATGAATACAACAGAGTGGACAAAGCATAACTAAATGGAGGACTATTTTTATGGCTGGGGTTGAATGAAAAATGGTTTATTGGGTCAAAGGAAGGGGCTAAGCTCTGAGATCTGCCCAAGATTTCTTCTATGTGCAGAAGAACTGGTTGCCTGAAAAGGATTTGAAGAAGCAGTGAGGAGAAAAAATAAAGTTGTTTTCTGATTACACTCTACAAGTCCTGCTTGTTCAACATATCAGCTACGTACAAGTAAACATTGAACAGCTTATTCAGTGATAATCCAATTGACAGCTTTATAGTATAATACAGTATCACTTTTATTTTGCTATAAATTACACATTTCCTGCTCCTTCATCACTCAGACAAAAATGCTCTGGATTCTCTTTCATCATAATATAGTGAAATCTTGGTGTACTGTTGTACAGGATTTATCAGTCTCTAGTTTAAAGGAACAAGAAAAGAAGAGAAAACTACACAGAGAAACAATTCAGAAATGCTTTCCTCCTCCTCCTCCTCTTCCCCCCCCCCCCCTTCTTCTTCTTCTTCTTCTTCTTCTTCTTCTTCTTTTTTGGTTATAAATCTTTCCTAAACAGTAAAAATAATTAAGGTAGACATTGATGATTGATGTTATAATTCACTCTCTGAGCTTTGATTATAATGTAAGCTAACTGGATTTCTTCAACAGAAAAATAGCACTCGAATAAATCTTTCCTTTCTGGTATCCTTAATACTATATATACAATTATATAGCTTAGAAAAATGTCACGTTCTATAAGCATTTATTCTTCCAATGGATATTCAAAAGAGAAAATTCTCTAGAGAAGCAAAATTGGAATGAATGTTTGGATTAGAAGTATATCTATCCAAAGGGAAAACAAATACAATTTCTAAGGAGGTAGTTTGCCTAATTAAGAAATTTTATATTTTGGGGCACCTGGGTGACTCAAGTGGTTAAGCATTGACTTCAGCTCAGGTCATGATCTCATGGTTTGTGAGTTCGAGCCACACACTGAACTCTGCACTAACAGTGTGGAGCCTGCTTCACATTCTCTCTCTACCACCCTAAATCAATAAATAAACTTAAATAAAAAGAAATTTTATATACTAATTATCAATAAACCTAAGTTCCAGACTTGTATTTAAGACTTGTACACTTGGGCAGCTATTATTTACTATTTATTATTATTATTATTATTATTATTATTATTATTAAAGAATTTGACTAGAAATTTTAGTTAGAGCCAGATAGAGGAAAGAAAAGGGGGTGGAAAGAGAGAAAACTAATTTTAAAGTAGCTGAAAAATTCTAAGGTAGTTGTGTTTAAGTGTAGATGGATCCAGGAGCTCAAGTAACATGAAACTGTCTCTCTATATTTTACCTTTTCTTACTTTTTGTGTTCACTGAGCTTTGCAACTAAATCCTTATATTCTTTAGTTCTGTGTTTGAGAAGGAGAAAGTACTTTTTCCATGGTCTTCCTTCTCACATTAGTCCTTAATAAATTCACATGGGTTGCGTACCCATTTTGAACACATCACTGTGATCAAGTCCGTGGTATATTTCCACTTCTGCAAAATATACCCACTGTGAGTTCTGATGGGTAGAGCCACCTCCAGACAAACCATAAGGACTGAAAATTGGGAAGGGGATCTCCAAGCAAAATCTTGGGAAAGGAAGAAAGGAAACTAGATAGATCAAAACAGATTCCATTTAAGATAATTTAGGTAATCTGTTAGGATTCATTCTTCATATCTGTAAAACAAATATTAATAAATGAGCTCTACATATTTCCTTGGTTCACTATGGTAAAGCTTAAGTTAGATCATTGATGTAGAAGTGCATCAAAAGAAGTATTAGGAAATATAATTTTAAGTAGTATGGTGAAATAGTCTGCAGATCAAAGAAAGTTATGTTAAACTGTCCATATGTGGAGACTAACTAAAGAGTTCTTCAATTCAGGGCTTTGTGATATTTCTGTCTGTGTACATCAACAATTATTGTTATTTTGTTTACTAGGACATAAATACTACAGTAAGATGATAATATATATCCACTTCTTGTAGTTCCTCAAATATGTAATAACTCCATGACATGAATAAGCCAGAATGAAATATTGAGATTCAATAAATTTCTGGACAGTCACAAGGCAAGTATTTTCTGGAGGGTGAGATGGCTATTTCTTTTTCCAAAGATGACAGCGTGGTACAATGAAAAAATATAAACTTGAGATTTGAACAGAACTGCAGTTGAGTTCCTGCTTTACCACTCTTCACGTGTGAGATGTTGGGCAAGTGACTTAAGATATGGTAACTAGCTTGTGGGCTGGTGGTTAATTTTAGAGATAACACGTATCTTAGGAGTTTTCACATATTAGGCACTCAGTCAAGGGTGATTTCATTCATTTTTATTATTATGTAGTTCTCAGTATACTCCCCTAGCAGTTCTAGATAGTGAGATGTTTTCAGAGGATCACGTAATAGTGTGGGACTTGAGTTGAGGTGAACAAGTCAAGTACTTTCTAAATGGCCTTTGTATTTCAGAAAAGCAAGAGTATGAGTCAAGGTTTGATGGGAGAAGCAGAGCCACTGTAAGTGATGTACAATAAGGTATTTTGAAATAGGGATTAGACATTATACAACTCTAGGAACTGGTAGAGACAGTCATGGAGGTGTTCTGGGTATGGAGAAATGAGGAACACATAGGAACCCACATGATCAGAAACAGAAAACTAGCTTTGATGCAATACTATTGCCTAATCTCAGCAATTTACTTAATTTTACCCACTTATTACAACAATGTCTTCATGGCCAAAAATATTAAAAAGTAAAAAGGTCTGGTCCATGTTCTATTCCAGGATCACATGTTGAATTTAGTCATCATGTCTCTCTAGTCTTCTTTACCCTGAACCAGTTTTTCATTCTGACTTTGTCTTTCATGACCTTGTCTTTTTTTTTTTTTTTTTTTTTAATTATAGGTAGGTACTTTTGTATATGGTCTCTCCATCTGAGTTCTCTGATTTTTGCTTAAACTTATTCTGAGGAATTTACAGAAAGAGAAAGAAATGATGTGTTCTTTCTCGTCCATTATACGAGATGGTGTCTGCCTTCTCCTCTCATTTTTAAGATATATTCCTATACCTTACATGCACTGGTGCTATCATTGCAGAGGATTTTTTTTTTCCTTGAGACTAGGGTTGGCATTTCTTTTTTTCCTGTGAAGAGCCAGAGAGTAAATAGTTTTGACTTTGCAGGCCAGGTCTCTGTCACACTACTCAACCTGCTTTTATAGCAAAGAAGTAGCCATAGTCAGTGTATAATGAACATGTGTGGCTGTGTTTCAATACAACTTTATTTAAGGACATTGAAATTTGAATTTTGTGTAATTTTCACAAGTCACAAAATATTATTCTTCTGCTGCTATTTTTCAACCATTTAAAATTAAAACCAGTTATTTGCTCCTGAGTCGTACAAAAACAGATTGCAGTCCATCGTTTGCTAGCCCGTCCTCTAGACCTGCTGGTATCAATACTTGAAGCTGCTTTCTTTCCCATTGCGGCTTCTCTATCACACAGATATCCCAGCTGGAAAGGCCATCTTCGAATGTTCTCTTTGCCATTGAATTGCCTGAAATGTGTTCAGGGAATTCACAGCTGCTTCTCTTAAATTTATAGAAACTGATTTTTCTTTATTACTCCATATTTTTCCTCTAGTTCTCTTCTTGTATGTGAGTATTGTACTTAGAACTAATTTTCATCTATTGCACATTACACAATACTATTAGTTTGATTAATTAATGCATAATACATCCTGGAGACTAATTTGTTTACTCCTAGTGGACTCATTAAGGCTTGCTGTATGAATGTGGGATTAGGTTTAAAAAGGGAATCACCTTAGAATGATTGACTCCCATGTCTATTTAGAAAGAAAAAAAAAAAATCTGACAAATGAAAATCAAGTAATCTATATCCCTCTCTTTAACCATAAAAGAACATTAAAGGATTTCTAATGCGTCATGCATATAACTTGACTTCCTATGGTGATATTATAGAGTTGCATGATTTACTTTCAAAAATTGATCATAGAAAAAGCCAATTAAAGCAGTGTGCTAATATTTTCCTCCATAGGTGAATAGAGCAATGAGTACTTGCATCTCTGCTTTAATTCTGCATGCCAGTGCATATTTTAAGTTTAGTATCTTGCCACCCATGTTAACATTATTGCCCCTCATGCAGAAATCAAGTAGTTTCTAATAAACAAGACTGCTGTTAGGTGAACCCCAGCCAGCAAGCATTGTCAAAGGCAGGAGAACAAGTTTCTCGATGATGTATTTTTGTACTGTATTCTGCCTTTTAGGAATAGTTTATGCATTTTGGTAGGATGAAATGGTGGGCATAATAAATTGTAATCCTTCCCCATTCTTGTTTCTTAGGCACTATTTCCGTCTCAGTAGTTAGACATTCTGACAGTACCACCATTAGAAAATTCAGAGATACAGAGGCATATGCACCTGTCCTGTGCATATTTCTCTAAACTCTTATCAGTCATCATCTAATGCCTCTTCCAAGGTCTTGCCCTCTGGAAAAAAAGCTGAAATCTAGTTATCAGTGGGGGTTTCTGCTGTGGACATGTGCCTGTGGGTTATTTTAGTAAGAACAGGTTTGGTAGTTAGAAATCTTGGTGCTGAGAGCATACTACTGGGCTGAATATGCAGACACTTCTCTTTCGTTGAAAAATCTCTGTAGAAGGTTTGAGGCAGATCTTCACAGCTTATTTTACAAGAGAGTAAGTGTATTGTAGTTTTATTACTTGTGCAGCTCGGGGTCATCTCAGAGAGTGGCAGTGGCGTAGTTTATAAAGAGTTGTCATTATTGCCTGGCTTTGGGTATTTATGCTTTCAAAAATGTGGAGTAAACAGTTTGTGATAAATTCTCTCTGGGCCAAGGTTATTGGAACTCCTTCACTGGAGATATTTAGGTATTGGAAAGAAACCCAACTGTCCTGTGCGGTTTCGATGCAATCAAGACTGCAGGCCTGGGGTTGGAGAAGATGACCTCCATAGATAGGCTGGCCTTGGGCTAAATTGTTAAGTAGGCAAAATTCCCAGTTCCATTTGTCATTTCACCAGAATGCCCTCAGGCTGTTCCCTGCCTCCCCAGAGTTATTCCATCCCTCATTTCATCAGGCAGTCTCTCCAGTCTTAACACTCAAAATTTACCTGGCCAGTGCCCTGTTCCCCTAGGATCTCCATGATTGTGTAAAGTGGTTATTTAACTGAAATCATTCCAATAACTTAATAAGTGATTCTAACGTACTCCCGTATTCCTTCACATCCTGTTCCCTTGCCTTTCATTCACTTAGCATACATGCATTTTAGAGGAAGCCTACTAGAACCTCAGTATCTTCATGTAAAGGAATACTCCAATAGCAAATATTTCAGGTATCATGGCAGAACGTGAGGAAAGTATTTAGGAGGACTTTTTAGTCTTAAAACCATTCCATAAGGAAGTAGTTCCTAGGAGGAGCCAATACCTTCTCTAATAGTATTGAGCCTTCCTTTGCTGAAAAAGTTGACAAATAGTAACGCTGACTTACAGAATAATTCTTTGGCAGGTCTCCTTGACTTTTTGCAAATCAGTGACCGGGAAAGGAGCAGGAATAGTAAAAAATTAAAATAATAATAAAATAAAACTAAAATTAAACTAAATTAAGGTAAAATAAGATAAAGTAAGATAAAATAAATTTTAAGGAGAAAGTTTATGAAAGTCAAAGATGGGGAACACGTAGGTGGCTCAGTCAGTTTTGACTCTTGGTTTTGACTCAGGTCACACAGTTTCAAGCCCTAAATCCGGCTCAGTGCTGATGGTGCAGCACTTTCTCTGCCCTCCCCCACCTGCACTGTCTCTGTCTCCCTCAAAAATAAATAAATAATTGTATTTTAATGTTTATTTATATTTGAAAGAAAGAGAAAGAGCAGGAATGCGGAAAAGGTGGAGAGAGAGAGAGAGAGAGAGAGAGAGAGAGAGAGAATCTGAAGCAGGTTCCAGGCTCCAAGCTGTCAGCACAAAGCCTGAGTGGGGCTTGAACTCATGAACCGGGAGATCATGACCTGAGCCAAAGTCTGATGCTTAACTGACTGAGCCACCAAGCACCCCATAAAAATAAATATATAAACTTAAAAAACAAAAAGTCAAAGTTGGAAGGAGAAAGGAGTGACAGCAAGCAAGAGGCAGAATAAACTTAGACCTGGATTTAGTTCGGAGAAGCTGCTTTTATTAGCCAGAGACGAAAACGTAGCAGGATTCTCGCACAGAGAGTTGTGACACGGAGGCTTTTCTTTCCAGGGAGCAACTTTATTCCTGCTGGCACCACTCAGTTGGATTCATAGCACCCACAGAACTGAGCCCTGAATGCCACGTGGCATAGTTTTTTTCTTTATTTTTTACTTCTTTGTCTCCCATGTATGGTAACACACAAACATGTAGTCTGATTAAGTGGTCTCGTGTTACAAGGTCGTGAGGGATGTTGTCATGTATGTGTATAGCCAGTTTGCCTTAATTTCTTTTTCTTTCCTTAGGGAGGGGACCCTACCACATTCCCCCCTTTGATGCTCAGACCCCTCTATTTCGGGTCAAAGAGCGTCATCTTGGTTTAACGGTTTATATTTTTATAACATCATTACATGAGTGGCCATCTTTTTTTGAAATTATGGCCTCAGTAAGACTGGAGGCAGACCATATAACCAGGGGAGCTAAGCAGGGTAAGATTAAGCACCCTCCTAGAATTAGGAGGATAATTTCCATGAGGGTTCTGAATCCCCCAAGAGTTGAAAACCATCCTCCAAATAACTCCCTGGGGTTTTAACCATTCAGGTATGGACAGGGACATGAGCAACCTTTTTTTATTTGAATTCCAATCTTCTCTATGACTTTTTCCTCATCATCTGTCTGTAGGCAGTAGTTGCTCAGGTTAAATTTTTTACGAACACCCCTCTCAGAAGCAAGCATGTAATCTAAGGCAAAGCAATTTTGATAGATAGCATTGTACATTTTGGTTTGTTGCTTGGCTAGTAAGTTAAGAGCTCTGGCAGTTTCATTGGTTATAATTTTTATAATTGCTTGCAGCCTAATTATGCAGTTTAGCATGTAAATGGGAGTGTGGTAGCCCCAATACCCATCCTCTGCCCAGGTGACAGGGCCATAATATTGGATTATACGCGTGGGAGGTCATTTATTATCTTTTTAATTGTTAATTTGTAAGGCACGCTGCTTTCTTTGAGTCTCCCAGTCCCCATACACTTGGACTCCCAAATGTTTCCCTCTGGCAAGTGGGAGTGGGAAGAAAGATGGACCAATAGTTTCCAGCACATATGACCCTGACCAGACTGAGGAAGTACCATATAGGCTGTCCTTCCACATATCTAGTATAGTCCACCTGGGGCCCACCATTTCATGGCTGTGTTGACATTGTCCCAGGCCTCCCAGAGATGAGAGAAGTTAGAAAAGGGGTGGGGACCTGGCTCAAGGTGATTTGGGGTCCCCCACCATTGGGTTTTCCGAGCAATTCAGTCATAAAATCTTTTGCCTAGGCATGTTAAGTTTTTAACAGAGACAACGATGAACTTTTACCCCACCAGGCAAGACAGTTTTTCCCAATAATTGAGCTTTTGAGAACCCAAACCCCAGTAGTAGGACTGGGGTATTTTGTTTTACTAGAAAATTTGTGGGGATCTAATTTTCTAGTCTCTTATGGCCATTGTTTCCCCATGTTGGTACCAACGAAGTATCCTATACACAAAAGGAAGGTGAGTGCTAACAGAAACCTCTCACCACTTTTCTAGCTGGCCTGGGCAGCTTCAGCCAATCCTATGGCAAAGAGAAGAGCAAGAATCATGATAATAGTGAGAAACAAGGTGTGACAGTGCATCACAGTAAGGAAACATATAGAAAACAAGGACTGTCTTTTGTTTTGCTGAACTGTCGATTCTTCAAGCTTCTGCCACACGTAGATTAGTCAGCTTCCGGAGTGACTAAAGCAGGGCTGCAGTCTCCCAGAGCCTCTGGAGTTGCAGATTGCTTCTTCGGTATGGTCAGCTTACATGGTGTTGATGGATCAGGAATGCACTCCCAGTTTCGAGATGCTAGCTTCACTCTGATGTAATGAATCCAGGGACCCACTTCGGCTAAACTGCAGTAGGGGTGGCCAAAATGACAGTGAACAGGCCCCTCCAGTGGGGCTTTAGGGGTTGGACATTTCATTCCTTTATTTATATTGCATCTCCTGGTTTAAAGGGGTGAATGTCTGTGGTCAGACTCACAGGTAATCGCTCCCTGACCCAGGGGCATAAGGTGGTTAGGGTAAAGCCAAGGGCCCACATCTGTTGTCTTATTGCCTATCTCATTTAGATACCCCCTTAGGCCCTTAATAATGGGGGGAGGGTGCCCATAAAGATTTTATAAAGGGAGAACCCCATCTGTTCTTTAGCCTCCCACTTCAGCTGCCTCCCTGAAGGTTCCTATCTCTCCCTGCCTAATGTTAACCCTTTCCCTTATCACTTCTCCCCCTGGAATAGGGCCCCTAACTCCCATTAGGGAACAGGGATGACAACTGTTCTGGCTTCTTCAAGCTGATAAGGGACGATATAGAGGTACAGCAGTTTGAGTCTACCCAAGGGTCGGTGGAGTGGCCCACAGTATGGTTCTACAGGAAGGCTGGCAGGCATGAGGCAGCATAAACATTAGCAAACACAAGGAGTAAGACACAAAGTAAAGATTATATTGACCAACAAGATGGCATCTTAAGATAATGACCCCAGTTCCCAAACCTGTCAAACAGGTCTCTCTCTAGGAGAGACCCTGACTTTGTAAACAACATGTGTCAGGGAACCTCTCACAACCCAGTTGATGGAGGAGGAGGAACAGTAAGTAATCAGTGGTGGCTCTATTGCCAAGAGCTTGACCCTAACTTAATTTTAAAAAAAAAAAAAAAATTTAAGCATCTAATGCTTGTGAGGTGTATTTAGAGTTTCGTTGAGTATAAGCAGACAGTCTTTATTTTGATGTGTAAAACTTTTAGGTAAATTTTTAGGTAAGCCAAACCTGGATATTATTTTAGAAAGCAGAGTTTTTATTACTTTTTGTGACTTTTCTGTCTTGTAGGGGAAGGCCTTTATCCAATTAGTAAAAGTATTAACCCATACAAACACATGTTGGATTTTTTTTTTTTTTTTTTTTTTTTGACCTTGGCGTCTGAGTGAGACCTAGTTGTCAGTCTTTCCTGGATGGCCTCCAGTTCCTTGATTGTCTGGAAGAGCAAGTTTGTGGTTGAAAGGATGTTTTTAAGACATACTTCACAGCCTGGGCCATTTGATAAGTTTTGTCCCCCCTAAATGAAAGGCCTGATGCTGTGTTTTAATAATCTTCTAGCTCTGTGAGCTTGGTAATAGTAATTGCCCTGCTCTGTTTATAACTATTCCAAGGACTGGAGACTGTCTAGAAGTCAGACCCTACTTTATTTTGGGGAGATAATAGGTGAGATTGAGTCTCCTTTCATAATTTATATAGCAGCAAACTATTTTCCTGAACCCTGGTATCTATAGCCTACAATATCCAGTAATTTTTCAAAAACGTACATAATTGTTTATCTGTCCTGGAGTTAGTAGCACCATAGTCTCTAATTTAGTTGTAATGTTCCTTTCTAGCAAGGGAGTAAGGCTCTCTGGCATTATCAGTAAAGAATGAGAAAAAATTAGGTTTCCCCATATACATCCCAGGGGCTGAGAGAAAAATTCAGTTCGAAGGTTTTTGAAGATGAATCGTCATGCTGCATTTGGATAGTTGGCTGGAAAGGAGGACAGAAAAGGTAGCTCTGGTGTTAAGAAGGAAATCAACCAGTTTTCTTTCTGTATTTAGAGTTATCTGAGTTTCTGGGTTTCTGATATACAGTTGGTTTAGGGGAACCACCATCAAGAGACCCAGGTCCCATCAGTGCTTTCCAGGGACACTGGTTATCTGAGCCCTCACAGATAGAGGTCCCTGAGGGCATTCAGATCCCCAGTGATTGTCTCCACATAAGGGGCATGACTTTCCAGGTTTTCATTTTGGCTGTCTTCTCTGAGGACATTCTTGTTTTAGTGCTCTGAATGGCCATATAAATGGCACTTGGTGCCAGGACCTCGGGAAGTCTAGTCTGACATAGTATGTTAAGGCCACAACTAAGGCCTCAGATTTTTTTTTTTTTTTAAGCTTCCTTTACTGTTTTGTTTGTAATATACTCAAATGGCAGCTTGTAAGAGCTCTTCCAGGGTCCCTTCAAGGTCAATAGCAAATTTTTGTATTTTCTCTGAATATCTAGGGCTGATTGAGTGACAAATTTGTCCTTTAAAATTATCTCAGTCTTAGAGGTGTCAGGGGGCATAGCCATATATTTAATGAGAGCCTCCCTTAACCTCTCCAGGGAGGTTATTGGGATCCCATTTTGTGTTTGTAAAATAGTGGCTAATTTAGCATAATTTAAGGGCTAAATCTTAGATTTCCTAATTATTATTATTATTATTATTATTATCATTATTTTTAATATATAGATTGAGGATCTGAGGAGGAGGGGATTGAGGTGGAAGACTTCCCTTCCTCCTTCTCTAGGTCTGTTTTGGATACAGGTAAGGGGCCCTCAATTGTTTCCCCTCCTGATTGCTGTACTTCAGAAAGGGTTGCCATTAAATTAGGATCCACCTTACATTGCTTACATATATCTCAATGTTTTTTTCTTAAGGCCCAAAAACAATGAACATAGGGCAATTCTCCCCATTTCCCTTCACATTTGCAAAACACATCCAATTGTAGGATAGTATTGTCATTGATAATTTCCTCTGGTGGCCAGGTTCCCTCTTCCAACTTGTATTGGGGCCAAGCCTTTGGGCAAAAGTAAATTAATTATAATGCATTCCAAAGGATTAATGGCCTTGGTTGGCAAATTACCCATCTATAGGAAAAAGCAAGAAAGTTGTCCCTTATCTTAATTTCCTGTAGCTAGCCAGGAGAAACCTCATCTCCTGGCCCATCATTTTGGCTGGCTATGCAACTGGCAGCCAAAAGCCCTGTCAGTCTTCCCAGGTGCTGGGAGTAGTCATTCTTACCCAGGCTTGACTCTACCTCCAAGAGCTGGCCTGGACTTTCTTGTTTTGTTTTGTTTTGTTTTTTCTTACCACCCCATTTCTGGCTTGTAGGGCATTGCGGTTATGGACTGTGACCAAGCAAGATTTTCCTGGTTGTCATAGGATGTACTAATTTTATTTTGGTCCAACAGTAACTTACATATTGATCATTGCCCATTGAGGGAGGGAGTTAAAGACCCAAAGTCAAGGTCTTTTCCCCTGCCTTTTTCAACAATGCCCATATAAATATCTTTCAGCCATGTGGATATCCATTTTTGGCATACAATGGGCTAAGTTTAGTAAAATGTCTCCCATGTATCTTAGTAAAAGCACTTTATATATCATTCATCCTTCATATGGCAGAGGCATCCATCCCTGTGCTAAACAGGAACAACACAAATGTGGAGGATTTGGAGGCTGGGACCAAAGGTATTGCCATCATTTTCCCAGGCTTTGGATCAGAGGAGGAATTTAATCATAATCCTGTGTACTTTTAAAATCCATTTATTTTAACCTTAGTCCATCCTGACCACACATAAAATTTCTTTTTAAAGATTTTCCTTCATGAACCTTCTACAACTTTTCTTTGCATTTAGATTTTGTCCCAAGTCATTTCTCTCCAAATAAGTAGTCTCATTTAGGCTAAAATTACTTTCTTTTACTTTCAACAAAAATATATTTACATTTCTTATATCTTTCTTTCATATCTCGTACTTTTTTACATCCAGAGTTATTTTTCTTATTTTTTATCAGTTTTAACTACATTTGGCAGAATTTTAACTCTTAGAAACCTTAATCTCCTGTGAAAACTAAGTATAACCAATTGTGAACTTTATTTTACATTAAAATTTTTTAAATGGGAAACTTACGAATCCATTAAGCACAAAGCATGTTTTCCAACAGTTCTAAATATCCTTATTAGGTTACCAAGGACTTTGAAAGCTATCTTAACAATTACTCATAAAAACTTTAAGACAGACAAAATTAGCCATCACTTTAAGTCATCCTTTTGTTAACAAATTGGAACAGAGATAACATGAGCTTATTTGACCTTCAGCAAATTTAGCTAGAATAGATTGTTTTTGTTTTTTTAATGTTAATAAACATTGTCTATCTCAAACCAATAAACTTAAAGTAGCTTAAACACTGGATATGTTTTACTTGAGTCCGCACAGTTCCCCATGTTTAATTTTTACCTGGAACACTGGTGGGGAAATCTGACACTGTGGTCTTAACTCCTTGACATCTAGAATGGGAGGAGGAGCTGATGGTGCCTAAGGCATTGAGGTGCCAGTTATGCAAGCCACACCCCAGGTGGTGCTGAAGAGGAGGGTGGGGGGAAGGGAAGGCAGAAGAGACAAGGTGCCAGCAAAAGGCAGAGAAAGAGAATTCCCAACTTTAAATCTTGTCAGCTCAGACAGAGGGGCAGACTCCAGATTTCTTTTGTTTTGTTTTCCACCTTTGGAATTCAGCAGTCCATGTCAGTCCAGAGAAGAAAGGAAATTTCCCCTAAACAAAAGGAGTTTGAGCAGCTGTTTGGGAATATTCCTTAAAGTCTCCGTTCTGAGGTAGAATAACCAGAGACAGTTGGCTCTAATTATCATAGTCACTGACCCAGGAAATGAAGGAGAGACAAGTCCCCATACAGTCAGACAGAGACTCTAACCTCCTGCCCAGCGTCCAGTGCCCAACACCTTAGAGTTGCAGCTTCATTCCTCATCCCTTGTGGAATTACTAGTGCAACTCTGGGAAGTGATCAGGCTCCCCTTCTGCCTCTTAGGGGCAGGTCTGTCAAAATGAACCCGGGTTCTTACCAGTCTGATGGGCGCTCCCTCAGCTGGTTCCTGGGCCTCACGGGTTCCATTAGAGCACATGGGGTCCTCACCTGCCTGGGGAGGGCTAGTCTCCTGCAGATCAAGCGGTCCACTGGCACCAGATGAGGCCACCTCTCTCACCGCCCTGAGGTTCACATTCCAGGTGGCAAAGGAGATGGAAATGCACCATCTCCGAATCCCGGACAAGCCCCCAAGTAATGTAGCAGGGTTCTTGCACAGAGAGTTGTGACACCAAGGATTTTCTTTCCAGGAAGCAACTTTATTCCTGCTGGCACCACTCAGCTGGGTTTGTACTCAAAGAACTGAGCCCTGAACACCATGTGTCGTAATTTTTTAATATATTTTGTACTTCTTTGTCTCCCGTGTATGGTAACACACAAACATGTAGTCTGATTAAGTGGTCTCATGTTACCAGTTTGTGAGAGATGTTTTCACTTACCCATATAGCCAGGTTGCTCTGAGGGTTGTTTTTATTTTTTTCTTTCCTTAGGAGAGGACCCTACCACAAAAAGATTGGCAGATTGGATTTGTTATTGCTATACTTTTATATGCAATGCTTCTGATAACCTATAGACTAAAGAACAAGTTGTAGAAACATAGGAGTGTTCCTCAAAATTGACTAAGCCACATATTTGACTAAGCCATGTATTTTAGAAGTAAGGAATTTGAAGCAGACAGTATAAAACTGATTCATTCAAACTCAAGATAAAGAGGTATTAACTATCCTACTGGGAAAATCATAGACCCTAAAATATGGAAGAATACAGTTTCAACTTGAAACAAGCAACCATAACAACACATTGTAATAATTAGAACAACAAAATTTTAATTTGGATATATTTAGAACCCTTATTTGTTGGTTGTGTGACATTTTGGATTTTGGAATTTGTTCTAATGATTCATTTGCATTTTAATACATAAATAAAATAAAATCATTCAAAAGAGAAAAACATTTAAAATTCTCAGAAAAATCTTGTTTTTGTCCTAATTTTCATTCCCATTTTAAGTAAACATTTATAATCTCTTGGTTCTTTTCCAGTGTTTATTTATTTTATTTCATTTTTTTAACGTTTTATTTATTTTTGAGACAGGGAGAGACAGAGCATGAACAGGGGAGGGTCAGAGAGAGAGAGACACAGAATCTGAAACAGGCTCCAGGCTCTGAGCTGTCAGCACAGAGCCCGACGCGGGGCTTGAACTCACGGACCACGAGATCATGACCTGAGCCGAAGTCGGCCGCTTAACCGACTGAGCCACCCAGGCGCCCCAATCCAGTGTTTATTTTTTATATAAAAATAAGCAAGTACTTATTTAGGTATATTCTTATTTCCACTTCTTTAAAATTTTCATTTAATGTAACCTGGAGATCATTTGTCACCAGTACATAAATACTGTTGTTTGTTGTTCATTCTTCATTAGACCTGTCCTTTTATGCTGAATATTTGCGTCGTCTCCAACCTTTTGTTATTTCATATAATTTGGCTATGAATAACCATTTGCTTTGATATGTCATGCTTGGGATGGCTTTCTTTCTCTCCCGAAGGAAATCCTTAACAGTCAGATTGCTGAGTCAGGAGATAATGCTATGACATTCTGTTTGTTATTGCCAAATCCTTCTCTATAGGAGTTATGCCATTTCCCCATCACCCCAGCAACATTGCAGAAGGCCTCTTTCTCTATGCATTGCTAATAGAGCACATTGTAAATCTTTTCCATTTTTGTCAACTTAATGGGTGAGAAATTGCCTTTCTTTGTAGTTTAATTTATAATTTACTAATGGTGGTTTATTTTTCTTTTAAAACATAATATATCAATGTTATCTTCTTTGCTTCTGGATTGCTAAAAGCCAATCTCCATTCATTGATTACAAAGTAATCCATTTATGTTTTTATTTCTACTGGTAGTTTTAAAAATCTTTCATCTATTTGGAAAGAGTCTGTTGTAAATCAGTGGGATCTAGGTTCAGTTTTATCATTTCCTAAATGACTATCCAGTTGCCCCAACATTACCAATTAAAAAGGTTACTTCACCTAGTGATTTAAGATGTTACTGAAAACATACATCAAGATTCTGGGCTTTTGTAAGATATTGCTACATAACTATTCATGCACTAATACCTACACATTTTGAAAAGAAGTACAGGTCATAGCGGGTTTTTTGATGTTTCCATTTCTGATAAGTTTGTCCTTCCACCCACCCCTTGCATCTCCTGACCCACTTGCTTGTCTTTTTCAGGTTTTTTCCTGTCATCCTCATTTGGTATACTGTTTTTTCAATAAGGCTCCAGATAATAAATTGCTATATTTATTTTGATTTTATTAAATTTAGTAACTTGGAGATCATTGCCATTTTTATGATACTAAATTATCCTATCTAAGAATAGGGTTTGCCTCATTCACACTTGTCCAATTCTACTCTTGATCTTTCAGGAAATTTAAAAATTGTCTTTATATAGGCTTCGCTCATTTTTATCAACTTTATTTGTAGCTACTAGAAATTTTTTTTTTCTTTTTCATTATCTCTTCTAACTCTATTGTTTGAAACAATATGAAGTCTATCAGTATTTTATGTTAGTGTACATTCTGTTACTTTAGTGAATTCGTATTGAATGTAGTATTTTAAAATAAATATTTTTGGATTGTTCAGGTATATGATCTTATGATTTAGACATAGAGATAATTTTACTTATTCTTTTCTTTTTTTTTTAATTTATTTTTTTTAAATTTTTTTTTCAACGTTTATTTATTTTTGGGACAGAGAGAGACAGAGCATGAACAGGGGAGGGGCAGAGAGAGAGAGGGAGACACAGAATCGGAAACAGGCTCCAGGCTCTGAGCCATCAGCCCAGAGCCCGACGCGGGGCTCGAACTCACGGACCGCGAGATCGTGACCTGGCTGAAGTCGGAAGCTTAACCGACTGCGCCACCCAGGCGCCCCATTACTTATTCTTTTCAATGTATGCCTCTAATTGTGTTCTTAGGTCTGGTCACATTGATAACACCTCCAACCAAATACTAAATAAGGGTGGAGAGAGTGGGGATTTTTGTAATGTTCCCGACTCTAGTAGGACATCAGCCATTGTTTCCCCATTAAGTAAGATGTTGGCTTTCACGTGAAGTATCTATTGATCAATTTGTCCATGTAGATAAATAGATGATTGATAGATATGAATAGATTTACATAAATGTAGATGTGTTATGGAAGCATCCATAAATTCCTCTTCTATTAAGTACTTATTAGAGTTGTGTTTGTTTTTTTTTTCCTGTCTATGTGGAAATGATAATGTGATTTATCACATCAGATCCCTTAACATGGATATCTACTTGTTTTTGGATATTTTTCCCCCACCCACATGCAAATTGAAGTTGGTTGCCTATATTCATGGCCAAAGGATTATTTCTTTTACTCTTGTTTCTTGTTCACTGGTTTCTGTGTGTGTGTGTGTGTGTGTGTGTGTGTGTGTGTGTGTGTGTTTGCGTGTTGTTGTTTTCTTTTGTTTTGAAGATTGCAAAATTAAATTTACCTGGAATGCTTAATCAACTTACTTTTGTTAAGTCATATATTTGTAAATCTTTTTCTGATTGTTTTTTTTTAAAAAAAGAGCTCTCTCAGTTCATGCTCTACATTTAAATTTATAAAGAGATAAATTATCCAAGCTAGTGGATAAGACTTGTGATATTGTCTTCCTAAAAGTGTGGAGTCATGGTTTTTTTCCCATGATGAGTCTCAAACAACTCTCACTTACCTTTGAAATATCTCCTACCTTGCAATAGTTCTATTGGGGTTTTCTAAAGGGTTCGCTAAAGGATTTTCAACTCAAAGGCCCAGTATAAGTGGGTTATCTCCTCCAGGAGAAATCTTCTCTAAGCTTTCTTAATGACTACTTCTCTCATGAGTATTTATGGTATCTTTGACTTGTTTTTGTTTTGTTTTGTTTTTGTTTTTGTTTTTACTTCCAGTAGGTAAATATCCTTTCAAAACGATAGATTGAAAACATTTTAAAAGGTCAGAGTCATAAGATTAATTTCTTTTGTACCTGATGACTGTGTTTAAAAACCTATGGTACACAGAAATTTCTATATGTAATTATTAACCATATTTTTTTTAAATAGGAAAGCTAACTGACTTAAAGTGTTTTGTAAACAAGCCTTTGGTTAAATATAAAAATACAAATTTTAAGAAATCCACATAGTTGATGTAGGGAATCATTATAAACTATGCAAATGTCCCTATATTGAAATGGTTGCTGCTTCACTCAATTATCACATAGTTTTAAGCCAAATAATTCTATATGCTCATAAAAATCTATTTTTTACTTATACAGATAGTTCAAAAAGTATATGTAAATTTTAGAACCACTGAATTACATCCCTTATAAAAAATTTATCACTGATGAGTATTAAAAATTTGCTAGAGAACTATTCAGTATTACTGGAACATTGCTCTATTCTCACTGACAGATTTTTTTTTTCTCTAAAAAAGGCAACATGTTTTTCATTTCTTTAAGAAGTTAACCTCTTGTGACCCATCTTCTAAACAACTATTGGAAAATAAGAGTGGTCAATTCCCATCTTTCAAAAGAAACAAAACAGCTTAGAATAGATTTTAAAAGATTTTAAGGTTTTTGGATTTTTTTTCCCCATCATAATATGAATTCAGAAGTCTTCTGAGAATAAATCCTGTTTTTGAGTTCTAATAGAGGTCATTTTTGGGTCAAAAAAGAAGTAGGAGTAAGGAGAAAGGAAAACATTTGTAGACCTGAGTCTATCCATAAATGTTATTTACTATGTTTATTATTTTATCAGATGGGTGTAGAATGAAGAAAAGGAGCTAAGATGTATTAGCTACCTACTATGGGCCCTATAATATAGTCATGTTTATGGAAGTGTACTTTCTGAAAAGCACTCCTTACTTTTGAATTAAGAAACTGAGCAAGGCCACAGAAATTAACTAATTTTGTCCCAAGCAACCCAGATAGTGAGTAATCTCGTATCTTGGATGTGTCTATCTGTGTCCTGCTTTTAATGAATATCTTGATCTTTTAAGACAATATTTTCTAGACTTCTGTCATCTGCGTGGTACCGTCATGTTTTACCGCTGCTATGTACCACTTATACAGTATTTAATATTTTTCCACTTTTAAGTTGACTTTAGATCTACTTACTTTGTTAACTTCGACTTGTTCTTTTTTTTTATTATTAATGTTTATTTATTTACTTTGAGAGAGATAGAGCACAAGTAGGGGAGGGACAGACAGAGAGAGGAAGACACAGAATCTGAAGCAGGCACCAGGCTCTGAGCTGCCACCATACAGCCCAATGTGGGGCTCAAACCCACGAGTGGTGAGATCATGCCCTAGGCCAAAGTTGGACACTTAACCAACTAAGCCATCCAGGTGCCCCAACTTCGACTTGTTTTAAAAAGCAATAGCCAAACACAAATAAAGTAAAGTAGTTGAGTTTTCTGTGCTATATATTATAATAAATGCACAACTTAAACTTCTGTTATCTTCATCCATGCATGACTCAAAATATTTTTACTATTTTGTGCTTATCACCTTTTCAGAAACACCGTACTGGAAAAAAATGTGCTGTCACTAAGATGCATTTCTCCTCAGTCCATTTTCAAGAAACCAATCTTTCGTTGGTTTGGGGCCATCAGCCTCCCTTGGGTTCTTCCTCCTCTAAAGAAACTATTAAGCAGAATAGAGTAAAAGCAGGAATATCAGTAATTTAGTAGTACTTCAAGAGAATAGAGTTAAAAGGTGAAATTCAGGAAGGTGGAATAAAATAAGCCTAAGGCTGTAGCTAACTCAACTGTGGACAGTTCTTGAGGTCATGACAGGAGGAGAACTGACCTATGGCTTCCCTGAAGCAAGAGGAAACATGCAGATGATGCACTTCTTTCCTAGGTTTCAGTGAAGAAGATGGCGGAGATATTCCAAGGCTTACTCTGGAGATCTTAAACCAGTGCTCTGGCTTTGAGCCTTTCACAAATTTTAATGATCAGATCCTCAAAGGAAGAAACAAATAAGCAAAATATTTTCAAATATAAATTAATTTAACTCAGTTTAGTCTCTGGGTATTGCAGTTCTGGGAAACCAGTTCAAGCAGTCCTTTAAATTAAATGATTTATAGGTACTACTTAAGGTTTCTATGAAGAAAAATCCAGATAAAAAGGGATAAGCATTCATGAAATTGTTACAGATATTTTTGCACTGTTCTGTTTCCACATTCTGAGAAGAGTAGCAAAACCCTGATAACAACGAAATGCACTCTTGTATTTTTCATTTAGTTGATGTTATGGACTAAGTGTATGTATATCCCCCAACTGCATGTGTTGAATTCCTACCCCACAATGTGATGGTATTAGGAGACCTTTGGGAAATAATTGGGTTTAGATGAGATCATGAAGGTGGGGCCCCCACAATATGATCAGTGTTCTCATAAGAAGGGGAAGAAACTTCCAACTGCTACTTCCACTGTGAGGACGTAGTGAGAATATAACCGTCTATAAGCCAAGAAGAGAGCTCTCTTGAATTTGCGAGCACTTTAATTTCGAACTCTGCTTCCTCCAGAACTGTAAGAAATAAATGTCTGCTGTCTGAGTTACCTATCCTGTGATATTTAGTAATAGCAACATGAATGAAGGCAGTTGGCAAAGAAATTACTTGGGGGAGAAGGGGGTTTAGGAATCCATTGACTAGTGTCCTGGAAGAGATATAGCACAAGATAGCTGGCTTTAAGGGGGAAAGAAATCTGGGGGCACCTGGGTGGCTCATTTGGTTAAGCATCTGACTCTTGATTTTGGCTCAGGTCATGATTTTAACTCAGGTTTTGTGAGTTAAAGCCCTACATTAGGGTCTGTGCTGGCAGTGCAGAGCCTGCTTGGCATTCTCTCTCTCTCCCTCTCTCTTTGTCCCTCCTCTGCTTGCACTGTCTCTGTCCCTCCCAAAATGAATAGATAAAATATAAATATAAATTTATATATGTATGTGTGTGTATATATATATGTGTGTATATATATATATATATATTATAAAAGGAAAATAAATCTGAAAATAAATAAGACTACCACATTTCTTTAGGGATATCAATTGTTTATATTTATGCTTAGTGACAATGGTTCATGGTAACAGAAAAGGAAAACAGATAGTTTACAGATGATCCTGGTTATTTGGAAGAGCTACTGGTATTTATAAAGGCAACTTCACTCACCCATCTGTAGCAGACGTTGTTGGATTATTCTTTCAGTTAGTGGTGATAGGTTTCAATTTATTCATTTCCCACTGTTTCTAAGGGCTGGCACTTTGTCTGTGACTGCCCAGAGTTCATGGTATTGTGAAAGACTGAAGCCAATTTGGTTTCCAACATCATACTTTTAATTACCTGAGTTACTGTAGTAATAGCCCTCCTTACTGTAGATACAAACCCTCAGATAACCACAGGCCAATTAATTAATTTTTCCTTCCTTAGGTAAGGGTTAATGAAGAATTAAGATATACTATTGCTTCTTTTTCTCCTCTTTAGTTTGTAAGAAAGTAAAAGAACAAGATGGAGGGGTAGAATATAAAGATTATAGCTTTGGAAACTATAATTGGCCCAACAGTCCTCCTGAAGTACCCTGCCCCTACCAAAATTTGCATCCATCGAAATAAACGTCTTATTTGGGAATAGGGTCTTTGCAAATGTAATTAGTTAAGGTGAGGTCACAAAGGATTAGGATAGATTCTATATACATTGATTAGTATCTTTATGAGAAGAAAAGAGGGCATATGGAGAGGCTCACAGACTCAGAGGAGACAGAGAAGAAAGCAGTGGAGGTAAAGGTTGGAATGATGTGTTTACAAGCCAAGGAACATCAAGGAGTGCCAGGGAAGCTACGAAGAGGCAAGGAAAAATTCTTCCCTAAAGTTTCAGAGGGAGCATAGCTCTGATGACACCTTGACTTTGGACTTGTAGCTGCTATAACTGTCAAAGAATATATTTCTGTTGTTTTAATCCACTAAATGTGTGGTCACTTGTTATGACAGCCTGGAAAATGAAGATAGAAATAGAAACCATTTCCCTCCCTCCTGCGTTATTATAGGTAACATAAGTTGACAGCTAAGAGTTACAAAATATTCAGAATAGATTTGTTACCTAGGTACATCCACCATACTTCTAGTATGACTTACTGATTATCAAATAGCTGTTAAATGCCTGTAATTCCCATGAGAAATGCTGGAAGTTCTGTGGTGTTTTGTTTCAGTGTGTGTGTAACACATTTATTTCATTGTATTAAAGTGTTTTCTATATCTATATTATGGCTTTCATTGCAGTGCACCTATTATTGTAAAACAACTTGTGTTCATTTCCCTTCATGCATATGTCAATATGGTCAATGAAAAGAAAACTTCAAGATATTTGTTAATATTGAAATCCTTTCTGTTATCCCCTCTCTGCCCAAAGACTCTGATATTTTGTCATTGTGAATCATTCACAAGGACAACTTCACAAGATAAGGAATAGTCTTAAAGGTGCTTAATCTTAAAACATAACCCTGTTTAAGAATTCTGTTTGATGACAAAGAGATTCTTAGAACGTTATCTTTAGTAATATCATTTTGAAGAGATTGAGGTTATTTGTTACTGCCTTTGCAAATTAGGAATGGATTCTTTTTGATTTGCTCCACAGTTTTATTTAAGGAACAGAACAATAAATCTTTAAGTAGCAAAAGATAAATATAAAAAATGCTGTCAGAGTAATTGAGTTATGCTGAGCCATAAGTATGCATTTTGACAGTAATTTAGTGTATCCTTTCAGAGAGGCCCTAGGAATAGAAGTTCCAGGAAATGGTAACATATGTTATTTGGCTGGTAGGAGCTTGCCTTAGGAAAGTTACCAGATACTATAGTGACACTAATCAGGAAAACACAAAGGCAGACTGATTTCATGTGTAAATGTGCATTGTCTTTGGGCGAAATGTGTTGCATTTCCATAATCAGAGTAAGCCACAGTGCTAACATATCCACAGGAGAACATTTGTCCCCCTAGTGTTTTAGTATATATGAAATGCAGTGACATCTTTACACTTTTATCATGTTGTCCACGGACCTTCTAAAGACTCTGCTGAAATAACTCCCATAAATGTTTTGAAATCTCTCATTTTTATCATGTTATTTTGAATATGGCCCTCAAAAACAGTTCCTTTGGCTTCTAAGCATTCTCTCTGACACATCTTGGCAAAGGCAGGGAAGGAGTAAATGAGTAAAAAAATGTAAAATATAAGAAAGGAGGGCAAGGCCAGTAAGGTTTATTTAACAGCCAGTGTTTTCTGGATGCCAATGAATCTCTCTTCCTCAACTCACAAGTTTTCTAAGAAAATTTAAATTAACAGCAATTATCCCTGAAGTGGTTTTCTAGGGCTGTCATAACAAATTACCACAAACTGGGTGGTTTAAGACAACAGAAATGTATTCTTTCACAGTTCTGGATGGAGGTCAAAACCATGGTGTGTGATGGGTTGGTTCTTTCTGGATGCTCTGAATAAGAAGCTGTTCCATGTCTCTTAACCAGTGTCTGATGTTTGCCAGCAATTCCCAGTAATCCTTGGTTTGTAAAATGCATCATTGTAACCTCTGCTTCCATCTTCAAATGCCTTCTCTTTCTGCCTCTGTGTCCCAAATCTTCTTTCTCTTATAGGACATGATTCACTGGATTCAAGGTCCGTCTTAAATCTAGTGTGTTCTTATCTTGAGATCCTTAATTATATCTGCAAAGACACAATTTCCAAATAAGGCCACATTTACAAACACCAAGGATTAGGACTCAGATATGCATTTTGGGGGGGGGGGCACTCTTCAATCCACACAAATCCCCCTATATTGCAAGACAGTCACATTCATCTATGGCCAGGTGAGTCCTATAATCCAACACTGGGTTATTCTAGGGTCCCACAGAAACTAAGTAATTTGAGATGAAGTACTCTATTCAGTAAAGCACTATATGCAACAGCACACAATAAAACAAATGAAATTTGGGATGCATTGTTTAATTTAGGATATTATAATATTAGAAATCAGGATGTACAACTTGTTTTTTTTAATTTTATGTTAAGGAGAGGACACCTATCTCCGTAAACTGAGTATCTACAATGCAAAACAAGGTTCCAGAGTTGATGTAGTGCCTAACCTTCATCTGAGCACCCAACTGAAAGTTCTCTGCCTCTCGCCTGATTAGAGATCCCCAGTTAGATAATATTTCCACCCATTGGGCTTGCTTTTCAGAGTTAAAGAGGGAACCTCTGCTGCCCACTCCGCTACTCCTTAGAAATAAATAGTTGTTGTAGAGAATGTTAATTATAATAAACTTTAAAACCCAACCTTTTAAATGGGACTTAGGGTGAAATTGGAAAGCAGGGATGAGGGGCATATCAAAGTGAGCAGGCTGTAACTCCGATGCTTCATTGAGAGCAGATGGCGTTCAGAATCAGTCCACTTAGGATTACTCCATAATCAAGATTAAAGTTGCATGTCCCCTTCCAGAGGTATGCTCGGCAGGCTGCCAATGTTCTGAACAAGTTCTTGGCCCACCTTGTTCCATGTTAGATTTTCCCCCCTCCATTTATCTAAATCATTTCATATTTCTACTAATAAATCTGTCCATTAGAAAGTTGATTTTTTTAATGCTAATTTTATATCATCATTATTTTTGTTATATGAACCTGTTAACAGTACCTGGAAATTTTTTATTGTTCAAGATTTTAACCTTACAATAATGTTTTGAATGATACACGTTTGAGCTATAGTCTTTTTCCGAGGTATATGAAGTTGATAATTAGACAATGAATACAGGGCATTTTTTCTGTGAAGTTGGCCTTGTGAGTAAAGAAATGTGTGTGTTATAACAAGGTAGCAGCTATAACTGAAATGCTAATGCACAGCAGGGAGTCTGATACAAGGCAGTTTCATTCCTCTCCTGAGTTGGCTGGAAGCCATTATTTCCAGAGGATAAAATAGTGCATTGTTCCAATCTATGACCATTTGTGAGTTTCCATGGACAGCCCACACAAGACCTTGGAATGATTATACACACAAAAAAGCAACCAGTGGACAAATTTTTGATACAATTTATCTAAGCCTAGACTCTTGAAAGCATGCAGGTGACTGGAAAGTCAAAAGAATATATATTTGAGGAATCATTTAAAACCAGTGATGCAGTTCACCCTAAAAGAGCCGGTTTGTTTCTTTGTCTTAGGATATATAATGTTACACATATATAGGCTTAGAGTAGGCCTATCTGAGAGGTCCAATTACCTTGGCTCAGAAACAACCCACTTCCTTATAACTATTTCTTTTCTTCTCCACTAAGTATATTTTTTAAACTTTCTTATTCAAGTATAATATAAATACAGAAATGTGTCCCACTTAAGTATCATAAAGGGAGAGCGGATGGATTTCTCAAACTGATTCCACTCAGGTAACTCTCACACAGGTCATGGAACATTACCAGAACCCCATAATTCCTCTTATGTTTTCTTCTAGTCACCATCTCCCCCAAAGTAACTATACTGATTTCTAACATTACAAAATTGTTTTCTACTTTAAGTCAGTGGAATGCATATAGATTATACTCTTTTGTCCCTGGCTTCTTTAATTCAGTGTTACGCTTACAAGATTTCTCTATATGTTCCTATGAGATATAGGATATTCAATAGATACAGGATATGAGATATTCGATGACTACACATTTTTGTTGGGCAGGCATACAATTTAATGAATGCAGGCAGTTTCTCTTCAGCTTTTGTGGAAACCGAGTATCATTTTAACATGGTATCTTCTGCCTGTATTTCTATGAATATATGATTTTTGTTCTTGTTGATTTTGACATCTACTTGGAAAGCTGATACTTTTCATGGTGGGACTTAAAATTATCTTCCACAAGGATAATTGCCCCAAGAATTATTGAGTAGATGAATTTTGATCTTTGCATTGAATATTGATTATTATAGTTATGGTTACTAGTTTTTACCTCTTAATTTCTCTCAAATCCTTTCTTTTCCTGTTATTTTATGCCATGCCTTTGGTTCAGACTCATCTCTCACCCATCCTACACAGTAGTCACTTAGCTGGTTCAACTGCTTTCAGCCAGTGACACTTGAACCAAATCCACAGACAACCTCACCATGAATTTGATGGTCAACACCAGATAATCTGTACCACTTCTATAAGATTTATGCTTATTGGGGCTCCTGAGTGGCTCAGTTGGTTGAGAATCTGACTTCAGCTCAGGTCAAGATCTCATGGTCCGTGAGTTCAAGACCCATGTCGGGCTGTGTGCTATCAGTTCAGAGCCTGGAGCCTGCATCAGATTCTGTGTCTCCCTCTCTCTCTGCCCCTCCCCACTCACACTCTGTCTCTCTCTGTCTCTCAAAAAATGAATAAATGTTAAAAAAAATTTTTTTTAAAAAGGAATCTGACTTCAGCTCAGGTTGTGATTTCATAGTTCATGGGCTCCAGCCCTGCATTGGGTTCTGTGCTGACAGCTCAGAGCCTGGAGCCTGCTTCAGATTCTGTGTCTCCCCCTCTCTCTGACCCTCCCCAGCTTGTGCTTTGTTTTTCTCTCTCTAAAAATAAATAAGCATTTAAAAATTATTAAAATTGAATCATAGTTTTGTTGTTTCAAAATTTCAATGTTATATCACATCCAAGTTGGTTTGTTTTTCTCCATCAAGTTCCTGCTTTCACATTTAGTCCATATCTCTTGATTTACCCTGCCTCAACACAGTCATACCTTTTAGGGTCCAGCTTATTTCTTTATATATTCTTGTCTTTAACACTATTCTTTACCCCAAAGATTAGGCCCAACAGATATTAATCATACTGTCCTCTCTGATAACTCCTTTAAGTTTATACATTTTTGTACTATTATGTATGCTACCATAAAATTGATTTGTTTTCCCTATCAAACCAAAAAATAATAATAAATAACATGTAGGAAAGGACTGTCCTCATTTTATACCCCAAGTACCTTGCATAATCTTTGACGCATGGGGCACACTCATGGATAAAGCTAAAAACAATGCTGTCCTTTACTTGTTGTATGTTGTGGGTGCTGCTATTCCAAGATATTTAGACACTTGAGTTGATCATTTCTTATTTTTCCTTACTACAAATGTCATTTACTTTCAACTCAGCTGCTGATGTTCAAAACAAAATTCTTAGCCAAGATTGATTCTTGATTTCTCTTGCTATCTTGCATTAAATATGGTGTGGTTTTGCTCTTAAAATCAGGTAAGCTGGAAATACTGTCCTAACCAGGAGAAAGAGGCATTAGCCAGTTTTTCAGGGGGCACAAAGTTAGGTTTAATACAATATTCTAATCCTCCAAATGTCAGAATTTAGTCAAGGTAGGACACACCAGCTTCATATTACTGACCAAAATCTTTGCAAAAATGCAAGGTCTCCCTTCTACAAGCTGGTCAGTGACCTCACCTCCTTCCAGGCTGATCGCCAATGCATGGCACTTTGCTGACTCTGCATAGAGGCCTCTAGAATGCTCATGTAACTGCAAGATAAATTATGTTTCAATTCCAGATGTGTATTTTCAAAATGCTTAGCATCAAGTCATATGCCATGTTCATTTCCTTCAGCTTTCTTTTTACTTTTCAAAAACTGAACAGCACATGTATCAAATGTGTTAAATTGATGATTTCACTCGCTGTTATAAAGTACCTGTAGTGCTTATCCCATCAAGCCCCAGGGCCTGAATTTACTTCACAGGATTGTAAGTGCTGGAGGTTTAACCAGCACATGTGCAAAGTGTTTGTCTTAAACTTGAAAAATCCTGAACTCCTGTTCTCTTCTGTAGCTATCAATCCTAAATTACAACTTCAGTTTTATGACACTGAAAAGAGGCTGTTGTAAAATACAATTGGTGTACAGGTTTTATCCTTTCTACAATGAAAAGGAAAAATGTGTGTACTAACCTTCAATAAACATTTAGAAGATTATATTGAAGGCCCTTCAGATCTGGTAGAAATCTGTCAGAAGCATTGCTGAGTCTACAACCTACCAGAGAGAACTAATAGGACTGGCACAATTTGTTTCTTAGTTTCTAAATCCAGGTAAAGATTTCTTGCAAAAAACAAATACACTACTGCAAATGTGAAGGAAGCCCAAAGATATTTCTGACTCACAGAACAAAGATGTAAGAAGTGAAATAAGAGATATTATCATCACATTATGATTCAAAAAATATATATATTCTGTACTCAAGCATTTGAAGTCGAGGGCTTTATAAAAGCCATAAGACTCTAGTCTAGGGTGCTCTGAGATTTTCACTGGCCCAGCCTCCATTTCCTTTCTTTACCAAGGCTCTATTTTGTTAGCCAAGTCTTACTTTCCCCTATGGTTCACTGAGAAAGATTTTTGTTTTGTTTTTTATTTGTCAGTCTTACATTCTTTCTTACAACTGCATAAAGAACCTCCACCAGCAAGTGAATCAAGAATATTATCCAGCCAAAATTGGCAGACAAATTACTGATTGTGAGTGTGCATCCTGCAGATCCTTATTTGTGGGCTTAAAATCATAAAACACAAAGCCATGCGAGGCCCAGGCAGAGCAGTGGATCTGGTGTTGCTGTCCATGGTGCAGCAACGTTCCCAAAGTCCGCAGCATCATTTTTACAGTCCATGGCAGTTTTTATTCTTCTAACTTTGGCCCATGAGAACTGTCTAACATCTTCAGAATTCTGAACCAAATGAATCAAAAAGTAGCAGACACATGGAAGGGAGGACGTCAAAAACTAGACAAATGAATGAGGCCCCTGGAAAGGCACAACTTCTGAGAAGAGAAAACGGTAAAAACATTTCCTTTTAAAGTGATATTCAAGGATTCAGTCTTGGGGAAACAATCTTCTTGACCAAACTGAGGTGGCTCAAGAAAGGCAGAGAGTTTAACATAATAAGTAATATTGTTTTAAAAGAAAGTTCTAGAAAACAGAAAAAAGACATTTTCTCTAGGCAAAAATATATCATTGAAGTGTTACTTGAATACTCCTAGTTGTTTTTTTTTTTTTGTTTTGTCTTCCATTTATTGAAAATATATTCTCAATTGTCATATTGTAGTAAAAATTTATGTACATTCCAAACTGGGCACAGTTAACTTCATGTCCATTTTGACATTTTTATCACATTTCTGATTGTCACAGGTGCTTTTCTCTCTAGTAATTTTAATGAGCATGGTCTCCTCTATTGACAATCTGCTTATGCTTGTGGAGCTTAGAAGCTTGACTAATATATTGAATTAAATTTACAACTCAAGGTGGGTTTGAGTGAAGATATTTCTTTCTGGTTTATAACTTTCACTTCACAAAAGGAATGCAGATCAGTGACAATAAAAGTCTTTATAATTGCAAATTCCTGTAGATTTTAGGTGTTTGGGGATATGATTTGGGTAATGTGAAACTTTTGGACATGGGTATGTTATTTGTGAATTGATTCAATTCATCCCTTTTCTCCTTAAACCCAGTCTTGTTGAGCTCAGGTGGAGTGCACTGGTTTTTGGTTTTTTTTTTTTTTTTTTAATTTTGGAAAACATATAAATACCTTGTTTGAAGCAGCTGTGTCTGAATATCCTTGTTTTTTTTACTTTGAAAAACAGTTCTAACCATATGACTTGCTGTGGTGTTGCACTTTATACTTTTAAGTGTTACTCCTCACATTTCACATATATTATCTCATTGACTGTTCCCAACTAGACTGCAAATTAATTAAATGAATTTACTTACCACTGAACAAAAGGAAAAATGAAATTCACAAAGATCAAGTGGCTTGCTTAGGGTCACTAAGGTAAATCCTGACAGATCTGAAATTAGAAATGAACTCAGGTGAGTCCAGTGTTTATGTTACTTTTCCAGAAGAACAAGGCTTTCTCTACTGTTGTACATCAGATTGAATGAAAGTGGAATGGACTCTCAAGTCTCCCTTGTTGGATATAGATAAAAGTCATTAACTTTGAGGGGCACCTGGATGGCTCAGTCAGTTGAACATTTGACTCTTGATTTCGGTTCAGGTCATGATCCCAGGGTCGTGGGATCGAGCCCTGTATCAGGCTCAGTGCTGAATGTGGAGCCTGCTTGAGATTCTCTCTCTCTCTCTCTCTCTCTCTCTCTCTCAATCCCTCTCTGCCCCTTTCTCCGACTTGTACTCTCTCACTCCAACTAAAATAAGAAAAAATAAATAAAAAGTAAATACATAAATCTTTAGATTATCAAAACAACTCCATTACAGTTACCAGATTTTCTTGCATGGCAGCTATAAGCTATTTCCTCAGTTGTTATGGGTTAGCAATCCTATAGCCATTATTTCTAGTACTTTTCAGGAATCAAGTTTATTCGTTAAAATGATCCAAATTTCTGTCCTCTAATTTTTCTTTTGCTCTTTATTTTTTCCACAAAAGGGTAATAATATGGCCCCTTTACATTGGATAGTACTTTTATATGTCTAAATGATTTCCACATCAATCTGACATTTATTTTGGGGCATTCTAGTTATTGTGTAAAATAAGTAAAATGTTCATAATTTTCTCAGTTTTTATAGCTACAATCTCTGAGTCTTAGAGAAGTTCAAACATTTCTTAAGTTCACAGAGGTGGAGCCAATGACTGAAGCAGGACTGAATTATGGGTGTCTTGAGTCCAGGTCTTAACCTTTAACCCTTGGCCCCTATAAAGCAGTGGCATGTGTGTGTGTGTGTGTGTGTGTGTGTGTGTGTGTGTGTGTTTTAAAGCAGTGACTTTTAAAAGGAGGAGGAGGTATTTAGCTTCACAGGAAGCATTTGGCAATGTCTGGATACATTAGTGGTTGTCAAAGCTGGCAATGTGGTGAATTGTCATCTAGTCAGTAAGGACCAGGGATGCTGCTTAACATCCTAAAGTGACAAGACAGTCCCTACCCCAACAATGATCCCACCTGAAATGTCAATAATGCCAATATTGAAAAGCCCCACCTTAAAAATTATGTCAATGTTTCCTCCCTTTCCTATTTTCCTTACATATACCAGAGTAAAATGCTGATTTAAGAATACCAAATTGAAAGTTTGAACCCAATGAAATACACACCAAAAATTATGAGATGGCAAAATGAAAAGCACCCAGACTTTGGAGGTAGATAAAACTGCTTTAACATTCTAACTCTTCTACTTCCCTTCTAATCCTATACTCCCTTTAGACAGGCCACTTAACCTCTCTGTGCCCTAGGTTCCCCTGGTATAAAATAAGAATAACAATTCCTACCTTGTAGGATTTTTGACAGGATTATAAATGATTCTTCTTATGACTATTATTATTATTGTTATATTATTTTCCCTTCCAAGCTTTCATGTCACTTCCATATTTTGTATCATAATGCCCCTAGAGTGTTTCCTCTGTGTCCAAGATCCCTCACCTAATGGCCCATTCTCTGGGTATCAGTACCATCAACATGACCTGTCTACTAACTCACCTTTTACCAGTAGATACACACACCAATCGGAGCTTGCCTCTTTTAGTCAGTGCCTGGTTTACAGAGCCTCACAAGGATCCCCTTGGATGGGTAGCTTAATTGACAGAAATTATGATTTATTGATTCACTTCACCCTTATTTGTCTCCCTCAGAATTAGAATGAGCTCAGGGTGTGTCATGCAGTCTCCACTAAAGTCCCAAAAGGAGTGAGAAGAAACTATACAGGGAAGAGAAGAGATCTGACAATTAGCAAGATTTGAGTTCAATCCCATCTGCATCTTTTGAAGCTGTTTATTTCTATAACTCACTAATGTTTCTGGGCCTCAGTTAACTTTCCATGAAATAGGGCTGTCCTATGAATGGAAATGAACAATAATATAACATGCTCCTAGCCACATGGTTAACAAATGGTAGCTATTGATTTACAGAATTTATGAGTATCATGTACATGCATTATGCTTCAATCATGGGTTCTAACTATCCAAAGTTAGGTTCACTCAAAGTCATCTCCATTACAAAATAAAACAAAACAAAAATACTCACAAGCATGGTTTTCCAATGACATTTTTGTACTTCCTTTTTTATGTTTAACTTATTTTTTACTGAAACCTCCAAATTAACATGATTATTATAATTTCATAGAATTTTTTTTTTTAAATATGTCTATCACCATCTAAAATTCAGTAGTTTACTTTAATGAAAGGACAGCCCTTTTCCTTTAGTGGCTCTGGTCCTTGGGAGTTTTGAGGTAATGAACATTTAGCAAATTTTAGTGATGGGACTACCAGAATAAACTAGGCCCATTCTGAAAAGGGAGATAAAAGAAAAAGAAAAAAAATCTTCTCATTTCAAAGACTCTGGTGTTTTTCCTTTCTCAACGTCATCAAACCTATTTTCTGGCACACCTGGGTGGCTCAGTCAATCATCCGATTCTTGGTTGTGGCTCAAGTCATAATGTGAGGGTCGTGAGATCAAGCCCGGCATGAGCTCTGCATTGGCAGCACAGAGCCTGCTTAGGATCCTCTGTCTGTCTGTCTGTCTGTCTCTCTCTGCCCCTCCCCTGCTCTCTCTATCTTTCTCTGTCCCTCCCCTGCTCTCTCTCAAATTAAAAAAAATAAATAAATAAACTTAAAAAGAAGTTAAAATAAAAACACCTTTTTTCTTTGTGTGCATTGGGAGAAGACACTATCAGTAGAAGTGATAGAAGTGAGTTTGCCTCTAAGATCTTTATTCAGTGATGCTTGTCCTAAGGAACTCTACTTTTTTCAGTACCTTGACACATTTAGTTGAGCACATTCACACTTGAATTTAGCATGAAGAGATTAAAAGGATAGTTTAATGGCAGCAATACTACTAATGTAGAGAAAAAGAACAGACAAAATATCTTAGTGCAAAGGTGTTCCAAAATATTCTACTACAATTCCTTAATCCACAAGGAAATATAGGAGTCTACAAGAGCATGAAGTACAAATATTTAAGTAGAATAGCTTTGAATTCACACACTTGCTACTTTAGTGAGTAGACGAGTCCAGAAGCCATTCACAATTCTAATTCATTAATTTTTGTTTTAAACCACTTGAGCACTAACGTCACTTGGGCCATCATATCTCCAACTTGGGATTCTGTTCGTTTATCCATCTTTCTATGTATGTATTTCTTCACTCAACAATTGTTTATTGAGTACATAGAGATTCTGTGTATAACAATGATTTTAAAAAATGGTCATGTGAATAGGGCATTTAAAATCTAGTGAGGAACTCATAAAAAAACAAGGAGATAAGGTGCTCCTGGGTGGCTCAGTCAGTTAAGTGTCTGACTCTTGATTTCAGCTCAGGCCATAATCTCAGGGTTCATGGGTTCAAGCCCCACATCAGGCTCTGCTTTGGCAGTGCGGAGCCTGCTTGGGATTCTCTCCTTCTCCTTCTCCCTCTGCTCCTCCCTCGCTTTTTTTTTTTTTCTCTCTCTCTCTCAAAATAAATAAATAAGCTTTAAAAAATACAAGGAAATAAGTAAAATTAATTATAAATGGATGTATTGTTATGAAGGAAATACAGGTGAAACAGAGAATAAAAGGGGCATACGTTAAATAGAGTTGTCAGGCAAGACTCCACTAAAAACATAATAATTGTAGTGGTGGTGGCATGTGTGTATATGTGCGTTGGGATGAGATGCAGGGAAGAAAAGTGCAAGAGTATTTCAAGTTAAATAAAAACATCTGAAAAGTTCAAGCTCCCTCCAAGACTGTGCTATGCCCCTTTGCCTCAAAATCTTGCTAGATTCTACTTAACATGATAACTTGAGAGCCAGAGTTCTATTAGGTGACATATTCGTGCTGCAGTTAATATACCTAAAAAAATGCATGTCATCTAAGTTATTATTTGATACAATGATTCTTGGGTGAATTGTAGACCCTTTGACAAACAGATGGTAGGTATTCCTTGGACAGGGTTTTTGTTTGTTTGTTTATTTATGGAAGTAATGCTTCCCCGTTTCATTCCAACAACCCTACCAAGACAGATGCCAGCGATACTCAGAACATCCTAAATATCTGACCTATTCAGCATTATAGTCTATGAAACATCACCTTGGTAGTTGCATAAGTAATTTGCTCCCTATAGATTGTGAGCTCCTCTCAGACAGCCATTATGCCAATTTTGTATCTCTAAAGCCTATCACAATGTCTGCATTACAATGGGATATAGTAGATGTTTGATAAATTAATTCATGAGTTCTCTAAAGAAGACATCCGGATGGCCAACAGGCACATGAAAAGATGCTCAACGTCCCTCCTCATCAGGGAAATACAAATCAAAACCACACTCAGATATCACCTCACGCCAGGCAGAGTGGCCAAAATGAACAAATCAGGAGACTATAGATGCTGGAGAGGATGTGGAGAAACGGGAACCCTCTTGCACTGTTGGTGGGAATGCAAATTGGTGCAGCCACTCTGGAAAACAGTGTGGAGGTTCCTCAAAAAATTAAAAATAGATCTACCCTATGACCCAGCAATAGCACTGCTAGGAATTTACCCAAGGGATACAGGACTACTGATGCATAGGGGCACTTGTACCCCAATGTTTATAGCAGCACTCTCAACAATAGCCAAATTATGGAAAGAGCCTAAATGTCCATCAACTGATGAATGAATAAAGAAATTGTGGTTTATATACACAATGGAGTACTACGTGGCAATGAGAAAGAATGAAATATGGCCCTTTGTAGCAATGTGGATGGAACTGGAGAGTGTGATGCTAAGTGAAATAAGCCATACAGAGAAAGACAGATACCATATGGTTTCACTCTTATGTGGATCCTGAGAAACTTAACAGAAACCCATGGGGGAGGGGAAGGAAAAAAAAAAAAAAAAAGAGGTTAGAGTGGGAGAGAGCCAAACCATAAGAGACTCTTAAAAACTGAGAACAAACTGAGGGTTGGTGGGGAATGGGAGGGAGAGGAGGGTGGGTGATGGGTATTGAGGAGGGCACCTTTTGGGATGAGCACTGGGTGTTGTATGGAAACCAATTTGACAATAAATTTCATATATTGGAAAAAAATTAATTCATGAGTAAATGAGTAAATGCTGAACTAGTAGCCTTTTGCAAGGGCTTGGAGAAAACCCGTCTAAGAATCTAAATCTCAGAATATTTCCTGAAACCAAATCGAAGAAAATAACTACGTAAAAAGCATGCATATTAAAATGAAAAAAACTTGGGGCGCCTGGGTGGCGCAGTCGGTTAAGCGTCCGACTTCAGCCAGGTCACGATCTCGCGGTCCGTGAGTTCGAGCCCCGCGTCAGGCTCTGGGCTGATGGCTCAGAGCCTGGAGCCTGTTTCCGATTCTGTGTCTCCCTCTCTCTCTGCCCCTCCCCCGTTCATGCTCTGTCTCTCTCTGTCCCAAAAATAAATAAACTTTGAAAAAAAAATTTTTTTAAAAAATAAAAAAATAAAATGAAAAAAACTTAAACATTGACCTTACTTTGTTAAGAAAGAAAGAAAGAAAGAAAGAAAGAAAAGAGAAGAGAAGAAAAAAGAAAAGTTAGGAAAGGGAAGGAGAGAAGAGGAGGAAGGAAGGAAGGAAGGAAGGAAGGAAGGAAGGAAGGAAGGGAAAGAAAGAAAAGAAAGGAAGGAAGGAAGAAAGAAAGGAAGAAAGATAGGAGAAGAGTTTGGTTAAAAACTTTGAAATATGGATTAAAAGTATTGCTCTATAATGGATCTCCCACTTTTCCTAAAGTGAAGAAGTTTCTGTTTTCTCTCTTTCTGGGATCTTATATCTTACATTGATTGGCAAAAGGTGTTTTAAGTGCTCATGTGAAGGAGTAGAACATTGGAAACAACTAAAGAAGTAGGTTAGGAATATTTATGAGTCTTTTTCATGAGAGTTGAAAAATGAAGGGAAGATCAAGGGGGATAAGAAGAGAGGGGTACCGTCTTCTGCATGTTCACAATTTATTTTGGAGTCCCCTTCCCATGTGTGTGGAAAGGTTTATAGAATCCATGTGGATCCATTTTTCTTTTAATAAAAATATTTTTTTCTCAAATCTTCAAGGAAAATGAACCTTCTAGGAATGTGCCATATTTTATTCCATGGCTTCACACATCCTCTGGCATCCTGACACATCCTGTCTTCTTTCTACTACTTTGAAAAACATAAGTACAAGAATACAAGGACATGCGTACATTTTTGCTAGAGAGATAGTATGTCAGAATCTCAAAAAAGACTTTCTTAGAAAATATATGGCAAAGAATAAAGACTTCTATGGTGAGGGTGTGAGCCAGTCAATGAGCACAGTTATGGGGAACTAAAGCTCTAAAAATGACCAAATTTTGTTCAACAGACTTTCTCTTCTGGCCTGAAGCTTTCAGATATTTCCAGGTATTTGCACTGGATAGGATATTTTCTTCAAGTGCTAAAATGAAAACATGAAGAATACTATCAATGAAGGCTATTTTTCATTGTTTTTGATTGCTGTGGAAGAACACACAAGCCTACAGCTGAAATTCATTGAAGCACCGTTCCCTTCCTCAGGGAGCTGTTATTTCAATAAAAACAATGGAATCAGTTAGCATAGGTAATAAAATAATTATAGTAATTTATTTTGGCTATTAAATGTTGCATCCCCTTAGCTAATCATCCACTTCAGCTGTTATTCAAAGTGTTCTGCTCCTTTTGCCTTTAAGTTAAACATCATGAATTTCTATGCACTGATAAATTCAAATCTAATAAATTCCTGATGCGTTTCCTTGTGCTGTGACTACCGACAACTCTCTCTATCTTGTTAATTCAATGTTACTCAACACCAGTAAAAGATGTTTTCTAGTAAAATATAAAAGCAAAGAGTTCCTTGCACTGAACTTTGTGCCAAGTTGCAAGTGTATTTAGGCTTCATTACTTTATGACTATAGAGCGGTTCTGAAAATGCTGTATGGACACTCAGTAACAGAAGACCTAACTTACAGAGAGGCAGGCGTGCAAAAGTGTTGGCAAAGCCCAGAACTCCTAAGACAGAATGGCCTGATAGTCTTGGGGAGGATTCGATTTAGAGGTTTCAGGGATCCCAGATGGGAGAAGTGGAAAAATAGACAAAGGAAGTATCTGAGAAGATTTTAATCACAGGACATTAAGAGAGCTATACTTTCTAAAACAACCCTGAATGTCTCCTGTCAACTTTAGTCCATGAAAAAATATCTTTCAGGGATCAAAGAACCTAATGCATGTTTTGCCAAATGACTGAGTTAGGTTTCTCATTAATTTCAGTTCTCTTCAGTTTCATACCCATTTTATTTTGATAAGGTCTAAACTAGGCATATCAAATAATCTGAAAGTAGAGTTGTTTTCCCATTTTGCAGGCATGTTATGTGAATTGTTCAGAGAGAAACCAAACTGTCATTCCCAATTCTCATTTTCAGACTGTAGATAATTAAACAAAAGAAGCAGCAGAAATGACTTCACACAATTCCTGTAGAGATTGCATATTCAGAGTCTGAAACTCAATCTGTCTTTGTACTACTACCAATGCACTTTAAAAGAAACAACCCATTCTTTAACCTTCCCCATCCTTCTGCTTTTGAATCTTTCCACTTCTAAACTCATCAAATAAATCAATACAGGTTTGGCTTTATTTTGAAAAAAAAAATACAATTTATGAAAAATCTTGTTCTTTAGTATGGGTTCTAAGAATAATTTCCAAACTGAAAATAGAATATATGTGAGAAGGTTTTAAAAAAAATTATTATTATTAATCATAGCTGGGTTTTAAAAATTGTTTTCAGTTTGTGAGGAGTATCAGACAATTGAAAAGCATCTTAAAAACGAATGATGTTTTGGTCCTAAAGTTATAAAATCAGAAATTTGAAGAAAGTAGTTTCCAAATGGACAATTTTTCATTGACATTCTACTTACAAAAAATATTCTAAAGAAATGGATTAAATAACTTCCTACTCAACAATATAATTGTCAGTTGACATTGAAAACTTGTTTATTGTTTTTTTACTCCAGTTAAGATCTCAGTTATATACCATCTAACTTGTCAGCATCTGAAACTTTATGTAGGTAAGAGAAAGAGAAACCTTTACTGGGAGGTAGGAATTTTGGCCTAGTGCCCATGAATTAATGAGGCTCTTCAATAAAATAATACACACACACACAATATCCGTTGAGATGGATTGATTCTACTTCCTGAGTTGTCTTGGTATTTACAGTACATTAAAATACATTGCACTTGGTATTATATGTAATGCATTATAGCAGGAAGAAAGTGTCTGCCAGTTTTGGGTAATTCTATTTCTCAAATTAACTACAGACTCACAATATTCTAAGTAGCTCCTTATAAAGTCGTCAGTTATTCATAGTGATGAAAAGCATAACTTGAAAAAAATGTTCTACAGGGCCTTCTGAAAATCATTCTCACTATGGTTTTATTTTAAATCATATCTAATGAAACCCCGTCTTAAGAATAGATGGCCTTTGTATTGGTAACCAGAATTATCTTTATTGAAATATGATTTGCTATATTTTGATACATCAGGCTTATACTACACAAGTGCAACAACTTTATATCCATTCTGTAAGAAGATGGCCATTCTGAGCTCAGTCGGTTAAGAGCCTGACTTGGGCTCATGTCACGATCTCGCAGTTCGTGGGTTCAAACCCCACTTTGGGCTCTGTGCTGACAACTCAGGGCCTGGAGCCTGCTCAGATTCCATGTCTTCCTCTCTTTCTGCCCCCTCCCTTGTTCACATCTGTCTCTCTTTCTGTCTCAAAACTAAATAAACATACCAAAAAGAAGAAGAAGAAGAAGAAGAAGAAGAAGAAGAAGAAGAAGAAGAAAATGGTGGCCGTTCTGTCAGACCTAGGGGAAGAAATTAGGGCGGGGGTGGGGGGTGGGGAAGAGGTTATATGCATATATCCACCCATGAGACATAAAACCACTCCTTCACAGCAGCACCAGAGTTAAGGGTGAGAATTTTTTCTAAGTACTACTAATTTTATTCCCAACCCCCTTTCCTCCTACTTTAAAAATTCATGTCAGTTTGCTCTGTCTCATTTCTCTCAGGCCCCTCAATCCATTATGGAGAGCTATTAACAACACCAGAAAATATTATTCACTATGTTGAGAGTGGTCTTGAATGAGTGATCTTTCCCAACCTGTGAATATATCCTACTAAAGAGAAATATGTTTATAAGGTTTTATGGACTGAGTTGCTGAATTGGAATTGGTTTATTGGAAAAAAACATTTAAATTAGATTCTTTTGTTTAAAAAGTTATGTGTTGAATAGCTGGGAGTCAGGAAGTGATTTCACAAAGGAAATATAAATATATTATGATGAATTTAAGTAGTACAAAGAATACAGAAAGCTTTACATGTAAATTGACTTTATAAATTAGATACCATAAGCTGGTAATAGAACATAGTAATACCCATGGACAAATTCCAGTCAACATAAAATTTGAACGCTTTGAAGATACAGCCAAATCTGTTCTGTTAGAAGTAATAGAAATTTTCTGCCAGTGATGGACTTAACACAGTGGATAACCTTTTCATTAGGCAATTATGTGTTTCAGGCCACAGGATATTCAGTATATATTTTTGTTGTACTTTTTCAGATGTCAGTGACCCCATTTCATAAAATTTAAGTCATACCGAGGTTTTAAACATCTGAAGAAAATCAATAGATGAGACATTGAAGACTATTATCTACCCACTGAAAATATTTTTTTTCATTCTCTCTTTAAAAAAAAAAAATATTGGTCAAAGCTCCACCTAAACATCAAAAAAATCATTGAAAAACCTGGGTGATAATTACCCGTGTCTTGGATTTTACAGTAAAGCGCTTTTGTATCTTTGTAGCATTTGAAGTTCTAATCCACCTGGTACAATACCCTAGGAAAGGAGGCAAGGAATGTAAAACCACGCTAATCCATTGAGCAATGTTTAAAAAAATGAAAGAAAGAAAGAAAGAACAAAAGAAAGAAAGAAAGAATAAAGGTATTACTCTAAGTCGGGCTTTATTACCATCACAATCAATAGAAACAAATTTGTAGTCACAGTTCACCTTAAGTGACACTAATTAAAGAGAAAATGGTGTGTAATTAATGTGTAATTAAATTGCAATTCCTAATTAGTTTGTTTGGGCTATTAGGAACTTACCATTTAGGCTTTCAGGAGAAGCTAGTAGATTTTTGTCTGAGTCTAACTTCAAATATGTTTCAATGATACAGGGAGTTCTGTGTTACTTGAGAGAGTAGATCCAAGACCACTGAGTAAAAATTATAAGGAGCTTATACATTAAAATAGAACATTTAAAAAAATGGACTTATCTAAAAGCAAAATGAGCTGCCTGCTATAGATGGATGATCCCACCACTGGAGAAAAGCAAGGAGAGGTGGGATGACTGATATGCTGACCATTTGAGAGGCAGGATGCAGAAGGTGTTGGTGGAAATGTGGCACAATCCTTAAGGCTGCTGAAAGCATCAGCTGCTATCATTGTATTGTTCTAGTAACTATATCTCAGGGATACAGATATTGGACTGAGAGCTCTGAGGCATGTTCTGTATTACCTGCACTTACCTCTCCCAATACTTGCTAAAGTGAAAAATGAAGATGTTTCTGTGTCCACCTTTTGGTTAAAGTAGCCCATGTATCTCTTTCCACTCTCTTCACTGAAAAGCTAGAGAAAAAAGAAAACAGAAATGATTTTAAGGATAACCATTTGTGCTTCATTTTGTAAACCAATCCAGATCTCATTCCCCTTCTTTGGAAAGGGGATAGCAGCAGATAGGAGCAGGGATTTGTTACATTTTAAGGGATGTGTAAGCAACTGTCTCTGACCTTCCCTAGTTCTCAGAAACAGGGCTTAGCAATTTCCCAGCATCACTCTGTAACCCTCTAATCGGAGAAAGCCATGCAGTGTCTTAATGATTAAGTATTAGAATGTTATTTCAGTTAGTTTATTGAAGATATCTGCACCTAAAATACAATATGGGCACTCAGTAACAGGAAACCTAAATTACAAAGAGGCAGACATGGCAAAGTACTGGCAAAGCCCAAAACCCCTGAGAGAATGGCCCACTGGTATGGAGGAGGATTAGGTTTAGAAGTTTCAGGGATCCCGAGTGAGAGAGGTATAGAATTCTGGCTTGAGTGGTAAAGGATGGCCCTCACATGTGTCACAGTCTCCGAGATATCCCAAGTTGCTCTTCTTCAAAAGTCCATCTGTTAGGTTTCTTTCATTTGTACAAAAATTGACAATAAAATAATGGGGATTTGTTGTTGTTGTTTTGTTGGTTGGTAACTATGGGGTAGAATTAAAAGAAGAGCTGGGAAATGCCAAGCAACTGAACACTGGGAAGTACAGGAACCAGGGTGACACTGATGTATCTAGAAAATGGGATTTGATGGGTTGCCACAACAGGGGAATAGCACATGAGAGAATCAATTCCTACAATTTCCTTCTTCTGCATTATCATACTCAGAATTCGCATGTCCAGGAGACACAGTGTGACTGGTCTGGGGTCACATATCCTCTGTCCTGGTTAGGTCGGGGCTCTTCAGTGTCAAGAGCAACAACACTTAGAAAGCAATTCCCCTAGAAAAATCTGTATACTCTTATTAAAAGAGGGGAAATTGGATGTAGGGCAGGAAAAATAAACAACCGCCAAATAAATAGGAAACAAAATAAAAGCAAGAACACTTGTATACCAGTAGCCGCAGAAAAATAGGCTTTCAACATTCATTCCACAATTATTGATTGAGTGTCTGCAGAGTGTGAGACACTCCGCTCACATTAAAACAAGCTTTGCTTTCACACTGCTGCGTGTCAATGAGGGATACATTATGAAAAGAGACCTTTAGCTTTTAGTGGTCATTTCACATTAAGACTAAATATCCGCATCTGTGTTCACAGTGTTATTTTTCTCCAGTTAAAGATCTTTCTTCTCTCATTTGAAATTTCTTTTTTAAAGGAAGGTTTCATGTGTAGATGATGGTAAATCACAGGAAACAAAAAGCTTCAGTCTCAGTCCCAGCTCCAGTATTATGTTTTTTTTTTTTTCAGTAACCAATATCAAGACACACAATATTCATACACACACACACACACACACACACACACACACACACACAATCATAACATTGTGGTAGATATTAGAATATCTCCGATCCAGTTTTCTAGTGGTAGTCACGGTTCTTCATTTGCAAGAAATAAACAATAGGCTAGGGTATGATACTAGAAACAAAACTGATTCAAATCAGATGGAGCACAAAAAGAGAAATTACTAGAGGGCTTCAAAGGTATCTCATGGCAAACTAAGGTCAAGAATTCAACAGAGTCTCATGATGGATGAACGGGGAACTGAGAGGAAAAACTCAAATCGCTACCATCTGACATCCAAGCATATCTGTACCTTTATCTTTTTTGAGTCTTAGATGAAATGGCACTTCAGTGTGGGCTCCCCTGTTTTCTCTATTAATCAGAGATCTGTTAGGCAGAGCCTAACACAGGCTCAACCTCACAAACCATGAGACCATGACCTGAGCTGAAATCAAGAGTTGGACACTTAACCAACTGAGCACCGTAGTGTTCCAGTCTTTGGTCAATACCTACAGTCACAGCCTACCCTATGGTCCTTTGCCCTCCCCAAACCAGACTACCTCACTCTTCTAAGAACACATCCTTTATTTTTACTTCTATGACTTTTATTTTCTCTGACATTTTCATCATCAATATTATTCATTCCTGTTCACATGCTCCCCACTCGTATTTTAGGTGCCATCTTTTAACTCATAAAGACTTCCCTAATCTAATTAAGAATTGCTCCTTCTTCCTCTCTATAGTCACAGTACCTTATACTGCCTTCATTTAATCTACTTAACTCAGACAACCCTTGATTATTATTACTGATGTTACTTCCAACAATAGATTACAAGTTTACAGAGTAATTGCTATGAATCAGACACTATGCATAGTCCTTGTCCAAACAACCCTATAATAAGTACAATTTTTGCCATCTTATGGATAAGGAAACCGGTGCTTAGCAAAGACAAACAACTTGATCAAGAACTAGTAGCTAATAAATGGCAGAGCCAGGATACAACTCCGAGTCCATTTGAACCCCAATCCATCCTCTGAACCACTATATGATAATTACTGCCCCTTTGTGGGCATGTCTTTCTCCTGCACTTGATTATCAGCCCTCAGAGGCAAGGATCATGTTGAGTTCATCTTTATACACACTCTATGCTTAATAGAGTGCCTTTCAGGTAGCCAGGAAACATGTTTAGAATTAAATCAAAACTGTGTGCTTTCAGCATCATGAAGCAAAGGGAAGGCGTCTCCATGAGAATCATTTGTCTGTAATTTCCACTTGCAGAGTTCTTTGCATTCCACCTGTCATTTCCTCCATTTTGAATTCTCCTCCTAGGGTTTCTCATTATGATGCATCACCTAAATTCCTCTTAGTTAGGACATCTAATGCAACATGACTAGCGCAACATGAGCACAGAAGCCCTAGAGAACTGAATAGCAGGAAGGTTGTTTTCACCACACTGTGGATTTAAGGGAAGTTATAAAAAATATATGTTAAAGGTCAGCAGTGAACCTCCAAGTTAAGAGCCCTGCTGTGGAAGGGTTCCATCCTTCTTCCTAGTGCACCAAACCACTGTATTCCCATAGAAATTGAGTTGAATAAGCCATGCAAGTATCCCCATTTATTTTTTCCAAGAAAATTGCCTTATTAATGTACAGTATGGAAATAGTGCTCCATGTCAGACCTAACAAGAAGAATTTGGACTGCATGTGTACATTGAAAATTTCATCCTGTGTTTTCCATCCAGCGACTCTCGGGAGTTTTCTGATTTTAAGACTCTGCTTGCTTCTTCAGCAATCCCTTCCTCTGAAAACAATCCCTTCTGAAATGACCTCCTTCCAAAATACTCCAGATGTCAAACAGACATGGCAACCAGATCAGCAGTTCAGTGACCCCAAATAAATGTTTCATAGGGACTAGGTCTCCAGGCCAGGACGAAATCAACCTAAAATAATAGGAAAGTCAGTAGAGTACAGTGGTTAGCTTAATCGCATGGATTGTGGAGCCCTGCAGACTTGAGCTCAGATTCCAACTCTGTCCCGTAATAACTGTGTGACATGAGGGATTAATACATGCTGTCTAAGCATTACCATGTAAGTAGAAAAGTTAGTAGTAAAATTCTCCTTTCCTCTTCTTAGGTTTGCTGTGAAATTAAATTAGATAATATTTGTAAAGTGTTAATACAATGTATGTCTAACACAAAATAAGGCTCAGTAAATAATAGCTAATATATTTAGCAGTAATAAAAATTTACACCAAAATTTATGACATATAAGGTATTACCAACAGAATGTCTTCTTTTAAAAGAAAATAATGGGATCGGTTAACTTAGAGAAGCAGCCTAATAAATGAATCTAAATGGCAGAATTCATACGCTGGGGACACCACCCCATTTGTTTTTTTAATTTTTTAATGTTAATTTATTTTTGAAAAAGAGAGAGAGAGAGACAGAGCATGAGCAGGGGAGGGGCGGAGAGAGAGACAGGGACACAGAATCCAAAACAGGCTCCAGTGTCTGAGCTGTCAGCACAGAGCCTAATGTGGAGCTCAAACCCATGAACCGCAAGATCATGTCTTGAGCCGAAGTTTGATGTTTAACTGACTAAGCCACCCAGGCGTTCCCACCCCTATTTTTAACATTGGGATAGGGGGTGATTTTTCAGGCTACAGAAAGCAGACCGTGAACTACCTCCTCATTCTCTTATATACCTTAGCACATCAGCTTCTAAGGCTATAGTAGATGAGAATTGAAGACTGTGTTGATATTGCAAAGTGAAGAAAACATTTCTCCAACACAGGACTATCACTACATTTGGTCTCCTTAGGGCATGCTGGCAGAAGCAACCTTGTAAGTTTCAAATTCCAGAGGCTATAGATTTTTGTTCTCTTTCTTGGCAAATCTTCTTTGTCCATTTTCCATATGAAAGCAAGAAGGTCATTAATCACACTTATTTAAAAGATACTATGGTAAGCATCTTTTAAATATCTCAATTGTATACTCAGTTTTAGACACCTGGATTATAGGCTTCCTCCCAGGTAGTCTAGATTCTGTGCAATTTTTTTTAATGTTTTTACTGATATGCTCTGAAATTGTGAAACTGGTAATCTTCACAATAGTGGTAATCTATTACATATATATTTTTTGGTGCCTTGTTTAACTTTTTAAGTTTTTATTGTAAGGTCATCTTTTTTTTCTTTTTTTATATTTTATTGTATTTTATTTTAAATTCTAGTATAATTAACGTACAGTGTTATGTTAGTTTCAGGTGTACAATATAGGGATTCAACACTTCCATACATCACCCTGTACTCATCACAAGTGCACTCCTTAATCCCCATTACCTACTTCACCCATTCCCCTACCCACCTCCCCTCTGGTAACCATGAGTTTGTTCTCTACAGTTTGGAGTCTGTTTCTTGGTTTCTCTCTCTTTTTCTTTATTTTGCTCAATTTTTTGTTTGTTTGTTTCTTAAATTCCACATATGAATGAAATCATATGCTATTTGTCATTCTCTGACTGACTTATTTCACTTACCATTATACTCTCTAGATCCATCCGTGCCATCACAAAAGGCAAGATTTCATTATTTTTTATAGCTGAATCATATTCCATTGTGTATATATACCACATCTTCTTTATCCATTAATTTATCGATGGATACTTGGGCTGCTTCTATAATTTGGGTATTGTAAATAACACTGTCATAAACATAAGGGTGTATGTATCCCTTTGAATTAGTGATTTTGTATTTCTGTGGTAAATGCCCAGTAGGGCAATTACTGGATCTTAGAGTAATTATATCTTTAACTTTTAGAGGAATCTCCATACTGTTTTCCATAGTGGCTGCACCGGTTTAAGTTTTTACCAACAGTGCAAGAAGGTTTCTTTTTCTCTATAGCCTTGCCAGCACGATGTTTTTTGTGTTTTTGATTTTAGCCATTCTGTCAGGTGTGAGGTGATATATCATTGTGGCTTCATGTCTTTAGGCTTAAAATGAGTCTCTTGTAGGCAGCATATAGATGGATCTTATTTTCTTATATGCTCTGTCGCCCTATGTCTTTTGAGTGGGGCATTTAGTCCATTTACATTCAAAGCAATTATTGATAGATATGTATTTATTTCCATTTTGTTATTTGGTTTGTGGTTGGTTTTGTAGTTTTTCTCTGATCCTTTCTTCTCTTTCTTTCCCGGTTTGCTGGTTTTCTTTAGTAGTATATTTGGGTTTCTTACTCTATATTTTGAGTATCTATTAACATTTGTTTTTGATTTGTAGTTATCATCTTGTTTACACATAACATCCTCTGCATACAGCAATCCATCATTTGAACTCATTCTTTACTCCTCTTCCCTCTGTGTTTCAGATATTTGTGTCATCTTTTACATCCTTCTATTTTATGCTTCCTATTTTTCTTACTCTCACTTATGGTTTTTGCTTTCCACTCACAGGGTCCCCCTTAACATTTCTTGTAGGGCTGGGTTAGTGGTCATGAAATCTTTTAACTTTTGTTTGTCTGGGAAACTCTTTATCCCTCCTATTTTGAATGATAAACTTGTTGGGTAAAGTATTCTTGGCTGCAGAGTTTTCCCTTTCAGTACTTTGAATACATTATGCACACTCTTCTGGCCTATAAAGTTTCTGTTGAAAAACCAATTAATAGCCTTATTAGGTTTCTTTTTTATGTAGCTCTCTTCTTTTCTCTTGCAATCTTTAAAACTCTTTTTTTATTACTATATACATATATGTGTGTGTATATATATACATATATATACATCATATATATATCACTATATACATATATGTGTGTGTATATATATATATACACTATATGTATACATATATACACTATATGTATACATATATATGTATGTATATATATGTATACATATATATACTATATGTATGTATGTATATATATGTATACATATATACACTATATGTATATAGTGATATATATATATATTTTTTTTTTTTTTTCTATTTTAATTACTATGTGTCTTGGTGTGGACCTCCTTGGGTTGAATTTGTTGGGGGATATCTGTTTCCTTCCCCAGATTTGGGAAGTTTTCAGCTATTATTTCTTCAAATACATTTTCTTCCCCCCTTCCACTCTCTTGTCCTTTTGAGATCCCTATCAGCAGACATTATTATGTTTGCTGGAGTCACTGAGTTATCTAAGTCTGTTCTCATTATGCAGTATTTATTTGTCTCTTACCTGCTCAGCTTGATTGCTTTCCATTACTTTTTCCACCAAGTCATTGATACATTCCTTAGCTTCCTGTAGCCTACTATTTATTCCATCAATTATATTTTTAATTTCACTTCTTGAGTTCTTTATCTCTGATTTGTTATTTTTTATCTCTTTGTTGAGGGTCTCACAGATGTCCTACACTTTTTTTCTGAACTCTAGTGAGTATCCTTATGATCATTACTTTAATTTCTGTATCAGGCATATTACTGATTTTTCTTTGCTTAGGTCTCCTGCTGTGATTTTGTCATGTTCTTTCATTTGGGATATATTTCTCTGTCTCCCTCTTTTGTCTTCCTCCCTGTGTCTGTTTCTCTGTATTAGGAAAGTCACCTATATCTTCTGCTCTTGAAAGTAGTGGCTTTATGAAGAAGAGGTCCTTTAGTGCCCTGCTGTGCAGTGTCCCCTGTTCGCCAGAACCTAGCGCTTCAGGGGAGTCTCCAATATGTATTGGTTGTGTCCTGCTATTGTGTCTGAGTTGCTTTTCCTTTCAGTCCAGACGTCTGCACTGACTCTCTGCTTGTTGTAGACTATGCTTGTTCTCAGTGATGTTAGTGACATCCAGGCAAGCCAGTTCTGAGGAAGCTTTACAGGAGAAAGGCTCAAGGGCAGTGCAGCAGTGTTAGTAAAATTTGCACTGAGACATTGGTCTGAGTCTGGGTACCCTAGTAGTGGGTAGCCACCAGGGTATAGCGGACAGGAGTGGTGGTTGGGGTACATGGCATCTGTGCACACAGTGGCTGGGCAAGAGTGCACAGGGCGTTAGCAAAATTTGCATTGAGTAACTAATCCTGAGCTCCCCGGAAATGTGGTGGTAGCCAAGGGAACATGGCATCTGTGTGAGGGCAGCTGGGTATTGAGCATGGTGGCTGAGGCATACAAAGTCTGTGCATGTAGCGGCTGGGCAGGATGTGTGCAGCATAAGCAAAATTTGTGCTGAGACACTAGTCCTAGGCCAGATTTCTGAAAGCACAAGGGCATGGCCCTCAGAGGCAGCAGCTGGGTTGGGTGCATGCAGTATTAACAAAAATTGCACTGAGCCTAGGACCAAAGCCAGCAGGGTTGGAGTAAGCAAGTCAAGAGAACCTGTGGGTGGCGCTCACTATTAGCAAGTTAAGTAGCAAGTGTCATGCAGTGCCACTGCCCACAGGTGGCTCTGTGTTCATGCTGGAGGGTGGGGGAGGAAAATGGCACCCACCAGCTCTTCTGTTCCCAGATAAGTCCCCAGTAAGCTCTGAAATCAGTATAAGCAGATCTCTCTCCTATTGCACAAGCTGTCCTTTCTATGTTGCCTCTCCTTTGGCTATTGTCTCTTTATGGGCACGGACTGGGCTATCACTTACCACCTCCAGGTGCTGGGTCAGCTGACTTTTAAAGCTCCAGGCTTCAAGTCCCACTGGTTGGTTGTACAAACTCACAGAATTCAGCCCCTCTGGTTTTTAAGACCACACTTTTTGGGGACTGGTTTTCCCTGTGTGGGCTCCCTGGTGCTTTCCTCTGTCCACTCCATCCCTCCTGAGGACAGCTCCTGACTACCATTTTCTGCCCTTCCTAATCTCTCCCACATGGCTTCTTCTCTACATGTACCTGTGGAGCTTATTCTGCCAGTCTTCCCTCTCTGGTTTATTGACTTGGATGTGAGGGATATCTAATTGTAAACATGGGTCTGGATGGGCTTAGTGTCCTCCTACTCCACCATCTTCCCAGCACCCCCCAACCTGTTTTGGGCTATCTACCCCATATTTAAAAGTTTAAAGTAGATAAATCTTAGAAGAAGCATTGTGCAGGTTAATTGCAAAATTACTTATACAGTTAACTACTGGGCTTTCTGTATTCTCCCCATTTTCTTATCAGTTTACTGCTGAAAAATAATGAAGGGAAAGATGGACCAGTAGATCAAAGGACATGAAGATGTTGTAACAGAAAAGAGGGGGACAAGAAAAGAGGAAAACAATCAAAGATATTAAAAATAAAAAGCAATAAGCTAAATTGAAGTATACAGGAAATAAAAGGGACCAAGATACCAAGAAAAAGGAGGAGAAAATGATGAGGGAGCATAAGGCAAGCTGAGGGCAAAGCACAAGCTAGTACACACACCTCCCCCCTTCCACCCAGGTGGGATATGTGTGATATTCTTCAGGCATTCCTGGCTGCCCAAGAGCAAAGGAAAGGAAGGAAAACAAATGGTTAACTGTTAGAGATCACAGTCATGCAGGACATGAGTCTCCATCAGTTTACAAATTTCAGTAAATTACAAGAAAAAGGCAATCTTATCAATAGCCTAATCTCCAGAAACCTATAGATTCAGTTTACTGCAGCCCCTAATATCACCCTCCCCTCTGCAGTGATGTAGGGAACAAAGGCAAGAAGGAAATGGCAAATAAAATTGAATTTCTTTATAACCTGCAGCCCACTGACAAATTCTTGAGTTAAATACAAAGTATAACATTTCTTCAGGAACCCCCTACTGTCCTAATATTAATGCCTAACTAGAAGAAAAACAACCTTAGCTTGACAATAGTAAGGCCTCAGTTACCTTAGGAGTCCTCTTTAGCACATCAAAGTCCTTCTGCCATTACCTCCCCAATTCCATAGTATATAACCAGTCATTCTTCACAACCCCAGTGCAGCTCTTTCTGCCCACAGGTCCTGTCCCACCACCCCCCCTCCCGCCCACCCTGTGCCTTAATACATTCACCTTTTTTGCACCAAAGGTGTCTTAGAGACTTCAAGAATTCTTTCTTGGCTGTCTGCTCTGAACCCTCCACCACTCCAAAATCCCATCAAAAACATGGGAGAAAAAATCTACTAAATAAATTGTCATTCAAATTTCTGGTGCCTGGTAGTAAAGCTCCTTTCCATGGTCCTGGAAAAAGTTTCTTAAACCCCTTTTCCTAAAAGATTTTGCTTGTGCTTATTCAGGGGATCTAACAAAATAAGGATGCTTTTGAGCTATTGATTGGTGCAAATGTGGCTTAATAGCAGAATCATTACTTTTTTAATCTTGGAACTGCCAGTCCCTACTATTTTCAACTGAACTTCAAGTTGTTCGATTACAGGCTGCCATTACTAATTGTTTTTAAATTTCATAGGACATATCTAGTTCAGGAAGTTTTGTTCTTCAGCAATAGATTTTTTTTTTTTTTTTTTTTTTAAGGCCTTAGTTTTTAGAACTTTATCTGCTCGGACTTATGAGCATCTAATTTTGGATGTCTTAATCTTGAAACAGCTTGAACTTGGTTGATCACTTAGAAAAATGTGGTCTCAGTGACTCCTGAGTAAAATATAATTTGGGTCACCATCCCCATTTGCTCAGTAGTATTAAAATGATGCATTCCTATAGGTATACATGGGCTGGTATCCCTGTCTGTCCTACAGTTCTTTACCGGAATTGAGCAGAAAAGGTCAAATGGGGGGTAATATGTCAAAAGGCTGTAATTAAGATTTAGAAAGATTAATACCGATGGTATTTAATGAAATTGGCTTTTAGAGGAATGCTCATCTATTACTTTGATATTTAACATTTTTTTCTTATTAAAATGTTAGTGCTGAATAGAAGCTCACAATCATTGGCAGAAATATGAGTTTATAGAGCCATCAGCAAAGGGGGTCACAACTAATAAACAGAGGGGGGGTTGTGTGCATGGTATTGATGATAAAATTACTAAGCTTTTCTATTTGAGATATAATTTTGTGGTGTTTTTTCCAGAGATTTAATTTTTTTTATTGCAATAATTAGCAAACTGACTATATCACTTCAGTGCACTGATAGTTTTTTGTTTTTTTTTAGTCATTTCAGATGTTTATAAAAAATCTCAAATACATATAGAAAATAAAAAAAACCCATTGATAGAAAAAAAAAATCTATCAATTTTTTACAGACAGGAGTAAATTTTGCCTCTTAGGGGAATATACTATTGTTAAATCCAGCCTATCGCATTGAAAAAAGATTCTAGTCTAAAGTAGCACTGATGCCTTTTGGTGTTTTGAAGAAGGAGCTGTTTCAAATTGTAAGGAAATTTCCATTTCAAAAATAGCTACTGAACTATCACAATGACTGCTTTGCATATATTTTTGGTCACAAAAATACCATTGTTATTTTTTACTATGGATATGCAAATGAGGTGTTGATAGGATTAAGTTCTGTCACCTTCTGAGACTGTCTTAAGCTTGCACTATTGAAGTTTTCCTTTCCCCGCCCCACTATTTCCTTTACATTTAATTAAAGCCATCAAACTCATTTTACTTTCCCTTCTGAGTGAGGTTTCCCTCTCCCTTCTCTTTATGGCTTTTCGCTCGTGATTTTTGCCGGAGTCTTATTTCGTGTTCCTCACATTTGCTTCAGGTTGTGACTTATTTCATCTCAGGGCATCTTTTTCTACTTTCAGTTCAGAAAATTATTTTTCCATTTATATTTAAAATACGAGGAAAATTCAATAGGTTATTATCATAGGCCTATTTGGACTTACTATATCCCAATTAAATATGCTAGGTGCTTTGGTGCCATGTAAATGATTTATTGCATTTGTTTATGAATGAAAACTAAAATATGCATTTTGGGAAGCTCATAATGGTATCAAATGTGCGTGTGTGTGTGAAAAACAACTAATTGTCACTGTTGTTATGTCTGTTTCTGTGTTTCTAAATCCTACCAACCATCCACCTTTTTAAAAAATGCATGTACACATGCACATTCACACGCACTCCAATAATCAGTGTTTAGACTTAATAAAAGGGTTGCATACTATGTTCCATTCTTGTAAACAGACTAAACACATACTCATAAAAAGGCTTGAATACCCAGCATTCTAAAAAATTTTGTTGTTTTTGTTGTTTTTTAAGAAAACCAATTTAGGTGTGAATGGAATAAGATAGACTCACTGAATTAGGTAGAATGAGAACTACCCCCCCTTGGAGGGGGAAGAGCTTTCACAGCTGAGGCATTTCAGAAAGGATTTCCTTCTGCGACAAAGAAAGAGAGAATTCATGTCCTGAAAATATTACCATATTTCCTGGGTTAGTTATCTGCAAATCATAAATTGATGTAATTAAATGAGTTGTTACATTGCATATATATATTTTTGTAACCATTTATTTTAAAGTTTATTTATTTATTTTGAAAGAGAGCTTGTGCATGTGAGAGAGGAGGAAAAAGAGAGGGAGAGAGAGGGAGAGAGAGAGAATCCCAAGCAGGCTCAGCGCTGTCAGCACAGAGCCCAGCACAGGGCTCGAGCTCATGAACAATGAGATCATGACTAGAACCAAAATTCAGAGACCCTCGCTCAAACAACTGAACCACCCAGGTGACCCAGATTGCATATTCTTTATATGCATGCATGTACACACACACATGCATTGCTGTAGTCCAATCAAATTAAGTATATTAATTCATGTTAAAAACTATTTCATATTCCTTTTATAACTATGGCATAAACATCTTATCCTTAAATATGTTTTTCTTAATCCAAATTAACATAAAAATATTATTAAAATAGTTCTTTAGTTTCAAATATTTAATTAATATGTATTTTGATTAAATCACTAACTTTTGAAGTTTTATTGCTCTTGGCAAACTGTTTTGTACACATTCATTTTCCCATTCATATTATTTATTTGGAAATGGAATTTGGTGGATATCTGTAAAATTAATTTGCTTTAGAAACCTCTATTCTGCTCACAAAGCAGGAAATTCTCTGTAGATTATTATTTTTTATTTAAAAAATTGTTTTAATGTTTATTTATTTTTGAGAGAGACAGAGACAGAATGCGAGTGGGATGGGGCAGAGAGAGAGGGAGGCACAGAGGGAGGCTTCAGATTCAAGCAGTCTCCAGGCTGTGAGCTGTCAGCACAGAGCCTGACGCGAGGCTCGAACTCATAAGCTGTGAGATCATGACCTGAGTGAAGTCAGACTTTCAACCGACTGAGCCACCCAGGCCTCTCTGTAGATTATTTTAAAAGTCAAAATATATACATATATAACATGTAAATATTAAAATACGTATCCAACTAGGAGATTGTGACCAGTGGAGACAAATGTTCTTAAACCAAAGAATGAATAAGAATGCTTGTAAAACCTCGTAAGTCCAGCTGAGTGTTCAATATGGAGATTAAGAAATTGTGAACACTCATTCTTAATTAACATTTTTTCAATTTTGAATATTAATTTAGTTCTCTTTGGAGACAGATGAACGATATTATAGAAAAGGTATAATTTTGAAGCACTGCAATACAATGTGTGAAAATGCTTTAAAACTTAGAACTCAGTCAAGTGAGCTATTTTGAAAACTACTGAATTGTAGTAAAATCTTTTCCATTTGCATGTGACCTTCCTCCTTTCCTACCTTCTTTTCTTCCCTCCCTTCTTCCCTCCTTCCTTTCTTCCTTTTCTTTCTCTCTCTATTTCTTATAAGTTTTCATGTGTGAGTGCAGCATATGGAGCAGTTGTATAATATGGAGCAAAGACAGTAAGGAATTTAAGGTGACGTAGGAGAGCCATTTATTTGAAATTGGGCTCATAATTTACTCAATTACATATAATGATGTTGAAAATCAGATGACAAAACAATATTACTTGGGCAATTACTTTTTGTTATAAAAGACATAGTTATAACTATATAGAGCATATATGTGTGTATATGCATGTGCATGTGTGCACATGTGTAACTAAAAAAGATTAAAAGAGTTAAAAAAACACTATCTGTAGTTGGTTGCATTATTGATGATTTTTTTCTTCTGTGTTTTTCCATATTTTCCAAAATTTCTGTAATAAATATGCATAATTTTTATTACAGTGAAAAATTTATTTTAAGTTTATTTATTTATTTTGAGAGAGACAGAGAGCATGAGCAGGGAAAGGTCAGAGACAGAGGGAGAGAGAGAGAATCCCAAGTAGGTTCTGCACTTCAAGTGCACAGCCCAACACTGGGGCTCAGTTCCACAAACTGTGAGAACATGACCTGAGCCGAAATCAAGAGTCTGACACTTAACCAACTGAGCCACTGAACCGCCTTTGATAGTACATTTTTAAATGAAGAAGGAAGGAAGGGAGAAACGGAGGGAGAAAGGAAGGAAAAAAAGGAAGTCTTTATTTTTTTTTTTAATTTTTTTTTTTCAACATTTATTTATTTTTGGGACAGAGAGAGACAGAGCATGAACGGGGGAGGGGCAGAGAGAGAGGGAGACACAGAATCGGAAACAGGCTCCAGGCTCTGAGCCATCAGCCCAGAGCCTGACGCGGGGCTCGAACTCACGGACCGCGAGATCGTGACCTGGCTGAAGTCGGACGCTTAACCGACTCCGCCACCCAGGTGCCCCAAAAAGGAAGTCTTTATAATCAGCAGGAATGCTTTTGTGAAGCTGAGGAGGTCACTTTTGACAGAATTTCCTGCTTATCAACTGTCCTCTTCTGTATCTGGATTTTTAAAGAGCCAAGAATTTTTAAGTATGGAAGATCTATCATTAGCATAGATCTTTGAAAAGAGGGAATAATTCAGTGTGAGGGTGTGTGTGTGAGAACATGTATTCAGACGACTTCATGACATATATTGTCTTAATTTGTTCTAGTTTCGCAGTAAGTGTAGTTTGCTTTCTCTAATTCCCTGAGTAACTCTGACTGACATGAAAGAAAACACACCTGGAGCCATGATCTGAGTGTGTGAGAAGATGACACGTGATTGACTGTTAGCCCAGGTTTCAACAAGTGAATAGCTGTGACTCAGATAAAATGGACTCGAAGAGATTTCCCTGTACATTCATGGGAACAGGAATTGTATATTACACATGATACATGTTTTGCACTTACAAAGCATGCTTTGTACCTAGGAGGCTCATAATGAATGTTTGTAAATCTTTGCATTGTTAATAAAATTGGACAGTGTTATTTTGTTGTTGCTGTTTATTTTACTTTTTTTTAAAGTTTATTTATTTTTGAGAGAGACAGAGAGCACAGCAGGGGAAGAACAGAGCGAAAGAGAGAGAGAGAGAGAGAGAGAGAGGTGGGGACAGAGGTTCCGAAGCAGGTTCTGTGCTAACAGCAGAGAGTCCTATGTGCGGCTCGAACTCATGAACTGTGAGATCATGACCTGAGTTGAAGTCAGATGCTTAACCAACTGAGCCACACAGGTGCCCCCCAAATTGGACAATGTTTGAATCTAGACCAATTCTTTCTAACTTATTAGAACCTTACCTGCTCCTACCCCATGATTTCGGAAGTATAATCAATACAAACACTATTCTCAAAGCACAGGCTCAGGTTTACACAGAGGGAGACACTTACAGTCTAGGATTTCAGGGATGTCAGAGGAAAGACTTCTATTATGACAGTGTGCCCTGTGTCTGTTCGTTATCATATCTGGATTGTCTGTATCACTTAAAGTCAGTTTTTCTGGAAATGCAAACTGTGTATAGATTACCTGCATCAGAATCATCTTAAGTGTTTGCAAACATGCAGTTCTTGGAACTCACTCCAAACCTATTATTTACACTAAGTTTGAGAAAATTGGGTAATAGTAATAATCCCAAATCTAGACTCTTACATACAATCTTAGCATGATCTCAAAATAAGGATTATATCAGCTCTCTTACCCCATTCCCATATAATCTCTGTTCCAAGTAGATCTTCATATGTGGCAGAGAGGGTTTATACTCTACAGTGGAAAAGTGGTCTGGATCAGTGGGGGTGAACCTGAACCTGAAAAAAATGTAAAAGTTAGACAAATATATTGATTGATCCGCAGAATTACATGGGAATGTTTTTGCCCTTTGTTAAGCTGTTTGTTGAAATTTAACATATATACAGAAAAGTTTATATATTGTAGGCGTGCAATCTAACATATCAAACATATTGTAAGCATAAATCTAACATACTGGTGCAATCAGCAATCAGATGGAGAATCAGAGCATTTCCAACATTCGAGAAGCCTCTATGTCTCCCTTCCTTTCATAACTTTCCCCCTGGCCCAGGGTAAGCACTATCCTGACTTCTAACACCAGAGATTAATTTTGCATTTTTTTTTGAACTTTAATGTAGATGTAATCAAACAGAATGAATTATTTTGTAATTAGCTTATTTCAGTCCACGTTTTATTTAATTCATCCATATTGTTGATGTAGTAGTTCTTTCATTCTTCTTCAGGCATGCTATCTGTTTGGTGAAATATGCTATGAAGTGTTTGTTCATGGATGGGTATGGATGGGTATTTTAGTAGTTTCCTATTTTAAAATATTATACAGAGTGCCACTATGAGCATTCTATTACGTGTCTTTTAGTTGAATATGTGACCAAGAGTAGAATTACTGGGTCACAGAGTATGCATAAGATCAGTGTTAGCAGACACAATCAAATAGTTTTCCAGAGTGATTTTATCAGATTTCCCTCTAGCAGTGTGAGTGTTCTATATGCTCCACATCCTTGTCAGCACTTGTCGTTTTTAAACCTCTTTCATTTAAGCCACTCTGGTTAGTATGTAAGATCATATGGTAGTTTTGAATTCACATGGGAAGTTTCTATACCTATCATTGTCAATTGGTTTGTTTATTTGTTTTAAATATCTACTTTCTGTACTTAAACCTCAGAGTTCTGATTCAATAGGAAAAGAAAGGGTCTTGGAATTCAGGATATTTTAAAGCTCTCTGAAGTGAAACTGATTCCCATTCTGACATTTGAACCACTGGCCTAAGATAACCAGCTTTCAAGGACAGAGAAGGGAATCGATTATTTAATAGATACATTCAAAATGCTCCCACTGGGATGTGAGCATAAGGAACTCATAGATAATTGGCTCAATGAGGCAAGATTTTTTTAAAAATTTTTTTTATGTTTATTTATTTCTGAGACAGAGAGAGACAGAGCATGAGAGGGAGAGGGGCAGAGAGAGAGGGAGACCCAGAATCAGAAGCAGGCTCCAGGCTCTGAGCTGTCAGCACAGAGCCTGACGTGGGGCTCGAACTCACAAACTGTGAGGTCATGACCTGAGCCGAAGTCGGTCACTCAACCGACTGAGCCACCCAGGCACCCCAAGGCAAGATTTTTAAAAATGTTTTTTTAATGTTTATTTATTTTTGAGAGAGAGAGAGAAAGAGGGAGGGGCAGAAAGAGAGGGAGACACAGAATCCAAAGCAGGCTCCAGGCTCTGAGCTGTTAGCACAGAGCCTGATGTGGGGCTCAAACTCATGAACTGTGAGATCATGACCTGAGCCGAAGTTGGGAGTTTAACTGACTGAGCCATCTCAGTGTCCCAAGGGAAGATTATTTTTAAGTTTGTATCAACCATTTTAACAGAGATTTTTAGATATTCTGCCAAGATATCCATCAAAGCAAGGTTATGCCCAAAATGTATAGTTCAGTGTTTCAAAGTAATTTAATATGTGACATAGGGCTCTATATTAAGGTTCTCTAGAGAAACAGAACAAATAGGATATCTATAAAAGGAGATTTATTATAAAAATTGGTTCACAAGTATTATGGAGGCTGAGAGGTCCTATGATGTGCTTTCTGCAAGCTGGGGAACCAGGAAGGCTGGCAGCGTAATTCAGTCCCAGTTTGAAGGCCAAAGAACCAGAAGCACCAATGTCGAAGGCTGGAGAAGATAGATATCCTAGCTCAAGCAAAGAGAAGAAATTTGCTCTTCCTCTGCCTTTTTTTTTTTTTTTTTTTTTTCCCCTATTTAGGCCCTTAACATTTTGGATGATGTCCACCCACAATGGTAAGGGCAATCTTTACTCAGTATACTGATAAAATTTCCAATCTCTTCTTGAAACACCCTCATAGATGTACCCAGAAATAATGTTTTACCCTACATGGCCAAGCGAACACATATTAAGGATCAGCTCTGAATATTACATCTAATTTAATTGTTGCAAATCTGGGGACATAATCCTATGAGTTATTTTGGGTATCTTACCTTTAGCACATTCTGATCAAGCTTTATAGTTTCCACCAGGACGAAAATGATGCAAGAAGGAAAATACCACACCCACAAGCTTTTTATAGTCGATGTGATATCTACACATTTATATCAAATACCTGGTTAGGATTAGGTGATAACAATCCTAACTGAGATACCAGAAACTACTGCTGAAACTCTGAATGAGCAATGGATAATTTTAGCTTTTTGGTTTTAGAACTCAAGAAGGCAATGTTGGGGATATCAAATTATCTTTATGTATGTTATCAGATCAGGGTGTTTTACCTGACAGAGAATCAATTTTAAATATCATCTAGAGAGTGAATGAGAGGATTTCAAGTTGCTTTACCTTCTTCCTTTGTGTCATTCTTTGATACATGCTGAATGACATCAGTGGGCTTTACTGGAGATACTTACTTTAGCTTTGGTTTAAGGCATTACCTGTATGTATTTCTTCTATTAAAGCCCACCACGCTGATGTGAGAGTAATAAAACAACAGAGTTTGGCGCCATCCATCTTTTGTTATAGATTGCTGAAATGATGTTGGAGAGTGTATTTATAAGTAGTGCATACTAGTGTTGCCAAATATTGACTTTGCTTGCTAACTCCATCACATAAAACTTCTGACGACAACCTAAGTAAAGTTCAGTTGAAGATAAAATATTGCAAAATAAATGCCAAAAATGGAAACCATTTTTCAAAACACTAAATTAGGAAGTTAAGAAATCGGGGCAATTAATCAATATTTCAAAATGATGAATATATTTTACAAAACACCACTTGAAATGAAAAGCTCAAAAGGGAGGTTTTTCTTGTATGCTTAAAACAATGTTTATTTTAGGCTGCTGTGGCATATTTCAGATGAGGCTTTGGAAAAACACTTTACGTAACACTTGGCTATAGTTACATTCTTCATCAAAATGATCTGAAGAAATACATGTAAATCATTTAGTATTTGATGCTAATAATTAGTATACATGTTATTGAGAACCTATGTTCTCAGTGCTTTACCAACATTTAGTCTGCTCTCTTTAAAGCCTGTATTATTATTATCCTGATTTTAGAAAATATACTAATGGTAAAACAATATTCAGTCATTTCACAAAGTTTTGTTTTGTGCTAGGTAATTCCAAAATTTAACAACAAGTTAGAGTCACCCAAGTTCATGGGCTTATATTCCTTCAGGGTAGGTGAGGTGAGGAGAACAAATGAGGAAATAAACAAGAAAATAAAATGTGTTAAGACAAATCAAGAGATAAGATAGGAAATGTGTATTGCCTAGAAGATAGGACTAGGCAAAGAAGGGAGAAATTAAGGCAAGATATCATTGTTTGCATGCAGAAATCCACCTGCAGGCAAACTCTCAGCATATCTAAAATAACCAAAGAAACAAACAAGATGTTGTGACCAGAGTGGAATTTAAAATATAGTTGTGAAGGTATATAAATACAAAATATTTAGGTAAGAGTTCAGTAGTGGCCTTAAATACCATCTATATGCTAACGGTCCCCTATATGTTATCTCCATCCCAGTCTGATTCCTGGACTTATAAATCCAAGTGTCGATATGATGCTTTAACTTAGATGCCACTTTGCCATCTCAATCTTTGCCATACTCTTTGATACATTTGTATCTTAGAATTTTAATTAATAAGAGTTATTTCTCTTTGGTTAATTATAGGTCCATTGAGATGACTCATTTTCTGGACTTGCCAAAGAATAAGGACTGATTTTATAATATGATAAGTATAAACAATTTCTATTAGTAATTTTTTGGGAAACTTACAAGGAATGCCCTGATTTCCTTACCGGTCTAAAAAAAATCATTGAGGACCTATTCAAGCCAGTCCTAGACAACAGTAGGAGAAAAGAAACCAAATCCCTGTCTTCAAGGAGCTTATGTTCTAGTGTAGACATAGTGAAGCAAAAAAAAAAAAAAAAAAAAAAAAAAAAAAAAAAAAAAAAAAAAAAGGAAAAAATTCAGGATAAATAAAGTGTATATTTATCCCAACACAAAGAAAGGCCATTGGGAGATGTTGTAACAGGAAGGACTTCTTGAGGAAGGAATGCTTGATACAAATAAAAAGTTTTTTTAAAAAGGTACTTCGATGGAGAGCTAAGATTACATTTTTTGGAAGACCGAAACATCACAACATGAGCCACTACATATTACTATCTTTAAAGCTTTGAGTTAAAGCAAGTTGGTTTTGTCCACCTCCATTTCTGCCATATGGAATTTTGTGTTGCCAACTGAGGTATAGCAAAGTATATGTACATTTTGTCTAAAATCTCATTTTTCTCACTAATTGGCTGACAATAAAATAGTTCCCAGATGATTACTAATTTAGACATTAAACACATCCCTGCCATCTCATTCTTCCATTTCCAGCAATCATCCACATATTTTTTTAATGGTAATTAGCCAACTTTTATTGTTTAGCACTTTGTAATTACAAAATAGCTTCCAGTCATCATTTAGATATGTCTAACACCATTCCGAATGAGTTATTGGAAATCCATGCTTTGTGTGTGATTGCAAAAAAATTAAATTTCTTCAATACTATTTTGCCTTTTTCAATGAGTACCTTTGTATCTCACTTCACTTGCTTTATACCTACCATCTCCTATTTGAATGTGAAAATTTTGCTGCAAAAATACCAGCTTCTAGCTTAATCTCTCATTAAAGAAACAGAACTTTTTACAATATTAAGATAATTTATTTTGGTGGTGTTCAACATTTAGACACTAGTATAACTATACATACTGATTTTATGGCACAACGTTTTGGGAAAATGAGTATAAGTTTCCTATTCCTTATTTTTGGTTTTTACTTCTAGTTATACCATTTCAAAATAAATAATTTATCATGTTTTATTTGAAATCAAGAAACCCAGCTATAAGGTAAAACCAGCTGATGTACTTCAAGTTCAAGAGAAATAATTCTAATTAAAAATTGGACAAGGAAAAAGCTTCGTATAAATATAAGTGGAATTATTAGAGACTTATTTTGTGTTACCTTGGGTGTACATTTGATTGAGTTCCTATGATTTGGAATCAGTGTACTTGAATTTCCCTTTCCAGGTGCCCGTTGACTCTTTGGTTGTGCCCTTTCTAAACCTCAGTGTTGGGATCGGTACAGTGGGATTAAATAGAGTAGTTAATGCAAATAATTGCTATAGGAACGTTCATGGAATAAATGTTTCTTTTATTCTTACAGAAGTAAAATTCTCCAGAATAGGGAAGACCTTATTCCAGATAAAGGATTGCATATGCAGAATATATCTTGGTAGCATATACCTCTCATGGAGTTGTTACTTAGAGAAGTAGCTGGTAATACTTAAAACACTTTGTGATTAGCCACCCATAAAAGCCAGTGCTCCACCCGATAAGTCAGAGAATTTCCAGTTCAGTAATCTCCTAGTCACTCTGTGTGACTTTTATTATAGAAGAAAAGGATTTTAATAGCAGAATATACCAGTTCATTGGATCAGTTAATTTTCTGTTATATCCATAGACCCTTAAAGCTCTCTTTGTAATCAGCCACTTCCATCATTTAACTGCCTTGTTTTGTGTTTTGGCAACAGACCCCAAGTGAATGGGCCTATCTGGGGATGAGAAGAAAGAAAGCCACCCAAAGGCCCTTTTTTGCCTTTGCAAACTGATGGTTTCCAAGCAGTTTTCTGGTGTTTGGAAACACTCTGTAGTAACTGGGGGAAGAGGCAGCTGTGCTTTGGCCCACATGAGGTAATTTGCAGACACATTTTAATTGCCTTTTAGGGAGCATGAAGGAGTTCCAAATAGTCTAATGAGTTCCAGCAAACACCTGTGAAATGCTTTTAGACGGCCATGTAATACTGAAATTAAGAATGTAATGCAGCAATTGGAGGCATGGTGGTTTTTCTTTTTCTTCCTTCCTTTCTTTCTTTTTTTTTTTTTTCCTGTCTTCTCTGAAAAGGATAGCGAGAAATGTTTTAAAGACTCCTTGAGTATAGTTGGTTTTCCACTCACCAAATGATACTTTACCTTTGACTTCTTGGACTCATAGAATGAATTCAGTAAGGCTTGATAGAATGAATCTTCACATCAACTTTAAAAAAAAATGAAGACTCTTGAAAATACACTAAAATTCAAATGAGAGGGATATTAGGCAGATAGTTAAAAATCTAAAACTATACTTCTATTAGTCAATAAATAATATTAAATGGATAGATCTGAGATTTAAAATAATCATAATGATAGATGGAAATTGTGCAAGATGGCGCATAGTTTTTCTTCCTCTCTCCTTCCCTTCTCATTGTCTCCCTCTCTGCTGCCTCCCTCCCTCCCTGTCTCTCTTCTTTTCTTCATTCCTTCACTTTGTTAATGGTTCATTGTCAATTTAAATAAAGGTATTTTGAGAGATGATGGCATTCTAATCTTTCTAGTAGGCTCTTGGGAACAAATGAACTGCAACAGAGGGAAAATTAGTATAATTTGGAGATTTAACAAAAACAAAAATTCAGAAATTATCGCCTCATTCTAACTTCAAACATATTATTATTTTATGAGTGTGTTTGTGTGTGTACTATGTAAGTACATCCTCTTCCTTCTGAGAACTAACAACTATCTTGAGATGTGTGTTCATCATTTGCAAAGACCTCTTTATACTTTTAATATATATAATATATAATATTTCATATACATACAGGCACAGACACATACACACAGTCCAACAAAATAGAATACTCTAAAATGAAATCACTGCATTGTTTTCCTGCAGATGTTCTTTTCTTTTTAGCATAGCTATAAAAAACATCAATGTTAATAGATGTTGCTATAATTTGTTTATTTTCATGGCTGTATAATGTATCATGGTAAGAATGTCCACATTTTATTCTTTTGTTATAACATTTAGATTGTTTTCACTTTTTCACTATTACAGGCAATACTTCTCCCATCTATGACTGTAAAAGTATTTCTTTAGGCAAAGAATGGAATTGGTAGGTGACAAACTGTATGCACTTTTGACTTGACTATATTTTGCTGAATTTCTCTCCAAAGTGGTTATACCAATTTACTTCTCTACCAGCAGTGCATAAGAATTCCTATAGATCTGTATCTTTGCCAGTTGCTGAAATTGCCATTTTCAGCTTTGTCTATTTGATGGATAGGAAATTCCAATTTGATTTTGTATTTCCTGATGATTAGTGAGATTCTACACCTTTTGTATGCATATTGATACTTTATGTACAATCTGTGAATTTCCTATTATTATCTTTTTTCATCTTTGTTTTTAATTTTTTTAATGTTTATTTATTTTCAGAGCCATAGAGCACATGAGTTGGGGGGGGGGGCAGAGAGAGAGAGGGAGAGGGAGAATCCCAAGCAGGATCCATGCAGTCAGTGCAGAGCCCAATGAGGGGATCAATCTCATGAAGTGTGAGATCATGACTTGAGCCAAAATCAAGAGTCAGATGCTTAACCGACTGAGCCACCCAGGTGCCCCCCACCCTTTTTTTTTAATTTTCTTAAATGGACTTTAGGAGTTTTTCTGTTTTGGCCACAAAAATGTCCTTGGTTATATGCATTACCAGTACCACCTTTTTGTCTACAGTTTATGTTGTTTACTTTGCTATATTTGCTTTTGACACACACAAAATTTGAATTTTAATTATTTATGATTTGTCTTTCTATGTCTCAATTTAGAAAGACTTTCCTAGTCTGGAGATAATAAAGTCACAATATTAGAGTCTTTTTTGTATGTAATAAAGTTTTGTTTTTCCTATGTTAAAAATTTAATCAAGCCATGTGGAGTTTGGGCTGTGTATTTTGTGAGGTAGGGATCCATGCTTTTCCCATATGGCTATCCCATATTGTTAGCACCTGCTAACAATGCTAACTATAGCACCTATCTTGCTCATTTGCAGTGACCTGTGTTACATATTAAGTTTCTATATGTACATGCCTCTAGAGCTGTGCCCTAATGTGGGAGTCTACTGGTACAGTAGCTATTTCCATTTAAATGTATTTAAAATTAAGCAGAATTTAGAAATTTAGTTTTTTTAGTCGCACCAGACACATTTCAAGTTCTCACTAGTGATATGTGACTACTCACTACTTTATTGGACATTGCAAATACAGAATATTTCCATTATCATAGAAAGTGGAATTGGACACTTTATTGGAAAGTGCTATTAAAGTATTAGGTGCTCTGGTAGGATTAATTCACCTCCTTCTACTCCTGCCTGTCACTGCCCCAGTGCCACAGTATCTTAATTTGTATGGTGTCTCTATAATCTTAGTATTCTAGGGTGGGTCACTTTTTCTTATTCTTATTTTTTGGAGGCTTCTTCCCTATACTTGAATTTTTGTTTCTCAATGTAATTTTCAGTATCAGTTCTAGGGAATTTGATTAGAATTTCATTGAGTTTATATAGAAATCTGGTGACACTTTATATCTTTATGTTATTGTATTTCCAGTCTTAAATAGGATATACTTACTCATTAATTTAGAATTTTTTTTTAATTTAAAGTTTTCTCTACAAATATCATGTACATTTTGAAAAGCTTTAATTATAAGCACTTTAAAATTTTTGTTACTATTCTAAATTGTACTTTTCTTTTACATCACCTGTTTATAGTTTGAGTATGGCAATATCATTACTTTGTATATATTGAAACTTTCTCTAGCATTCTCACTGAATAACTAAACCTTTTTCATTCTATAAAATCTCTTAAGTTTTCTGAATAGACAATCTAAATATTTGTGAATAAGGACAATTTTTTAATATTTTATTTCAATTTTTATAAACTTTATTTCATTTTTATTGATTTTAGTAGAGATTTTTAGTACTATTTGGATTAGATTTTATAGGAATGATAGTGCTAAAATCCCATGTTGTTTTTTTAGTTGATAAGTTTTTATAAGGTTAAGAACATTTTTTATTCCTACTGTTCATGACAGTTTTACTTAATTATAAATTACTCTTAAATTTTGTCAAATTACTTTTTTATAACTATGTTATAATATTGTTTCATTATTCCAGTTAATATGGTAAATTAATAGTAAGTATCATGATATTAAAATGTTTTTACGTACCTAAAAGTATCCAACTGATCCTTCATTATTATTATTGTTGGCGTTGTTAAATTATTGGATTTGGTCTTCTAACATTTTGTTTAGGAATTTTTTTTTTCTATGACTAAAAATAAGACTGGCCCATATTTATCCTTTATCAAACCACCCTTCTTTATCTTATCTTTAAGAGTTGTGCTGACTTGGAAGCGTTTGCTTGATATATGACAGAGCTTGAAAATATCTATTCTTTCGCTATCTCTTGAAAAAGTTTGTATTTCAGTTATGAACTGTTCCTTGATTATTTGTTAGAAATTGTTATCTGGGCCCTGTGTATCATTTCTTGGTATAAGTTTGATTTGCTAAATACATTTCTTTTACAGTTAATAGTGGTCTTTTGATGCTTTCTTTTTCTTCTCAGTCACTTGTGGGAAGTTGAATTATCATAGGAACATTTTCTTTTTGTCTGTTTCCTAAAATATCATTCTCTTTTTATCTTGTTAATTTCTGCTCTGCTATCTTTCATACCTAATATTATTCATTTTATCTTTTTTGTTATTTATTTGCAAGCTCTGTTGGAGTGTATTGTATTAGTCTTTACAAAGAATCAGCTTTTGGTTTGGTTGGTCATTGTTAGTTTAGCTTTCATTTATCTTTTATTATTTTTTTGCTATTTTTTCTACATTTGCCTTCTTTCATTTTCCTTTGGATTTATCCTGTTGTTGTTTTTTTCTACTTTCTTGAGTTGGATAAATGCTTAGACCATTTTTAATTGTGAGCATTTTTCTCATTCTTAAGGTAAGAGTTAAGGTCCTGTTTTTTTCTGATTCCTACTTAGCTTCATCCGACAATTATTTACATTTTTATTAATAGTTATTTCTAACTATTTTACAGTGTTTGTTTTGATTTCCCTCTTAACGCATTATGTATTTAAAGTAATGTTTTTGGAAACTTGGTTCTTTTTTGATTTAATGTTTGTTTACTTGTTTGTTTGTTTTTTTTTGGGGGGGGGGTGAGGGACAGAGAAATGGAGACAGAGAGTCCCAAGCAGGCTCTGAGAGGTCAGCACAGAGCCTGACATGGGGCTGGATCTCAGGAATTGAACCATGAGATCATGAACCCAGCCAAAAATCAAGAGTCAGATGCCTTCACCAACTGAACCATGCAGGTGTCCCTTTTCTTTTTTCTTTTCTTTTTTTTTTCTACCTACATTTCATTCAATTATAGATTTTTGTGTGATTCTGATACTTTTAAATAAGCTGAAATTAGTTTTCTAGCTCAAGATGCATTTGCTTTTCTACATATTCTGTGCATATTTGAGCAGAATGTTTGTTATATAATTGTTGAGGAAATAGTCTAATATATGTCCATTTAATTGAGCTGGGTGAATAAGGTGTTGAAATTTTATCTTTTCGCCTGTTTCTGATTCTGTGTCTCCCTCTCTCTCTGCCCCTCCCCCGTTCATGCTCTGTCTCTCTCTGTCCCAAAAATAAATAAACGTTGAAAAAAAAAAAAATTAAAAAAAAAAAAATGGGGCGCCTGGGTGGCGCAGTCGGTTAAGCGTCCGACTTCAGCCAGGTCACGATCTCGCGGTCTGTGAGTTCGAGCCCCGCGTCAGGCTCTGGGCTGATGGCTCAGAGCCTGGAGCCTGTTTCTGATTCTGTGTCTCCCTCTCTCTCTGCCCCTCCCCCGTTCATGCTCTGTCTCTCTCTGTCCCAAAAATAAATAAACGTTGAAAAAAAAAAAAATTTAAAAAAAAAAAAAAGAAATTCTATCTTTTCTTACTATACTTTTTGGTTTTTTTTTTAAGTTTTTTTGTTCTGTTTTACAAATGACTTAATAAAAAAGATGTGTTAAAATACCCCAATATGATTGTGGATTCGTCAAAATCTATACATTTTTGTTTATATTTTGATGTTACATCATTAGGCTTATACACGTTTGAATTCAATGAATTGAATATTTTATCATTAGACAGTAACCTTCTTTATCTCTAATAATGTTTTTAACCTTATGGCTTATTGGTCTGGTGTTAAAATATTTACAAAGTTTCTTTTTGACTAATATTGTAAATCTCTTCATTTTTTTTAAATCTTTTCATATTTCTATTCAGCTTATACAAATTGGATACTACATACAGTTTTTGTCTGTGTGTTTATTTATTTTAGTGCATTTTGACAACATCTATATTTTAGCTAGATGATTTAAATTCCATTTATAGTTACTATGATTACTTGTAAAGGTTATTTTAACCATAAAATTTTATGCTAGTTTTTCCTCATTTTTAATTCTCTTTTACTTTCATTGATTTCATTTTTCATATGTTCATTCATTCATCTGAAGTGATTTATTAAGTGCTAGGTGAATGCTAAGCACTCTCTTGTATGTTGGGAAAATAGCAGTGGACGCTATTGCCTTCTGAGAGCTTACAATGTAGACTGATGATAGATAATAAACTCATAAAGAATTATAAGATCTTGTTTGTCAGAGGTGACAAACACTAAAGAGAGAAATAAAGCAGGAGATTATCAGTGAATAAAATGATTACTGACCACCTATTTCAAGATTTTAAGGGGGAAGAGGCAGTGATTCTTTTCAGTGGAAATAGCAAAGTTTTAGGTGAGTGCATAGACAGAGACTTGGCAATTTACTCTGCCATAATATGAGAGGGGGGGAAGTCTCTTATTCTTCTCATTTTCCCTAATCATCTTCACTTTAATAAAAACATGATAAAGTCTGTCCATTCAGCCTTTCTATTTTCTTGAACATTTCATATGGGAAGGTGATAACTGTCCCCTCTGACAATGTTCTTTAAGAATGATCATGAATGCATACTGGATGTCGCTTTGTCAGCATCTAAAGTCTCAGATATTACAAATTAATTTCCTCAAAAATGCCCCCAATCTTTATCATAGGAAAACTATGAGTGTTAATGAGATTATACTCATAATTATGATGAGTCATTTGAAATGCTACTATTCAGTCATTTTGACTTTAAAATGTGGACATTTCATACAGATCAACTTATTCAAAGCCTCATAATACACTAGTGATATTCAGATCTGTTGCTTAGTGTGATTATTGTATGTATTGGTATTGTTAAAAAAGCTTGATTTTGTAAAAAATGATAAAGCCACATGTTTTAAATTGTATTTTCTGCTTTATTTGTGCAATGTGACTGTTTCCCCATCAAGCACCAAGAAGTATGGCTTATTGGTAGGTTAGAATAAATACGTAGGTACGTCAGGTAGTTAATATTACCATTTTAACAGATAGAAGTATAGATTTGACATTTTATATTTTGTCGCTGAGTCTTGCCAGATTGATTTATGACAGACAATAAAGCTGTCAGAGGCCTTTTGTTGTTGGCAATATTTTAGTTCTCAAATTATGAGAACACTGAAAGTTTTGCTGTACATGGAGAAGAAAAGTAGTTCTTTGACTGATATGAATGAAATGACAGTTCATCCTGAGAATAAGGCCTGGTGCTATGACTGGGGTGTCACTGCTTCCTTAGCAATCAAAAATCCCATTAAAAAATCACTCCTATTACACATTTGGCTATAACATGTGGTCAACTTGGCTACCAGGGCAATGCTGTTTAGGCAATGGAAAATGAGGAAAGGAGCAGTTCAGTACAGGTTCCATGTCATAAAAGGACTATTTGCTCCTGGAAGATTCAAAACCTCTGTTTTCCTTGTCCAAATCATGTAAGAGCATTGTTTTACTTTATTTCAGGTGTCTTGAACACATTTAGAAGTTCAGTTATTTCATGTTCTTCCCCTGAAATTACTGCTTTTGGGCAAGATACACATTTGATCTCTGTTACATTTATAAGTAGATTTTAAAAAAGTAAAGTTCGGGGCGCCTGGGTGGCGCAGTCGGTTAAGCGTCCGACTTCAGCCAGGTCACGATCTCGCGGTCTGTGAGTTCGAGCCCCGCGTCAGGCTCTGGGCTGATGGCTCGGAGCCTGGAGCCTGTTTCCGATTCTGTGTCTCCCTCTCTCTCTGCCCCTCCCCCGTTCATGCTCTGTCTCTCTCTGTCCCCAAAATAAATAAACGTTGAAAAAAAAAATTAAAAAAAAAAAAAAAAAAAAAGTTCTATCGGATCCTTCTTGCCAGTGATCTTTCATCAGAACCAAAATATGCTAATACAAATAGGAGGATCACAATATAGATGGCCAGGAAAATCACGACATGTTCATAGCACAGAGAATGACTGGATTGATTCCAACTTACTAGAAACTACCAGATTGCATAACATAGGTAACATAAGTGTTGAGGCATAAAAAAATAACATTTAGGTGATGAAAAAAGATCATTTGATTCTTCAGGATGAAGAGGGGTAGGATCAGAGGCCACTGTCATGAAGAGTCTGAAGACAATTAGATTTTTCTTATTATGAGGGTTAACAATAGGCTAGAATTTCTCCTATATCTTATTTTGCTAAATTGTCTGCCCTCCCCCCACTCCCCTGCCCCCTGGCTGCAGTTACATTGGAAAATTCCTCTAACCCCATGCTCAAAAAAGAGTGAGGATTAAGGAGGTGAAAGGAGGAGGTTTTTTATGTTTTTGTATGTAAAAATTACAATAAAGGAGGTAGCAATGATAAAGGGAAGAGATTTCGTTGTCTTAACTAACTCTAGAAAAAATTGGAACTTGACGACTGTGGAACAGTCCCATGATGTTATGAAATAGCTGCAATTGAGATTATCACTTCTTTTTTTTTTTTTTTTTTTTTTTTTTTTAAATTTTTTTTTTTTTTTCAACGTTTATTTATTTTTGGGACAGAGAGAGACAGAGCATGAACGGGGGAGGGGCAGAGAGAGAGGGAGACACAGAATCGGAAACAGGCTCCAGGCTCTGAGCCATCAGCCCAGAGCCTGACGCGGGGCTCGAACTCACGGACCGTGAGATCATGACCTGGCTGAAGTCGGACGCTTAACCGACTGCGCCACCCAGGCGCCCCTAGATTATCACTTCTTAAATTTTAACTAGTTCCTGGTCAATTATTACATTCTGCCACATAAATTTCTATTTGGGATTTTCAAAAGTAGAGTATTCTTCCTCACTTAAATCAAGCTTTCTCCTGTGATTCTTCATCCAGAATAGGTGGTCTACGTTTGAGTTAAGTCTCAGATATCACTTCTCACAATTGCTTTGCAAAGAACACAAAATAGGACTGAATTACAACAGTGTCGGAACTCTGTCACAATGCTGGTATGAAAATGCTACTGTCCTTTAATAGCATAGAATGTTTATTTTCCCATAAGAAGTTAATAGTATCTCAAAAGTCAGAACATGTAACATGGAGTTAGGTAGCATTTGTTTCTTGCCTGTTGGGCATGTGGTATGTAATCATTTCCTGCTACAGTTCAATGAAGACCTAGAAAGGAGTGTTTGTGTCGAGTGCAAATGTTTCATTCTATGAACATTAATTAACTGTATTATACACTCCAGACCAATTAGTTATATTTTATTTTTTCCCATCTGAAAATCTTGGTTTTTAACTTGTATATTAGTTCACTTATATTTACTATAATTACTGATATATTTGTCCTTAAATCCAATATTTTCTATTTTTTCCTGGCTTTTTCATTTTTTTCCTCATCTTTCTTTTCTCTTAGGATAAGCAAACATTTTTATTAGTTCATTTTATTTTATTTTTTTTTAATTTTTTTTAACGTTTATTTATTTTTGAGACAGAGAGAGACACAGCATGAACGGGAGAGGGGCAGAGAGAGAGGGAAACACAGAATCGGAAGCAGGTTCCAGGCTCTGAGCCATCAACCCAGAGCCTGACGTGGGGCTCGAACTCGCGGACCGCGAGATCCTGACCTGAGCCGAAGTCGGCCGCTTAACCGACTGAGCCACCCAGACGCCCCAGTTCATTTTATTTTAAAATTGGTAGATGATTAACCTAGAAATCACGACATACATTCTTGTTTGTTATTCTTATTTTTTTACATTTACCACTTTATTGAATGATATGGTAAATGATATAAAGTAATAGCCAGATGAAGTGATGCAGCGGGCAAGATATAGGGAAAGGGTACAGATCTTCCTTGCCATCTCTAAGCATTCTCCTCACTCTACGTTTTCCTGAGTTCACCCACCTGGAAACTCCACAACATGAACTCTAGAATTAGTAGCATCTACCTTAAAGTAACTTTATAATTTCCTGTACTTTAAAATCCTTATAATATTTTAACTCCATTCATATCCCCAATTCCTTTTGTGCTGCTTTGTCATGTATTTTAATAATACATGTTTTAAATACACAAGATCTTATTGTTGCTTTAAGAAGTCAATATTAATTTATATTTAACACATAAATATCCTCTTCAGGGCTCCTTATTTCTTTCTGAAATACTGTTTCCATCTGGGACAATGTTTCTTCTGCCAGAATAAATAACAAGTCATTTTTGAATGTGGTTCTATTGGTGACAAATTCTCATTTTTATTTGTGTGTGTGAAAATCTTTGTATTTTACCATAATTATTGAAGAATATTTTTGTTCATTACAAAATACTAATGCAGCATATATTTCTATTAGCATTCCATTGTTAGTTTTCAGTTTCTTTGGGAAAGTCACCCATAAGGCTTATTTCTTTCTTTGAAAGTAATAGATTTTTTTTTTTTCCCCATGAATGTTTTAAGTATTTTTTTCTTTGTATTAGATGTCAGGTTTGTTTGTGTGTTTGCTTGTTTGTTTGTGTGTTTAATTCTGCTTAGCTTTTACTGGTCTTTTTCAAACTATAGCTTTAGGTATATTAATGTTGGAATAATTTTAGCCAATATATATGTCAGTTTAGGTCTTAAGAAGCAAACACTAAGATGATATTATGTATGAGAAATTTATTAGGGGAAATGTTTTTGAGAGAAAATAAAAAAGGATCCAGAAGAATAAAGAGGACCTATTAGATCACAATTCATGTCTGTTCATATCCTCATGCCCCTTTCCCCCGGTATCTCTTCAAATACTACTTATGCTTCATTCTGTCTGGTGGGCAGTCTCTAAGAGGGCTTCTAATGATACCCTCCTTTGGTATTCATGATCTTATGCAATTCCCTCCCTTTGAGTGTGGGTAAGACACAGTGACTTGCTTCTCTGACTAGAATTGCCACTCAAAATAGTGGCAGGTTACTTTGCAGATTAAATTAAAAATAGACCGTGGCTTTGGTCTTAGTCTCCTTTCTCCTCCTTCTCTCTCTCTCTCTCTCTCTCTCTCTCAATCTCTCTCTCCCTCCCTCCCTCCCTCCCTCCCTCCCTCCCTCTCCCTTTTGCTTCTTTAAGGAAGCCAGCTGCCATGCTATGAGTTATGAATTGTTCTATGGAGAGGCTCATGTGGCAAGGAACTGAATAATATCCAGCCAACAACTGAAAAAAAAAAAACTAAGCTTTTTCATCTAAGAGCCCAGGAGGGATGGAATCCTGCCAACAACCATACTTAGAAGCAGATCCTTGGGGCACCTGGGTTGCTCATTTGGTTGGCATCTGACTTCGATTCAGGTCATGATCTCACAGTTCGTGGGTTTGAGCCCCACATTGGGCTTTGTGCTAACAGCTCAGAGCCTGGAGCCTGCTTTGGATTCTGTGTCTCCTTCTCTCTCTGTCTTTCCCCCACTCACACTGTCTCTGTCTCTCAAAAAAAAAAATGAATAAATGTTAAACAAACCAAAAAAAAAGCAGATCCTCTCCTAGTCAAACTTTCAGATGAGACTGTAGCCCTAGTTGTTAGTGTGCCTGAAATCTAACTAGACACCTTGGAACAAAAACATCCAGCTAATGCTTGTCTAGATTCATGACCCATAAAAATTGTTAAATGTTCTAAATTGTTTCATCAAATTATCCACTGTAGTAGAAAAAAAAATGACATGCATGAACAGATCTGCATCATTGGCTTACATCCATTGTTTGTATCCTTGAACATAATATATAACTTAGCTTTCTTTTTTAATCCATAAAATTGTATATTTTCTAGCATATCTTTCATAAATGTGTGAGATGATGATGTTACAAGAGAAAATAATATAACAATAATAAATTGATGAATTTGAGTCAGGCTAAGAAGATATTGAAGCAATATGTTTATAAGTATAGATTTTTGAGTTATGCAATCAATTTTGAGCACAGCTTTCACCGTTTAATACATTGCGGTCTTGGCTAGTTATTAATGTATGCTTTAGTTTCTAAATCTGTATAGTGGGGATAATAATAATCTATATACTTGGGTTGTTTGAATAAATGAGATAATTGATATAAAGCAATTAGAATACGCTGACATCTCATAAATCAATAGTTTTATAAAATATTGCTAGTATCATCAATATTATTATTATTATTTTGTGCATAAGTATTTTTTAGGCCTGATAATTCTTGAATATAGTTAATTCCAAAAGAAAAGAAGATCATCATGGAATGAGATTATCTATATATTTCTGAACTGATTGCATTATTCTAAAGAAAGAAAAAGGACCCTGACCAAAGTATGATAAAAAAGTAATGGAAGGGGTATGCTATATATTCTCATTATAATATAACCAGGCTCATGTCTACACCCTAATCTTACTACAATAAGATGTTTGCGCTGCAACAGTCTGTAAAAATGACAGGCTCAATCTTAGGCTAAATGTAGACTTTCTAGAACTATGTTGAATAAATGGTGACTTGTTCCCTCATACACTCCTCCATTTGCAGAGTGGGGTGCGCACAAGCAGCGCAGTGCCCATCATTGATTAACGAATTACAGAATCACTCCATCAGTAAATCAGCACAACATCTGTGACCCTATGTGTCACCACCACAAGCCCCTTGTCTATTCCCTTGGAGCTTCACTGAGGCGGTTCTCCTGACATAATATATTCATTATCCATTAGATCTGGCACACGCTCTGCAGTGCTCAATTACGATACAATCGAGCGAAGGGTCTGGTGTCGGCCGATGTAATGACTTTCTGATTATCTGTCTTTAAATGATGAATGAAACGAAAATGTACTGCTCAAACCAAATATAAGATTGTTAGGATGCCAGATGAAAATTGTACAGAGTCTCCTTTATGGGAGAATGGCAGAGGCCTGTTTTTATTCAGCAACAGTTCCCCAAAGATAGTTTCCAAATTCTTCCCACCTTTCGGTTATGATCACTACAAATCCACTGAATCTAAGTCCTAAATTGACATTTTGAGGTCATTGCGATACCTTTTGAGTAAGGATTTAATTCACAAGAACTTGCAAAATACTTTCGCATTTGCCTAGTCTTTCGGTTTTACCTGCATAAACTAACCTCCCAGTACTAGTCTTATTACCTCTACTTTGTCACCTGAATCAGATTATGTTTTTTTTGTTTTTTGTTTTATTTTTTGTTAGCTGTTTTTGTCTCTTACAGCTCTGGAGAGCTGTAAAATAATTAAACAGATTGATACATAGACAGGCATTTAAAAAAACATGCCAGGATTATAAATAAGTGGGAGACTCAAAAACATTTTGTTGTTCAAATAATTATGAAGCAGGTGTTTGATAGTACAATCATTTCTGTTTCTGTTTACATCTTTAGTTATTATTCTGTTAATTATAATTGAAAATCCAATAAAGCTTCATATTGGAGCACTCACAAATCTGACTTAAATTACAGCTTCTCAATTTATTCCTTTAAATAGAACACATTGGACTTTTGGTTATAAAACAATTTTTAAAATCCAATCCCCTTCCCAAGTCTTTAAATCCTGTATAAAAATTGAGCCTTTTAAAAGATACAGACATGAAAGAAACATAAATGTATTGATTTTACATGTCACAGTTAGGCTTCCAGGATGTTTATTGTTTTCCTATCTGGAAAGTTCCCATAGTGGCCCCACCGTCATAAGCTTGGGCAAGTTTCTGCCACACTCTGTGCTCCATTTATGTAAAGAAATTATAGAAAATAAGAGATCATCTGATTATAATTTCTAAAATAAAATTGCAATTTATTCTCTTACTTTAGTTTCCCTATATGAGAAGCTGACCTGAAATTCAGCCTCTAGATCCAAACAGAGATCATTTGGATCTCATTTAATTGGAGCAAAGCGATAGTCTTTGGGCTGGTGGGAGATTGATAGCTCCAGGCATAAGGGAATTGATAGCTCAAAGACCATTGAGAATAATTTGAGAGGTGATGTCCTCTCTATTTGTTTTTATTTGCAACAAATTAAATCTACTCTAGGGTGAAGAAATGTGTGTGTGCCTACCAGATGCTCCCATTCCTAGGATTATGACTGCCTCCTTATCTTTTACTGTAAAGAATGACTGCACTAGATATTGGTTAAATGTCTTGAGGCCTTTTAGGTAAAGTAAAAAAACAAGGGAAAATTGTCTCTAAGGGCACCCTTAAATGAGCTCACTAATTAATTAAGTACATCTCAGCATTCTTGATTTGGGAACTCTAACAAGAATCTCATGAACTGATAGTTTGTAAAACCAGATAGGATAGATGAATATATATATATATATTGTTTGTTTTTTTGTTTGTTTGTTTGTTTTGTTTTCAGCCAGAATGGAAAATATTTAAGCGGAAACATTAGGATCTCCAAAGAAATGTGAATTAATTTTAAGATCATTCACTTGCTTTATTTTTGTTTCATATTTGTTTATTTAAAAATAAATACTGGGGCACCTGGGTGGCTCAGTTGGTTAAGCGTCCAACTCTTGATTTCACCTCAGGTCATGATCTTGCAGTTTGTAAGTTCAAGCCCTGCATCCGGCTCTGCACTGGCAGTGTGGAGCCTGCTTGGGATCCTCTCTCTCTCTTCTCTCTCTCCCTCTCTCCCTCTCCCTCTCTCTCCGCCTCTCCCCCACTCATATTTTTTTCTCTCTCAAAATAAATAACCTTTAATAAATAAATAATAAATAAATACTAATTTAAGGATGTGCTCACTTTTATTTACATGAATGATGTAGTAGCAAGAGGTCAAAAGTTCTTTTTACTTTGTAGAGACATAATGTTTTTAGAGTATGTTTTCAAAATGTATGAGTTTAGTTATAGCATTCTCTTCATTGTCTCTTAATCGTTTTTTTTTTTTTTTTTTTTTTTTTTTGGTTAGTTAATAAATACAAAGCATATCCAAATCAGAGTCTTCAATATGTTTGTCTTTAAATCACAAGACTCCAATACATTGGGAGATGATAATTTAATTATATCAATAAAATATTTGAGGACATGTGAATGCCAGCTTTCTGTCTTTAGGCAAAACACAAATTATTTCAAAAAGGTACATGCCTCTTGTCAAATAAAAATGGCACTTTACACTTTATGTAAAACTTCTGGATCAGAGAAAAAGAATTTTATTCATTATAGAAATAGTGGTAGCCAGAGTATTTTTACACCAGTTTTTAGAGCTCCAGTTTCCATAAGGTGATACTAGGTCACACGTGCATACACAGTGACTTATATTGCAAGGTCTCATGGAACCCTTTTTTTTTTTCTTTTTTTTTTAGTTAAAAAAGAGCTAGCCTATCCTTTACTATAAAGGGAGATGCCATCTCTATCTTCCAAAGTTCTAAGGAAATCCTTCCTTTTGCTGTACCAGAAAACATCGCTTCCACACTCCAAGGCTGTGTAGTATACAAACATGCGTGAAAAGGTATTCCAAAACAAATGTGTGTCGGAAGACATGATACAATATGACAGATCCATGAAGAATTATCTCCCAACACCTATAGTTTACATTTTACAGAAAATAATACAATTATTTCATTATATTGCTTTAAAAATTCATGGTTTTGAGAGCATATTTACATTTTACATTTCTTTGACAGCATACCTCCGAGCTAGATTTTCCTAATCCTATTTTCCAGATGAACAAACAGAGTCCAATAGACTAAGTAAATTATTTCAGTTCCTGTAGCATTAAGTGGTGAAGCAGAAACCTCAGTCCAGGTCTTCTGCATCCAAATACATTATATTTTCCACAAGGCCAGAGTACGTCCTTCACTTACCGCACTTACTGGCAACTGCATGTAGAAGTGGTTAATTGTGTGATGGGATTAGAGAAATGTTTTGGGAAGGCTGTCATCAAAGAAACAAAAAATACCTCTTTGTCCCATTGCATGTGCATGAAATCCACTCTTGAGGATTTTTTTTTTTTTATTTTTCATTTGGAACCACTGCAGGGCTCTTCAAACTTTGAAGATCCTTGGGATTCTCTGCAGTTCATCTGGCAATACTCTTAGTATGAAAAAGGCATGAGGAGAGGGGTGCCTGGGTTGCTCAGTCGGTTAAGTGTCCGACCTCAGCTCAGGTCATGATCTCCTGGTTTGTGAGTTTGGGCTGGTATCAGGCTCTGTGCTGATAGCTTGGAGCCTGGAGCCTGCTTCGGACTCTGTGTCTCCTTCTCTCTCTGCCCCTCCCCTGCTCATGCTCTCTCTCTCTCTCTGTCTCAGAAATAAAGAAAGTTTAAAAAAAAAAAAAGTGGGGCAACTGGGTGGCTCAGTCAAACATCTGACTTCGGCTCAGGTCATGATCTCGCTAGTGGGTTGGAGCCCCACGTTGGGCTATGTGCTGACAGCTTGGAGCCTGGAGCCTGCTTCACATTCTGTGTCTCCCTCTCTCTGCCCCTCCCATGCTCATGCTCTGTCTCTCAATAATAAATAAACATTTTTTTAAAGTTAAAAAAAAAGAGACATGAGGGGAAAAAGGCTGAGTCCGATTTTTATCTCCTCTGTCTTGGTACTGATCACACCAATGTTTCATTCTCCTGAGACAACGGGGAACCCAGGGATTTGGATACAGAACAAACTGGCAAGAAAGATAAGAGTGTGCACATACTTTTCTCAGTTTTTAATTTTTCTCACTCATGACTTGCATCTCAGTCTTACCTGAGTGGCTACCTCCGGAGTCTCACTTCTAACCAGGAAAAAACTCTCTACTATCTTTTACATGATCATTTCATGCAATGTCAACTTCTGTAGGTATCCTGCAAAGTTAGAGAAAAACTTTGCCCTCTATTATACTACTGCTAGTACACATGCTTAAAGAATTATTTTCCAAACCTCAAAATAGTAATGAGTGAGGCATACAAGGGGGTCCTCAGTCAAATAAACTTGGGAAAAAAATAAATAAAGCCATTCATGTCTTTTTATGAGGGTTTCTCAGTGGCTTTATTATGCTGATGTGAACTATAAATCTCCAAGATAAAAATATATAATATATATAGGAAAATGTAGTATAGGATGCTCCAAATTTATTTCATACTAGAGCCCCATTTTCATGGAGCGCACTTGAGAAACGCTGCTTTAAACAATGTCTATAGGGTGAAAACCACAAAATATCAGTCAAACCATTTTTTGTTACCTTAAAATACCAAAATCTCAATCTCAATGGAAAAATTACATTGCTTCTGTTTTCAAATATCTTGTTGCAGCATAAAAAAATATATAGTCTGGAGGTACACATACACAAACACAATTTGAAGATAATTTGGATTATATGTGTGTGTGTGTGTGTGTGTGTGTGTGTTTATTTATTTTGAGAGAGAGAGGGAGAGAGTGAGAGGAAGGGGCAGAGAGAGAACGAGAGAGAATCCCAAGCAGGTTCCATGCCGCCAGCACAGAGCCTGACACAGGGCTCAATCCCATGAACCATATGAACATTACTTGAGCCAAAATCAAGAGTTGGATGCTCAACCGACTGAGCCACCCAGATGCCCCTTTTTATTCTATTTTTAAAAAATGTTTATTTGCTTTTGAGAGAGAGAGAGAGCGAGTGGGGGAGGGGGAGAGAGAGAAGAAGACAGAGGATCAGAAGCAGGCTCTGCACTGAGAGCAGAGAGCACCGTGTGGGGCTCAAATGAAGAACTGTGAGATCACAACGTGAGGTGAAGTAGGATGCTTAACCAAATAAGCCACCCAAGTGCCCCAATATTTTTTTTTAATTTTAATCATGAGTCTAATATATCGAAAGAGGGTTATTTAATAATATAAGTAAAATATCCAAGTTGGCTCAGGAAGTCCTAACAAATGTTAATGCTACTCAGAAAAATATAATTTTTTTAATGTTTATTTATTTTTGAGAGACAGAGAGAGACAGAGTATGAGCAAGGGAGGGGCAGAGAGAGAGAGAAAGGCACAGAATCTGAAGAGGCTCCAGGCTTTGAGCTGTCAGCACAGAGCCCGATACGGGGCTCAAACTCACAAGTTGTGAGATCATGACCTGAGCTGAAGTCAGAAGTTTAACCGACTGAGCCACTCAGGCACCCCAGAAATTATAAATGTAGGACTATCTTATAATTTCTTATGCCGGCTTTAAAGCAGACTTTGGAAACCTTGGCATGCTACCTTAGATGTAATTCCTGTGTGTATCATTATAATGCAAAATACTCATTTAAATATTTTTAATGAAGTTTCACTTCCAGCCATGATAGAATAACTGTTATTGGACTAGCTCTCAGGCCATAAGCAACTCTAAAAATGGACAAAGTATATACAGCAAGTGTTTTCAAATTTAGACCATAAAAATCCAGGACTCTAATTTCTTAGAGCAGGAAGACATGAGGTCAGCCCCACTGTTGCCCCAGATTTCTGACTAGAGTCAATTTTTTTTTTAAATTAATGTTTATTTATTTTTGAGAGAGAGAGAGAGACAGAGTGTGAGTGAGGGAGGGTCAGAGAGAGAGGGAGACAGAATCCACAGCAGGATCCAGGCCTTTGAGCTGTCAGCACAGAGGCTGATGCGGGGCTCAAACTCACAAACTGTGAGATCATGACCTAAGCTGAAGTTGGCCTCTTAACCAACTGAGCCACCCAGGTGCCCCTGACTAGAGACAATTTTTATACTGAGGAGAGGCAGGTAATGCCCATGGCAGTCCTCACTGAACTGAAGAGGTAGAGATGACTTCAGGACTGCTGAAGTTACTGGAGATTATGGAAGAGCACAAGAGAGAAAGAAGCTGTATAGAGAATAAACACCAAATATCTGCATTACAGCATTTGGTTTTGTTGCCCAAAAATTAAACTGTATATGCTCAGGCAAGACAGTAAGAAATCTGTCAAACAAGAGAGACTGAATAGCTCTGAGTTGAACAAATATTCCAGGAACTTCGTAGTGCTTGGAGACTTTGAAGTTCTAACCAACCAAAACAGATATTCTGCTGATCACCCAGGTCATTTAAGCCAGGTCATTAACCCTGCTGACCTAAGACCCTCAACTTGGCTTGCCTTAGTTGTAATGGAACTATAGATCCAGAATAAAGATTATTCTAAACCCTCCCTAACAAAACATAAAACCAAGCCTCAACAGAATCAAGCAGAATCATCAATAAATTAACTGGCTACTTGAATAAAACTCAAAACTAAATACCACTCAATCTAGACTCTCAACAGTATAGCTTTCAACTGCCTAGCAGTTAATAAAAAATCACCAGACATTCAAAAAGGCAGGACAATGTGATCCATAAAAGAAAGTGGGGGGAATAGTTAAAACATATAACACTATCACATTTTCTTTCTCTAGCTGATTATTATGTTCAAATGTCCCAAAAAATTGTTTGTTCAATTCAAGGACTTGAATTATTAATATTTTGTCCATTTCATTGTATACAAAAGATCACCAGTCCCCACATGTAATGTCTATTTGATTGATTCCCCAGATATGGAAATTGGCTACCTTTACCATTTTGTCTACTAAATGGCAGCTTTCTTTTTCCCCACCATTCTTTTCTTATTCCCTCTCAACATGCTCTATTAGTATTACTAGTACTATGTTTATGTCTATATGTCTCTGAACTTTCATTTTCAATTTCTTTACATCTCTTACTGTAGACTAGTAGCAAACATCCTGGTTCATGGACTACACCTGGAGTAGAAATGGTACAAACTTCATCAAATGAGAATGGTATGGTGTTCCTAAAGAAAAAAAATCAGCTATCTGATACTAACCTCTCTCTGCTGTAGACACTAACTCAATGTGTTAGCATCACTGCATTTTTTTTCCCTGAATTTCAATACTGGCACAGACAGCCACTTTGGAAGCTTAGGTTGAGTAGAAATTATGTATCAGCAGCAAACTAAACTCTTCAGTTTGAAACTAAAAAGATAAAGTAAAAAAGAAGGTGGTTTACATATGTGAAAGCTAAGATACATGAAGATGTCACCCTTTAAATCCTGTACATCTGAATGACAAGCACACCTCTTTTTTTTCTGGAGGATTAAGCCTTTGAAGGCCATAGATTCCTGTGAGAGCACACCATTCTTTTCTCTGTAAATAAAGTTCATTTACCTTATTAGCTCCAATATAAAGTGTCAGGTAATAGTCCTGAAATAATAGGAGCAGGAACAATGCAAAAGCCATTCCTGAGAGAAGAAAGTGACCAAGAAGCTTATTTGTAGGGAAAACTTGTGTTGGCATATGATTAAGCCAACGTCCCATTGTGATAATGGTTTGTTAATCTTCACAGTCCAAAGAAACAGGGTCTAAAAGAGATTTCAGAGGTGATTGACTAGAGAAGAGAATCTCCATGAGACTCCATCCAGTTCTGGAAAGAGAGCTTTGTGCAGAGTTACACAGCCAGGGCCATCAAGGAAAAGATTAAGGAACAAATAGCTAAAACCTTAGGATTTTCCTAATTGCATAATCACCTGATTACTGTAGGTTGAATTACATAATTGCACAGTGAGACTTGACATTTCAAGACAGAGCATGCCATTCAAAAAGGGAAGTAGGGAGGGATTTGGAGATGGAGTTCACAGGGAAACATCACTGCCTGACTGAATACTGTATACCAGGGAAAGCTGCGCTATTACAGGGGAAAAAAATCTCTATCTCTTTCTCTCTCTCACCTCTTTCGTGTTCTCTCTCTCTCTCTCACACACACATACACACCTATCAGCTTTCTGTCATCTATCTATCTAGATACCTATCATCTCTGTTAGTCTTCTTACCACTATGTTTTTATGTTTTATTTATTTTTTAAGAGAGTGTGGGTGGGGGAGGGCCAGAGAGAGAGGGAGACACAGAATCTGAAGCAGGCTCCAGGCTCTGAGCTGTCAGCACAGAGCACGATGCGGGGCTCAAACTCACAAACGGTGAGATCATGACCTGAGCCGAAGTGGGTTGGTCAACTGACTGAGCCACCCAGGTGCCCAGTTGTGTTCTTACCAGTCAGCCTCCAGTTTGTGTTGAATACAACTGATATGGTACCTAGCCCTTTACATCCTTTAGAAAATAAACAAACACATTTATGGTTTTTTTCCTTTCTTTTGGCTTGCTTTGCTTCTCCACTTTTTTGGTCTTCTTAATGGCCCTCTCTTCTGACTGTATCACACTTTCATAAATTGAAATAAGTAACAGTTTGTGAATTTTTGAGATTTTAGGGTCAGATTTGTTCTTATTCAGGGTCTTTGAATTTTGAATAGTTTTTCACCTTTTAACTCAATGGGCATCTTTTTATTTTTTAACCACAGTCTATAATTTGTTTTAATTATTTGACTTCCTTCCAATAAGATATTGTGACTCTTAAAGATATAGTTAAATTACTAATATCCAAGAAAGAATTCCATTAAAAAATCGCCTTTTCTTTGAAATAAATACTTAAATTCAACTCCTCTCAATTTATTCTCTTTCTAGAGGATGAAACTTGAACATGAATCTGTATCTATTATTGCTAAATAATACTTGTACAATATATTTTTCTTCTCTATTTCTGTGTTTTATAAGATTCAGGTTTTTAGATTTTTCATAACCATGTTTTTTATATCCAATAAATGATTTGTTGGGCAAAGCACATATTTTAATGGGAGCTCATAGTTATTGCCCTTTATAGAATCAATTGTTGGAGTCAACTTTAAGTCACTAATATGGGTATCTCACATGTTTCCAGCTTAATTTTCAGAGCCACACATCCTTAAACACACACACACACACACACACTTCCCTTTAAAGCACCTTGTGTATGTCAATTAAGATGCTTTTGCTTGCAAAAAAAAAAATCAACTCAAACTGGCTTAAACAATAAAGGTGTTTATGGCCTGAATATGTGGAAGGAAAGAAGCAGTGTTGGCTGTAGATACAGTTCCTCAGCCTTTTAAGTAGTCCTTCCCTGTGATTTCTGTTGACTTTGTTCGCCTCCTTGTGATGGCATCATGCTTAGGTCATTACATGACTGCCTCTGTACTACATTAATCACATTCAGGCATAAGAATGTCTATAGGAGAATAAAAGTTACTTTTTCTACTTGTTTATGCTTCTCAATAGCAGAAAGCCTTTTCTAAGGCACCATTTCCACTCCCAGATGACTATACTTGATGTTTCACTGGCCAAAGTTAGTTTACATGTCTGTTCCTAAACCTTTCAAACAAAAGGGATTATAATATTTGGCCTGGAAATGTCAGGATTTACTCCTGGGTTATGAATAGGATCCCTGTCCCTTGAATCACATGGAGGAAGAATTAATATTTTAGCAAAATCAACGTTCACCTACTTGGGCAGTTGAAAGGAATAAATTTTAGTTAGATAACTACCAATGTTCTACATATAGGAGAAGAAAAATTATTAAGTGAATTTCATCTCACATCAGAAATCAATAATGAGATTTTGGTCCAAAGTATTCCAAATGGAAGTCAGCCTTGGGCTTTTTTTATGGGGAAACATTTTGATATATAAATTTTCTATCTAACCCCATTATGAATAAAGCAAAGCAGATACTACCAACAGATAAAGCAAGGGGAGATTCATGTCAATGTCAATTGAGTTCTGAACATACAGGTCTGGGGTGCCTGGGTGGCTCAGTCAGTTAAGCATCTGACTTTGGCTCAGGCCATGATCTCACCATTCATGGATTGGAGCCCTTCATCAGACTCTGTGTTGGCAGTTCACAGCCTGGAACCTGCTTCAGATTCTGGGGTTTCCCTGTCTCTCTCTGCTCCTCCCCCACTCACGCTCTTTCTTTCTCAAAAATAAATAATAATAATAAATACAGCCAGGCCTGAGGCCAGCTTTAAATATGGGCTTCCTTTTATAAAAAAAATATATTTGAAATAATTATCTTTTATACTTTACCTTGTTTGAATTATTTCTGCCATCTATAACCTTCTCCCACCCAAATTATTTCTAATACATATATAGTTTCAAAATAAAAAGACATTATATCTTCCTTCAGGTTGGGTCCTTGCACCTTGACTTTAGAGTCAGTCTTAATGGGAATCATATAATGGTGAAGTTAAATTCTCTGCTATAATATTGAGAGCCTTGTTGTAATTTTCTTAAACTAGAATAAATTGAAAGCCCCTGTACTATTGTATGAGGGAGCAATAGGAAAAAAGTAGTCACAAGTTTAGAAACAAGAGTTAAATTTTCCTCAAATGAGGAAAAATGATGATGATGGACCCAAAGACAGAAGCCAAAAAAGATGAGACCTGACAGGAACTAATGTTTAAATTTTATTTCCGCATTAACAAAGGACACTATTGAGAATGTAACAAAATAATACAAAACCTGGAAGGATTCTAAGCCAGAATACTGTTCCTGACTATTATGATTTTAGATAGTGACAGTATTGAATGTAGGCATGATACAAATATTTAAAACATCCTAGACTGATTGGACAATGGAGAGTTGCCAACATAATCCAAGTTGCCAACACATTCCAAGAAAAAACAGTCCACCAAAATTATTTCAGATTAATTACAGTCAGAAGACACTACAAGTAGGGAAGCAAAATAGGACACTTGCATTTTTCCAGCCAGGAATGGTAAAGGCTGACCTACATACTAACAAAAAGAAGGAAAAAAAAATATTCTAAAGGTAAAACTCATTGAATTTGTTGTAATAGGAAGAACATTACAATTACTGCCAGATGTTTTGGTTTTTACTTCTGGCTCTGGTGGATAGCTACATGATCTTGACCGAATGTATAAGAACAAGAATAATTTGTAAATATCCACTAAGTTACCAGATTTATGAATTCTTACATTGTGTTTTCCCTGTTTATGATAGTCTTCCCATTAAAGATCAATTGTTACATTTTCTGCACAGAAAAAAATAGCATAACTCAAATATTATGGCCCTACCCACTTCCATCTACAGTTGAATAGCAGGGCAATTTAGAGCTATTTAATGTTAGAGTGGCAAGTACAACTATTCAAAAACTTTCAGTGTACTAAGAATAAATGCTACTAAAATAAAAACACTTAAGAGAAAAATATGTTGTTAAATGAGTTCATTGGTACTACCATATTAATTTACATCTGTCAAATCTACACTCAGATGTATTCCACAGAAGCCAAATGTAATGTGACTCCATGGAGACTGTTATTTTTAAAAATATTTATTGTTTTCTTTTTTTGTCACATGTGAAGTGAATAAGCTGGTAAAATGCAACCCTGCCAAAATTAATTGAATAAAAATATGAGAAATGTGCCTTTTCTTGGCTTCTCATAAACTAAAAGCTGCCATCTGATCTCTAGAAACTTAGATATAATCAAATATGTGATAGGAAATGGATGTGTGTGGGGGGGGGGCATTCTCCAACATAAACTGGAAACCATGAAAAGACAGTGAAGAAATAGGGTATAATCAAAAGTTAAGAAAAAACAAGTAAAAATAACCAAGGGTCAAAAAATTCCATGAATACACTGCATAATAAATGGAGGATGCTTGTTCTAAGCTATCTGGTCCATTTAAATTAACTTACTATATACCACTGTTGTATTCTTCAAAATACTCATGTTTATTCCAGCAAAGTTACTGTTGCTGACATACATCAGAAAAATGTTTTTAATTGTTTCTAATGCCTTCTCACCTTCTTTTGAATGTCCATGGAAATGGCAAATGAACTAAATATTTCATTTAAAGTGAAAGATATTCACAGTGATAAAAAATCAAAACCCAACTATATTTTGTCTAGAATTTATGTATTTTAAACAGAAAGATATAGGTAGATTGAAAGTAAAGTAATGGAAAAATTATATTATACAAACAGTAAACATAAGAAAGCTGGCCCACCTAAATTAATATCCAATGAAGTAAATTTCAAAGCAAAGAATATTATAAGATATACATATTCAATGGAGTGTTACTCGGCAATCAGAAAGAATGAAATCTTACCTTTTGCAACTACGTGGATGGAACTGGAGGGTATTATGCTAAATGAAATTAGTCAGTCAGAGAAAGACAAATATCATATGACTTCACTCATATGAGAACTTTAAGAGACAAAACAAATGAATATAAGGGAAGGGAAACAAAAAAAATATAAAAACAGGGAGGGGGACAAAACAGAAGAGACTCATAAATATGGAGAACAGAGGGTTTCTGGAGGGGGTGTCAGAGGGGGGATGGGCTAAATGGATAAGGGGCATTAAGGAATTTACTCCTGAAATCATTGTTGCACTATAAGCTAACTAATTTGGATGTAAATTTTAAAAAATAAAATAAAAACAATTTAAATTTTCAAAAAAAGATTATTATAAGATATAAAGGGGGATATTAAATAATGATAAAGGAAACATTTCATTTGAAAGACATAGCAGTTCTCAATATATTCATCTAATAAGTGAACAGTAAAATTCAAGAAACAAAAGTGATAGAGCCAATAGGAGAAGTAGAAAAAATTGCAGTCAGAGATGATAATATCTATTTCTCAGTAATTGATAAAATAAGAAGACAAAAAAAAAATCTTTGGGATATAGATTAACAACACTATCAGTTAACTGAATCTAATTGACATTTATAAATCCCCAAACACATATTAACCCACATTAAGCCTCAAAACTACACAGCATACTTTATTTTCAATAGAAAGACTTTATATAAAGACTTCACCAAGATTGACTACATTCTGCCTCATAAGTCTCAATAACTTTCAAAAGTAAATGAAATTTGGGTGCCTGGGTGGCTGAGTTGGTTAAGTGTCCAACTTCAGCTCAGGTCATGATCTCATGGTTTGTGAGTTCGAACCCCATGTCAGGCTCTATGCTGACAGCTCAGAGCCTGGAGCCTGCTTTGGACTTTGTGTCTCCCTCTCTCTCTCTGCCCATCCCCACTCACTCTCTCTTTCTCTCAAAAATAAATAAAACATTAAAAAAATTTAAAAAAAAGTAAATGAAATTTTACTAAGTACATTTTTTGATCATAACACAAATCAACAATCAGCAATAGTATGGTAGCAACAAAAACCACCCAGATATTTTAAAATCAGCTGATTTATTTTTAAATAACCTATGGGTCAAAGAAACTTTTCAAATTAGAAAATATTTGGACTTAATGTCAATGAAAACACCACATATCAAAACTTGTGAGATAAAGTTAAAGCAGTGCATAAAAGGAAGCATATCGTTCTAAATATCTAAATAATAAAGGTATAAAACATATAGTTTTAAATATCTAGGTTAGGAAATAATAAAGGTATAAAATCAATGAGTAAGTTTTCATCTCAACAAGTTAGGAAAAAAAAGAGCAAGCTAAGTAGAATTTGGGAAATAATAAAAGAAGATAAGATTGGATATTAATGAAATAAAAGACAAACAAACAAACTGACCAAGCCAAATTGGGTTATTTGAAAATATTTATAAAGTTGGTAAGTCCCTAGCAAAAGTTTTCAGGAAAAGACAAAAATCACAAATAACAAATATCAGGCATGAAAGGGAAACTATAGATTCTACAAACATTAAGGGAAAAAGAGTATTGTGATCAACTCCATGTCCATAAATTTGACAAAGTAGATGAAATGGAAAAATTCTTTGAAAAATACACTTTACCAAAGTGATTCAAGACTCTCCTCAGCCATGGCTAATATTCATCTTGAAGATAAGATTTGATTGTTTTCCAAAAGCAAATCAGAAGAATCAGGATAATTATTTAGTAAAAACATTTGTCTTAAAATGGTATGATGCCTATTGAATAATTATATTGAATGTCTTATGAGATTAAAAAGTGATTATTGATTTTCAATTGAAAACAAATTATTTCAAAAACATTTCGAACAATAGCATCATCTAAGAAAGAACACAGCTTTTCAATACGATTAGTTTAAGGGGTAGGACATTGTTCTATTTAATCAAAATTACTCATAATTATATAGTCAAAAAACATATGCCATTTTCTTTTTTTTTCAATGTTTATTTATTTCAGAGAGAGAGAGAGAGAGAGACAGAGTGCGGGCAGGGGAGGGGCAGAGAGAGAGGGAGACACAGAATTGAAGCAGGCTCCAGGCTCTGAGCTGTCAGCACAGAGCCCGACGCGGGGCTCAAACCCATGGACTGCGAGATCATGACCTGAGCCGAAGTCAGATGCCCAATGAACTAAACCTCCCAGGTACCCCAAACATATACCATATCCTTTGTTCATGGAATGTTCAGCTTCAACCTGCAGATATTTTCTACCATATTCTTTTAAAAAATGTCCTCTTTCCTTTGGTCCTGTAACCTCTTTAAACTTCTTTCTCTGCTTTCCCTCATACCATCAGACTTGGAGAAATAGTGACAGCATACTTGTTCATTGATTCAAAGGACATACATTCATGGACTGTAAATGTGCTTTACACTGACATCCTGGTAATTAAAAAAAAAAAAAAATGGAATGCCTTATGGAGCATGTTGCCTTCTGCTTATCAGTCATCACCACTTGTTCTTATTTTATAATCCAATATTTTACATATGTTAGTTTCCTGTCTGGTGTCTGTAGGCATTTGAATTTAAATAGGTTTCTTCTCTTACCACCTTGCTAAAACTGATCCCTCACTGGTCACTAATTCGTACCTAATTATCAAATAAAAGAGAACTTTCTCTGTCTTTATGTTCAAGTATATCTCTATAGCATTTAGCACTGTTGATCATTCCTACGCATCTTTTTGAAACAGCTTTATCTTGCTTGTTTGTGAATGTGTGTGTGCTTATGTGTATGCATGTGTGTTTTCCAATAAAATCTCTTGATTTGCTTCCTTGTATTACTTTCCTAGGACTACTGTAAAAAAGTATGGAAAAGGAGGTGGCTTACAACAACAGAAATTCTCATAGTTCTGGAGGTTAGAAGTATGAAATCAAGGTGTTGGCAGGACTGTCTCTTACAACTCCAAGGAAGAACCCTTCCTTGTCTCTTTTAGCTTCTGGTATTTGTTCTCAATCTTTGGCATCCTTTGATTTGTAGATGCCTCACGTCCAGTCATACAGCTGTCTTTACCCTGTGTGTCTTCTGTCTGTGCATGTCTGTGTCCATATTTCTCCTTTTGATAAGGACATCAGTCATACTGGATTAGGGCCCAACTTGATGACCTCATCTTAGCCTGATGAAATCTGTAAAGACCCATTTCCAAATAAAGTCTCATTCTGAGGTACTAGGATGTAGGACTTTAACATATTTTTTTTATGGGAACACAATTCAACTCATAACACTTTCTGACTCTTAGAGATACTCCTTAGTTTCATTCTCTGCTTGCCTTTTCTCCTGATATTCTATGAAAGCATTCTCAAAGGATTGGTCCTTGGCCCTCTGTTCTGATTTTCTGTACTCTCTGTCTTGGCAATAGTGTGATCTCAAATATTTCCGCTGTGCTCACACTTTCTAAGTTTCCATCTCTAGACTGTCTTTTGAACTTTAGTCTTACATTTCAAGTTGCCTGCTGGAATTCTCCATTTAGATATCCTGGAGGCATCATAGACTAAATATATTCTAAATCTAAATATAAACTTTTCTTTGATTACTATTATAGGTCTGAAATCCTACAAGTAAAATAGTAGGAAACCCTCTCCCTTTTTACTCCACATCTAGAGAATTATTTGGACTTTAGGTTTAACTTTTACATATCTAGGAGTTGCTGTAAGCTTAGGTTCAGGAGTCACATTATCTAGTTCACATCCTGGCTCTACTAATTGCTAGGTGTGACCTGGGTGTCTAATGTTCTCAAGTGTGAAATAGAGTTAATATTATATACCTGATAGGGTTGCCTTGTGGAGATAATAAAACGATGCATTAGTGCTCTTAGTAGAGTGCCTGGAACAATAAACGATTGTTGTGGCTGTAATAATTGTGAATAGTACGAATAATTACTATATGTCACTATATCTGCATTCTCACTTCCTCTGCGCTGTTTTCAGACTTCATTGTTATTCACTTGCAATTTATAGCTAACTTGTCCCTTTCTCTCCAGTCTCTCCATATTTGAATCCAGTCTGCAGACATCTCCCAGATTCATCATCCTGTTCATTCCCCAGGGCACCATCCTTCACTGACTCCCCATTGTCTACAAAATAAAAGTAAAACTTCTTAGATTGAAATAAAAGGCCCTCTGGTCCCAAACCTCGTTTCCAACCTCATTTTCCATAACTCACCTTCATATATCAAATACTTCGACCAAACTGAGCTATTTGACTTTCTTCACACATGCTGAATATTTTGGCACTGGGGTGCTCTTGTTTATGTGGCTTGCCTGCCTCAAACTCAATCTCATTTAAATCCTGACCAGGCTCGCAGGCCCAGGTGGAACACTTCTGCCAAAAGCCTTCCTTAATCATTCCATCTAAAAGTGATCTCACTCTACTTTAAAATTGAGTCGTGCCTTTCATTTATGTATTCACTTCCCAAATATTTATTGAATGCTGATCATATTTACATATCAGGCACTAAATTAGGGACTGGGGAACAATGGTAAAGATAATAGACATGACTCCTATGCTCAGAGTTTGTGATCAGAGAGACATAAGTTAACTATATTTAAAAATGAGAATGTATTTCAATCTGTGACAACTACTATGAGGTATCATTTATTCTTATTGTATTAATTCATTTATTAATCTTATTTCCCTAGAGTGTAATTCACTTGAGGACAGGCCACACATATTAAGTATATTTAGATTATAGAAAACAATTTTTTTTCTGTCAAAACCAATCTGCTCATTTTCTACAACTAACTTTTGTGTATCAGATACTGTAACCAAACTGACTTAGTTGACATTCTCCATACATGCTGCATATTTTGTCACCTATGTGTGCTCTCTTTATTCCCCTTCATACATAGTTGAATTTTTTTCCTCAAACATGGTTGAATTTCTTACTTAAGAGTTAATAAGAAGGAGAGACTGCCATTTTAGGTAGTACGTAGAAAGCTTAATGATATGATAATACTCACCTTAAGAATAACTATCCAGATGAGTTACAGAATCCTAGAGCTTTAAAAGCATATCTGAGAGCAGAGGAAACAAAGATATTTAAATGAACTAAAATCTGAACAGTGATGAGTCTTTCCTGAGAGGGAAGGACTTATGGCTGAAAGAGAACCTGCTGGAGGAGCCTCGGCCTTCTTGGAGTGCAAGACAGCAACTGACTGAAAGCTGGGGCAAGGCATGAGAACTGAGAAGAAACTTCTTAGAACCTCTGGGTTTTTACGCAGAGTGATCCAGTGGTTTCCAAACACTGGAGATGGGAAAAGAGGACTGACAGAAATCCCACTAAGGCGCTCTTGGTCTTCATTAAGGGCTTTGCAAGGATCCTTCAAAGGTTGAGGCAAGGAATAGGGTAACAAGAAGCTTCCCCAGGCACAAAAATCTGCGAGTGGGAGTGCAGGGGACAGAGTAGTAACTCTCTAGTGATCCTCAAAACAGTTGATACCAATAGTGAACTGAATCGGTTTAAAGCTGCAACAAAATCTAGACACAGTTCCCCTAATGTTTAGATTGATTAACCCTCCCTCTCCCTAACACTATCACCTGACAAAAGATGAGACATGCCATGCACATGCATTAGGGGTAAATATTGTTTACTTCAATCTCTACTGCCTGTGTATATACAATGTATAGCATATAAACCCCAAATTGTGAAACGTGAAGAAACGAGAAAATGTGACTGATAGTCAAAAGAGGAAACACTCAATAGAAGCAGATCCAGAAATGGCCTAGATTACCACATGAGGACTTTACAATCACTATGATTAATATGTTAAAGGATCTCATGATGATAAATATGTTAAAGGATTTAGTGGAAAGAGTAGACAACATGCATTTAAAAATGGGAAATTTCAGCAGAGAGACAAAAACTGTAATGAAGAACAATATGGAAATGCAACAAATGAAAAATACAATATGGAAAAGAAAAATTTTGACAGATGGAGCAGACTGTACATAGAATTAAAATGATTCAGTGAACTAGTAGATAGATCAGTATAAATTATCCAAACTGAAAACAGATAGAGACACTGTATTTATTTGCTATGGCTGTCATAACAAAGTCCCACAGATTGGGAGTCTGAAACAACAGAAATTTATTTTCCTGCAATTCTGGAGGCTGTAAGTCTGAGATCAAAGTGTCAGGAGGGTTGGTTTCTTCTGAGGCTTCACTCTTTGGCTTGTTGATGATCATTTTTTCCCTGTATCCTCACACGATCATACATGTCTGTAGACATCTCTGTACATGTCTCTATGCAAATTTCCTCTTCTTGTAAGGATATCAGTCAAATGGGATTAAGACCTACTCTAATGATCTCATTTTAACTTAATTATCTCTTTAAGTCCCTATCTACAAATACAGTCTCGTTCTGAGTTACTGTGGGTTAGGACTGCAACATGTGAATTTTGGAGGAACATAATTCAGCCTGTAACAGACATGTGGGGAAAATATCAAATGATCTAATATACACATAATTACAATCCTAGAAGAGTGGAGATATATAGTGGTACAGAAGAAATATTTCAAGAGATGATGGAGGAAATTTTCTGCAATTAATGAAAGACATCAACATAAAGATACAAGTGTAGAGAATCTCCTAGATGGATAAGTACACCCAGACACATCACAGTGAAACTATCAAAAATAAAAGAATAAAGAGAAAAATTTTAAAAACATCCAAAGGGTGGAAGATACATTAGATGAAGGGGAACATTTTTAAATGTGACATATGATGGCTAAATTCTCATCCTAATGGAAGACCGGGAGACAATGAAACAATATCGTTAAAGGGTTGAAAAGGGATGGGGGGCTGTCAACTTAGGATCCCATATTCAGGAAAATTATCTTTTAAAACTGAAGATGAAATACAACCTCTATTGGACATCAAAGTGTGGAATAATTTGTCTCTAGAAACCTGCACTACCAGAAATGCTAAAATAAATTCTTCAGGCTGAAGTGAAATGATAGCAAATGGAAATGGAGCCCCAGATCTACAGAAATCAATGAAAACATCAGAAACAGCAAATCTGTGGGTAGGTCTAAAATACTGCTTCTACTAAAGTAAAAATGATAACAAGGCATTGTGGGGTTTATAACACATATAGAAACAAGCACAGAAAGCATTATCTAACATCAAGGTGGTTAATGCCTTTAATACCCAACCATGGTAGTTTCTATAAGAAAATATTTTTGCAAACTCTAAAGGACTACTGAGTATATATCAAGTGAGAATTTCTTCTTCCAAATTAAGCAAGAAGGAAAGAAGTACTCATCTTTAACTTCTTTATTTCCTTTTAAAAAAATTGTTCTTTTCTTAAATTCGCTACATAATTATATAATCATATATGTTACATACTAGAAATATATGTATACAGACATACATATATATTCTATGAGTGGGTACCAACCAATACTGTACAAAATTATCTGATCAATAGGAATTTGGAAAAAAAAAAGTATGGAGGCAACATCAACACCAGCTAAAGAGCAGAGTTTGAACGCACAGAATTCTCTATAGACGTCTTCTGTGGAAGCACTAAATTTCTTTGGATCAATTATCTCTCCCAGAGCCACAGGCTTTGCCTTGCCTTGGTGCAACAGAGGCCTCATCATCCTTCCTCTTAGACTGGGCACTGATTATCAAACATCCTCTGTTGTGCTGCTTGAACTACCATCCAATTCCCCTGCAGTCAATCTCAAGTAAAACTGAAAGGCTATGTTAAAAGAGCACCAACCTTCAAAGTTGCATGCAGAAAATATTCATTTTCGCACTCTGTGATTGAAGTCAGAGATGTCTTACTGTCAGAATTCTCAAATGTCACTCCTTCTATAAGAGAGTAGAGGCCATAGGAAGTGTGTGAAACTTTCCTTTAAAAAGAACTCCAAGTGAATACTTAGTGGCAACAGAAGGTGCCACGTTGAAAAATGAAAAGCTTCGGGGCCTTGTGAAAAAACAGAGCTCTAGGATTTGGTTCTGATGATGATGATCTCACTGTATAATGTGGCATTAATTTCCTGATCCCCATTTCAAAAGTGGAGGGTAAAATGTTGACCTGGCTCAGGGGTCACATGTTGAAAGACTTGACGGTTAAGTGCTGTGAATTAGAGATGACGATTGGCACTGGTACCCAGGAGATTTGACTCCCAGTCTCCTTTCTTGCACAATCGGTCTCTGTGCCCATAGGTATTTGACATCTCTGAGGTTCCATTCCCTTGTCACAAAATGAGGCGTTGGAATTGATGAGGGTCGAGGTTCTTTTCAAGGCTGAAATTGTATGAGTGAGTGTCCTGAATTTTCTTCTTGTAGAGTTACTTTTACATAAGGACTTTTACATAGAGCAAAAAATGACTTAGAGTCGAAATTAACCTTGAAAATCCCATGTTGGAGACTAATTGAACATCTATCATTTTTATATCATCTCAACATGAATTTTTCTTTGATGTTAGATTTTTTAGTTTTTTGTTTGTCTAAGGCTAAACACAAGTTGGAACAGTTGGCTTGTGTTTAAGGGCCTTGTGTGAAAAAATTCTAATCCTTGTACACTTTGTCCAGAAGTATCATTTTTTTGTTGTTGTTGCTGTGTGCTATGCAGATTTGGACCATACAAAATATTATTCAGGTGTTCACTTTATTTAAATTAAACTTCAGTGCACTAATAACAAATTCATAAACCAGGTTCTTCCTTAAGCTTTTCAGTTCAGTATACAAAAGTTACTATTCTATTTATAAGTGTAACAAATTTTAGCAATTACCTTTAAGGAAGTCTTTGATTATGGTGTGATCCCATTTACAAATTTAGTTAATGAAACAACTTCAAACTTTTAAATTGCATGAATAAATTTAATATATTTGTTTTCTTTTTAATTACTTCAATTGTTTGGTGAGCCTCAGAAGTTATATAATATTCACATGTTTTACAAACAAAACTTACAAATATAGGTATTTTAAGTTCCCTTTTATGTTCCAATAATGTATATAAGCACAATACGATTTCAGCTTAAAACACATATAAATTAATTTTACTTTTTAAATTGGAATTGCAAAACTTTCCAGTTAATTTATTAGGTCAAACTATTGTATACATTGTAAATACATGAAAAAGTCATATACATATAATTTCCTTAACACAAAAAAATTTTAATATGTACTATAGTTTTATTCTCTTAAGTATTTTTTCTGTATCTCATTATAAATATACCCAGGGTTAAAATATTACCCACTAAGAAAATAAGTATGTCATTTTATGCAGTTTAGGGGCGATCTTCTTAGCCAATTGAAATCAAATAATGAAAAGGATACCAAGCAATAGAGCTATCCAGATGTGAGGACATCTATGGTCCTTTGTCCTGACCCCAGTTGCTAGACTGAGCCCATTCCTGTAGTCACTATAACTTCGACAGTATAACTCAGAAAAGAAAATGATCCCAAACTTCACTTCCTTCAGTGTGAGACACATTACTACCTAATTTAACCCAACCATCTCACAGAAATCTGCTCTTCCCACCCAGACTACCACATCACTTCATTGAATTTGCACTTTTATGCCTCCTAAGATTTTTGAAATGTTTTTCTGTAGAGTTGCAAAAATACATTTGGAATGATGGAAGCTTGCACAGAGATATTGCTCTGTAGTCTGGTAGGACTACATAACTTTTAAAGATACTATAAAAACTCCTGACTGACTCTGAGGGTCACACATCTTTACAGTCTTACCAAAGACAGATAAGCCATTCTCACTATGAGAGTTGTGTGAAACTAAGGCTAAACAAAGACACATCCAATTTTTTTTTTCATAATTACTTTGGGTAGTAGGGTGCACATTTATTGAAGGGATGAAAAACAAAATCACCTGCTTTATAGTTTTTATTTTATTTTATTTTATTTTGTGTTTTATTTCCTCACCTTTCTTATTCACATAAACTTGAATTGCCATAGATAAATGCACTCACAATGCAATCCCTTTACATATATATTTTAAATATAGTGCTATAGTTCTCAAATGCTGTTCTAGGAACGGTAGGGATTTAGAAAAAGATGTATCCCTAGGATCCTTCCCCAGAGATTCAACTTTATGAGATCTCAGTTGACCAAGGATTCTATGCATTTTTAAAAACTATGTAAGAGCCATTAAGATATGATTTTGGAATCTCTAGCCTACTGGATCAGGATCCAGGAATTCTTACTACTCACATTTGGCAACTATCTAGATATATGCCCTGAGCAACTTCCTTGGTCTCTCTTGATATAACATCTTCATGTTACACATGAGGGAATTGAGGAACACGTGCCATTATGATCTGAGTCTAATTTCTTCTCTCAGTGTGTAAGCTCCAAGCTGATTGTCAGCAAGTTTATCCCTAATGTATTTCAAGCAGAGAGGAATTAAAACCAAGGAATAAACACAAAAGTATGGGAAAGGCAGGAAGTATAAAGGAACTAAGGAAAGAGGTGTAAAGGGAGCAAAGAGGTGAGGAAGGTTATTAAAGAATGGTGAGGAAGTTGCTCTCATTCCATGGCCAAAACCAGCACACTCCCTCCAGGAGTCAGAGGGTCAAAGTAAGGACCCCCAGCAGTTATTTGGTATGTCTATTCTAACCGGGATCCAAGAACTGGGGAAACATTCCTAGGGTGATCTCTGGTCCCAAGTGGCTAACTACAAAATAGAGACATGCTGAACTCCATTTATCATCTAACTTCTCTTGTTGGTGATTATGGCATTTTGGGTCCTTAAGAACTCAGAGCCCATATCTAGTAATTCCCCAAAGATTTGAGTTTCTCTTTTCCTCGTGCATAGTAATCTGGCAAAATAGATGCAGGCCATTTTACAAAAAGGCTAGAGGGTATTTTCAGTATATACTATGGCAGGATCACTAGGAGTAGGGCGTTCTTTCTGCAAAAACCCAGGCTTCCTTTATTCAAAGGGTTCCACACCAGCTAAGCTATTCAGGTCTAAGAAGTGGGAAACAGGCTGTTAGTCTCCATTATGGTGACTCAAGAAAAGTCTCTTATAGCAGACCTAGATGTTTAACTGATTATGTATATAAATCAATAGTCAGTTAGCCATCTAATTCATAGGCAGAAAATATTTTTTTCTAGAATAAGCCAGATAGTAATTATCTTAGACATTTCAGGCCAAATGATCTCTGTTGCCATTGTGGTATGAAAGAAACCATGGAAAATACACATGAAAGGACAAGATAGTGTTCTAATAAAACTATTTTGAAAATGGCTGACATGCCAGATTTGACCCATGGGCCATAATTTTCCAATCTGTAATTGAATTCCTTCCAAAGGAACTTTGATTTATTAGCTAACACCTAAAATCCCTCTAAAAATTGTCTAAAAGCCACTCCAGTCCTGCTGTCCATTATTGTAACTATATTTTTTCCTTTACACCTCAGTCACTTCATTATTGCCACTGAAATCAGGGAGTTCCTTCAGTGATGTCACCTCCCATAATAATCACCTGCAGAGGTCAGCCATCACAAAACTTTTAAAAGATCCTAGTAGTCCTCCTATTCAGGCTTTCTCAATGAATGAAGAATTGTCCAGATTCTACCAGGAAACATAGAAGGCAGTGAACAAGGAAGTGGGTAGCACATGATAAATTCGCTACAGCATCCCTATCTCCTAATCTTTGGGTTTCTTCTTGAACATTTATTCCATGGACACTCTCTCATTACAACCTCATTAAATATTTATCATTCTTGAATCAACGTTTCAGTCAACCAATCAAGCAACCTATTAGAGGCATGTCAATCTAACACATGGAATCCATTTGTTGTGTACTGTCTTCCTTGGCCTAACAATCAGAATCCTGTCCTGTACATGTTACCCAGGTTCTATCAATATAAGTTAATGAAGTCTTACAATTCCTTCAGTATATAAGTTATCTCTTAGGCCAAAATTAGCTCTTATAATTCTGGGCCTACAGAGATCTGACTCTAGGTTGGGGCATGAAGGCAATAAGTTGGGATGAGTGTGTATCTTGAAAATAACTGGCATCATTTTATCAAGTAACTCTTCAGTTGAGTTTACTATAGGTTCTTCAAGCAAGGAAAGGCTGGTTTCCTCTTCGCTGGGCAAGAAGAATTACTTCTGGAAAAGGATGCTCAGAGGGATTTAGAGTTTCAAAGCTTTCAGATATATCTGAATTAACTCACAGATCTTCACTGCCATTTTCAGTTTTCTAGTGCTTGTTAACCAGGGCTCAGGCATTTATATAAGAGACTTGCAGAAGTTGTGAATTCAACTTAGGTTGTTATTCTCCAGCTTTTGGGATCAAATTTTGGAGTTGAGTTTTGATGGCTTAGTTCTGTGACCTCATTAGAGCTTTATTAGGGTTATCACAGAACTTCACTGTTCATATTTTGAGCTGAGAATTTACAGCCAGGAGATCACTGTATTCTTTCTTTAAGTTCTCCAGTATAGTCAGAGCCCCTTCCCCTCAGTCCTTGTAATCATGCTCACCATGAAGCAGTCACTCGGCATCTTCAAGCCCAGCTTTAATAAGAAGATCATTCCACAAGATGAGAGGGAATAATTTAGTTACTGCATTGTCCCTTTATGGAATGGATTACCCATTTCCCATTTTCTGCTAGTAATAAGATTACAACTGCATTTAGGCTCAATCACATTACATAACCAATTCCAGATTTTTGTGTGTTTGTTTCTGGGAACATTCCTGGTATAATGCTGCATCAATTAGTGTCCAGTAAGGAAAACAGTATCCATTTTAGACAGTTTAAGAAGTGAGAGGTTTAATACAAAGAATTGGAGGTGAGGAGCTAGAAAAGCAATAGAGAAAAGAAAGGAGAGTTGAAGAAGCAAAGGAGTTGATATTGCGTAAAGTTCAAGGAGCTTTCCTTATCTGCCTGTAATTGCTGCTCTGATGCTGCTGATGGTGCTTTTGGAGCCATGCCATCACTGCTGAGAGAACCTACGTGACTTGATGCTGCTGAACCTGACATCTATGTAGCTGCCTGTGGTCACACTTATTTGCTCACTGCTTCTGCTTTACTGCCAGAGGCACTGCAATAAGAAGGAAGGAAGGGGAAAGAATGCAGGGAAGGAGGGAGGAAGAAAGGAAGGAAGGGAGGGAGGAAGGAAGGAAGAAAGAGAGGGAGGAAGGAAGAAAGGGAGGGAGGGAGGAAGGAAGGAAAAAAGATAAAACCCCTTCTCTTTTGCAGTAGTCTTCTAATCTCCAAATGGCACAATCTGTTGGCAAAATCTAATAGGAAACCCAATTATTGCAAGAAGACCTTAAAACAGTTTTCTGGCTTCCAATCCTGGGGATAGAAAGAATAGCACCAAAGGTACATGTGAAGCTGAGGGACAACAGACAATGTCTGGAATTGCAAAGAATCTTCAGGAGTTGTATGGACTCTTTCTGGCTGCCTAAGAGCTTGTATTGTTTTACAGATGTAGCTATCACTGGATTCAGTTGTCCCAACAGTTTTGCTTTCTACATGATATTACTAGTGATTTTTGTTTTATATGTGGGAAATAAACATTTTGTTATTTCGTTTTTGTGGTAACTGAAGCAATGAATTCATTATACATACTCTAGTTGGCTTTGTGGAATTCATTTTCCTATTGTAACCAATCACTACAAATCTTCAAATGACAGACTCTTTCACCATTTCAATCCCCGGAGTCATTTATTATGGCTGCAAATGAATAAATTGCTTGGGGCCCAATTCTGCTGGTGTTATGTTGAGAGATTTAGACTAGTCAATGTAAATCCCCTGCATGTTGTCAAAAAAAAAAAAAAAAGAGAGAAAAAGAATAGGAGAGAAAGAAAGAAAGAACGAAAGAAATGGATCCTGTTTTCTTTTAGCTCTTTGCACTGTTAGTCAAAACTAATTAAAATGCAGTGAATTACAAAAAAATAGTACCAAGTTGCTCTTTTGTAATGGAAAGTATGTAGCTGCCTATACAGAAGGATTTAAGCATGTGTGAGCCAAAAATTTAATATTAAACCACTCTGATATCCTTACTTTACTCTGAATTCATGATTACTGTGTGCCAGGAAATTTTCTATTTTTTAGAGGATTTTACAAAGTGTAGAGTATGTTTGTTCTTTGACCCCAAAAATCCATAATCAATTGAAGAGGCAAAATGTACAAATAGAGGTAACAGTAATAAAATATAAAAATAGGTGATATTTCACAAGAACTGCGCAAGAACTTAATGTCCCCTCACCATTCAACTTTGCTTCTCCATCAAACCCCACTTTTGTAGGTATGACCTTTAAAGCCCACAGATAATATTGAGCATAAAGAAACCCATGTAGTGCAGAGAATCTTAGGCTATTTTATTGAATACATGTTGTGCTTCTCCTGGCTCTACTCAAAAAGTAAACTTTCCCCCACGTTTATAAAACCATGCTTTTTCCAAAGTTATTACATCTCTGAACCACACCTTCAATTCAGTTGTATTATTATCCATTGTATTATTTTGCTAGGACTGCCGTAGTAAAGTACAAAAAAAAAAAAAAAAAAAAAAACCCACAAATGGGTGGCTTAAAACAATGGAAATTTCTCCTCTCAGAGTTTGAAAGATAGAAGTCTGAAATCAAGGTGTCAACAGGGACATTCTGTCTGACAATAGTCATAGGGAAGAAGGCTTCTTTGTCTCTTGCAGCCTCTGGTCTTTGCTGGCAATCCTTGCTATTTTTCGGCTTGTAGACACGTCATTTCAATTACACGGACTATCTTGTGTCATGTGTCTTCACTTTGTATTTTCCCTTCATGAAGGAATGTCCAAATTTCTGTCTCTGTGTTCAGATTTCCCCTTTTTATACAGACACCAGTCATATTGGATTAGGCCCAACCTAATGACCTCATTTTCACTTGATTGCTTCTGTAAAGAACCTATTTCCAAATAAAGTCAGATTTGGAGATAATGGGCGTTAGGACTTTGATGTATCATTTTGGAAGGACTACAATTCAACTCATAACAACCATCTTCCAAAATAAGTGTTCAGAACTATAATTTTCTCATGGTCTTTGGTATATTTGATTTACTATACTACCAATTAGGCAAAAAATATTCTAGATTCCTCCAGGTTCTACTTTTTTGGCACTTGCTATGGCACTAAAATTCAAGGTGTCCTTGCCCCAGAACCATCATGTATTTGTAAAAATATTAAATTAGGTAACTGATACATAACAAGTAAGAGAGATAAATGTAATGTATTTATCTGTACTTTATGTAATAATGTGTTAACCATACTTCATCTTTAAAACCCATAAGCAAAACAAAAACAGAAAAACACTAAGCAAGAAGTCAAACTGCTGAAATGTTTTTTTTTTTTTTGAGATGGTGTCCATCATAAAATTATGCACATAAAAAATAGGAGAACTGTTGTAAAGAAAGCATTAATGATCATGGTGGCTTGTGGCTAGAACACGAAGAGAAGAATCAAGGCAGATTTTAAAATCTTCTTACTCTGTAAGCTGGATATTCAGCAAATCTTACTCAAATTCTGATCATGCCCTTTGTAAGCACTCCTCCAAGTGAATGTTATTGATATTAAGTAGAAAGAAAGTCAAAAGTCAGTGAAATGAGCCCTCTCTCCCATCTATTACACCTGTTGTACCTGCCTCACTTATTACCAACCAACCACTGCTTACAAAAGTGTCTATGAAAAGGAGCTCCACCAAATTTTAGTCCACAGCCTCTTCCATGGAACAGTGGCAACAAGTAGGAAAGGTGAAGTACAATACATTTGTAAACCTAAATGTAACCACATCATTGAACAAACAGGATTTGTAACTTTATTTTTCAGCCTCACTTTTTCTAAATCTGCTCCATGGGTCAGCTTCTTTTCCTGCCCCTGTACGAAAACTTAGGCAGTCCTCTTGACTTTTCTGCTGATTCTGGGTTAATGAAAAGACAAAACAAAACAAAGCTATGGTCCCTTAAAGTTACAAAAACAATTTTCATTCGGAAATTAGAATGTATATCCTCTTATAATAACAAAATCACTACGTTTGATTAAAGTTAAATCTTTTTCCCCTCCTCCAGGCTGTTTTCAATGGGTAGAAACACCTTCAGTAAGAGATGTTGTGGGGGATGGAAAGGGGTAGGAGAGGAGCTAGCAGAGAAGACAATTCTTACTTTACTAATAAATTTGGGAGGGGGCTTCACATTTAAATTTTAAAATTGTCTTTTCCTCTTATGAGATGCTTTTGTGGACTCCTCATATAAACTCTGCTCTTCCCCACCACTGGCTTCTGTCACCTGCAGATCTCTTGATGCTGGAAATGCCAGGGTTTTTTGGTTGTTTGTTTTTTGTTTTTTGTTTGTTTCTTCCTCAACCTCTGGGGCAGGGGCAGGGGTGATCCCCATAGCTTCTATCATTTGAGCAGCACGTGCTACTCCAGATGTATTTGGTCAAGACTCAAGAATACCCATGCTGGTTCTCTCAGTTTTAAGTTACCTTTGATCTAAAGGACAAATGGCATAACCTTTGCTCCAATAGACTGGAGAGGCAAGTTTTCCTAGGCCATCACCTGTCCCTGACCCATCATTCAGCAGCAGCTATCACATTCCTTGACCTCAGGTGCAAGTCTGACCCCAGCCCTCACCCAACCTAAGCATAGAGGTACATCCCAAACTCCCTGAAGTGATCTCACCTGAAGCATCTCCCAACCAAACTTTAAGTGGGAGTCATTTCAAAGTGGGACTCATCACAGACCATAACTCAGGTTATACATACTTCTCTGGCACCTTCAGATCCTTCATACAGATAAGGAAATTCAGGCTGATATCACATATTCACACAAATTTACTCTAAAAAATACATATCTTAGTTTAATATCTCACTTGGGGATTTGCTATTGATTTTCCTTACTTCTTGGTGGAAACTTCCACCTTAATATCCTGTTATACTGCTATAGACTCTGTGCTATAGAAGCTGTAACAGTGGGAAAAGAAGACACAGGGACAGCGGCCAAGTAGTTGTTCAGCTTGTAGTCTCAGCGTGTCTGTTTTCTATTCTATCTTCAACTTCTCCACGTGATTTCATGCTTTGCTGCGAAATCAAACTTCCCTCAAAATCTGCCCCATTTCTCCCTTTAAGGGAGAGCTCACAAGAGCGCATGTCTCTTGTGACAGAGGGAGAGCCCAAAGATGGCATACACTGTCCTCCCTCCCTGAGAGTATCCCAGCAGGCAGCACATGTGTGTCAAACCAGGTGCCTTCCCCTCAGCCTGATGCTCCAGAACAAGCAAATGGGCTTCTGCACAAAGTCAAAGTTGTGGAGCTCCTCCCTCGTCTGCTTCTCTGCTGGGCCCTGAGGCAGGTGAGTCCTCTGCTGGAACTCTTTTCTCACATTGCTGTATTGCCTTGTGGGTCTCCTGGACAGGAGCTAGATGTTTTGGGTGCTCTCAGGTGACAGTCTTTAAAGTCAGAGCGACCCAAAGTGGGGCACAAATGCTTTGCTTCTCAGGGAGAAGCTCCAAGTTTTGAGTGCCCTCATGACTATGGGCAGTCACCAGCAGGAGGGGGGTTATAGCCTCAGGCTGGCTTGTGTCCCAGCTCTCCTACCCACTTTCTTGTGAGTCTTTTCTCCTTTCTTCATTAATGAGAATCAGTCAGCCAGTTTCCAGCACCCACCTCCCTCCCCGCCCACCGCCCCCCCCCCCCAGTTGTTTCATATGGCGCTATAGATGCAGGGTATTCATGGAAAAGGTAAGTTCAGGATCCTGTAACATGCCATCTTGAACTAGAATCTATTAATATTGATTTGAATGTGGATATTTGCCTTATATATATTTGCCTTATAATATCTTGGACAGGGAGTCCTTTAATAAAGGACAACAGGGAGGCCCCCTTCTTTCTAAATTGAGATCCTTATTCTTTTCTTGACTGATTCTATTCTTATAATCACAGAAATTTAGTTTCTTTACACCCCCTATCCTCATATTTCCTGTATCTTACTATGTTTTGACCAAGTCAAGGCAGTGGGAATCATGATCTGGCAGAAGTGATCTTCCACAGGTACAGACAATAATGGGGTACGTTTTTCATAGAGAATTTAAAAACAGAAATAAGACCAACTGAAAGTCAATCTGCTTTTTATTATTACTATGCACCAATAATTCTAAATAGTGCTGTTATTTGTTGTTGAATTGTATTCTCCCTCCCCCCATCCCACTCAAAAAGGTATGTTGAAGCCCTAATCCTCCATGCCTCAGAATGTGACTTTAATTGGAAATAGGATTGTTTCAGCTGTAGGTAATTAAGTTAAGGTGCGGTCATACTGGAATAGGGTGGGCCCTAATCCAATATGACTTAGGTCCTTTTAGGAGACACAAAACCGGGGGACAATACCATGTGAAGATGTAGGCAGAGATTGTAGTAATGCATTGATAAGCCAAGGAACAACAACAGGGAAGGTGTTTCTTCACTAAAAGCTGGGAAAGAAGCATGGAACTGATTCTTCCTCAGAATACTCAGAAAGAATCAATCCTGCCAACACCTTTATTTCAGATTTTAGCCTCCAAAGCTGAGAGAAAATAAATTTCTGTTGTTTTAATCCACCCAATTTGTGGTACTTTCATATGACAGCACTAGGAAACTAACACAAATACTAATGATAAAGTACTCCTCCTCTGTCTCTTAAAATCACTAGTTGCATAACAAAACAAAATAGTAAGTATTAGTAAATATTTACAAATTGTTCAGCCAAATACACTTTATTTACAGGTCTAATAAAGTTATTTACTGCAGTGCAATAGACTTTCCTTCTGATTGAGACTTTGCTTTGGATTTGGATAGAAAGGCCAAAGGTAGGAGGGGGAACTTGACAAGCAGGACACAGTGAGGAGACTAGTGGAAAGCCATGTCTGCCATGTGTTGGCAGTGCTTAAAAGAAGTAAGTGTGCTGACAGTATCTATTTATCATGATAGAAATGCCAGGGTGAAAACGCCCTGGCATTTTTATTATGATGTCCTGCCCTCAGTAACCACAGCCATTGTAAAAATACCTGTAGTTTGCCTTCAGAGCTAGTTTTTGGTCTACTTCATCCACTTCTGAACTTAACTTCCAATCCCAGCTTCCCACAAAATCCTGGATAAAATCGGGCTTGTGGTTTTTGTTTGTTTGCATGTTTGTTTTGCCTTAATTGACCACCTTTATGTCTAAGAGTCTTTGAACATTCAGCAGTCAGTCTGGAATACCATAGAAAGATGGCAAGTGTGACCCAAAATGTCACATCAGGTCTTCTGAGACCAGAGAGATTTCTTTCCTAAATAACTTACCAAAACTGATATATTGCTGATTTGCAAAACTATCTAAACAGAACAACAACAGAGAATAAATTAACAATTTGTGTGTGTGTGTGTGTGTGTGTGTGTGCGTTTGTGTATATTTTAAGTCTTTTATCCCAGGGCCCTGTTTTGACCAGAGAAACGTGTACCCCTTACTTCTTCCCACATTCAAAATACCTCAGATGGATATTATGCATTCCCAACCTGTCAGCTTTGGCTGAATTACAGAGTGCTCAATTATTCTCTAATTGAATAGCTGCCCAATGCAGGCCACGTAATGACTTCCTGATTATCTGCCTTTAAATGATGAATGAAATGAATATGTAACATTCTGTTCAAATATAGCATACTTAGCATGCCAAATGAAAACTGATTTTGTGCTCCTCTCTCTGAAAAACGTATATTTTATTGTAATTCAGTTCAATGGCTGTTGGGCTGCTTGTTTTCTAGTCATCAAGATAAACATTGAATGAGCTATCTAGAAGAACATTAGTCTTCATTTTTGCTTTCCAACAGATGCTAAAGGTGTTAAACATTGTTTAGATTATTTGGGTTCCTCTCTTTACATCATCTCATTGGGAAAAAATGAGGAAGGTCATATTTTTACGAACAGTTCTTATTGGCAATGTTCCAATACACATTGGCAAAAAAACAAATCTGTTATGATGAATGTGTTGCAAAGACAACAACATTAAAATATGAATAAATTATTTATTGGCTAGAGTGCTTTTTTATACAGCAGCAATTTACAGTATTAGTACCAAAAAGGAGTACATGATTTGAAACCTGATTGCCTGGTGTATAATAATAGTAGTTTGCATGACCAAAATAGTTCATTTTATTTTCTTTTTACATGATTTTAGCTTCAATATACTAATGTTTTAGAAACCAACTCAAGAAACTCTATGAGCGAACTCATTGTATGTAATCTTAACTTTTAAGAGACAACTTTTCCCACTCACTAGAAACAGAAAGAAGAGGACACTCAGGCAAGTAAGGAGAGAACTATGGAGAGATGAGATGAAGGAAGGAATTTTGTTAACTCTTCTAATATATGGTTAATATTGCACAGTTAAATTTGTTCTTAGGCAGCATTCCTAGGAATGGTTTTATATATCCTGGATTGGCTTTCAATAAAATGCCGTTCAAGATAAGAGAATGTTCTCTAACAGCCTCTTGAAATTTCCCCTTAATTTTATTTTCGTAAGTGGAATTTCTTAATTAGAACAGAAAAAAAAAACCTTTTCACACTGATATTTATTTCAAGATGTCAAGATAATTGATTTAGTACTCTCCTTGGAATATATTTCTTTGTCTTATCTCTCTTCTTTTTCAGGTTCTTTTATTCTTTCTCCTTTTCTATATGTTCTGTTTTATTTCTAGTTATGAAAAATGAACTGGCAGCTCCATGGATAAATCCAGCCCACAAATGCTTTTGGTTTGGTCCATTAGCATTTTTAAAAACTTTGAATTTAATTTCAGCTTTTAACACAGGCAGGTTTCATATAAACACATGGCTATCCAGTTTCTCATTAAAATTCATTTCTTGGAATACAGGCCTGTAGGAGTTGCCTCCTTAGATGAGCCATACACTGTCTGGTTAGCCAAAATCCAGCCCATTTTTCTTATTTACATGGTAAAACTGTCACCCATAGACTTTTTTTTTTTATTCTTAAAAAAATTTAATGTTTGTTTATTTTTGAGAGAGACAGAGACAGAGTGTGAGTGGGCAAGGGGCAGAGAGAGAAGGAGACACAATGCAAAGCAGGCTCCAGGCTCTGAGCTGTCGGCAAAGAAACCAATGTGGGGCTCGAACTCACAAGTTGTGAGATCATGACCTGAGCTGAAGTCAAACACTCAACCAGCTGAACCACCAAATGCCCCTATATTTTATTTTTTAAATGTTTATTTATTTGTTTTGGGGGAAGGAGGGGTAGAGAGAGTGAGAGAGAGAATCTCAAGTAGGCTCCAGGCTGTCAGCACAGAGTCTGATGTGGGGCTCAATCTTGTGAATCAGGAGATGATAAACTGAGCTGAAATCAAGAGTCAGACACTTAACTGACTGAGCCCCCCAGGCACCCCACACCCATAGGCTTTTTAAGTTTGCAACCTCTAGGACCTATTTCAAAATCCAGTCTTGGTCCAATTATATCCACCAAAGGGTGTGCTCAGCCAGGGACACACAGGACCATTGACTAAGTTTAAGAAAGTGATGTCAGATATTCTGCTTAAAATTATTTCTACCTTAAGAGAAAGAAATTGTGCTTTTCTAAGATTTAATATACCCATTGTCATGGTGCCCATTTTCATTGCATGTATCAGATAATGATGTGTTTTACCTCATGGGGTTTTTGGAGAATGGCTTACTTTCCACATCATGGAACAATGGACAGTAGCACCAACTTTTTTGGGCACTTTGAACATGGTATGATCTTAGGGTTTTATTAAAAATAAGAATCATTAAAAATAAGTGCCTGGGTGGCTTAGTTGGTTAAGCATCTGACTCTTGATTTTGTCTCAGGTCATGATTTCATGGGTTAGGAGTTTGAGCCCTGTGTTGGGCTCTGTGCTGACAGTGCAGAGCCTGCTTGGGATTCTCTCTCTCTTCTCTCTCTCTCTCTCTGCCTCTCCCTGTTGGCACTCTTTCTGTCTCAAAAAAAAAAAAAAAAAAGAAAAGAAAAAAGTAAGAATTGTTTGATAAACTTTTAGGCAATGCACAGCTGGCATTAGAAGATGCCTGTAAAGAAATAGAGGTAATAAATAACATTAATAGTATGAATACAAGTGAACACGACAGAATGGCTGTACTCCTACCCCATTATAGTCTTTATCAGACACGTTATGAGCTAAAACCATTATGATCTGATAAGGTCTGATAAGTTGTTGACTAAAAATGAATTTTTCAAAATAAAGGTAACATTTAACAGTCAGTGTGAAAGTGACTGTTTTTGTGTTATGAAGAAAACATTTTGAAACTGGATGCTTAAAAGCCCTTGTATTCCATTTTGAAAACTACAGTGTGTCACCTATAAGAAGAAAAATGTCTAAAATCAATCTTTTTGACACATATATGTATACACGTAACAACCTTAGCTGCAGAATCATTCAGGCTGTCTTAAGAGTCTCCCAAATAGGAAGTTTCGGTGCATTTTTAAGTCATTTATAAACTTTTAAAATGCATTCCTTGGGGCGCCTGGGTGGCTCAGTCAGTTGAGTCTCAGACTTGGTCATGATCTCATGGTTCATGAGTTCGAGCCCCACGTCGGGCTCTGTGCTGACAGCTCAGAGCCTGGAGCCTGCTTTGGATTCTGTGTTTCCCTCTCTCTCTGACCCTCCCCCATCCATGCTCTGTCTGTCTCTGTCTCAAAAATAAATAAACATTAAAATTTTTTTTTTAAATAAAATAAAAAATAAAATGCATTCCTTCCTGAGAATTTGTAATGTAATAGCAAAACCTTTCTTTCAATGGCAGATTGGATTAAAAAGATTTTATTATTGAAAAAATGATCCATAGTTTTATTTCTGATATTTGGATCTATATATATATATATAAATACAAATATGTGATATAAAAAAAGTATATAACTGTGTAGTATATGTACTAATATATATACACACACGTATGTCTGTATATATATTATATATATACATATTTTTTAAATTATCTTTCTCCTAGCTATGACAGTTATGAAACCTAAAATTAGAATTAAAAAATATAACCAGATAGTTAAAGTGGTGTATTATACTTTCAAAACATAATCTTCAAAGCTAACAAAAATATTCAATTGGATTCTCCCTTAAAAAATGTATTGCTTTATTATATTGGTTATAAAGTGTCCATTTTAACATCTCTGAAGTTAGAGGTGTACCTTACATTTGATGGGCCTATGATAGTTAAATTGTCAGTTTTTTCCCATTTTAGTGATACCTGAAATTATAGAACATCTTACATTTAATGGGATATAATGCTAATAATTATGCAATTGTATTGTATTTAATAGGGAAAAATAAATTACGGGGGGGAATAAACTGTGTATAATGAATATATAAATATAATTTATGAAATACTTTGATTTCATCTTTTCCTAAAAATACACTTTATTTCATTTTATAGGTTTTATAATGTATAAATATATTGCATAGTAAATATATAATTCAAAGATATTTACAGAATCATAAAAAATAGCTATTGATGGGAAATATAATCAGAAAAGTTAAGATCTACAACTCCAACCAGTGTACCACATTCTTTAATACTTTTTATCTTTTGGAAATCTGGCCAAGTGAGAAGAAAAAACAAAAAGAAAAAAGAAAAAAACTATAGTCAGAGAAAGGGAGGGACCTATGTTGCTTTTATGGGTTGAGTTTGCCTTTGTGGAAGACAACTTCACAGATAACACCAATGCTTTATTTCTTTTATTATTATTATTTTAGAGACAGCAAGTGTGAATGGGACAGGGAGGGGCAGAGGGAAAGAGAAAAAGAGAGACAATCTTAAGCAGCCTCCATGCTCAGCTTGGAGCTCCACAGTGGGGCTCAATTCCGGGATCTCAGGATCATTATCCAAGCCGAAATCAAGTCAGAGGCTCAACAGAGTCACCCAGGCGCCCCAGTGTTTTATTTCTTAAAACAGCTGTAGTCGTATGGATTTTCATTTTATTATTGTTCAGCCATGTATATATTATACATACTTTAATGTATAATATATTAATTAAAATTAATTTATTAATACAATATTATTTAACAGATATTGTAGTAAGCTTTTAACTCAAATATGGTATACCCTTTAAGATACAGTTGTTGCCATATCGTTTTTCCATGGTTTGCTAATTGCTTAATAGTACTGAGCACTGTTCTTTATACTAGCGTCATAGGGGTGGAAAATCCAGAATTCTCTTCTCTAAGAAGTTACATTCTAGTGTGAGACAAAAACAATGAGGATGACAACAAGGTCTTTTCATAATCGATAAAGGCTAAGAAGATAGAATCAGGGTAATGTGTTAGAATATATTGGCTTTAGGCTTCGATACTAGTTAGGGTGATGGTAGAAAACCAAATGTTACAGGGATTTCCAAAATGAGATTGATTGGTTCTCCAAAATATTTCCCCTATTTGTCCACTCCTATTCTTCTCCCAAGCCAGATAATCTGTGTCTTTGGTTTTTTTTTAAGTTTGTTTATTTATTTGGAGAGAGAGTGTGAGTGGGGGAGGGGCAGAGAGCGAGAATCCCAAGCAGGCTCTGCACTGTCATTGGGGAGACTGATGTGGGGCTTAAAATCACAAGCCAAACCATGAGAGCATGGTGTGAGCCAAAACTAACAGCCGGATGCTCAACTGACTGAGCCACCCAGGACCCCGGATAATCTGTGTCTTTAAAGTCAAAATCAGCCTTTTCCTTAATATCCCTGCTACCAGTACGTCTGCACCTACCATTGGTCCTTCTTCACCCAGAGCCTTTGAGTCAGGAGACTTAGGGTTTCAGGAACTTTGTTCCCTAATTGTCTTCAGACTCACAACCATCTGCCTTCTTAGCTGTGATTGGTGAGGTTCAGATGTAACATGTTCTATCAAAACAAATACATATTCTCACTGCATAAAACAGAGAAGAAGAATAAATTTCCTCAAAGAGCCAGGAGTTCCCTTTAAAGACACATCTTTGAGCCATTAAGAATTTGCTGGGTTCTTTAGACTCTACCTTTTGGATTTTCTAATACAGTAACTTCGACATACTGGGAATGAGACTGGGATAAACCAGCATTTGCTCTGACATTTTGGCACTGATGTTATTTTTTTGAAATGATTGCTAATACAAAATAAAGATATATAACTTTCAATCAACTAATTTCCCTTGACATCCTGTTTACTGTTGTGAGTCAGCACCCTGAATGGTGATGAGTTTTCTGTAGCATATTCCTGGAAGGAGAGGGCAAGTTAAAATTTTTCAGCCATAATGTTTTCTGTTTCAAACTATGTCTTTTTTGTTTGTTTGCTTATCTTTCTTTATTTTCTTCTTTTCCTTTCCCTTCCCCTCACCTCCCCTCCCCACCCTTTCCCTCTCTTCTCCTCCTTTCTCCTCTTTTCCCTTCCTTCCCCTTCCTTTCCCTTCCCTTCCCTTCCATTTCTTGGTGTTCCTGGCCTCTATGTATAGATAACAGATCTGTGGCTATAAACTTTTGTTTTGAGCAGACAAATCATCCTGTGTTATTTAGCAAAGCTAAAGAGTGAACAAAAAATGAAAATGTTTCTAAGCAATATCTATCTGTACACTTAAAGCTAAAACCTGAAGCTTCTCTAATTCAAAACTATTAACTATAAGCTGAAATATCTATGTTGTATAACCACTAACACAATTTAAGGGACTTTGTTTCTATTTGTCAGTTCACAAACTCCTAAGAAATTTGTTGGTTCTGACAAGACGGTTATCTGGCCCAGGTGCATCCTGGTGTACATCCTAACTCTTCAGTCTGTTTTCTAACTCTGTCCCTGGAATCTGGATTTTGCCACCAGCAGAAGTTAGTGCCCTGGTTCTATCAATATGACAGCTCCTATCCATGCTAAGCTTCTTAGCATTTCATTTGTATTGTTAGGAAAATCCATGGCCTCTAATGTTGTCCCTCCTCACCCTTTGTATCTAACACTCCAGTGATGTTCCACTTTTATAAGTATTAATAAGTTGGCTGGGACTTCCAAAGCTCTGAATCTGGTCCTTGCTTTTTGGATGAGATTTGTGATAATGCTGGTTGACTCCTCTTTTGCTTCTTCTTAAAAACATTAATGGAAAGGTATCTTGTAAAAGATAAACTAATTAGGTTAAGATGATGCAAATTTAAAAAATTAAAAAAACTTCTATTTACATTAAAACAGCATTTAGTTACCAGCTTTTTAATATGCCATAATAATATCTACCTTGCTTAAGCTTCCATAACTCCATGCCCTACTAAGAGCTTTATATATAACAATGTATGATGTTATTATTATGCTGTGCGTGTGTGTGTGTGTGTGTGTGTGTGTGTGTGTGTGTGTGTGATTTAATGCCTTATGTTATCATCCGAATATCTTTTTGGTAAAATAGAAACAATACCAATCTCCCAGGACTGTTGTCATAACACCTAGGTAACATTTGTTCAAAGTGCTTGGCACACGGGTAGTCCTTCAATAGGGCCACCATCACTGTGATTTTGATGTATTGCTATTTCTGTCATTCTTAGTTGATAGATAAGGGACCTATTTCACAGGAATTAACTTGCTTCAAAGAGTTCACCTAATATGACAAGGCTCAGATTTGAATCAAGGACTGAAAGCCTACTTTAACCATTTTCTTTCCACCTTCCACCAAGGCATTTTGATTTGTTTTGTGTTGTGTTGTTTTATTTTGTTTTACTGAATCCTGCGCCTATTTGATTAAAGTCTTTGCTTTACACATGCTTTGTTTCTTTCTGTTTTTTATTCCTCCATTCTACTGTTGTGTTTTTGTTTTGTTTTGTTTTGTTTTGTTTTGTTTTGTTTGTTTTCTTGGCACCAGTGACTTTGTTTCTGTGCAGTGTCCCTCCTGGGGGACAGATGAAGTTAGGAAATAAGCTGCAAAGCATTCCCTTTTCACACTTGCCTCATGTCTTACCTCTTGTGCTTGCTTTAGATCTTTGCGTTGATTTTCCCTATTATATATGTCAAAATGCATGTTTTGTTACATTGCAACTGTGGAGAATATTCTCTTACAGTTCTGTTAAACATGTAAAAAATATTTTATTATTGTTTCTTTCATGTTTATCAATAAAACTTTAAAATTAAACAACATTATCACAAGTGCCAGAGGACTCAGGGCCAGGACCATGGTGAAGCAAATGTGGTGCCTGGGGTGCAAAGTTTAAGGAGGCCCTTTATCTTAGTTTCGCACAGATGTAGACTCAACACCTCTAAGTGATATCTTCTTAAAACTGGCATCATTGGAGCTTCACCTCCTTTACCTAAGCCAGAGCTCTAGGAGTATCTAGATATTCTTAGAATCACCCATTTCCTTAAGCTATTCCTGCATTGAGAAAGAAGACACTTTGTTATTTTGGCTTTTTCATAATAATGGGTTTAACTTCTAGCTCTCTTGGAATTTGCTGTGGCATGAGAACAAGTTTAAAACCAGACAGCGTTCTACGAAAGGCCAGGTGTTCAAAGTATAATAAACAGCTCCCTAAAGATGAGAAAATGAATATTTAACTAGATGACTACATTTGATTTCCTTCATTCATTTTTTATAATTTCACTGAAAACCTTCTTGATGGAAATCACATTGACAGGATTTTAATATCTTCTGGTAAATGAGACCTGTCATTCTAATAGGTATATTTCTTTACAGTACTATCTGGTAAACTTTGGTGTCCAGTAATTTGCTGGATAGTCAAGACATAGGGAATTTTATGCAGATTGTACATCATGAGTATAACATTTGTCCTGAGAGGTTGATAGTTATGATGTAACTAGTAACATCAATTAGGTCCTGTTTAGAAAGAGACTGATTTTTTTTTAACATAGGAAGAAAAAAAAATAACCATCTATGGAAGATTTAAATACTTAATTATTTGTATTTTCTTTTCAAAGGCAAAGAGAACTATCCTGTCCATCAAAACAGAGTTTAATGCAGAGGGTTTTAGTTTCCTTCTTAAAAACTAGGCCTAAGAAACATGTACTAAAAGTTAGCAGTTAATACAGTTACCTTGTAAATAGAGGCCAAAACGTCTGCCTCTACATTTCCACTGTGTTTATCTTATGATTGTAGTTCCAGAAATTCTAATGTAGTGAGAAACAGGTTAGAGCTTCAATATCAGATTTTGCTAAGTAAGTATTTTCCAATTATCACAAATGACAGTTTCCATCTGATTGCCTATCAGAACTCAGAGAAAAGTCCCAAAGCAATGCAAAAGGCTGATCAAATCATCAGGTTTCTCTACACTTGTATGTATTCCTAAATATTGCCTTGTCACCTTCATTCTCATGCTTACAGTTGGAGGAGGCCCAAATGCAATTTTATTGCGGTTACTGTTTTTAACTTGTGCTACCAGCATTAAAGGAGATTTGCAGGTGTGTTATTGTTGTTTGTTGTAAATTCTCTAAGATTCTCATGGAAGAATGAACCTAATATAAAGACATACCCATGGGAAAGCTATACAATATAAGATGTCCTGTTTTGTAACTTTCATAATGCTTTCCCATGTCGTTTCCCTGAGCTGAATTAGGTCCAAACCTAAGACAAATAATGACCTTCTAATAAACTCTATAAATAAATGTAATATATACAATAACCCAACATAAAGACAAATAGTTCATGTGACCTTTGGGAAGAAAGCAAAAATATTAAAAGCTAGAGTTCTTTTTTTTCCTATAAGTTTTCCTTTATTTTAAAACATTTATTTGAATTTTTTGTTTGTTTGTTTTTTACTTTCCATATCATGTTTGTTAATGGTTATAGTGACAGGCATTGCATTTCAGAATCTACTCAAATCCTCATGGAAGCAGCAACTGAGACTGAAGAAAAACTGGTTCTATCAGGTTAATCTAGGATTTCCAAACGGAGTTTAGATCAAAAAAGAAACCCAAGATTTCCCAGTGAATGGGGATCTTGGTTTTATTCACATAAAGCTCTTCCATCACCCACTCCAGCATGATGCTTCTGAAATGCAGAAACCTGTCACTTGTGAGATAAACCCACTAATCCACCTCTGTCCTTGGCATTCTCTGTGTTCAGTGGGCAGATCTTTTTGGTGTGGATATTCCCTATCACTTATTCTCAGCGCTACCTTTGTGTCATAAGCTGATAGCTTTAACTGATGCTTTTCTTGTCTTCCAGATTCAACGAAGACATCCAGATGGCTCTGTGTGGTGTTTTGAGAGCAGCCCCTGTTGAAGCTCTTCTGTAGGTAATCCCTAGGAATGACAACACATGTGTCACATACCAAAAGAGTTGCTACTCTGTTCACCCCATCAAAGCATTTGTGAATTCTGGTTCCTAAGTGAATATGCAAATCAACAGTAGCTTCATTTGATATTTTTCTTGCTCTTAGTCAGATTCTAACCTTTCCTGTTGTTCATGTACATGAAAAAGAAAAATGCATGCATTTATCAAAAAACAAAACAAAACAGAAAAAACCAGAAACAAAAACAAAAATCCCTGCTCCTCTGTCCTTTGAGGCTGGGTTAGTTATCTAGAGCCCTCATTACACTCTCATTTACCACATAACATAATTCCCCTACTTGTGGGTTTCATCTCTAGGACAAAAGCTTTTTGCTGGTAAAGATGATAACCATTTTTAACCCCAAGACCTGGAGTGTAGGTGCTTCAAGAAAGTTATTTAAATGATTGAATGAGGTCATGATAACAGAAAACTTTTAAAAAATTGTACCTATATCCATACATAGACGTAGGTAAAAAAAAAAAATCTATCCTCTACAACTCCATCATGTTTCAGTTTTGTGTATTCATATTTTTCACTAGTGTGGTCTCACTTTTCAATCTAAGTAACTGTCCTGACTTGGCTATTCTATTAAATGAACACATGGAATTGTGCTATTTTCCTTGGTTGGGCGTGTTACACCTTCACGCTGGAGAAAAAAAATGTCCATGCTGGAGGAAGATTTGATGTGTTCTAATGAGGCTCACTGTCTCCAAGCTGGTGGTTCTCACCCTAAGAGCTCTTCTTGTCACCCGGTGTGACTCCATCTAAGTGTTAGCCAGTTGGTGAATGAGATTTTGGAAAAGTTCCAAGCTGCAGTTAATTATGTGCTTTTTTCAAAACTTGACTTTATTGTCTTCATGGGGGCCTTCTCTCTATTTAGTAAGTGGCTTGTTTTGCTTTTTTGCACATCTAATCTTACTTACAGTTTTCTTCCAAAAATAGAAACACAATATAGTACTGAGGCAAAATGCACATTGCATTAATTTATGCAAAGGTTTAAAAAGGCAGTGAGATAACATATGTAACAGCGCTCTAAAAACAACAAAGACTCCTACAACTAAATGGAATTTATCATTTTTACTATCATGCATTTACTTTTGAAAAAATACATGGGTATGTCTGACTTTTGAACTTGTGACATGAGACATTTCGGTATTTTTTTGTGGAGTTTTGATGGGCTTTTCTGTTGTTGTTTTTTTTCTTTTAATACAAGATGGGTTGTATGTTTGTATGCTTTCTAGAGATTTGCAGTTTTTTGAGTGGTTTTTTTTTTGGCTTTTCAGTTTATTCCTTTTACTTTGGTTTTGCTTGTTCATGCCTATAGAGAATAAACTTTATGATAAAGCTGATACATCAACTCTAAAAATGACAAGTCTGTGGGATTTAGAGGAGGGGGGGGTTAGAAAAAGAACAAGCTGAGGAAAATTAAATAGTTCCCAAAGAGCATTTTACTTTCTGAGGTATAATCCCAAAGAAAATCGCTATAATGTAAAAGACTCGGAATAAGAACTCTTAATATTAGGTTCATGTAAACTATGGTCAAAGGAGCTAAGAAATTGATGACCCACAGACAAAATTGGCTGCTGTGTTTAAGACATTTCATGGGTGTATTCTGAAGTAGAGTCTTCAGTTGGTTAGGTACTTGGGCCATCTGGGTATTATTGATCTATTGAAGACAAAGAGGAAAATGTTCTGATCGGTATGCTAAGAAGAGTTTGCTTCCTAGGGAAGGCAGGCAGTTTCATGCTTCCTAACTTTTCATTGCAATTGTGAAGCCCACCTAGGAAGACAGAGGTTTGAATTATTAAAGAAACTGAGTTTTCTAGCCTTGAAGCAGAATTTTTAATATTCTGCAAATTTTATAACATTTTGTTTGGAAATATACATTTCCCCTCATGTTTAGAGACAGACAGAAAGAAAATTCACTCAGGAGTGAGAAAAGTTAACCATGACATTAAAATTCAGTTGATTGTATTTAGGTGTAACTTGGGTTTTAGACACTTAAGGATTGGTGATTTAGAATTTGAACAGTTGGCCTGCTGTTATTATGTTTATCTCAGAATAATCTGTGGGGAAAGTTAATGTTTTTGTTAATATTTTAAAATCTTTTTTATCTACATAAGCTGGTCTAATAATAATTAAATTTTCAACTCATACATGAAGCTTTTTCCTTAAAACATCATATTTTTTGTATTATGACATGAATTAAATCTTTTTTAAACATAAGATAAAAGCACAGCAGGCAGCATAGATGAATAAATGTTTTACTTTCTTCTAAGGGGGAGGGTTGTAGAATAATACCGGCTTGAGATGAATTGTCTTTACAATTTCTCTAAATGTAAAATCCTGGAAACCTCTTTAACATCTTCAAATTACAGTTTCCCAGTCTGTAAAATGGGAATTATAAAAGAATCCATCTATGAGCTTGTTACCAAGATTAAATTGGAAAACATGGAACAGTGTCTGAAATATAATAAATGTCCTAAGTACGCTGGATATTCATTTTATTCCAGTAGCTCTATGGATACAGTGAAATAAGGTAGAAATTTGTTTGACTCCAATGCTATGGTCCCTTCACAGTTAGTAAAATATCTCCAAAGTAAAATCTTTTTTGTGATGGCAAATGTATAAATATATTTTGATCCCATTTTTCTTTGGGTTGGAAATCAGGCGTGTCAGTACATAACTTCCAAGAGAGGTAGAGGTGTGACAAGGTCTTCGTCCTGCTTTGACCAAAGTGCTCATTAGTGCCTGCTAATGAGAGAAGTTTAGGTCAGAAGCCAAAGAGAGTACACACTCATGGTGAGAAATGGGAGAGGTCAAGAGGCCAAGGTCAAAAATCAGGGATCCAGGTTACATCCTGAGAGTGGATAACCCAGTGTAAAGAATCAGGTGGACACAAGCAGAAGATGTACTCACTTGGAGAAGAGAAATGAGCACAAATTTTCATATCTGGATTGAATTAGAGCAGTTCATTCCTTGACATCAATCAGAATAGCATTAGAAGATTTTCCTCTAGAGTTGAGGCAAAAAAATTAATCTAAAGCATAATATTTTTTTTGATACCAGATAATAGAAGAATATTGCTTTCAAAGCAGTATGCCTATATAAAATGAAAATATTTGCCTGATGGAATGGGAATTAGGGATAGGATTGTTACAAGATATAGATCAAATCAGAGGATCCTGTTTAAAAATAGGTTTTCTTTGGTCTACCCATGATGCTTGTAAGCCATATACAAACAAATGCCTCAGTTCATGTTTGGGTTTGATTCATTCATTTGTTTGTTTGTTAGAAAACATGATGGTGCCATAATCTTTATCTGGCAAATATTTCTCTTTTACCTCAGTATGTGGACATGTTTGTTCTGCTTTATTTCATTTTCCCCTTGCAGCCAAGACAAAGAGATACTTTCTCTATTTACAGAGCCATGTGATCATTGGTATTGTGTGTATTTTCATGCTATTATACTTGTCGCTCTGCAATGCAGTCTGTTTCCACCAAACATTCAGAAAGGTCTTTGTAAAACATACACCCAAAGATGTTATTCCTGTGCTTTAGATCCTTTATGCACTTCCTTATGGAGTTGGAAGACTTTGTAAACTCTTTATCTAGACCTAAACGGCCCGGTATACTTTTTCATGCTTAACTCTCAGACCCCATGATGTACTTCTCTCCTGCTTGCTCACCCCTCTCCAATCAACAGGAGCCTCGCATTCTTCCTGGAGCATCCAAGCCCTTCCTTAGCCTGAGATCTCTGTGTCTGGCTACTCTTAACTATGCTTTCCAAAGTGTACTTGTTCTTATCTTTTCTTCATGTTTCAGCTCAGATATTGCCCAATTTTAGAGAGGGCTTTTTATAACCAACTTGTGTTATTTTGTCATTGCTCCATTGTTGTCTTTGCAACGTTTATCACAATCTATTATTTTTGTTTACTGATTAAATTAAATTATTATGGTTTCCTTTGACCCCCATAGCATGTATACTTCATAAGATTAAAGGCTTTTTTCTGTTGTGATTGTGACTCTGTCTCCCAGAACCAGAAAGAAATGCTTAGCAGTTGGTAGGGGCTCAATGATTTTTTTTTTTAAAGAAATAAATGAGTACATTATAGACTTATTATGTTGTCACTACCATAGTTGATAATCTTTCTTCGTGCTTTGAGTTATACAGTGTTTATTGAGGACTTATCACTTTAAAGGAACTTAAAACTTGCGGACAGATTAATAAAGGCGTGTTTCCTTCCCTCTATGATAGGGCTAACACATACGTTGTTGCTCCTTGCCTTAGTGAATTCCTGGAGTGCTATGTGTAGACACATTCGAAAGCTGTGTCTCAACTCATGAAAGGATGACAGCAACACAGAAGAAGGAAGAAGAAATACTCATATCATACATTTGCCATTTTTGCTTAACAGAACAGGCACATTTTCAAAATACTGTTCTTGTGGGGAAAAATGGTTTTCTGTAAGTCTCTCTTAGGCGCTATCCCACCTTTAGCCATAGGACTTTTTTACATAGACAAATCACTCTGCTTCCCCACCTCCACCCCTCTCCCCTTCTGCTCTCTCCTGGTGGCTCCTTTAACTGGTGGTCCATCCTTCATGTTGCAGCCACTGGCTCTTCTTCACAGCTTCATCCTCTGACTATCTCTCTACCCTCCCCAGACCGGGCTAATTCTTCTGCCCTGCACTTCTGGTAGCTCTCTAGAATTCACTTTTTAACACTTAGCACTATTGTCATTGTAATGGATTAATGTCATTAGTGGATTAATGTCTGTCTCTCCAGCTGGACTGTGAACTCCATGAGGACAAGTCTGTCTTTGTTTTGCTTGCTATTCTCAATACCAATTACATGGGATTACACTGTGGTTTTCTTAGAAGTTCCCTGTTGATATAATATGATGCTAATTCCAAAGCACTAAATCTAGTAAGACATAATTTTTTTGAACATTTCCTTTAATGATTTTGTTACATTCTCACTGCTGTGGCTTTGTGCTTGTCTCTCAAGATGATGATTTTATCAAGTAAGCAATTTTAAAATGCACAACAGTTGAGGCAACTGGGTGGCTCAGTCAGTTAAGTGTCTGACTGCAGCACAAGTCATGATCTTGTGGTTTGTGGGTTCGAGCCCCACATCAAGCTCTGTGCTGACAGCTCAGAGTCTGGAGACTGCTTCGGATTCTGTGTCTCCCTCTCTCTCTGTCCCTCCTCCGCTCACACTCTGTCTCTCTCAAAAATCAATAGACATTAAAGTTTTTTTTTAAAGCACAACAGTAAATAATTATGAAACTGGGAAAACTACAACAATAAATAGATATTTTATCACATGGCAACAAGTAGAAACTTTCTGGGCCTAACCAACATCATCTCTTTCAAAACTTTTTTTTTTTAATGTTTATTTATTTTTGAGAGAGACAGAGACGGAATTCAAGTGGGTTAGGGGCAGAGAGAGAGGGAGACACAGAATGCAAAGCAGGGTCCAGGCTCTAAGCTGTCAGCTCAGAGCCCGACACAGGGCTCGAACTCACGAGCCATGAGTTCATGACCTGAGCCGAAGACGGACGCTCAACCGACTGAGCCACCCGGGCTCCCCATCATCACCTTTTTCATTTAGCATCATCCAACTACTTTCGCCTGCATTATTCACTTCCTGTTCCAGATGTCTTTCACATCTTATGTTATGGAGATTGGCAATTAAAATTTTCTCTATCCACTTAGCAAATCCAGTGTGAACAGCCATTTTCTTTCTCAGGCTGCCTGCGTCTTCTCTCTCCCAACTGTTGTAAGCATAAAACATCTTTTTGTATTGGCGGAATGATTTGCTTCACTTATCAGCTGATTTTACTCACTTAAAAAAAAAAAAAAGTCTCCAAAAGCCCCTCCCTACTTTTTAAAAAGCACTGAAGACGTGAAATGAAGAAAATACTTATACTTTCAGAGCCAGCTACTTACATTTATAACCTTGAGGTTGTCTTTGATCCTAAATCAGGTTTTAATTACCATTGTAGTTACATTGGTGAAAAAATGATTCTATTATTTCCTGAACACAGCAAAGATATGTCCAATACTATCTCATGAGTACAGTTATTTTAAGGCTTTTATTACTAATTATAGTTGGTTTATTATAATTCATTGTTCACTGGCCTTCTAGGCTATTTACTTAAGGTTCTATTCAGCATTACAGCTGCTGCTGCAGCTGCTACTCCTCTGAGATTCTCTGACTTCATGAGAGTAATCGGACTCCTATTTGGAAGAGGGTGTAATTGGGCTCAAGGGAGATACTTAACTTGGTGTCCCCTGGAATGTGCTACAAGAAGGTGCATTTATTCCCAACTTCAAGAAGAGGTTAAGAATCTGGAGAATAGTAGATGAGCCCTTTAACCATTACAGCTGACATAAGCAACAATGGAACTGTTCATGTCTCTATCTCCTTATTCAGCTAACCTTCTATAGCCTTTTTTTTCCCCTTTGTATTAGATTCCCACTTTGTAAATTTTCTTGATTGCTCAATCCCCAATCCAGCCTTATTTTGTCTTTTGTAAACGATAGTTTGTTTGTTTTTTAGGCTCTTATGCAATTTATTTATTTCACAGACATTACTGAACGCCTACTTTGCACCTTGAACAAATTTAGCAACTGATGCAGACATTCTATAGCAAGCAGATACAAAGACAGTGATTCTACCTCTTCCTGTTAACTGGAAGAATCTCCACTCTGGCTATTGGGTACTTTGATAAGTTGGCTGCATGAAAGTTTGCAACAACATTCTGATGGCAGGATTGCCTTATTTTCTAATTGAATCAAGTAACAGAAACTTTCAGTAAGTTTGAAATGGAGGGAAGGGCAAGAGAGAATGTAAGGTGTCATGGACTAAAAATATTTCTCTAAATGTATTAGCTAGGAGTTTGACCAGATTCTTTCTTTTTTACCCTGTTTAGGCAAGGGCAGACATTTAGCCACCCATATATTTTAAACTTTACTCTTTTCATTAGTGAAAAATATATTTTTATACAGTTAATTCCAGTTAACAAATCCTTTAGTGAAGATTTAGACTGGAATATTTAAAATATGTGTCTTAGCCACCTGTAGATCTCTGATTGAAATTTTCAAATGCTATCTAGCCTCCACTGGACTATGCATTTCTGATTAGAGGAGATCAAATGTAAACTAATGTTTCCAAGAGAGTTAATTCAGTGCAGAGGCCATTATATCCTACTGTCTCTACTGAAGTATTTTAAAATAAATTACAGATAACATAAAAGAAAGATTGTCATCTTGCTCCCTGCATGAATACTTGCTGAGTTACAGAATCAGTAGTCTTGCCACAGGGCTGCAACGGGAGCAGCGCCAAGAGGAGCGAGCGAGATCTGGGAGAGCACACCAAGTGTGAAACCCATGTACTAGTAAGGGCTACCAACAGCAGTCATAGGAGAACAAACCAGAATAGGATATGAAACATCTCCCTACCTGATTCAACTGGCTTAGTCCACTAAAATCCACCCTGATATCTCTTTCCTCCCTTCTTAACTTTAACCCTGTGCAGCTAGAAATAGAAGAGGATAGGAGGAGGGCAAAAGCAAAAATACACAACCCACAACAAACACAATTTGCCTTCTTCTTCCAACCTGACCCTGCTTCAGGACGCTAAGTTTGAGGTTTGCTTGGTGACAGAGAGAAGGAGATCAGGGTTCAACTGGATGATACCACAGATATAAACTGGTCTGAAATAAGCCTGTGAACTTTACGGTGTTTATTTTGTTGTACTGAAATATGCATAAAATATACGTAACAAGAAATTTACCATTTTAACCATTTTAAAGTGCATAGTTCATTGGCCGTGAATAGATTTCCATTGTTGTGCAGTCACCACCACCAGCCATCTCCAGAACTTTCTCATCTTTCCAAACAAACTGTGTGCTCATTAAATACTAACTACTCATTACCCTCATCTATTTTCTGTCCCTATGAATTTGACTAAGTTCCTCATGTAAGTGCAATCAAACAGTATTTGTCCCTTTATGTCTGGCTTATTTCACTGAGCGCTATGTCTTCGAGGTTAATACAAGTTGTAGCATGGGTCAGAATTTCCTTTCTTTTGAATAATATTCCATGTTTCTGTGTGTGTGTGTGTGTGTGTGTGTGTGTGTGTGTACCACATTGTGTTTACCCAGTCATCTGTTTATGGATACTTGAATTGTTTCCACATTTTGGCTATTGTGTTTAATGCTACTGTAAACATGGATGTATAAATATCTGATTGGGTCCCTAATTTCAGTTCTTTTCAGTCCATACCTCAAAGTGGAATTGCTGGATTATAAAGTAATTTTATTTAATTTTTTTTTAAGAATTGCTTTGAAGAATTTCAAAGCATTTCAAAAATACTGTTTTCCACAGAGGCTGCTCTATTTTACATTCCCAACACCAAAGTACAGGATGAGTTCCAACTTCTTCACGTTCTTGTCAACACTTACTATATTCTTTTTTTTTTTTTTTAATTTTTTTTTTAACGTTTATTTATTTTTGGGACAGAGAGAGACAGAGCATGAATGAGGGAGGGGCAGAGAGAGGGAGACACAGAATCGGAAACAGGCTCCAGGCTCTGAGCCATCAGCCCAGAGCCCAACGCGGGGCTCGAACTCACGGACCGCGAGATCGTGACCTGGCTGAAGTCCGACGCTTAACCGACTGCGCCACCCAGGCGCCCCAACACTTACTATATTCTGCGTGTACATGCATGCGTGTGTGTGTGTGTGTGTGTGTGTGTGTGTGTGTGTATGTGCTGTTTTTGTTTTTGTTTCTGTTTTGACAGTAGCCATCCCAGAGGGTCTAAATTGATATCTCATTGTGGTTTTGACTTGCATTTTCCTACTGATCAGTGATGTTGACCATCTTTTTGTGTGTTCATTAGCTATTTCTGTATCTTCTTTAGGGAAGTGGACATTTAAGTACTTTGCCCTTTTTTTTTTTTTTAATTTGATTTTTTTGTTGTTGAGTTCCAAGACTTCTTCATGTAGTCTGGATTTTAATCCCTTTTTGGATATATGATTTGCAACATTTTCTACCATTCTGTGGATTGTCTTTTCATTTTGCTGATAGTGTCCTTTTCTACACAAAAGTTTTTAATTTTGATGAAATCCAATTTGCCTAAATTTTTTTGTTGTTGTTGTTGCTTATGCTGTTGGTATCCTACCCATGAAACCATTTGCAAATCTAGTGTCATGAAATTTTCCCCTTAGGTTTCTAAAATATTAATAGTTTGCTTTTATATTTAGGCTTTTCATCCATTTTTAGTTAATATTTGTATATGGTATAAGATAAAGATCCAACTTTATATTTTTGCTTATGTATATGCAGCTTCCCAACATTATTTGTTGAAAGACTATCTTTTCCCTATTGAATGGTCTTGGCACCCTTGTTGGAAATCAGGTAACCATAAATGTGAGGATTTATTTCTGAGCTCTCACTTCTATTCCACTGGTCTACATATCAGTCTTTATGCCAGCACCACACTATTTTGTTACTTACTTTTTAGTATACAACTAAAAAGAACAATTATGTAATTTACCCAAGATACCTGAAACGCAATGGGATAATGGGAAGAGGGCATTGGGCAGTATGGTTAGAGGCAGTGATCTGAAAAAATAAAAAGTTGTTTTAAAAACTAAAGATTAATACCCCAACAGGTTGAAACTATTTGTATTGGTGGGCTTCTCTACTTTGAAACTACAAATCAAACAAGCATAAACCTTAAGGTTAGGTTGGATGATCATTGACTGTTCTAAGCTACACTGACTCAGGTGTGGTGACTTGACTCCATGTGTCTCTCTCATCCTTCTCTTAAGACCAGAAGCCTAAGTGTGATCTTCTCATGGGTTTTCCAGAACCATAAAAGGGCAAATAGAACAAAGGAGCCTCTTAAGGCATTAGGCTTAGAACCATCACACTGCCATTTCTGCCTCGTTCTGTTGGCCACAGCTTATCTCATGGCTGGACCCATTGCTAGGGGTAGAAGAATATGCTCTTTTAACTGGAAGAGTGAAAAGCAAGTCATATGGGAAAGGAGTGTACTTAAGTCACTTAGACAAAAGTCCTTGATAGTTTTAAAGTAAAAAATTAACTTCTTTTGTTATTATTTATATTTCACTTATGACTTTCTTTTATGAGAAAATAGAGAATAAAATCTAATTTAAAGGAGAAAGCTGGGGAGGTTATGGAATCAAAAAAAGATAAAAGATATATTTTTTTTTTCCTTTGTTAGATGTTTGGATTCATTTTCATTAAATGTATGAGTGCTGCTACTTCAATACCTGCATGTCTGGTTTCCTTAGTGTGAGCTACTTGAGGCCAGGTGTCTTATCATAAAAAGTACTACCACTAATGAGCAATATTTATAAAGAACTTACTATGTGCCAGATTCTGTATTCAATGCAGTACGAACACTGTTATGCTTCATTCTCCAAACAGTGATCTTAAGTAAATAACAGAGTCCTCATTTCACAGATGAGAGAATTATGGCACAGAGAAATTTAATTACTGGACAAATTCATACATACTTTACCTGATATCTAATCTGAATAGTAGACCCATAAGTGCAAATGAGGGCAGGACTAACATGATACAGACACATGGAGCACGATTTTTGCCAACTCTCTTAAAGTAAATTTTCCAAAAGGAAAAAAAAAATACATTTGTCAGAAATACTGTAGCAAAAATTAAATCAAAGCAACCATAAAGTGAAATAATTAATTCAGTTTGAACCTCATCATTGTAAAGAATTCACACATTACCATTGGCATAAAAGTAATCCATTGGTATAAAAGTAAAATAAGGGCCGACTATAAATTCTCTTGGAGAGACCTACTGCCCACTTCTCAAGTTTTTCTTTGAATTTTTTTTGTTTGTTTTCACCTAACCTTTGTGTGCTTGGTAAATTTGGGTGCTTGGTAAATGAATAAATGTTATAAATAATTTAAATGATGAAAACAGACTTAATTGAGGTATACAAAACACCTCTTATGAGCTAAAGTTCTTATATTTTCGTTCACTAAAACCAGATTACACTAGCTTCTCATTGAGTTATAATTAAGTCTCTGGGTCCAGAGGTATCCTGTTTTGCCTTGGTCCATGAACTTATGCTAAAAAAAGCGGGGGAGGGGGGGGAAGAAGATGAAGAAGGTTCTGTGGGTTCTGTGACCATTTTTACACAGCCTACATTTATTTGGATTCAGAATAAGATACAGGAATTTTAACATTTATTATGAAAATAATATGGTGGCATAGAATAAGATGGTCTGAATGAGTAATTTCATATGGCCAGAACACTGTGCAAATTTAAATGATATTAATGCTTTCATTTCTTCATAGTCAATATTTGCATTTCTTAATAGTGAAAATCTGCTAAAAAAAATCAAATGAATCATGATCCTCAGGCCATGAGCAATGGGGGATTATTTTAAAAGCAAATTTCAGGCTTAGCTATACATCTCTTGATAGAGGTCAAAATTTTGAACATTGGGATGTTAGAGGTCTAATTCAGCTGTCCATGGTTTCTAACATGTTTGAATGTTAGCAATCATTATACTTGGAACCAATAAGCATCTAGAGCTGTTCTTTTTTTAGAACTGCCTTTGATCTACAGAGGACAAACAGGAGCCTCAGTTAGGCTTTTAACAGGGTTATTTTTATGATGTGACTTATTTACACATTGATTCTTTCTGAAATGGTGTTCTTCCCCCTTCTCTAAAAAAATAGTCCCTTTAAAAAAAAAGAATACAATGAAAATGAAAACTCCTGTAAACACTATTAAAACCTGAAGAAAACATACTGGTAATATCAGTTATCATTGCTAAAAGTGATTATGATTACAGTTTTTCGTGAAACCCTATTTTCTGTTGCAAAGGAGTGGAGTACTACCAGAAAACCATACTCTTAGCCACATACAGAACTAGTTAATATTTTTTTCTAGGTATTGGAAATCAGTCATTAAATTAATTCCAGAAGAAACATTGATTTTTTTTTCATTTAAGAATTTTTCTCTGGAGCACAGATAAAGTTAATTTCTCCCCACATCAAAGATGTTTTATTCTTTCTTACAGAATAAAATGTAAAGCCTTTGAAAACTGATAGTGGCATTGTTTGAAAGGCACAGTGCAGTGCTTCTAACGTTCTCTAGGTTAGCAAAGGGAATAAAAAAGCTGGTTAGAACTGTGTTTTAAACAAGGATAAATAGGGTGTAAAAAAAGACCTAAGAAACAGACACCATAAACACAGCATAAATTGTGATAATTATTTTGGCCTTGTTTCTGTGGTTATTCTTCATTCAGAGACATTTGCTAAGTGATAAATAGTAGTGTATAGGAGAAGGGTGTTATTCTTAACAGTAATGGAACCATCCAGATTGGGCTTCAGAGCAGCATGTTTTATAAAGTTGAGTGTTAGTGCTTGACTTAGGACAATTCCTAAAGCCTTGCTTGGACTCTTCCTACCCAGATAATTATCATTTCAATCCATTTCATTAGTTAATATTTTCTATTTCAGGCCCCCCTTAGAGAATAACCAAAACACCCAAAATATCTGTACTAATTCACCCTCTATTCCTTTATCTGCCCCTGCACAATTTGATGGACTTATCACTGATGTATATTCTGTCTGTGCTGGTAGTGCCAACTTCATATAACTTAATTTGGCCTTCAGGGATATAATTTTATGTTCAAATCCCATTTAAACAAACAGACAAACAAAAAACTTGAATGATTTGAATTGCCTCAAAGCCCAAATTTTTTAGCATGATCTTCTAAAACAGTTTCACATGGTACATGGAAAGTGCTTTCACACTGGAGATGTTCTGCAGGCCCTCCCACCCACAGGTGCCTCATAAAAATGTCACATCTTTTCTGAAGACCTTCCTGGTGTTCCTGGGTAGAATTTGCCACTCCATGCCATATCTTTTGTTCTCTGTATGCTAAGAATGGAATTATCATGGAATACTTACTTATTTATGGATTGTATGTTTCCTACTAGATATTGTGCAACCCTTCAAAGTATGGATTACATAATGTTCATTCTTATCTCTCATGATTGTCCCAAGTAAATACATGTTTATTAGTGGAAATAGTGCTTAAATAGTTACTGAGTCTAAGTGTATGTTTGGTTTTGTTCATTTGTTTTTATATCTCTCTCCAGCCCTTAGACTAGGTTCTTAGGGGTCAGAATCCATATATATATTGTGTTCACTACTGTGAACCAAAGCCTGATAACGGCTTTTGATGTTTAAGGGTTTGTGAACATCAAATTCTTTAACTCAAAAGAAAGAACTTCTACTGATAAATATTTTGGTGTCATGAAAAAGATGGTTTTAAGATATAGCTGTAATTTTCAGCTAACATCCTCAATGGGGAAAAACTGAGAGCTTTATCCCTGAGATCAGGAACACAACAGGGATGTCCACTCTCACTGCTGTTGTTTAACATAGTGTTGGAAGTTCTAGCATCAGCAGTCAGACAACAAAAGGAAATCAAAGGCATCAAAATTGGCAAAGATGAAGTCAAGCTTTCGCTTTTTGCAGATGACATGATATTATACATGGAAAATCCGATAGACTCCACCAAAAGTCTGCTAGAACTGATACATGAATTCAGCAAAGTTGCAGGATACAAAATCAATGTACAGAAATCAGTTGCATTCTTATACACTAACAATGAAGCAACAGAAAGACAAATAAAGAAACTGATCCCATTCATAATTGCACCAAGAAGCATAAAATACCTAGGAATGAATCTAACCAAAGATGTAAAAGATCTGTATGCTGAAAACTATAGAAAGCTTATGAAGGTAATTGAAGAAGATTTAAAGAAATGGAAAGACATTCCCTGCTCATGGATTGGAAGAATAAATATTGTCAAAATGTCAATACTACCCAAAGCTATCTACACATTCAATGCAATCCCAACCAAATTGCACCAGCATTCTTCTCGAAACTAGAACAAGCAATCCTAAAATTCCTATGGAACCACAAAAGGCCCCGAATAGCCAAAGTAATTCTGAAGAAGAAGACGAAAGCGGGAGGCATCACAATCCCAGACTTTAGCCTCTACTACAAAGCTGTCATCATCAAGACAGCATGGTATTGGCACAAAAACAGACACATAGACCAATGGAATAGAATACAAACCCCAGAACTAGACCCACAAACATACGGCCAACTCATCTTTGACAAAGCAGGAAAGAACATCCAATGGAAAAGACAGTCTCTTTAACAAATGGTGCTGGGAGAACTGGACAGCAACATGCAGAAGGTTGAAACTAGACCACTTTCTCACACCACTCACAAAAATAAACTCCAAATGGATAAAGGACCTGAATGTGAGACAGGAAACCATCCAAACCCTAGAGGAGAAAGCAGGAAAAGACCTCTCTGACCTCAGCTGTAGCAATCTCTTACTCGACACATCCCCAAAGGCAAGGGAATTAAAAGCAAAAATGAATTGCTGGGACCTTATGAAGATAAAAAGCTTCTGCACAGCAAAGGAAACAACCAACAAAACTAAAAGGCAACCAACGGAATGGGAAAAGATATTTGCAAATGACATATCGGACAAAGGGCTAGTATCCAATATCTATAAAGAGCTCGAGCTCACCAAACTCCACACCCGAAAAACAAATAACCCAGTGAAGAAATGGGCAGAAAACATGAATAGACACTTCTCTAAAGAAGACATCCGGATGGCCAACAGGCACATGAAAAGATGCTCAACGTCCCTCCTCATCAGGGAAATACAAATCAAAACCACACTCAGATATCACCTCACGCCAGTCAGAGTGGCCAAAATGAACAAATCAGGAGACTATAGATGCTGGCGAGGATGTGGAGAAACGGGAACCCTCTTGCGCTGTTGGTGGGAATGCAAACTGGTGCAGCCGCTCTGGAAAGCAGTGTGGAGGTTCCTCAGAAAATTAAAAATAGACCTACCCTATGACCCAGCAATAGCACTGCTAGGAATTTACCCAAGGGATACAGGACTACTGATGCATAGGGGCACTTGTACCCCAATGTTTATAGCAGCACTCTCAACAATAGCCAAATTTTGGAAAGAGCCTAAATGTCCATCAACTGATGAATGGATAAAGAAATTGTGGTTTATATACACAATGGAGTACTACATGGCAATGAGAAAGAATGAAATATGGCCCTTTGTAGCCACATGGATGGAACTGGAGAGTGTGATGCTAAGTGAAATAAGCCATACAGAGAAAGACAGATACCATACGGTTTCACTCTTATGTGGATCCTGAGAAACTTAACAGAAACCCATGAGGGAGGGGAAGGAAAACAAAAAGAGGTTAGAGTGGGAGAGAGCCAAAGCATAAGAGACTTTTAAAAACTGAGAACAAACTGAGGGTTGATGGGGAGTGGGAGGGAGGGGAGGGTGGGTGATGGGTATTGAGGAGGGCACCTTTTGGGATGAGCACTGGTGTTGTATGGAAACCAATTTGACAATAAATTTCATATATTGAAAAAAAAGATATAGCTGTAATTTTCAAAATGTGGGTTGTGGCTCATATTTGCTTTATATGCTATCAATTTAGTTGACTGTAACCACCATTTCAGACAAAGAAAACTGACGTTGGATTGTATGAGTTTTCTACTGCTGCATAACAAATCACAAATTTAGCAGCTTAAAACAACATTAATTTATTTTATCACAGCAGATTGGGTATTGGGGTGCAGGTTAGCTGGAACCTCTGCTCAGGGTCTCACAGGCTGCTGTAACTGTGTGTGGGGACTGGGTCTTATATTAGTCTCAGGATTCTTTTTTGTGATATGTGATTTGTAATAAGAAATACATATGTGGTCTCTGTTTGATTTCTGGTAGAGTTCCTGAAACTCTTGGAATTTCCTAAGTGATGAGAACACACATATAGTTTTTGTTATGTTAATGGATGAGTTTTTGGACTGCACCTAAGAATGGGGGCTGGTTGCCAGTAGAACCAAGTTAGAACTTTCAGCCTTGGGCAGTTAGAACTGCCTGGCCCCTGAGGATGAAAGAGAGGTTAGAGGTTGAATCAGTTGCCACTTGCCAATCATTTATCAATCATGTCTGTGTAATGAAGCCCCTATAAAACCCCAAAGGTCTTGGTTCAGGGACCTTCTGGGTTGGTGAATATGTTGAGATTCTCAAGGAGTGGTATGGTACACCTGCAAAGGGTTATGGAAGCTCTGCACCCTTTCCTTATACATTGCCCTGTGCATCTGGTCTATTTCTGAATTATATCTTTTTATGGTAACTGATAATTAGTGAAAAAACAAGTTTCTTGAGTTCTATGAACAGCTCTAGCAAATTAATTAAACCCAAGGAAGGGATTGTGGGAAACTCACCTTCAAAGCCAGTCAGTCAGAAATACAGGTAACATCTTGGAGTTGTGACCGGTATCTGCAGCCCACAGAGGGAATTGCGGGAGTCTCCAGTTTCTAGCGGGTTAGTCAGAAGCACAAGTGATAACTGGGTTTCCAGTTTGCATCTGAAGTGTGTGTGAGGACAGGGTGGGGAGGCAGTCTTGTAGGACTAAACCCTTAACCTGTGGAATCTGATGCTATCTCCAGGTAGACAGTGTGAGAATTGAGTTAAATTGTGGGGCAGGTAGCTAGTGTCCAGAGAATTGTTTGGTGGTGTGGGAGAAACTTTCCCATCTCATGCTGGAATTATTACCAGAACCTTTTATGTTCCAACATCCTCTACTTTCCCAAGTCTCTGACTTCTTGACCCTCTTTTAAAGCAATCATCTGGGGCGCCTGGGTGGCTCAGTCGGTTGGGCATCTGACTTCGGCTCAGGTCACGATCTCACGGTCCTTGAGTTCAAGCCCCACGTCGGGCTCTGGGCTGATGGCTCAGAGCCTGGAGCATGCTTCCGATTCTGTGTCTCCCTCTCTCTCTGCCCCTCCCCTGTTCATGCTCTGTCTCTCTCTGTCTCAAAAATAAACGCTAAAAAAAAAAAAAAAAATTAAAAAAAAAAAAAAGCAATCATCTGATTAAGTCAGGCTCACCTAGCATAATCTCCCTTCTGATTAACTTAAATTCAGCTGATTAGGGACAAGACACTTGTAGTACAGCTGAGAAATGGCTTTACCTTTTCATATACTGGAACCTAATCAAGGAGTAGCATCTTATCCACAGGCATTGCCCCTACTGAGGCCAGGGGATTACATAAGACCATGACTCATTGGAAGTCATTTCAGAATTTTGCCTGCCATATTGCTTTAATAATATGTGTGTTTTTACATGTACAGACTTATTGTTTAGATATGTGTATGTCTGTGTAGATAGTGGGTCATAATGCAAAATGCATTTTGCAATGGGTCACATCCAAAAAATTTGAAAATCACTGGCTATAGGATAAATTTACAATGCTTCTCATATTCCCAAAAGTAAGGAAATGATTACTCCAACCATAAACAATGCTAAACAGCTTTAGAAATCCTTTTTTTGTTATTCATTACTGACTGTTGTAATTTTTTCATCCATTCATTCAATTAATCAATCATTATTGACTATTATCTCATTATTAACGCATCTTTGCATTAAGAAACAAAGACCATAAATGCCTTGAGATTAGCAGTCATGATGGAAGATACTATGTATACCTAAATAAAAGACCAATGTAATACCAGATAGGAAGTGGGGGGGGGGGGGGGAAACTGTTAGAGAATTTTGAAAACAAAGGTAAAAGTTTATATTTTGAAGAAGTTTTAGTATTATTATGTATGCTGAAGGACAATGTTTCTTTTCCAGTTTTCTAAAACTCAACTTCATAGCTCAATAATAAAGAGAAATAAGACAAGTAATTAAAAAGAGAAGAAAGGAAAAGATTAAAGAAGAACTTATAAAGGAGCCTGGATCTGAAATAGGATTCTCACATATTTTAAAGAAATAATATAATTCTACTCAGCAATTAAAATAAAGAAATTAAAGTACACTTCTAATATCATATCTTATATTTTTTATAGTTTTGTTACTCGCCTCAAGTCCCTTCAAGTCTCAGGGATGGAGTGAGAGAGCACCCATTCAGATTGCCGTTGATAAGGCTTGTGAGTCTTTTCATTTGCTTAGTTCACATTTGGTTTGGCACAAGCTGTGAAAACCCCCAAATCAAGCACAAACCTTGCTCTCATCTGTCTCTGCCACCAAGCAGAAGCCAGTGGCAATGAGGAGATCATACACATTACACTTTGATTGTTATTTGGACCTGCAGACTTTCCAAATTGCTCATAAATTAATGTCAATTCTCCTAAATGAAAGCATATTTTGATTAGCTAATTTTATTGCAACACACTATCCATTGTTAATTCACTGGAATACCATTGTACTTTAAAGCCTAGGTCAAAAATTTTAAAGCCTCTGTCTCATTTTCTAATATACATCTATTTCTCTGTTTCTAACATTGAGGTATAGGTATTGTGGGCTGTGCAAAGAAATGTTCTTCCTTAGTATCTTGAGACTTTCTGTTTCCAAATGAACTCAGATTCAAGGTTAACCTACAAGAATCATTTCCTGGGCAGTTAGATGAGGATTCAGTTTAATTATTGTGAACCAATTGTCAGAGGACTGGCTGTCCACAATTGTCATAAAGTACCCTCTATTTCTTTATTGCCTTAAAATTTCTGTCTAGGCCATTGTATTCCATGATCCTTTGATATTTCTTCCTTAATATCGATAGTATTGTTCTTGTAAAGATCTCAAAGAACTTAATGAATGTGTCTCATTACTCTTTTATTAATGTTGTTGATTAGATTTATGGATTTATGGATTCATAATTTGGGCTCATGAAAGATTTGTTCTCAGTGAGACACAAAGCCCAAGAGATAAATTAACCCCCCCATCCTCATTCTTCCTTCACGTTCCAACTCTATTAGAAAAAATAAGCATGGAATGCAAAACAAAAGAAAAAATTATAGTTGTCATTAATTGATTGTTTTTCAGCATTCATGTGAGTGTATAATTATCAAAATTATGTTAAAATCCATAATTTTATATGAAGTGAAAAAGAAAGTGAAGCTCCATCTAGAAGGTAATCTAAACACTATAAACGCTATTAAATCTAACAAAGTACCTAGAATGACAACCTTGAAGTACTTGAGTCAAACCCTTTATCTCCTGTCCATGAGTTCTGTAAAGATAGCTAAAAATAAATTGTTTACTCATTTTCCTGTAATCGAGATTTCAGTTCTCTATTTGCACAGCTTTCTTAGTGATGTTGCAGCTATTTCCACTTCTGTGTGTATTAATGCAAAAAGAGTTCAAGGGTAGATGTCCTTCAGATAATTCAAAATACACGTTATAGTAGCAAAAGTTCAGTTTGAATTGAATAACCTGCACTTAGCACAGAATGACATTTAATTTAGATGTTCAGTAGTATAGATTATTGGTCCTGGGGGTTATACCGTGGCCAGTAATGAGTGCAAAAGTGACATATGACTGATGTTATTGTTTGCAAATTATTATACTGCTAGTGAAGGTAACTATTAAAGATAATCAAATATAGCACAGCTGTATAGTGAAATCATTACTTTCTGCAAATATCTTGTGATTTATTCAAAAGCTTTTGCATTATAAAGCACCAAAGAATTTGAGAGACTACCCACCATAATCCAAGGAGGTTGTGACCTGATAGATTAAATGGAATGATGAGTTTCTGTTGTCACAATGACACTGCCTTGAAGAAACAGCCTTGGCAGTACAAGGTTAGCTTGATGGGATTAAAGCAATGAATGGATTTACATAACATTTGAAATGTTTGGTATATGATCTTTTTTGTCAAGTAAAATATTTATTTAGCAGAGATGGATTTGCTGTTGAAAACATTCATTTCTGGTGTAGAATAAAATTTTGAAAAACATTTATCTTATTAATAGCTCTTACTCTCCAAATATTTTTTAATGGCAGTTTCTCTTTGGCTGGACCACACTTTCATCAATATCTGGGCTCCTACTGTATTCAAATTCCTTATGATGATCATATTCTCTTACTACTCCTCATTTCCTCTCCCTGAGATCCAGAGAATAACTTAGCAAAGATGGTGATTGGCAACTTTAAAAGTGATATCAGGCCTTCAGATATTCTTTTCTAGTGTAACTGAGCTCTTGTCTGAGGTTCATCAAGACTGAGTAGCCTAACTCATCAAAAGAGTTAAAAAAAAAAAAAAAAATCAAATGCCTCCAGTTCCCCAGTCCACCATTTCACTGGAAGAATTAACGTCTTAAATTTTCAGTTTTCTGAAGAAGCCCTTTCATTGTTCTCCATCCTACCACAGTGCTGAGCTTGTATTTAAATGTTTCATATTGTGCATTTCAAACTGTCAGGCTGAAGAAATACCAATAAGTGTGTTAGGTTTAGATAATCGAAAATTCCCTTTACTCAGCTTCTTAGTCTATATTTATCTGTCTGGCTGTGAAATCTATTCCAAGAGTATTCATCTACCACCCAAATCTATTCACCAAGCATCAAGACTCATCAGTGAGATGGAATAATGCCATTTAATTAGTCTTTGATATACAGCTTAATTAGGTCTTAATAAGGGGTAGTGCATCCTAAAATCAATTATCTTGCTCTTTTTAATAAGAGCAACTAATTAGTAGGAAAATCACCACAGTTCTCTTTTTATCCTGAAGCTTTCCATGGTGCTACGAAGAAGGTTATGAAGAATAAAAAAAAAAAAAAAAAAAAAAAAAAACTCCAAAATATTTAGAAGAAATGTCATATTGAATGTAAAAGGATATATTCAAAATAGTTGCAATAGGTTAGAAATATATTATAGAAAATGCAATGCTACCAATTCAGCATCTGCATATTTCATGGGTTTTTTGGGGGGTTTTGGGGGGGTTTTTTAGTTCTTGCAATAAAGAAAAGTTAAGTACCTTCCTATCTGTATGTCTAGCTCCTCCCTTAGCATTATTAAGTGTCCTAGATGCAAATATGTCTTCACTGATTAGGGTGCCACATTTTCAATGAATCATCTTGATTTAACTGGTGACCCTTTTGATCTAGCTTAGGAAGTGCCCCCATGATCTGCTGAAGAGAGTTACTACTTGAGTGGCTCTGAGTTCTAAGTGGTCTTAGGATTTTTCTGTTCATATTTTGTTTGTTTTACACAATATAGTAGATTACATATACTTAGCTGTGAAAAATAAAGATTGCCTTTTCATGATACTCATAAATATACTCAGCACATATTTATTCAACTTCTATGAAGTAGGTACTACTCAAGCCACTGAGATTTGGATATGAATAACATAGACAAGGTCTTTGCTTTCAAAAAAGCACTAACATTTTAATGAAATGAAATACAGAGGAAATGAACACAAAAACATGTAAGGGAATTTCAGAGAATGGCCTGTAAATGCAATCAAGTATGGTTGTGGTCGAGAATAACTGGGGACCAGAAATTGCTTCAGATGGGAAGGTCAAGGAAAGGGTCTCTGAAGAGGTATATTTAAGCTGAGACCATAAGGAAGAGAAGGAGATGGCCAGGGGTAGGTCTAATAGAAGAGCAAAAGTAAAGGCCCTGAGTCAGGGAAAAACTTGTTATATTTGAACAAGAATGGCACTGTCCCTGGATATCAATAATAGAAGAGAGGAGGGGTAAAAAATGAGGTCATACAGAAGTTGTGAATGAGATCAGGCTGGACCTGGTAAACTATGGCAGAGATTTTCGATGTTATTCTGAGTACAGTACGAATGTGTTTATTTGGGGAATAGTGCGAATGACCTAACTTACAGATTTTCAGTCAGAATGAATATTAATTATAGAATCTAGGTGGTGAGTATATAGGTTTTTACCATACAGTGTCTTCACCTTTTCTATATATTTGCAAACTTTCATGATCAAATGCTGAGAAAAAAGTCAATATGGCTATTGAGATGGAAGAATCAGAATCATGGAGTGATCTAAGCATCAGATGATGTTAGTTTAAATTAGGATTTCAGTGGGAGAAGTAGAAAGCGAGACCCACTTCCCCCAAATGAGATATAGTATTATATCTATATACTATGTACTATATAGTGATTGTATTAAAAATTAAACTCAGATTACGTTGGTCCTCTGGAAAAAAATTGTCTATGATTTTTTTTTAAAGAGAGAGTGAAAGCGGGGGAGGTGTAGAGAGAGAGGGAGACACGGAGTCTGAAGCAGGCTCCAGGCTCTGAGCTGTCAACACAGAACCTGATGCAGGACTTGAACTCCCAAACCGTGAGATCATGATCTGAGCTGAAGTCGAATGCCTAACCAACTAAGCCAGGTGCCCCAGTCTAATGATTATTTTATTGCACTTAGAGTAAGTTCTTTCCATGGCTTCAGATCACCCAGCAGAAGAGAAATCCATTAACAATCAGAAATGCCTGCTTTGTCAAATTTGTCAAGAGTTGGAAGAGGACTTCATGGGGATCAGACTGAACCAGTAGAGTGTACTGGTGCTCCATTACTTATGAACTGAAGCAACACCATACCATCTGTCCAGGTGTATATGACTGGTTTTAATTCAGACATGTTTACAGATACAATAAGGAACTTGGAAGCCAGGTTCAGGCTTTGCTCAATTCCCTTTGGGAAAATCACTTGCCTCAGCAGGAAGCCAGCTTCCAGGAAAGTCCTTCAGAGAATCCATTAATACCAGCTGCTTTCTGCTAACTACTTCCTGGGAACACATAGTTCATAAGAGGGACAACAAATGAGGGACCTTTTTGAAGAGCCTCATAATCAAGCTCAAGAAGGTAAAGTTTACAGACTTTCTGCTTGGCCCCAACCATAGTCATGTACAATTGGTACTTAGCAAAAACAACTCTGTGATGAGAAGGGCATCTGTACCAGGGAGAGCACATACATTAAAAGGTGTTTTTGTTTTGTTTTGTTTTGTTTGTTTTTTTTTGGTACTACGAGCTGTAAGCCTCCTCTCACTTTTGCTTGCCTCAGCAGTATGCAGTCAAAAGATGTGGTAATATACATACAACTTGGGTATATGTCACATTTGAGGAGCACTTACTGGACTAAGTCCTTCTGTAAATTTAACCTATATTTTTACATTGAGCACTTTCAGAGAACATAATGAATTATCTTTCAAACCTCATTAGATCTTACCCAGGAGATTTAAGAAAGCAAAAAGCTAAAAGTAGGTGTGTTATGCCATAAAGGAAGTGCTGTAGCTTTAGTTGGATGCTCAGAGTTCAAGGGACTGTGTCACAGTGATGAACAGGTGTGTTCTTGCTTCATTCTCTGTCACTTAACACTGCACTACTGCCTCTTTTTGTCCTGCCTTCCCATAGTAGTGATCACAGCTTACCACCATTATTTAACATGTCTTACATGCTCTATGCCTCTTTGTTTTTCTTCTCAGTGTGTTAGTCAAGCTTTTTTGAGGGAAGAATTGTTCTGAAAAGCCAACTCCCCTCATGAGGCCTAGTAAATTGTTGCCTTCCTTTGATAGCTAATCCTGATTCAAATGTTGATCCTGATAGTTCAAGTCTCAGCTTAACATGCATGTGAGTAGTAGCTGCTGAATGGGAAAAGCAATAGAACCACTGTGAGACAGACTAAATCAGAGGTGCCACAGAAGAACAGATGTTTTGGTCTCAATCCAAACACAATGGGATCTGGGGAGGGAAAGTGAGTAGGAAGGAAAGGAGAGCCTATTGTTGACAGAAATGGGTAAACTGCTCCAAGTCTTTCTAGTGAAAAGATTGGATTGAACATGGCATTTATACATTCAGAAGGAACTAAATGTCTGACCTAATCAACAGCAAAGGATTTAGGGAGAATTCTTGATAGGGTTTTCAAATTATAAGATTATCAGAATGAGGTTTACAACTAACAAGTTAAGGTTTATTAGTATTCTGCCAACACACAAGTTATACTCAAGTTTAGGGCCTCACTACAGGGCTCAGCTCCATAAAGCATTGACTAAAAGAAGGATAGATGAATTGATAAGCACAGAGGTGAAGGAAGGACCTCATAATAGAATGAGTGAACACAATTTCTGACCCTAAAATACTATTATTGTTACATTTAGATATGAAAATCAAAGCTGCATTTCATTATTGTAGCCATATGCAGGAAACCAAGATTCATGCCAAAAGTCTCCAACCTCATCTTTTCCCAGGCATCTCGGTGAAATGTCACATTTGCTTTGTCCAGAGTGAGCCAAGGAACTGTTAATACTGGAAACTCTGGATAATAAACACACATCAACTGCATGGAGAAACTTGGCTCTAACTGCAAACTCTTAGAGGCATTCAGTTGACTAAGGCCTTAACAGTTGGCTCTGGCTTACTGCTGACTCTCTTTCTAAAGTCCAGTACTCATCCTCCACAGAAACCTCAATTGGTGCCTACTCCACACCAGCTACCGCGTTACTGCAAGCTTTCATATTCATTGTTTTTACACTGAATTGTTGTTATGTCTGCATGTCTTGTCTTTGATAATAGGTGAATAGAAGGTACAGTTAAATATAAAGAACTGGCTGCAGTATTTCAGATTCAAGCTTGTCATTTTCCTTGCTTTGTTTAAGTTGTCTGAGCCTCAGGGATTGTGGTGAGGAATGGAAAGATGCTTCCAAAACTCTTAGGATGTTTAGCAATAGGAAGCCTGCAAATGTTTATTGTCATTGTTTTAAGGTTTAAAGAATATTTTCCCTCTCTTGCATTATTCTATAATTGAGTATAATGTTAAGGACTCAGGTGCTCCCGCCCATTTTGTGTTTCCTGTAGAAAAGTTTTTTTTTTCTTCTTTCTGTTATCTTTCTTTATAAATTGTGCTCTTTTGACACACATGTATTTTTTTCATTGCCCACACATAAACCTTGGAAGTTAATACACAGTAGTATTTTTGCTAAAACCTCTTCCCACCCCCCATACCAGGTTGTTACAACAAGACCTGTTATTATTATGTCTCCCTACAAATGAGTAAATTAATGCATCATGATAGCGTTTAAGTCCAACAAATTTTTCCATATGACCAATAACAAAATTGTCTTAGGTATCTGTTTCGGCCTCTGTGAATTCTCAAATGACATAATTCAATGCAAGAGTAGAGTAGGTATTGATTACAATAATGATAGGAAGCACAAGAATGCCTCTGCCATTGCTTTATGTCCTTCTGTGCAGAGATGTATGTAGGTTAGAGGCAAAGGGAAGTCTGTTTCTCTATACGGCTCACTTCTACATAGTTCATGTAGCCATTTATGGCTTCTTTTGCTATTCTCTTTAATTGATTCCTTATTCAGCAAATAGAAGCAAGACACAATTAACCTTGTGAATAGTTCTTTAGGGGGGTACATATTCAGATTTGATTGGGTCTCAGTTGGGTCACTCTCATTGACCTGAAGGTCAAAAAAAGAACATGCTCGCTGCTTTTGGGTAAGTAATATTGAATTAAATCTCTTCAGAGACTAGTTTTAAGCCTGGAAAAGTCTTCTGGCTTAAACAGCAAGAGATAATTGGAGTGTCTAGTGGCATCAAGTAAGTGCAAATTAATATTTCGGTGTGTTTGCTTGCTATATGTTTTTAAAGGACTCCCACTGAAAGTGAGTTTAGTTTACATACAAGCCTCACAGTTATCTATTGAGAGCAGTAGCAAGTAGCGGTTATAGCACTAATTACTGGACAGCCATTCTTTCAGGATATGAAGATCAGGTCATGTTTTCCTGACACATTAAACAAATATCTACATGAGTCAGGGTGTTTCAAAAGTTAAGTGTCTTCTGAAGACGTATATTTAATTACAATTCCATAGAGCAGTGTTCCTGTTTTTCTCTTGTTTTGAGATAAAGATATCCTCTTCTCTTGCTAAAGAATGAGTTATGAAATTTGGGGTTTGGAGGGCAAATAAATTAAGGGCAAGAGGGATCCTTGTGAAATCTTGGCATACAAATGTCTGTGAAACTACTCTAAATTGGAATGGCTTTTACTAAGTTTTTAGTCCCATAGCCACGCACATTGTCTTTTCTGTACTCCGATTCTCCTAACTTGAAAAATGGTTTCAATTTATTTAAAAAAATAGTTTCTCTGTTTATTTTCTGACCCCAGCACATATTTTAACTTTAAAATATCTCTATTCCTCAAGGTAACACTGTAGATACACAGCACTCAGAAAGGACCATCTCTAATTCGATTTATTTTCTTATATACCAAACTATAACCATGGGGCTTAATTTTTATATAGTTTTAAAAGTGGAATATTTGGTCCTCAGGTTTGTTTTATCCATTAATTCCGGGGTTTTTAGGGCCTGTGACCTTATTGGGTGACTTAAAAAATGCTTAGAACATATATATATGTCTTCATATGTATATATATGTCTTTATATATATATATATATATATATATATATATATATATATATATATCTTCAATAGGGAAAAGAAAAAAAAAGCACTGAATTTGAGATCAATGCATGTTTAATTCAGTGTTCACAACATAGCATATAAATTCTATTAGTTGTTAAGTTTAATATCAACAAAGTTTCCAAACATTTAAATCAATTTGCAGATTAGATAGCCTTGCTTTATAAGAATTTCTGGTGTGTACCATGACTGTTGAGGAATCACTGCCAATTATAAATTAAGGCAGCGACATATAACCAAATAGTTTCCAAAACAAATAATAAGTCTTCACTAATTTAAAATCATTTTAATGTCAAACACGCATGTATGTTAACATTTTAAATATGATATCAGAAAGTGCCTCCAAAAATAAAAGCAACTTGAAGATCTAAGGAATGAAGATCTAACATCTAAGTGGCCCTCTTGGCTCTCAGCAAATGAAGATATTTTCTACCTGCCTCTTATCATAAAATGCATGTGTTCAGAATTGAAAACAGAATCTTAAAGAGATATTGGCACACATGTGTTCATAGCAATAATATTCAAAATAGGCAAGAGGTGGAAGCAACCCAAATGTCTATTAATGGATAAAAGGTTAAGTTTTTGGGCCCTTAATCTGTTCCTAGGATTGTGCCATATATAGAAATACTTTGATGAACATAGTTTTTGTCTTGTATTCATACCACTTTTTCCATTATAGTGGGAAAGAAAAAAATTATATACACAAACACACACATATGCATACATATATATGAACACATATATGTGTACATATATATTTCTCAAACTTCAGTAATTGAAAACCCATTACATTAAAAAGAAATGAAAAGTTTGACATAAATTAATTTTGTATAATTTTAATCAAATATGTACATTAGTAAAACCTGACTGAACAAATAGTACTTCAATTTTGGACAATTATAAAGAAAGCAAAATTATAAATGACACTATTCTTCTATTACTTTTATTTCCTTTAAATATGTGAATGCTTTTTTGTATGGCAATGTAGAGACATTTGTTAGGCCTTCACTTGGAAGAAATCATTTTTAAATTGTTTTCCCCATGTTATTTTCTTTAGCACACAACAATAAAAATAGTACAGTATGTCCACATGATTAAAAACGTAAATGCAAACCTCAACGTTTAAATAGTACCGGAGTACTTACTTATAAATACTCAACTAGATGATCTAAAAATACATACATAAAATATATTATTAATGAAACAAAAACAAACTTAAAACATTTTCAAAAATAATTCAAAGGCACCCTCTGAGAATACAAGGGGAACCCCAGTTTGGGAAAACCTAAGTTAAAACACAATGTGAGAAGAGGTATACTAGAAATATATACAAAGTGATATTGGGATATGAGAGGATAATTTACTCTGCTAAAGGGCATCAAGGAAGGCTTTAGAGAGAAAGTGTCAATTAACATTTAAATTGGACCATGTTAGCTGAGTATGAAATGCCAATGGGGTAAATGTGTGTGTGTTGCCAGAGAAACAAATTCCAACAGAGTAACTTTAGCAAAGACCAAGGCATGAGACAGAATGTGGTACATCTGAGGAAGCAACATGTAGTATATTTCAGAGTATAGCGGAAGATAGAATTAGAAAGGTATAGGGTGCAAATTTATAAAGACTTTGATGCCATACTTAAGTATTTTGCACTTTATTTAATAGGAATGTGGCACTATCAAAGACTATTAAATTGCAAAGAAAAGGTTGATTATATTTGTGGTTTAGAAATATACTGAAAAAGAACTATATAGGGACAGGTTTTGTAGCAAGAAAATAATAACTGTCACCAGGAGCTACAAATAAACCTAAAGCATTTGTCAAGGCTTATGATAAATTAACTTAAAAGCAACTATTTTGTTTAAGGTGGAGGAAACACTGATTTTTTTTTTCTTAAGGAGGGACCAAAATTATAAAAAGAGATTTGTATACTACTGTTATCTAGTTTTTGAAATACAGTAAATACCACAAAACCTTTTTAAATAAATAGCTGGGTTTCCAAATAAAAGGACTAAGAGGGCATCTTCTTATGTTTGTAAATATTTTTCGAGTGGGAGCAGGTCACTGAATTACAGATGTGGGAGCGATGAGGAACCCAATATTTTAAGACTCCCAATGCTGTGTTTTTCCCACTGAGAATGATTCATGCTTCCTTCAAGAATAGAAGTGAGAAGATATATCTTTTTGTGATAAGCCAAGTTGAGAAAAGGGCAGGCATGGGGATTTAGGTACAGGTCATAATAGATTGATTTTGGTTACAACATGAATTGGAAAGAGAATAGATGAAAGAAAGATTCTCATACATTCTTTCGTATAAAAGACATCACTTAGCAGTTGAGGCAGTCATTAAAAACCTGTTGCTAGCCTAACTTCCTTGATATCTACAGATGAGTGAAATTCATTATTTCAAAAATTGAACTCTTAAAGTTCCCTTCCTCAAACATTGTTCCTGTTTTTGAATTTTACTTTTAATAAATGGCATGCCTATTCCCCCATTGACACTCCCTCCTGGTTGCTGAAACTATAACTCTGATAGTCCTCTAGAATCTGCCTTTTCCCAAATTTTCTTGCCCAATTTCCTGGCTTCCATATTTATAGAATTCATCCATTCTGCTCTATGGTAACCACAAACAACTCCCTCCATTCTTCTTCTTATCTCTAGCCTCTATTCTTGCAATATTCTTATCTCTGATGTTTCCTACTTCTCAACACATCTTTCACAAATCTACCATAATAATACGTTGACCTAAATATAATCAATCCTTTGTAGTACATTGGGCCAGTATGGTTTCAGTTCCATGGAGTGATGTAATGCATTCAATATCAAGCATGACATTTGCAGGCTGAGAATCATGAGACAATGTCATTTAGCCTTTGTGTCTCAGTTTCTTTCAGAGTAAAGCTGTGAGGATTAAATAACATTGAGAACAATACCAGGTAATAGTGAATGGTCAGCAGTGTTGCTATGTGCTTTGTTATGTATGTATGTATGTATGTATGTATGTACGTATTTCATCTCCTTTTCTCCATCTCAGGAAAATCCAACATGGTAATCAAGGCTTTTTGTAATCTAGCCATTGTGTCCCTCTCCAGTCACATCTTTCTCCTAGGATCTTTGGAAATTTGGGCTTCAGAGATAGACAGAGACCCTTTCCCTGAATGAACCATGGTTACTCAGCTCTCTATGCCCTTGCACATGCTGTTCTCTTTGAGTTTAATACCTTTTTTCCTTGTCAAAATAATTTAATTTCTGATGCCCTTCTTTGTTCATATTAAGTTCTTGGAGAGCAGTCTCCCAGCCCTAGAAGAACATCATGGCCCTAATGTTATACTCCTGCAACACTATATATACCTCCGTCATGACAGTTATTTCACTGTTTGATTGCTTATCTGTCTAATCAACCAAGCTGAACTCCCTAATGCCAAGACTCTAGGTCTTAGTCATGTCTAAAATTTCAGAATTCAGGCCAAATTTATCTTTAATGCCTTCATAATAAGGCATGAATTATGTTAATAGCCTTCGAAAATTTCAGGAGAGCCTCAGAAGTCTGTCTGTGGAAAATAAACCCATTTATTACTGATTTATGCGAATTGTGAATTATAAAATGGGAGAATATGTATCAACTATTTAAAATTAACCCCATTGTTTTAATATTTTAGCTATTTTTCAGTTTAAGACTTCAAGTTGCTCACTGGACACTTGGTAGCTTTCATAGTTAAATATAATTGACAAAGTATATAGTTTTTAAATGATAAAAGATAGACACAGATTTCAAAAGAATAGTGGCCATGAACTATTTGAACACAAAGGAAATTTTGACCAGAAGTGTCTTGGAGGTCACCTAGAGAAACCAAAATGTTCTGGTAACTGGAACAACTGAGATTAAGTAAACTAATTCCATGGATCTCTTTTCTCAAAATGGTCTATTGTTGCTTTGGTTCAGTTGACAAAATAATTTTTAGTTTCAAAGAAAGGATTGTATTGATATTAGCAGGGAAAACAGTTGGGAGTTGTAATTAGATTGTGGAGAAGGAAATATGATAATGCATCTTTTGTTATATAGTATATTAGAGTTCTATTTTCCATTTTTCACTTCTTCTTCATGGGTTATCAATTTTTTCCTTAGCTTTCTCCATTTCTACAATATTCAGGGAAATCCCCCAAAACAATCCATTCTCTGAGGAATTTATATTGTTCCAAAAGAAAAGGTTCTCAGTTAAACCTGGGACACTGGCAGTGCTTCACAGTCCAAAACGAATTCCTAAGGAAATGCTGAAATCATTTTTGACCTCCTAAAGAGGATATGGCATGAAATGTGCATTCAGTCCTTTCTCTAGGGAAATAATTTAGCATGGAATCTTATATATTTATTATCCTAGGAATCTGCAGTTTCTCTCTTTGTCATTCTTTGTGTGTTTCTGTCTCTTTGTTATATGTGTGTGTGTGTATGTGTGTGTGTGTACACACATATAAATATATGAGAGAGAGACAGAGATGAAATATTGTATAATCTTAAAACCATCCTGTGTATCATGTGCTACAGTGAAGATATATCCATCTGTCCCTGAAAGACTAGACAGGTGATTCAACCTGGCCAGGTACAACATCAAAATCTACTAACTCCACATATTTTTTAACCACTTTTCTTAGTAAGAATAACATCAGTCTGGAGGAGATTCAAGACATCAGTCTTGAATTTTTGATTATATGAGCCAATAATTTTGGGTTTTCTGTTGCTTATGGGAAAAGGAATCCATACTGATAAATGAGTATTAAGTAGTTTCCCATGGGTTCCAAAGGCTTGTAACATCAGTAAGAGGCCCTCAAAGAGATTTAAAACATAGATTCTCAGTCCCCAAACAGAGACTTTGGTTCATTTGGGAGGGAGGAGAGGAAGAGAGAAACACACTGGATTCTAGATTTTTAATAAGCATCTTTAATTATTCTAGTGTGGATAGTCTACATACAACATACTGGAAAAGCTAATATAATGATTACCTATTTTCTTTTCCAAATTGTCCAAAGGCTCTGCTGAGAGAATATTTTAGACCAATATCAAACCCAAAATGAAAAACAACTTGAATTTATATTCCTTAATCATTTACCTTTTATTTTTTTTAATTTTTACATAAATATGTATTTATTTTGAGAGAGAGGAGCGGGGAGGGGCAAAGAGAGAGTGAGAGAGAGAATTCCAAGCAGGCTCTGCTCTGTCGGTTCATCTCTGTCATGACCTGACCCAAAATCAAGAGTCTGACACTCAACTGGCAGAACCACTCAGGCTCTCCTCATTTACCTTTTAAATCTCTACCCTTTTCTTTGCTTTAACATCATCCCAACCACAAGGGTCCTGGGATAAATTTTTACAATATCAATAGCTCTACTGTAAGTTCTGAAAAATTAGCTGTACTTCTACCTTAAAATAATTTAAGACTTAAAGGTTATTTATTACTATTGTTTGTAAACATGAAAAACAATTTGTTAATTTACTCTCAGTTAAAATTTTATATGAACTACAATACTCAGGTCATATGGTACATTCCTTGTTCAGTTATCAAAGCCAAAGAAAATTTTACTGTCCAATGTTCTTGAGACAAGACTTAGATGAAATCTGTTTGTTTGTTTGTTTGTTTGTTTTTTTTAATTCAAGAAAAAGGGAAAGAAAAAAAGGAAGGAAGACAGGTGAGAAAAATAAACTGAGGAAGAATGAAGGGCACTAATGAAAATTAATTATATTAACTACTGAATCTACTAAGAAGAATAGAAAACTATTTTTCTAGCAGTTCCATTCTACTAATTTCATTTAATTCACTGATTTGGTCAGTGAATATTTGTGGAGTGCTAGCTATGTTCCAAGCATTGCATTAGGAATAAAAGGATGCATACACATGGTGCTGCTTTCAAGTAGTTCACAGACTAATGGAGAAATATGACTAGCATATGTATGTATGTATGTATGTATGTATGTATGTATGTATGTCCATGTTCTGCTAGATATGGTCAGGGTTACAAAATGGAACTTTATATTTGCAGGAGAAATATACTTTCTTATAAAGACACTAGAGGTGTATTAAATAAGTGATTCAAATAGTAATTAATTGGATATACTTCAGAGAATTATCTTTCACAATGGGATTGGTTTGGAGAAATTATCATTTCAAAGGATTAAAATACAGAAAACAATTTCTCTGCATTGGTTAATTGAGGGAGAGCAACCTGAAACACACTTAGAAAAATCCATGGACCTGCTTCTGTGTCTTGCAAAAGCTGTATAAGTTCTCATAGCAACTGTGCTGTTTATAATAGCCACTGAACCTCTCTAAACCATAGTTCCCTAACTTGTAAAAGAATGGTACAGTTTATTATATAAGGCATATGAAATATTCTTCATTCCTTTGTGTAGATCTATATTTTCATTTGTTTTTTTCTCTTCTGCCCAAGGACTTTCTTTAATATTTTTGTAGTGTGGGTCTGCTGCTGACGAATTATTTCAGTAGTAGTTGCATAAAAGTCTTATTCATCTTTGTGAGGTATGTTTACTGGGTATAAGATTCCAGGTTGACATTGATTTTTTACTATTTTAAAGATTTTGTTCCACTGTCTTCTCGCAGAAAAAATCTTCTGTCCTTCTTATCTTTGTTCTTTTATAGGTAGTATCTTTTATATCTGCTGGTTTTAAGAGTTTCTCTTTATTACTGGATGTTGGTAATGTTATTATGACTTATCTTGACATAGCTTTCTTCATATTTCTTGTATTTGGAATTTGTTGAGCTTCTTAGATCTACAGGCTCATAGTTTTCTTCAAATATAGACATTTCTACAGATATTTTTCTGTCCTCTCCTCTTTTAGGGACCCTAATTGCATGTATATTAGTTCACTTAAAGTTATCTCATAGTTCATTGATTTTTGGTTCACTTAAATTTATTTTAATCTATAGATTTTTGTAACTTAACTCTGTTTTCAAGTTCACTAATTATTTCTTCTCCAATAACCAATGTGCTATCAGGGACCATCTGGTGTATTTTTGATCTCAGAAACCAGTTTTAATCTCTAAAATTTTGATACAGGTTGACTTTTATATCTTTCACATCTCTGCTTTTTTGACAGATAATGTATAATAACTATTTTAATGTCCTCCTCTGCTAATACTAACATTTGTGTCTGTTCTGAGACAGTTTCAATTGAATAATTTTTCTCTTCACTTTCGGTCATTTTACACTTCTTTTCATGTTTATTACTTTTTAATTGGATCTCAAACATGTTTTACTATGTTGAGTGCTGGATATTTTTGTATTCCTATAAATATTCTTGAGGTTTGTTCTGAGATGTAGATCAGTTACCCAGAAACAGTTTCATCCTTTCAGGTCTTGTTTTTAAGATTTGTTAAGCAGATTATCAAGGCTATAGATTTGTTAGCCTAAAGCTAATCATTCTCCACTACAGAGGAAAATCCTTGTGAGTATTCTGTATAATTTCTTGTGAATTTTAAGCTTTTTCCAGTTTGCCATTTGGGAACAGGCACTTTTTTGTTTCTGTCTGAGCACTGGGTACTCTTTCATCAAATCCTTTTCCTGGCCACAGATAGTTTTCTTGCACACACATTACTGCTAAATACTTTAGGGGTACCTGCTACAGATACATGGTGTTTTTATCTATGTGTAGCTCTCTCCCCTGAAATACTCTAACTTACAAACTCTGTCTTCCTTAGTCTCTTTGAACTCTCAGAACAATCCTTAACTCATGGAATTCCTTCTCCTTGTGCTATAGTCTGGTCACTTTTTCAAGGCAGTAAACTGGAGCAATTGTCAGTCTCACCTTGCCTTGAGGAAGCTGTAGCCATCATTACCTGGTATCCAGTGTCTTCAAAATAATTGTTTCATTTTTTTTCTTTTTTTTTTTTTTTTTTGATGGTTCTACAGGAGAGTAATTCTGGTCTCTATTATTCCATCTTGGTTAGAAACAAACATTCTTTAAGGGTAAGTTTTAAATACCAGAACAAGTTTACTCCCAGGGCATAATAGGATGCATTTTTATCTTTCATATTCCTTGGAGGACAGAGACTATTCCCCTTTTCAGTTTCTCAGGACAAGTGTCCTTGCAGAAGGATATCTCATTATTCAGATAGCCTCTCGAGAAGATATCAGTAGCACAGTATTTGGTGGCTTGTGTGAGCTTGCTTCTTACCAAGAATAGCACACATTTTGGCAACCTTAGCCAGAGCTTTACTGTCGTTTTGCACTATACCCTGCTGATTGCTGTAATTGGTTGAGTTGTCTTCTAACTTCTCATATGATTCATTCAAGATACGTATGGTACATATATGGGGGGGAGGGGGTTATTTTGGTCTCACATAGTTCTAGGTACCAGCAGAATACTGACAAAATAGAAACATTATTTCTTGATTTTAGAAGGTGAAAGTGTAGGGGATCATAGAATTTATTTCATTAAAGAAAAATAGAAAATTAAGAAAAAGGCTAAATTAAAAATAGCCAGAAACTTCATTTTAAAAATTTAACAGAAATACCTTATTTGTTTTATTTGAATATATTGACTTAAATATATAAATTTTAAACTAAGGACATGGGGTAAAATTGACCATAGTCTTAATGAATATATATATATACACACACACACACATGTATGTATATTTTATACATATATATAATAATCTTGTGTACACATATATGCATATGTGTATATATCATTTTCTTGGGGGAAATTTTATATATATATGGGTGGCCAGCTTATTGGTTTTCTTTTGTTTTTTTTTTGGTTTTTTGGGGGGGTTGTTGTCTTTCTTTTTTTTTTTTTTCAATATATGAAATTTATTGTCAAATTGGTTTCCATACAACACCCAGTGCTCATCCCAAAAGTGCCCTCCTCAATACCCATCACCCATCCTCCCCTCCCTCCCACTCCCCATCAACCCTCAGTTTGTTCTCAGTTTTTAAAAGTCTCTTATGCTTTGGCTCTCTCCCACTCTAACCTCTTTTTTTTTTCCCCTTCCCCTCCCCATGGGTTTCTGTTAAGTTTCTCAGGATCCACATAAGAGTGAAACCATATGGTATCTGTCTTTCTCTGTATGGCTTATTTCACTTAGCATCACACTCTCCAGTTCCATCCACGTTGCTACAAAGGGCCATATTTCATTTTTTCTCATTGCCACGTAGTACTCCATTGTGTATATAAACCACAATTTCTTTGTATAAGAATGCAACTGATTTCTGTACATTGATTTTGTATCCTGCAACTTTGCTGAATTCATGTATCAGTTCTAGCAGACTTTTGGTGGAGTCTATCGGATTTTCCATGTATAATATCATGTCATCTGCAAAACGCGAAAGCTTGACTTCATCTTTGCCAATTTTGATGCCTTTGATTTCCTTTAGTTGTCTGATTGCTGATGCTAGAACTTCCAGCACTATGTTAAACAACAGCGGTGAGAGTGGGCATCCCTGTCGTGTTCCTGATCTCAGGGAAAAAGCTCTCAGTTTTTCCCCATTGAGGATGATGTTAGCTGTGGGCTTTTCATAAATGGCTTTTATGATCTTTAAGTATGTTCCTTCTATCCCGACTTTCTCAAGGGTTTTTATTAAGAAAGGGTGCTGGATTTTGTCCAAGGCCTTTTCTGCATCGATTGACAGGATCATATGGTTTTTCTCTTTTTTTTTTTGTTAATGTGATGTATCACGTTGATTGATTTGCGAATGTTGAACCAGCCCTGCATCCCAGGAATGAATCCCACTTGATCATGGTGAATAATTCTTTTTATATGCCGTTGAATTCGATTTGCTAGTATCTTATTGAGAATTTTGGCATCCATATTCATCAGGGATATTGGCCTGTAGTTCTCTTTTTTTACTGGGTCTCTGTCTGGTTTAGGAATCAAAGTAATACTGGCTTCATAGAATGAGTCTGGAAGTTTTCCTTCCCTTTCTATTTCTTGGAATAGCTTGAGAAGGATAGGTATTATCTCTGCTTTAAACGTCTGGTAGAACTCCCCTGGGAAGCCATCTGGTCCTGGACTCTTATTAGTTGGGAGATTTTTGATAACCGATTCAATTTCTTCGCTAGTTATGGGTATGTTCAAGCTTCCTATTTCCTCCTGATTGAGTTTTGGAAGAGTGTGGGTGTTTAGGAATTTGTCCATTTCTTCCAGGTTGTCCAATTTGTTGGCATATAATTTTTCATAATATTCCCTGATAATTGTTTGTATCTCTGAGGGATTGGTTGTAATAATTCCATTTTCATTCATGATTTTATCTATTTGGGTCATCTCCCTTTTCTTTTTTGAGAAGCCTGGCTAGAGGTTTGGCAATTTTGTTTATTTTTTCAAAAAACCAACTGTTGGTTTCGTTGACCTGCTCTACAGTTTTTTGGGTTCTATAATGTTTATTTATACTCTGATCTTTATTATTTCTCTTCTGCTGCTGGGTTTAGGCTGTCTTTGCTCTTCTGCTTCTATTTCCTTTATTTGTGCTGTTAGATTTTGTATTTGGGATTTTTCTTGTTTCTTGAGATAGGCCTGGATTGCAATGTATTTTCCTCTCAGGACTGCCTTCGCTGCGTCCCAAAGCGTTTGGATTGTTGTATTTTCATTTTTATTTGTTTCCATATATTTTTTAATTTCTTCTCTAATTGCCTGGTTGACCCACTCATTCTTTAGTAGGGTATTCTTTAACCTCCATGCTTTTGGAAGTTTTCCAGACTTTTTCCTGTAGTTGATTTCAAGCTTCATAGCATGTGGTCTGAAAGTATGCATGGTACAATTTCAATTCTTGTAAACTTATGAAGGGCTGTTTTGTGACCCAGTATATGATCTATCTTGGAGAATGTTCCATGTGCACTCGAGAAGAAAGTATATTCTGTTGCTTTGGGATGCAGAGTTCTAAATATATCTGTCAAGTCCATCTGATCCAATGTCTCATTCAGGGCCCTTGTTTCTTTATTGACCGTGTGTCTAGATGATCTATCCATTTCTGTAAGTGGAATGTTAAAGTCCCCTGCAATTACCACATTCTTATCAATAAGGTTGCTTATGTTTGTGAGTAATTGTTTTATATATTTGGGGGCTCCCATATTTGGCGCATAGACATTTATAACTGATAGCTCTTCCTGATGGATAGACCCTGTAATTATTATTTAATGCCCTTCTTCATCTCTTGTTACAGCCTTTAATTTAAAGTCTAATTTGTCTGATATAAGTATGGCTACTCCAGCTTTCTTTTGGCTTCCAGTAGCATGATAAATAGTTCTCCATCCCCTCACTCTCAATCTAAAGGTGTCCTCAGGTCTAAAATGAGTCTCTTGTAGAAAGCAAATAGATGGGTCTTGTTTTTTTATCCATTCTGATACCCTATGTCTTTTGGTTGGCGCATTTAATCCATTTACATTCAGTGTTAATATAGAGAGTTATGGGTTTAGAGTCATTGTGATGTCTGTATGTTTTATGCTTGTAGAGATGTCTCTGGTACTTTGTCTCACAGGATCCCCCTTAGGATCTCTTGTAGGGGTGGTTTAGTGGTGACGAATTCCTTCAGTTTTTGTTTGTTTGGGAAGACCTTTATCTCTCCTTCTATTCTAAATGAAGACTTGCTGGATAAAGTATTCTTGGCTGCATATTTTTTCTGTTCATCACATTGAAGATCTCCTGCCAATCCTTTCTGGCCTGCCAAGTTTCAAAGAGAGATCAGTCACGAGTCTTATAGGTCTCCCTTTATATGTGAGGGCACGTTTATCCCTTGCTGCTTTCAGAATTTTCTCTTTATCCTTGTATTTTGCCAGTTTCACTATGATATGTCGTGCAGAAGATCGATTCAAGTTACGTCTGAAGGGAGTTCTCTGTGCCTCTTGGATTTCAATGCCTTTTTCCTTCCCCAGTTCAGGGAAATTCTCAGCTATTATTTCTTCAAGTACCCCTTCAGCACCTTTCCCTCTCTCTTCCTCCTCTGGGATACCAATTATGCATATATTATTTCTTTTTAGTGTATCACTTAGTTCTCTAATTTTCCCCTCATACTCCTGTTTTTTTTTTATCTCTCTTTTTCTCAGCTTCCTCTTTTTCCATAATTTTATCTTCTAGTTCACCTATTCTCTCCTCTGCCTCTTCCATCTGAGCCGTGGTCATTTCCATTTTATTTTGCATCTTGTTTAAAGCGTTTTTCAGCTCCTCCTGACTGTTCCTTAGTCCCTTGATCTCTGTAGCAAGAGATTCTCTGCTGTCCTCTTTACTGTTTTCAAGCCCAGCGATTAATTTTATGACTATTATTCTAAATTCACTTTCTGTTATATTATTTACATCCTTTTTGATCAGTTCATTAGCTGTTGTTATTTCCTGGAGGTTCTTTTGAGGGGAATTCTTCCATTTGGTCATTTTGGATAGTCCCTGGAGTGGTGCGGACCTGCAGGGCACTTCCCCTGTGCTGTGGTGTATAACTGGAGTTGGTGGGCGGGGCGCAGTCAGACCTGATGTCTGCCCCCAGCCCACCGCTGGGGCCACAGTCAGACTGGTGTGTGCCTTCTCTTCCCCTCTCCTAGGGACGGGATTCACTGTGGGGTGGTGTGGCTGGTCTGGGCTACTTGCACACTGCCAGGCTTGTGGTGCTGGGGATCTGGCATATTAGCTGGGGTGGGTAGGCAGGGTGCACGGGGGCAGGAGGGGCATGCTTAGCTCGCTTCTCCTTAGGTGATCCACTTCAGGAGGGGCCCTGTGGCAGTGGGAGAGAGTCAGACCCGCTGCCGGAGGGGTGGCTCCGCAGAAGCACAGTGTTGGGTGTTTGCTCGGAGCAAGCAAGTTCCCTGGCAGAAACTGGTTCCCTTTGGGATTTTGGCTGGGGGATGGGTGAGGGAGATGGCGCTGGTGAGTGCCTTTGTTCCCACCCAAACTGAGCTCTGTCGTCCCGGGGCTCAGCAACTCTCCCTCCCTTTGTCCTCCAGCCTTCCCGCTTTCTGAGCAGAGCTGTTAATTTACGACCTCCCAGATGCTAAGTCCCGCTTGTTGTCGGAACACACTCCGTCCGGCCCCTCCTCTTTTGCAAGACAGAGTCGGGGGCTCTGCTTGGCCTGTGGGCCGCCCCTCTGCCCCGGGTCCCTCCTGCCAGTCCATGGAGCGCACACTGCCTCTCCGCCCTTCCTACCCTCTTCCGTGTGAGTCTCTTCTGCACTTGGCTCCGGAGACTCTGTTCTGCTAATCCGCTGGCGGATTTCTGGCTTATTTAGGCAGGTGTAAGTGGAATCTAAGTGATCAGCAGGACGCGCGGTGAGCCCAGCGTCCTCGTTTGCCGCCATCTGGGCGTGGACCCCCGCCAGCTTATTGTTAAGAACAAATAGATTAGTGTATAAATTTTAGAGTATGCTACCTCCACCTATTCACCCCACATTTCCTCATGGTATTGTATAGTCTAGATGACCCATCATTTATTTCAAAATATTTTTAATGATGACACTTATGAGTCCCTATTTCTTCTATTTTTCAACTGATGTTTTGATGCATTCTTGTTCATATATCTTTACAAAGCTCTATAAATGTTTCCATGAATTAGACTTTTAGAAAATAGAGAGTGTACACAGTTTTACTCTGATTAAAACTGAAAGATTGCCTTCCATAAATAATTGTTCTTGGTTTATATTATAATGTGTGTAAAAAAATAAATAATACTTGCCCCTTTGAGCCATCAGGTCTGGCATGAAAATATCTACTTGAGTAATAGAATCTACTATATGTTTTTAGTTGGTTTACTATTATTATTAATAAATATATAAAGATAAGGTGACAATTACTAATTTTGAACTACTCAACTGAATTGGCAGTCTAAATAATAACTATTCATTAAACTATTCATTATAAGCTGATGATTATATGTAATTAACTTATTACAAAATAGAAGTATGAATCCTCCATGTCAATGTCTTAAGAGACCAAATGAGAATTCACCTTCTCAGGTTTGTGTGCCAATGATGTAAATACTCCATTCCTTATAGTTTTGTGCTAAGAGCTGATATCATAAACAATTTTCTCCACTTTGAGAGAGCTGGCCTGTAAGTGGGTGGATTTCTGTATATAACCCTTTACATATTTTGCCAGGGGAAATAGAATTAGATAAAATTATATTGTGAATTCACCAGAAAGGAAGCTTGTAGGAACAAAGTGAGTAGTAATATAATGAAAGCAGAGTTTCCTGACTAACTTTTTAGGGTGTGTGAGGTGAATCCAGACCATATTTCTTTTCAATTTAAGTGTGGAGAACCAGACATTATTGACCATAATACGGACAAAACATATCAACAAGAATCCATAATACTGCTACAGATCCTTCTGGGACTGTTACCCAAGAAGTCTTTTTTATTAGTATTATTAACTTATCTCAACTGTTGTATGGACAACACCCTCAGGGACCATGTCTTTACTTGCATCTGTTACTCTGCTAATCATGGAATAATGAACATAAAGAAATCAGAATAGACCCATTTGCTCTTTCAGAGTATTACCAACAGTAATATAGATAATAATCTGAGCAAAATAGGGTTGTTGCAATTTATTGGACATGCTGCAGTAATGCTTCCTATGGGCACAGAATGAAATAAACCAACAGTCTGCATTTTAAACATTGAGTTTTCCTAGCAATGGCAGATGTGGGTAAATAGATCATATCCTCTTAATGAGGACATATTAAACTTTAGCTCTTCTGCCTGATCTACATGCATTGTGTGCTCCCCCCCCCCTTTTTTTGGCATTTCCTAGTGCTGCTTATGAAGAAGCTAGTTGCAAAATCATCAAAAAGATCTTTTGTTTGGAAGCTGATGTGAGATGCATAAACCTTTGAGCTACAGAATTAGCATGGAAAATTCAGGGAACCTATACTGTATATGTTGAAACTTCCCTCTTTAGTTTGTTACACTAGGGCTGCCTTAATGGAAATTTGTCTAAAATGTTGAGTTAACTCTTTTTCTTCTCTGCATGGACCAGTTGCTGTCTGTCAATATCCTGTCTAAATTTCCATAGATAAGAATTTCACTGAAGATGTATCCCCATCAGGAAGTATTATGAAAATGTGTTTTAGCACACAATCAGAGCAGTTGTCAATTTCCTCATATTTCCAGAATTTTAAATTAAAAAAAATAATTAACTAAAAGCTAACAAAAGGCATTATTAGTACTCTTTTATAAAATTAGGTCACCTGCATTACTCAAAAGAAAATGTGATGCCCCATATATTGATACAAGAAGTATTCTGAAACAATTCTTTGTGCATGTACTAACCATCATAGTGGAAACTTGTGAGAACAGTAGACACTTGAAGCAAAATTACTTGGATGTGTGTATGCAGCTGCCATTCTGATATTTATATTGCTATTTTTTCAGAGTTCTAGATGGCAGAATGTCCATCTCTAATTCAATCAAGGGAAAAATAGCCAACCCAGAAAGTATCAAACACACTCACATTTCCAGTATCTGTTTGTAATATAAAATAATCTCTCATTTTGAATAAAATTCAGAAAGACAAATTTTAACATACTTTATACCAACTAAGACTCAAATATCATCTGTAGAATGCCAGGAAATTCATCAACACTAGCAAATTTGATTAAATAGAAGCTTTTAGAAGCAGGCTTGGGTGAGCTTATTCTACTATGCAATGTAAACCAAACATTTATATTCAGTAATAATTAAGGAATCCTCCCTCAGATCTTTCTTTTCCCCCAAGGCTCTTGACTTCTGCATCTTCAGTATTTTATGATGGCAAGCTATTGCATGTATATATCCATAGAAACATTTCAGACAGCAATGAACTTGGCTAGGAAACAATCCAGGGAGAGAATCTGTTGAACTGTGAGACTATAGGGTCTTCGTTTCAGGTATTTTCCTTGGAATAATTGAAAACACCATTTATTTTTTCATTAACTTTCATTTAGTGGGGAATTTTTATTAAAAATCTGGCTTCCCACTTTCTGAGATATATCTTTGGCATTAAGCAGTAGAAAAACATTCAGCTGTTTCCCAATATCCAGTGATAGATACTCTCTTCAGAGAGCCTGCAGCCATAGGACCCGAGCACAGTATCCTTGGTACGTAAATACATTTCAGTCTAAGAATTGAAAATAAGCTCATCAAAAGTTATGGATAAATCATTAGACAAGTTGATGAAGAAAAAAAAACATTCTGAAAATTATTATAAATCAGGAAGGGATATGAATGACTTGAGAAATAAATACATGATAGTCTCTGTCACCAGCAAATCAGTGATGCAAATACTGACATCAACTAGTGAAAGTTACCCCTGCCAGCAAATTTTGTAGGGAAAATGGAACTTAGCATTTATTTAAGACAGAATTAATTAGACGATTAGAGACATGTTATGCTTTCTTTTCACGAATGACCTCAGATTAGATTCTGTGGTTTACAATCTCTGAAAAAATATTGAGAGGAAAATTAACACAAACTAAGTGGAATCTTGGCTCATATGAATTTCCCTGTAGAATTACAGTCATATTTATAAATCTTAAGAAACAGACTGAAAACTTGGTTTCACCTTTCAAGAGAAATTTCAGGAAAACCTCACTTAGGGGAGGATTGTTGATTGACTTAAAATTGATCTTGCCCATATAGGTTGACAGTATTTATGTTATAAATTAATTATAAGATGGATTGCTAGGGTCAGACTGTGAAGGGTCTACATGTTTATGAGAGTGAGAGCTTATGGGTGGAGTTAGCTGAAAGATAGGAAATTGTTGTTGTTGTTGTTGTTGTTGTTGTTTTACTTTTTTGGGGGGTTATAAGGATCTGTACTTTTTTATCTTTAAATGTCCTGGTAAATATCTTCCAAAGGATGAATCCTTCGGGTTCCTGAGAAAATGGGTAATGAACGCATGCAGAAACAAGAACTTCCTTTAGAGGATAGATACTCTCTATTACTCAAGTACCATTTTGATTTGCTATCCATGCAGGGCATTTTCCCCCCTTAATTCTCATTTTTGATGGTAAGTCGATATTCAAAATAATTTTGACCAACAAGACATGTCTTCACAATATGCTGATGTTTCCATGAATATAAAAAGACATTCTCCTCCAGGCAGTTGCATTGGTTTTAAAATGCTAGAACTATCCATTTTGAATGTAATTATGCAAAATAAATGAAAGAAATCTACCCTGCTGATATTTATGTAACAACTTCTAGAATAAATCTTCTGATTTACAAATATACTGGGACCATTAGCTAGAAGCCACACCACATCATTATTTCACAGAACTTTAGGCAATTGTGATGACTTTTTTCAAATCAGCATTATTTTGCAAAGTAAAATAAAACAGAGAAAACCAATTGACTTTTTCCCTAGCATTTTTGAAGAAAGCTGCTTAAAAATCAATGAAGGTTGTGCTTTCAGAAATATTTTTAGAAGTGCATTTTATTTTTTGAAACTGTGATTCTTTTTCCACAATTCATCTTATTTTTTTAGAGCCACTTAATATTCTTGAATCATATTTAACTTCCCTGGGAAACTGTAAAGAATGGGTTGAAATCCATAATTGTATTAAAGCTTTGGGTCCAAGTAACAATAGCTATTCCACAAGTGCTGGCGGATGCCTTGTCATAAGGTATACAAGCAGAGAGAAAATGAGATTTTTCCCTGCTTGCTTTTAAGTAATACCCATCCAGCAAGGGAGGGGGCGGGATTTGGGGAAAGAGATAGATAGAAGGGGTTCTTTCCAGTGTTAGTAGTCAGATTTGTCTATAGACAAAATTGCATCACAACATGTACAAACTGAAATATTCCATCTCAGCTTTCCTGGGGAGTATTCATGCTTTCTTGCCCACTATGAGCATATATGATGTCCTGCCCACTTTACAAATAAAACATCTCTGTTATATCCTCTTCCTTTAACATCTTAATTCTATGCCAGGTAGTCAGTGTTTTATTTGATCAGATACTCCCTAATTATGTTTTTTTTTAAATAATGAGTAACATATTAACATTTTTATAAGAATTTCTTAGAATCAGTGTCTGTATTCAAACGAATGTCTCCAGGAGTACAAATCTCAAATGCAACTTTGTGAGTAAAGACTCTTATATAGATGAGGCATTCCTTAATACTTTAGTCTCACCACAGAGAATGGCATTTTATGACTCTGAATAGATAGCCCTGGAGATGACAAAAAAGATAATATGAAGGAGTCAGGGGTACACTTTAAATCTTTTTTTTTTTCCCTTCAGGGTATATAAAGGTGTGTGGGTGTGTATATGTTATATATATTCAAAAATTTTATTTAAAAATTCAAAACATTCTATTCCTATACATATGTATGTTTATACATATGTATATATATACATATGTATGTTTATACATATATATGTATAGTTTTCCAAGAATAGATATTTCCTTATGAATAAATATCTATATTCTAAATATCTTTATTGATATCTCAGAGTTTTAAAATCAGCTGAAAAATCATAAAAAAATGAGAATATCTAATATAAAGAGGAAATCCAAGAAAATATTATTTATTTCAAGTAAAATTAAATGTCCACTTCTCTCCAGTCATAACAAAGACTGGGTAGAAATAATTGTCTATTTCAGTTAAATGAGTTCTTTGGGGTGCTAAGGTAATGAGAATGTGTACTTTGGAAATTGGAAACAATTCTTTGCATAGTTGTTGAGTTATTATTTGTGTTTCTTATGTGCCAAGTTCTGTTTTGAGCGCTTCACAAATATTTATTTCCTAAAACAACTTTCAGAACAACAACGTTGAGATAGATACATAGGTACTGTTACTGTTTTCCCCACCCTTTCTGCCCCCAAATGAGCAAACTGAGGCACAGAGAGGTTAAGTAACTTGGCGGAAGATCACATAGCTGACAAGTAGTAGAGCTAGGATTCAAAAACAGGCAGTCTTGCTTCAGTGATCTTCCTTTAAATAACACCACAAGATTCTCAGTTCTAAGGCCATGCTTCTCACACTTGGGTGTGCATAAAAATGGCCCAGGGAACTTGTTTAAACCTGGACTCCCCCAAGATTCTGATTTGATAGGTCTGGCTGACTTTTTCCCTACTGCTTGTTTTATGTCTAGCATCTTGTCATTGGTTTCAGTTGGGTTTTAAACTTTTCCCAAGGTGACTGATGGTGGGAGATTTTTTTCTTTCAGGAGAAAACTTTCACCTTCAAGCATGTTTGCAACCCTGTGGCCTCAACAGGATGATCTTTGAATAAGCTAACATTTATACATCTCCCCTAACCTGAATTACTTAGCCATGTCCATGATAACCTTGTTAGAAGGAAAACCACCTCCCGAAACATGAGCCAGCTTTCTCCCTCACACCCCTCCCCGCCGCCCCCCCCTCCACCTAACACCTGGCAGAACTTTCTGAGAATTTGCTGTGATTTCTAATCTGTCACCTTTTGGATTCAACAACCAGTTTGTGAAGTGGAAATTAAAAAAAAAAAAAAAAGAATATCTCCCTTAAGTGAAGAAAGTAACTCCTTGAGTACAGAGAAAAACAGCAACAACAATAAACAATACTATAATTGGTTTGTCTCATTTGACATTTTTGTAAAGCAAATATACAGATGAGATTGTTTAAAACAGTTTTTAAAATTATACTTTAAATCTTTATAGCAATAGGCTTAGTGGACAGATTAACTTACACATTCTATTCCAGGGAGATTTTGTTTATTGTGCGTGTTTATTTTTAGGTTTCTGATATAGAGCTGTAATAATAAGCCATGTACTCTATTAGATTATTAAAATATCACAGCATCTTAGTACCCCTTCCTTAACATTAGACCTGTGCCGATATCTAGTTTGCTCACTTACTCACTGATTATATAAAGATATAAATACCATTTTCTTCTGGAAAAGTGAAAAATCTTATCTAAAAATTTCATGTCTGTGTTTTTTTTAAATTTGTATAATAAAAGGTATTTAAAAAAATACTTTTGGAATTATGTTATTAAAAGCACATATAAAAAATAGCTCTCTCCCAATCCAAAGAATATGTGATCTTAGAAGATACCTGTGGATCTTTTTGATACATATATTCTACTGGAACTCTTTTCTCCTAAGATTTTTTTAACATTATTTTTCTCTGTGGAACACAATGAGAATATACAATGAACCTGTCCTATATTTGGAGGAAATTTTTCATAGTTTCTCCATTAAAATACCTAACTTTGTCTCTCCAAGACTGGTTCTAGGCCTTGGTAAATAATACAGGTTAAATAATTTGATTTACATCTAGTGAAAATGCTTGCTTGTCATAGTCATAACTATCCTATTCACCTACTTCTTGGTATGGTCTCTGAGATTTACTTTAAGACTGCAGTGGATCATTCCTAAAACTTCTGCCTAGCATCAAAACAAAGATGAAAAAATAAAATCCTTAGTTTATTTCCTTCTTTCACTTCCCATTAGAATTCGCCATTTTGAATGTCTTGACATATCTCTCTCTTCATTCACTCGCACAACAGACATTGAGTGTCTCCTGTCCTACCTAGCCAATTATCAGTCATAAGAAAAACCCAGTGGAAATACATGGTCCACATTTTCCATTTTCCCTATATTCTGCAGGCCCCATTATCTGACACTTAAAATATCAGTTTCCCTATTCTATCCTAATCCAAATATAATTTTAAACTGTTTCTTTTAATGATGCCACGATTCCACTGGAGTATACAAGTTCTTGACTTATAAGTGTCCTTGATAATTCTTTAGTCCAGCATGTGAAAATGAAGTCTGTGTTCAAATAAGAAGAAGAAAAAAAGAATATAGGATTCTTGTCTAAGGAAAGTCTCCAAAAACAAACAAACAACAACAACAACAAAAACTTCTGTGTTCATTTAGCTCTCTGGAAATCCTCCAAATGTCCAGAGAAATAATTTGGGAACCTGTTCCTAAACATGTACTAGGAGATTTTTACAAAATTACTAATGTAGAGCTAGGTTTTCTTTTTTACACTGAAAGCTACATTCTATGCTGATGAAACTAATTTTTCTTTCACTTTGCATTTCTTTTCTACCAATGGCTATAGGGGAGGGAAAAACTCATATAAAACAAACTCAATATACAAGTACTAATGGACTCAGTAACATTTAGTATTGGCAAATTGCTGAAAATTTGTCAGGTAATGTGATTTTGTTTTCAATTTATGCCACTGAAAAGTAATGTAATGTCTAATGCTAGGAAGAGGGGAAAAAAAAAACAACAACCCTGTAGTCCGTAAAACTATATTACCGTATATGGGTTTGGCATTTGAGAAGCAAATGAGAGCAAGTTGCCCTTTTCTGTATTTCTTAAACAGTGTGTAAAGTTGTTAGATTATACTGTAACATTTTAAGAAATCCTTTGTGCTACAAGAAAATTGCTTTCAAGAGCATGGTGTTGTATACCAAATGTAAAGCATGTGAGTGAGAGCTTATATGGCAATATAAGGCATAAAGACCTAGAACTGAGTTCAGAGAATAGGAACACCCAGTGATCAATAATTAGGCCAACCTGGGATTTTAGTTTCTTGACCAAGAAAAAGAAAAATGGTTATGTTCCAGATACTGTATATAAATGCAATTCTTAGTAATGAAGATTTAAATCAAGTACCTACTTAGGGCAATTCTATATTCTTTTAAAATACTGCAAGTGCAAACTCTTTAAGATGTATCAAACTAATACATGATATTTCTTTTCATCTTCTGCATTTCTTTTCCTTCTAATTTTGTGTCATCTTTCCTTAGGCAAGTTTTTCAATTGATTTCCAGGATCTCAAAAATGTTAACTCTCCAAATTGACCTTGTTGTTTTCTAGTCTATGTTTAAAGAACTCTGCCTTGACTTTAACAAATTTGTTAACACATTTTGATTAAAAAAAAAAATTAACACGATGTGAAGCGTATGCTTTTCTACTCTGCTGTTTTTCATTTTTTTTTTCCCACAAAATTATCTCTTAGGGTTATTTTCTCCTCTTATTCACTAATACTTTTTCATGAACCGTTCATCAAATAAAAAGAAAGTATTTGTGTGTTCATTTCTTTAGATTCCCAGTATGCTTTTCTATGTTGTCCATTTTTATTTACTAAATAAATTTTCTATGTTTTACCATCCGTAAAACACCTCAAAATATAATTATAACAATATAGGAATTTAAAATCCAGTCACGTGTACAGGGTAGGGAGCTCCATGTTTAATAGTAGCAACAGTTGGTGGTGTTTTATATTTTATTTTTTTAATGTTACTGGATTTTTTAAAAATTAAGTTTATTTGTTTATTTTTGAGAGAGGGAGAGAGAGATATTGAGAATCCCAAGCAGGCTTCACAGCATCAGCACATAGCCCCACACAGGGTTCAAACTCACGAACCACGAGATCATGACCTGAACCCAAATCAAGAATCGGATGCTTAACTGACTGAGCCACTTCAAAGCCCAATATTCAGTGTATACAGAGGTACCGGATACTGCTTGTGACTGGTTGGCCCAAATTTCTACTTGTCTCTAATTGTGATTCTTAATAATATTTCAGTCAACCATATTGGTAGGATTTTATTCTCTTTAGCATCTGATGCTCTTTGAATTTGTTTATTGCTCATATTTTTATAATCCTTAAACATTTTAATCATGTTTTATATTGTTTCCAATTTAGTAGCATTCTTTGTACCAGCATCCCATAACAATTTACTTCGGAAAGCAAATAAATAATTGAGAAAGGTGCCCTTCTGAGCAGTTCCTTCTCTTAGTAAGCTTTTTTTCCCCCTTAGTCCTTTTCAGCTTTCTGTTGGCCTTTTATCTTTTCAAAAGCATTTCTGCAATTTCCCTATTGCTCTTTGACTTACCATTAAAGCAACCATTTGCTTCCATGTGTTTCTTTTTGGTTTTTGAGTGAGATGTGTATCTCACCTTATTCAGCTTAAAAAAGAAAGAAAGAAAGAAAGAAAGAAAGAAAGAAAGAAAGAAAGAAAGAAAGTCTTCCTGAAGCTTTTCATTATTCATTTTCTTTGCAGAGTTCAATCATTTGTTCTCATTTGTATGTTTCAACTTATAACAGTGAATTGTTAACTTAATTCTTCAGAATCACCAGAATCATTTCATCTTTGCCTTGTTTTTTAACCATTTTGGGGGTTTTGTACTTTTGTCATTTGCCTTTTCAGAATTTCATATTATCCTTTTGCCATGTTTCAATTTCATGCTACACTGAAGTTGTGACTCTTCTTAGGTCCCTTTTCTTTTTGTCATTATTTACTTTCCTTTATCTATTCCTGTTCTATTTCAGCTTTTCATCTTACACCATTCCAAAATTACATGGACATTTTCACCATTGTACAAGTTTTTGTTACCTTTTTTCACCTTCTTCTTTGTTCTTGATATGAGTTATGCTGCCACGTTACTTACTACAATTATAATTTAGAATTTTTATAGAATTATACTTAATAGTCATTATAACTTCACTTACGTGCACTTTAATTCCCCATGTATATCTTAAAATCAAATTTTATCTCTTTATATTTTATTTCTATTGTAACTTACTATTTCATATTCTCTTAACATTTTTTCTAAGACTATTTTAAACTAATTTTACTGCCCTGACAACTCTCATTTCATTTATATTTTATTTATATCTCTTCTTTTGTTTAACATGTAGCACTTAGCCTCTGATCTTAATGTTGTTTCAAATTTTCCTACTTTGATTCCATCTGTTGCTCTCTTTCAAATGACATATAATATTAATAAGAACAGACATATTTTAAGTTTTCATCTGTGTAGATTTTTTATATTTACATTATGAAACGATTAAGACATATGCACTATTTATACTACCAGTGTCGTTTAAAATTTACCCACTAAATAGCCCCTTCCATTGTATGTCCCATTATGTTTTATATGTATCTTCTGATTCCTTTGCCTATAACAAGAATAATTCCCTGAACAACTTAGCATTTCTGTAACAAACTATCAGAGTAAATCTGTTGAGGAAGAATTAACATTTGTAGCATCAATAGATATGTTTTTCTAATGAGTATTTACAAAAATAACTATTAAATGTTTCAATAGGCAGGATATCCTTTTCCTAAAACCTTGAGATGATGAGGTTGGTTTTCAAAACCACTTTACTGACTGCATATGTCATATGAGGGCTATGGTATCATGTATGGAAGAGGGGTTAGTAATTTAGGTGTAGTTCTATTTGCATCCTAAGTCCTAGCTGTGTAGATATTTCTTCCTTAAGTACCTATGCTTCTCCTAAGATTTAATTATTTTCAATATTGTTTTTTTTTCTTTTACGTTTATTTATTTTGAGAGAGAGAGAGAGAGTACATGGGCATGCATGCCATACATAATTAAGGTGGGGGGCAGAGAGAGATAGAGAGACAGAGAGACAGAGAGAGAGAAACCCAAGTAGGCTCCATGCTGTCAGCACAGACCTAGACTTTGGCTTCTATCTCACCAAATGACTGATCTCACAAGCTGCAAGATTATGACCTGAGCCAAAATCAATAGTTGGAGGCTTAACCAGCTGAGCCATCCAGCTGTCCGTCTTCAATACTGTTTTAAATGATCCTTTGCTTCTTTTTATAATTTTGCCACCTAGTTATTCCTAACTGATAAATGGTATGGTTTGGTTTTGCCTGCTTTTGAATTTTACAGAGAAATGAATACATACATACATTCTGTATGTATTCCTCTATGACCTGCTTCTTACTCAGAGTAGTGTGTCCTAGATTCATCCATGTTAATGTATGTATCAATAGTTGGTTTATGGTTCACTGCTGTATAGTATTCTATTGGATGGAAATATATACATGTTTGGACACTAGTCTGTTTTGTTTTGTTTTGTTTTGTTTCTTTAGGATAAATTTCCAGAAGTGAGATTGTTAGGCCAAAGACAGGCCTATTTTAAAGACTTTTGAGATGTATTAAAAACTTGTCCTCTCACTATTGTATTTGAGTTAAACTTCTAATTGTTTCTGAGAACTCCTATTTCTCTCCCATCTCACCAACACTGTGATTTTGCATTCTTTCTAATTTTTTCATGTTAAATTTCAAACTCATTCTCTTTAGTAATTAGTTCATTACAACATGGATGAAATTTCCCACAAGAAAATGGTGTATTTAAGCATGAAGATATGATGTTAAGGTTGTTTGATAATTTCTACCTCTGGGGAATACTGTTTAGATGTGACTAATGAATCTATAGTATCTTGGACATTATCCTCAAAAGGAGTCTGACTATCAGACCTTGGGCTCTTACTGAAAGGAAATTGTTTCCACAAATGTAATTTTGAGATACAGCAATTTTGTTCAATTTTAAATCTGTGCACATAAAACTCGATTGCAATGTGTGACCGGCATCTATTTTCTGGCTAGATTTGCCTTCTGCTTTCCTCTATCACACTTTGACCCTTGTTAAGTAAGTGGCATCTTTCCAGAGGAAATGATTAAATCAAATAGCTGGTTTGTAATCAGGAACATTCAAAATCAAAGCTTAGCATTCCTGTTAAATCTAAGAGAAAGAGAAATATATATTGACAATGAATTAATGTTTTGGGGTATTAATAGAATTTTGTTTCTTAAAAAACTTTCTTTTGTCTATATCTCTCAATATTATATTTCAGTTCTTAAGTATATTTCTTCCTCACTTCCTCTTCCTCCATATGGGATTAAATTATGTCCTAAATTTTTCATTTATCAATCCTTTCCTTGTAACTTTTAAACTAATTTTCAAAGAAAAGGGTCCAGATACTAAGTTATCTGAGGAAAGAGAATTTGAGAAGATGTTAATTCTTTATCTTGCCCTTCTTAGAAATCTTAGGGAAAAAAGAAAGGGAGTGTGACAGAAGCAATCAGCCTAGACCTTTCCCCAGGTAGGGATCAAAGTGATGTTTATAGATCTTGATCTTTTGCTTTGACTATTAGATTGAAATTTTCTCTTAATCTATGGTTGACATGACTGAAAAGCCTCCTCCATACATAACTCTAGTATTTGACTCCTTCTAGCAGGTAGGAAAGGAAAATGGTAAATAATTCTACCTCTAATCTCTGAATTTCTTCTCCAAAACTTCTGTAAGGAATTTTTACACAAAAATGCCTCTTATTTGTTGGTATTTATGTTTTAGCCAAATAATAAGATGCCTCAAAAATTAAAAAAAAATTATATTCACATTTTAAAGTACTTTGCTATCGTTTAACTTTGATGTACTAGCTTTTAATGTGTGGAGAAATCTCCAATAATCCTGCCTATATTGATCAAATTTACATTGGAAAATATTGTATATATTTATTATTGCTTATATATATTATGTACATATATGTATGATATATTGAAGCACCTGGAATGCAGCACAGCCCTTAAAGACACTTAATAAATATTTGTTTAGTAAATGAAAGACCTATGGGAGTTCAAACTGTATTTTTCCTTTAGGACAGTTAACACAATTGCTCCAATGAATCCCCTCTCTTGAAGTTTCATTTTTTTAAGTAGTCTCAGTTAACCTATAGAGGACTACGTAAAGTTAAGCTTTGTTTTCCACTAACCTTTGGACTAAGTGGACCAGTTTAGCCAGGTCTAGAATTTCTATGGTGTGTGTATACCCGCTAAGTGACCTTATACCATTGCATACTTTGACCCTTAATTCTAATTCTGGCTTCTTTGCTTGCAAACTTGGTTATTTGCAAGGTGAGATACTTATCTGAATCCCAATTTCCTGACCTGTAAAATAAGGATAGGAATTATAAGTCTGTGATGAAAATTGATATTCAAGTATGTAAAGCGCTATAACATAGTGCCAAACACATAGATGTCCAAGAATGTTAATTCCTTAGCTTTAATAATTAGATATACTGTTAATATATTTTTCTCTAAACATGTTCCCCAAATATCTGGTTTGATTAAAGTCAAACCAAATCAGTAAGATTACTGAATCTTCTGGTAGATATAGTAGATATAGTGGTAGATATAGTATAGAGATACAAATACCAAGATGGCATCAGCTCTACCTGTAAGTGACTAACAGTCTTCAGGTGGGGAGAAGGAGAGATGGAGAGAAATAAAAATCATTATAGCTTCGGCATAATGCAGGAGTTTATTAAAAGATTTACAAGTGGGCTTATACTTGAGCTAGAATTGCAAGAGTGAGTAGAATAAAGGAGGAAAGCATTTTTGATGCAGGAAACTATTTCTAAAAGCACACAGAGGCAGCAATGTGTGGGAGGGCTTTGGGGATTGGGAAGCCACCAAGTATAGCTGGACCATGATGTTTGTGAAAGTTTTAATAAGAGATTATTCAAGAAAACTAATTGGTGCACATATGAGTTCACCATTTTTTGACTGCGAGTAAAAGAATTCTCAGGCAGACTAAAAGAAATGTATTGGTTAATTACACTACATATAAGGGTTGATCCAATGGTTTGACAATATCAACTATAAAAACAACAACAACAACAACAAAATCAGCTTCTTACAGTTTATATCTCGGTGCTCTGCCTTCTAGGGTGTCAGTTTGCTGTAGTAGGCTCTCCTTTTGGTCAAAGAATGGCTGACAAGAGCAGCAAGCTTCCATGCTTTCTCATTGTTGCCTCCTGAGAAAGAGAGAGAGCTTCATAAATCAATGATCAAACAAAGTTATGCATTTTATCGTGGTTTAGCTCCTATATCACATACTCATCACTGAAACTAGCATTGTACCTTGGGAATTCCATTCTTCTTGGCTTAGTCCTGAATGATACTCGCATCCTTAACCCAAAGCTGTCTTAAGGGAGGTAGAATTACACTGATTGTCCAAGGCCTTTCCACTTGAGTTCTGGATGGAGTCAGCCTGCTAAATGGCCAGGGTGCTCTACAGTTGGGAAGATAAGCTAAAATGCTGCTATAGCAAGAATCATGTGCTCTCCAGAGTCTTGGCAGCAAGGGCCTCGAATGCCATATTAAAAATTTAGAATTCATTTTATTGTAAAGAGAAACTATCATTTCATGTGAGCATTTTATCTAGGACTGGATTTAGCCTGTTTGTTGTAGGCTGTAAGGGTGCTAGACATGAATGAGCTGTTATCCTCCTTTCAAGGAAACCATATTCTCATACTATTCGTGTAACCCAGACTACGTTTGATATTGAGTCTAAACTATAGATCTAGTGTAGGCATTCATCCAGTTTTTAATATGTTGACATAAATGTGATATTTTCCTGAAATTTTTGTAAATGATAAAAATAATTAGCTGATACTTCTAGCTCTGTTCCAGATGCTAAGTTTTGTACATAGATATGTCACTTTATCTTCCTAATAACCTTTTAGGTTATTATTTTTTTTTTCCAATTTTGCAGTCAAGAGAACTGAGGCTTAGGGAAATTAAATAATTTGCCCTAACAGTAGCAGATCCAGGACTCAAAGTGAAGCTTTCTGATGATCCAAAATCTACACACTAAATATGGTGACATTTATTGAAAAATAGTATATACTAGGTTCTGTGAATGATTATCAACCCCACATGTTGGGGGAGGGGATAAAATGAACCATAAACCTGGCACAATATGCTTATGCAGAGGGCTTAATAGAACATACCTATAATCTGTATGAAATTTTCAAATGTGTAGGTGAGTAATTGTTAATTTAGGTTAGTTCTCAAGCATAAAGAAATTTCTAATATTTTCTCTAAATATTTAAAAATGAAATCATTTGAACTGAGTAAATCCTGGAAAAGTGGGGGAGGAGGAAAGAGTGGGGCTGAGTGAAGAGACTGGAATGAGTTTCCTCTTCCTTAGTCATTGCTTTCTTGATAGAGGCCAGGAGGAACTAGCAGATGATTTTGGCACATACTACTAAATTATTTTGGTTGATGGAAACTTGGAATTCTGGATAAGATCCAAGTGGATGTAAGCACTTTAGGGAATTGGATAGTACATGAAATATGACCTAGAATAATGTGCAAAATATTGGATATTGGCAAAAACAGTCTTGAAACCCTTCTGTGTCCTGATGGCCTATGATTTTGAAGCTCCTTTGAGGAAAAACGTTGAGGAGTCATCCTGTCTATCATGGGCTCTTTGGACTTTATGCCCAGTACATGTCAGCAGTTAAAGCCAGAAATAAGATGCTAGGTGCATTAAGAAAGAGATAGAAAATACTTAAAATATTATAAATTAATGACCTAATTAAACAATGGCAAACTGCAGTATCTGGAATAGGATATCCCATTTTAGTTTCTTCAGTTTATAGTTGTCTAAGATGTATAGTTTTTATAACCACATAATTTTTTAGGCAAAAGAAAAACTTTAGAATTTGCCTCTGGTATGTAACCTTGGTAAATTATAATATATTGGTCAAATTCTCTTAGCTTGTAGAAAGAGACTGCTCTATCATATTTAAAAAAATAACTTGAATGCTTACATTTAAAACATAGATTTATATCTTTTGAGGCTTTAATTTTTCTAGCCAGAAATTCTAAGTTTACATGTAAAAGAAGTCCATTAATGTTTACCTGTGTTTCACTTCTCAGGCCAGAAATACTATTAGAATTATTATCCTTATTTTATATATCTTAGTTGGAGGTTTCTTTCACTATTACTATTTCATGTTTTGTCTTATGGGTTGCACTTCTTTTTCTCTTTTAAGATTTATATTAGTGGGGCACCTGGGTGGCTCAGTCGGTTAAGCGTCCAACTTCAGCTCGGGTCATGATTTCACGTTCCGTGAGTTCGAGCCCCACATGGGGCTGTGTGCTGACAGAGCCTGGAGCCTACTTTGGATTCTGTGTCTCTGTCTTTCTCTGCCCCTCCCTTGCTCGCTCTCTCTCTCAAAAATAAATAAACATTAAAAATTTTTTTTTAAAGATTTATATTATTTTAGTCACCATTTTGAGTTATTTCAATCTTATATTCCCACATTTGGGTGTGTCTCTTCGTCCTTAGTTCAAATTAAAATCTAGTTCACTAGTATTTCCAGAGTCATTTAAAGGTTTAAAAGTTTTGGATTTCATTTTGAATAGTCCCTACTCTCAGATACATGTCTAAATGGTGTGCAAGTATCAAGACAAACTGGTAAAAATTTTATACATCTGAAGGGTTTGTCAAGATGACATTCAGATAATTGAATGAATTTCTCTGACTTCATTTGCATATTTGACATTACGCACCCCCAGCCTTGCTCTGCTATTAAATAAAATGACTTCACCATTACTAGATGTCATTCTGGGGCTTTTTCATGAGTAATAAATTATGTATTATTAGAGGTCAACATGATAAATTATGTTGTTTTATTTTTAACGAGAGTATAATTCTAAGACCACTAACAAGATTAATAATTATGCAAGTTGATATAATGCTAGATATAATCAAATGTTACATTTATGGTAGATGGTAGGTAGCACTGATGTCTCAGTTTATGTCCTTGCTTTCATGTATAGCTACTATGGGAACATGGAACTCAAAATACCCAACTAAATAACAGACCTATGTTGTAGAGTTGAATTTTTTTCATGTTTTTCAAACTTATTAATGGATGCGATCATAGATTAAAGATACTAGTGTCTACTGGCAATAACCATAAATACATCTTTAAGACAAGGCCACAGCACCAGAGTTCATAAGCCTAATGAGTTAGGAATTACCCAGTTTGGACATTTTATCCAGTTAATGTTGTCTTAGTCTTAAAATCATTGAAAAAGATATAGCAATCTGGGATGCATGTACATGACCAGAGACAAAGCAGAATCTTCCCTTCATTTTATTTTTATAGCAATTTATATTGCTCTTTGGTGTGTGTATGTGTGTGTGTTGTTTGAGGTCATACCCCAATAATAAGAAAAAATAATAATAATAAAGTCAAAAACAAAGATCTGTCACCTACTTGGTGTCACTTGGTGTCTGTGGAGAAATGAAAAGTTATACGGCATAGTGATTGAGAGTATTTATTGGTTTTATTATCTAAAGAATGTTGCATAACCACTCTGTGCCTCAGTTTCCTCAACTCTAAATGGGAATATTAACAGTTTGGATTGTTGGGGTAATAAATGATAATGTGTAAAGTGTCTGGCATGTGCTAAGTTCTTGATAAATATTATTATGCTATGATAATAGTTTTAACTGTCACAGAAACATTGCAAGGTAGATACTATTAGAGGATTCGATGAATTAATTAAGACGTAGAGCAGGGCTGCAACTCAAATTGAGACCTAGCTGATGCCTGAGCACATCTCTTGCTCCAACATAGCATGCAAACAAAGCCTAGGAAACAGGAGACCTGCCAGCACCGTTCCACAAATGCACACTGAAGGGCTTAATGGAGAAAATAATTGGTTACTAGCTTGATTTTTCTCCCTGTTTTATTTTCTGTAAACAAATACTACATAATTTTATCCTAAAGTAAAATTTAAAGGGACTTTAATAAGGTATTTACAATGTGCTAGGCATTTTCCTAAAAGCTTTATATGGATTAGATTACTGAATCTTTACTCCATAGAGTACTTAAGTAAATTTCTCAGAATCACACAGGAAGAAAGAGAACTTGCATTCTTTACCACTATACTTTAAATAAATGAAGAGACATTATATTCCTGGTTATGAAGGCTCAGTATTAATAGAAATCTATGAATTCAATGCATTCCCAATCTACCAATTATATTAATATTTCAATGGAACTTAACAAGATGACCTTAGAATTTATCAAAAAAGATGTACAAGGATAGAAAACAATTAAGGAAGGAAACGGTGAAACTTGATTTACAAGATAGCAAAACATGCTGTAAAAACTATAGTAGTTAAAACATTGCTGACCTGGCATAATAGCAGACAAATAGATAACAGTAATGGAAGAGAGAGCTCAGAGATTCCTGTATGATTTTGAAAGTCTAACAAATAATGTGGCATTTTAAAGCATTTACACTAGTAGGAAAAGGGAATGGTGAATTCTTCAATAAATAGCATTTATTAAATAGCCATAATATTGGGGGAAAATGTTCATTTTCTTACAAGATGTAAAGCCAAACTCTTTATGAATTAAGAAACCTAAGCATAAAAAGTAGAAAACCATGAAGATAATCAAAGAAAATTTAGCATATTTTTATAATTTGACATACAGAAGACTGCTATGCATATCACATCTATTAAAGAAAAACTGATAAATTTGACTATATATTTCCATGAAAAGATTTATTATTTTTAACAAAATATCATTACTGTGCATAATACTATGTATTTACAATGATCACATTGATTTCATTATGCTAATTTTTTAACTACTTTATATAGAGATGACTTGTATATTTATCCTATTTGATCAAATATACTTATATCCACAGTAATAAAGAAAAGTAGCTAATTGTTGATGTGAAACATAGAAATTTCTACTTTCTATAGTTAACTGGCAGAAAAAAAATATTAGAACTCTAATATGTTGGATATCTTCATGATCATCTACCTAGACATTTTTCCAAGAATTTTGGGTTCTCTTACCTTTGTCAGAATTCTTTATATCTTCATATAGCTTTGAGTTACTGTCTAGGGTCTTTTCATTCCAGCCTAAAGAACTAGCATTTCTTATAGGGAAGGTTTACTGGCAGTGAATCCCCTTCAGCTTTTGTTTATCTGGGAATGTTTTCATTCCTCCTTTATTTTTTGAAAGATAGTTTTGCTGGATATTCTCATCCAGCCTTTATGGTTTCTGATAAGAATTCTGCTGTTAATTTTGTTGAGGATAACTTGCATATGTTGAGTTACTTCTCTTTTGCTGTTTTCAAGATTGTTTATCCTTGGCTTTCAGTAAATTGACTGTAATGTGTCTTTATGTGTGTCTCTTCACATTTATCCTTCTCAGAGTTCATGGAATTTCTTGGATGCGTAGATTTGTACTTATATTTAATTGGGGGAATTTGGGGCCATTATTTCTTCAAATAGTCTCTCTATATCATTTTACCTCTCCTTTTCTGGGATTCCTATTCAAAGTATGTTATAGTATTTTTAATGGCACCTCACAGTTCTCTTAGGCCTTGTTCATTTTGTTCTTTCAGTTTTCTTGCTGTTATTCAGATTGGATGATTTCAACTGGCCCACCATTAATTCTCTAGATCCTTTCTTTTGCCTGCTCAGTTCTGGTGTTTGAAATCATCTCAAGAATTTTTCACTTTAGTTCCTGTGCTTTTCAGATCCAGAATTTCTGTTTGACTCCATTATATATATATATATATATATATATATATATATATATATATATATATATATATATTTAAGTTTATTTATTTATTTTGAGAGAGAGAAAGCATGAACGAGGGAGGAGCAGGGAGAGAAAGGAGAGAGCAAGAATCCCAAGTAGGCTCTGCACTGCCAACAGAGAGCCCAGTGTGGGGCTCAGACTCTTGAACCATGAGATCATGACCTGAGCTGAAGTTGCACCCTTAACCAACTGAGCCACCCACATGCCCCCACTTTATAATTTTTACCTCTTTATTGATATTCTCTATTTATTCATACATTATTCTCCTCTTTGGGGGTTTTGGTTGTGTGTGTGTGTGTGTGTGTGTGTGTGTGTGTGTGTGTGTTTTATAATTCTTTTTCTTTTTCCTTAGCTCATTGAACATATTTGAGACATTTGAGTTAAAATCTTTGTCTAGTGAGTCCAATGTCTGTGCTTCCTCAGGGACAGTTTTTATTAATGATTCTTAGCTTTCATTTTATCTTTCTTTATTTTTTTCCTGAAAACTGGGCATTGTGAATATTATAATGTAATAACTCTGGAAATCACATTCTTCTCCCTTCTCAGGGTTTGTTTTGTTTTTATAGATGTAGGCTGTAGCTGTTTGTTTAATGCCTTTTGTATTTTGTTAAATCTGTATTTGTTATCTGTAATCTCTAAAATATTTTGTAAAGCCTGCATTCTTTATATAAAATATTTGTTACTTTTTTAAACTGAAGAATGCTTGATGTACAATGTTATATTAGTTTCAGGTATATAATATAGTGATTTGACAATACTATACATCATGCTATGCTCACCACACTAAGTGTAGTTACCATCTGTCACCATACAACATTCCTTTACCTTGTTGTTACATAGGTTTGACAGATTTTCTTGGAGGCCAGAAGGGGGGAGGGGGGAGAGAGGGAGAGAGGGAGAGAGAATAAAAAGAAAGGAAAAACTCTTCCAGTCTTTGCAGGTTGACTCTGTGACAGTACTCCTTTAATGTTTAACCATCCCATTTCTAACTCTGCCTTAGCCTTAACTTTCTGCTTGCGCTGGGCCTAGATGTTAACTAGAGCCAAAAGCCTGGGGTCTACTCAGGTCTTTTCTGAGCATGCCTTCTGCCCTGGGTGTGTATATGGCTTCCTTTTCTGTTCCTCCTCCTCCTCCTCCTCCTGCTCCTCCTCCTCCTCTTCCTCCTCCTCCTCCTCCTTCTCCTCCTCCTCTTCTTCTTCTTCTCCTATTCATTCATTCATTCATTCTCAGGTTAGTTAACATACAGTGTAGTCTTGGTTTCAGGAGTGGAATCCAGTGATTGATCTCTTACATATGACACCCAGTGCTCATCCTGAAAAGTGTCCTCTTTAATGCCCATCACCCATCTAACCCACCCACCTCCAACCCTCATCAACCCTCAGTTTGTTCTTGTATTTAAGAGTCTCTTATGGCATGGCTTTCTAAATTCCAAAGTATATACGGGAAGCTTTTGAATAGCCTAATTTCTCAAAGAAACTCTCTTTGCAGATTTTCCTCCCAGGTTTTCCGTCCTCTGTCATACACCTCAACCAGTCCTTTACATCAGAAAATAATGGGTTATTTCATTTGCCCTACATGTTTTGGAAGAATGCCTGCTAATTTGCAACCTTGAGTGAATTATGATTTAGGTGACACAAAAACAAGCACCTTGCAGCAGTCCTGTAAGTAGTCTCCTGACAGAATCAATACAGTCCTTTGTGAATGAGAAGAGAAGTGCTCTGCTTCTTCTGGAACCAGAGATAGATTCCCACACTGGGTATGTCTGTGGCCATCTTCAGTACTTTCAATAAGCCAAACAAGGATGTGGGGCAGGGCCAGATAAAAGTTCCATTTGGCTACTACAAATTTTTTACTTCTTTACAGACTTCTGACATAGTAGATCCTGACAATTTTTGCTTCATTTGTTGGTGTATCTATGGAGAAATGGGATCTTGGTGCTATCTGCAATGCCATTGTCACTGACATCACTCTGGCTTTATAGATTTTTTAAATGTCTATATGATGGAATATAATATAAAGAACTTACAAGGTGAGAAACACACTGAAGAAATTTGAAAATATATGATAGACAAAAGAGTAATATCCAGAAATCATCAATTAGTTCCAGTAAGAAAAAGGCAAACCAATAAAAAAAATTGGGCAAAGGATGTGAACATGCAATTTACAGAAAAAGAAATACAAAAGGTTAAAAGCATATAAAGTCTTAATGGATTAGAGGATAATTGAATAGTTTATAGAATATCCATAGTGTAGAATCTTCAGCTGACATTGAAAATAATGGGTACTACATATTGACAAGGGATAGCAGAAAGCAATACATACAAATGTGTTCCCATTTTTGTTTAAAAATGGAAAGTAATAGCAGTGACACCAGCATACCTCCATATGCACCTACATGTATATGAAGGTATAGAAAATGGTCTAGAAGGACATACACTGAGATGAAGGTATGGCTTACCTTTGAACCAAAGTGGTAAGACTTGACAGTTGAAAGGAGACTTCTAATTTTTTTATAAAAATAAGTAATATATTATTTGTGATAAAAAATATTATAAAAAGTTTACTGAAACTTATTAAGAGTAAAAATATGACTCACTATGCTTCCATCCAAATTATCTGTTTAAAGTGATTAATCAATAGTGTATAATTACAATAAAATAAATGTACCAATTTATGTTGCCTATATTATAAATACTCCCATATTGTTTATTATGAATAACTATTTTTGCATAGCTTAAAACATATTTGTAACTAGACTGGAAGTAAATAGTAACAACCAAAATTAGATTTGAACAGTTCTCCACTGAGTGAACAAAGTAGTATATTCCTCTAACCCATGCACTTACTCTTGGACATTTGGGCATATGGCCCAATTTTCCTTTTTTTTCTTCTCTTTTCTCTTTCTTTTCTTTTGTTTTCTTTTCTTTTTTATTTTCTTTCTTTTTCTTTTCATTTTTTTTTAATGTAGCATTGGGATCCAGAGAGAGTATGTCTCTTGTCTAATATTACACACTGTGGGCATGTTAGAGGACAGGGTCCAGATCTATTCATTCTCTCTTGAGTATTCTATCATTAGTTAAATCTCAAGAGAATAGAGATTGTTGAGAGAGCAAGAATTTCTAAAGCACAGTATAGGAGAAAAATGTAATCTTGGCTTTCACTGATAGAAAAGGATTTCTGTACACTAGCTTCATATCACTGGATTTGAGGTCCAAAATTCTGGAAGGATTCTTTGAGCACTTAGAAAAGGTAGTGAGAATAACTTAAGCTCAACATTGTCTCACTAAGAGATTTTTAACATCAAACTAAAACAAACTTCTTTTTTAGAATAACAAGAATGATAATGTGAATTCCCTTTGGCATTCCTAAGGAATAGATAGAGGAATAAAGATCACGTATAGGATAGATTAAAATATGGCTTCATCAGAAAAAGAGTTAATAAAGTAAATCTCCACAGTAAGTCAATGAAAAAAAACATTGGGAGAGGTAGGAAGAATGCATGGTTGTCTGTCACACGTACATCAACTTGGGAAGACTTCAGGAAGATTTCCTCAGAAACGAACAAGTGGGGCTAAGAAGGGAAGGAGATCAACCACAGATAAGGTATCAAGCAAAGTACTTTGGAGTACTTTGGCTTATTTTCACAGAGGATCTTTGGAGACTGTGTAGATCATACTCAGAACTTTTTCTACCTGGGCAAAAGAGCCATTCTATTTTAATTAAGCTAGCTATTCTGGTTTCATTGGTCCTTGGTTAAACCAGCTAGTGTAGTTGGGGGAGGAAGTGGGATGTGAATTTCTGGGCACTTTCTGCAACAGATACAGGTATAGACTGTTGGGAGTAAAAGCACACTCTGAATATTTTTGCAGGAATATGGTAAAGGGAGGAGGAGATATAGAGGATGGACAGTGTCTGTGACACCAATTCAACATTTTTGTGTCCCAGAGAGGAAAATTCTAACAGCCTTGAACACAAAGTACAATAGTCCAGAGTATGTGAGAGCATCCATGTAAACTATAAAACATAAGTCAGTCAACTAGCTGTTTTACAAAAATTCAAGAAATGTTTTAAAAATTTGCAAGATGAGAAACAAAAAGAAAACCATCTTTGTAAGAGATGTGGAATATGCTAAACTTATCTGGTGCCCAATAGGAAAGAACCAGCTTATATTAGATGTTCATTAAGTATTTGTTAAACTGAGCTACAGCATTATATATCTTCAATTCCTAATGATATTATTAAATAAGATACATTTGATGAAGGTAAATGGATTCTCCCTAGACTGGATTCTCCCTAGACTGAGTGGCTCAAGAATAGGACTGTTGAGAACAAGTACTCATTAACTCTAATATAGATGAGTCAATGGTGTCTTTTGTCTGCCACAAAGAAAATATCTATGGAATTTACTGATTGAAATATTATGGAATACACGTCTCTTCACTTTTCTTGTCAGATTAAACTTGTGTGCCTTTGTCTAGTTTTTGATTATGGCAATTAAAAAGGGACATAAACTAATCTATGCCCTGAGAATGGTGCTTAGATTGGCCCAAGGACCTTGATAATGGTAATCATATATCTGATATTTATGACAACCTTGATATATGACAACCTTGATTTATGACAACTATGATAAGGCAGTTATTTAGGAAATATATTGAAGGTAATAAGACACCACCTTTGTTCCTACAGTCTAGTCTTAACACCTTTTTGCACAACCTCCCTTTGACTTCCACTTTATACACCTGTAACATTCAAATCCCATACCATGGCTACAAGAGCATGCAGTATCCCTCCCGTGACTTCTCTCTGACCTCATGGCCTTTCCCACTCTTTTTTCCTCACCTTACCAGCCACATAGGGCTTCTAGAAATTCCTTAAGCACCTCCAGTATTTTCTAGCCTCAGGACCATCACATTCTTCCTTTTGCTTGGGATGTTCTTGCCCCAGTTATCAAGAACTTGTTCCCCTCCTTTCCTTCAGGTATCTGTGTAAAAGTCACCTTATCAGAAAGGCCTTCCCTGATCACCATATATAAAATTCCAACATCCTCCTGCATTGACAAGCATACTTTCTAAACGCATCCCACTTTATTACTTTTATTACCATCTGACATACTATATGTTTATTGTTGTCTGTTTATACCTTTCACTAAAATATAAACTAAAAAATTTTTTTAAGTTTATTTATTTGAGAGAGGAAGAGAGAGTGAGCAGAGGAGAAGCAGAGAGAGAGATAGAGAAAGAATCCCAAACAGGTTCTGTGCTGTCAGTATGGAGCCCAATGGAGGGCTTGACCCCATGAACCATGAGATAATAACCTGAGCTGAAATCAAGAGTCAAGAGATGCTTGACCTACTGAGCCACCCAGGTGCCCCCTAAGATATAAGATTCTTCAGGACAGGGATTTTATCTGTATTGTTAACTATGGTATTACCAGAATCTGTAAAAGTCACTGGTATACAGTAGAAAAATTACTCAGTAAATGCTTTTGGATAGCTGCATGATTCGGTAATGCTACATATGAATACGGCATGCACTCTCTAGAAAATCAGTGATTAGTAGAGTATACCTTCATGAACAAACACAGTATAAAACATGGTATAATAGCTGAAGTGTTACAGAGAGGAAATGATGCAGGGTAGAGGGAAGCAGGGAAAGATTTACTTTGAAGGCAAGTTTTCAAGAGTCACTATTCCTTTTCTTTTAGTTGGTAGAAGTGCCGAGGGGGTAATAAGTCAGTGTGAGAAAAAGCCACTCAAAGCATAGAGAATGGCATATGCAAAGTCCCTAGCATATGAAACAGCTTGCAGATAGTTCAGTATGACTGGGGTGAGTTATGGAAAGTGATAGAAAAGGCTGGCACTGGCTAGATTATAAAGTCTTTGATTATAGTGCTTATAAGTTTAGATCCATTCTATCCTGAAGGCAGCAGAGAGTTCCAAAGGAATCTTAAGCAAGAGAGTGATGTGTTCAGAATTCTCTGTTATAAAGAGGAGCATAAAATATATTGGGTTTATCATTTGGAAATATGGGTGGCTAGCATTGCAGTTAGACAAGATAGACCAAACATTTTTAGAGAACAAATTTGGATGAAAATGTTAAATGAGGTGTTGAACTCTGATCTTGTGAGTTTGAGGTACTTTTAAACCATTAGTGAAGTCTGAATAAGAGACAATCAGAAATACTTGTGTAACAGTGTGAAGGAGCTCAGGGTGATAGAGGTGAGTGAGATGACTCAGAAAGAAGACCTAGAGTGAGAAATTAGAGCAAAGGACCAAAATACTGAAGACACTGAGTATGTTTTACCCAGGGAAGACAAGAATCAGAAAGATTCATGATCATCTGGTACTTGCTATCGTATGAAAAGGGGATTTCACTGATTTCTTAAGTCCTCAGTAGGTGAGCTAGTAATAATAAAAAGACTTTGATACAATCTATACATTATTCATTTACATATTCTCTATAAAAATAATCCCAAACTATGCTAAGAGAAGTAAGTCAGTCAGAGAAAGACAAATACCATATGATTTCATTCATATGTGAAATTTAAGAAACAAAACAGATGGGGCCACCTAGGTAGGTGGCTTCGTTTGTTAAGCACCTGACTCTTGACTAAGAATCTGATTGATTCTGGCTAAGGTCATGATCTCATGCTTCATGAGATGCAGCCCCACATAGGCCTCTGCACTGCAGCCCAGAGCCTGCTTGGGATTCTCTCTCTCGCCCTCTCTCTGCCCCTCCCTGCTCACTTGGTCTCTCTTTCTCTCTCTCTCAAAATGAATAAATATGTATTTGAAGAAGAAACAAAACAGTTGGATATATAGGAAAAGGGAAAAAAAGAAAGGGAAACAAACCATAAGTGATCCCTAACTATAGTAAACAAACTGAGGATTGATGGAAGGAAGGTGGGAGGGGAGATGGGCTAAATGGGTGATGGGCATTAAGGAGGGCACTTGTTATGATGAGCACTGGGTACTGTATGTAAGTGATGAATCACTAAATTCTACACCTGAAACCAATATTACACTATATGTTAACTAACTAGAATTTAAATAAAAATTTGAAACAACAACAACAAGAAAAACAAAATTCCAAACTAAATAGCCTAAAAAACCACTAAACATTTGTTATCTCAGTTTCTGTGAGTCAGGGAGTCAGGAGTGGCTTAGCTGGGTGGTTCTGGCTTGGGATCTTTCAAGAGGCTGTAGTTGTTGACAAGGCTGTAGTTTTTTAGGGTTTGACTAAGGCTGAATGACCTACTACCAAAGTGGCCACTTCACATGGCTTCCAGGTGGCTGGTGATTGTTGGCAGGAGACTTAGTTGTTTGTTCACATGTGCCTTTCCCCCCACATGTGGATCTCCCTGCAAGGCTTTTTGAGTGTCCTCAGGCTATGGAAGCTGGCTTCTCTAAATAGTGATCCATGAGATAGCAAGTTGGAACAATTATATCTCTTAGGAGTCAGTCTTGGAAGTCACACACCGTCACTTCCACAATGTCCCAGCATTCATAGAGGTAGGGCCTCTTTGATGTCAGGAGGCACAGACTACCAGGCAAGAAGAGAAATCTGAGGAGGTGAGCATTATTGGGTGCCACGTTGGAGGTCAGCCACCATACAGAACTGACTGATGACAGAATAAGCTGCTTCATGAGATGATAAGTTTCTGGTCACTGGAGGTACACAAACAAAGCTTGGGCTGGAATTGTGCAAATGAAGAGGAAGTTATAGAACATCTGATAATTAGACAAGCATCTCCTTTCTATCACTGTTCTATGAGTATTTAAAGTGACTTGGAAAAAAAGAAGAGAGAAAGAGATTGAGTTGAAAACACCAAAACAGTTTTCATTTTATAGTAAAAATATTTGATAAGTTATTTGAGGGTTGCATTTATTAAGTGAGCCTGGAGGTGAGGGCAGACCAGAGAGATCCCCCAAGATGACATGATTGACAGTATACCCTGGAGAAGGAAGCAAGAACTTAAACACTGAGAATTGTTTAATTAGCCTAACTCCATTCAAGACCTCTCAGTCTAATTTTCATTGTTTGTATTACATACCATAACATGTTTCAGTATTAGCCCATCTTTTTGCAGCATCAAGCCCCAAGACTCTGAAACAGTGTTTTAGATAGCCAACTAGGCATTTCATTCTCTAAAGAAACCAATTATATATGAAATTAATAATTAAAAATTATAAATAGAAAGAACAAGAAAACATGCATACTCCATGTCCTGCAGGTAGATTTTTGCATGGCGTGGAGGGAATTGGGTGCAAAAAAATCCATTTATGTTAATGGGCAATGGGCATTGCATGTCTAATTTCTCATGCACCACACTGCCGATTCCCCCCTGTGTCTTTGTCAGTACATGGGACCAATAGAGGGGGGGAAGAAAAGTGAATGATTTATTTGATGGTCTGTCAATCATAATGGCAACCAGAGAAATTCCAAAGCTGTTTTTAACCTCTATAGAAAGAGTTAGTTAGACCATATGCTTTTTTCTTCCTGCCAGATGCTGTCATTCATCAATTTCCTATTAAGAAAATGGGATTCTGCAAAAACCACTGAGGTTTTTTTCTCATTTGTAACAGATATTCCACAAAGTCAGATTGCAAATGTATTCTGCAGCTTCTACAAGATAACTTTTGATGCCTGATAATCTCCATATTAATTTTGACTGACCTATAATGATGTTTCTTATGTGTGGTCAGTCCATCACCCAAAAATAGTATTTTAAATTACCTTTATCCTGAGTTGAAGCCTAGAGGTTAAATAGATTTGTTTGTGATTATCCAGCCCATAAAAAAAGGTGGAAATTAAATGACCATTTAAAAATATCAGTAACCCAATAAAACGCCCTTTAGAGAGTAAAGAGAGATAATAAAATATTTGAGAATTAAAGTAAACAGCATGAGCCAAACGTTGATTACCCAAAGATGTCAAAGAAAGTGGGAACATTAAAAACCCTATATTGTATTCTCCCCCCTCCACCAAATAGAAGATTGCTTTGTTTAGAGCAAAAGAAATACTTAATTTCTTAATCCTGGGTGGACTTGTTTGTTTGTTTGTTTGTTTGCTTGCTTGCTTGTTTTCAAAGATGAAGTCACCTAGGATACCTCGGGACTCCTTTTCTTAGGGACAATAAAATTCTTTCATCCTATACATAGTAACAGTATATCTTCAGGCTTCAGCACATCACTCTAACGGCAATCATATTTTGGTTTTTAAATTTGAATGTTCTAGGTAGTTGGAATATATTGACACTTGCCATCATTTCTAACACAGATATTCTTGAAGTATTCTTATACTAACACAGGTGTCTTCAAATGTTTGCTTGTCATGCTGAATTCACTTAGCAAACCAACATGGAAGTTTAGGGAAAAAGAATATCGTGCATAACTTTGAATCTGCAACATTTTGCGTTGCCTTATTAATAGGAACTGACTCTTTGACAAACCCTGCAAATAGCTTATAGAATAGAGGAATGCTCTGAAATTCAAGGCGAATTTCTTTCAATAGTTAAGCACTGATCAAAATTCTGAATTTTCTCTGGCTGCCAGCCAGCAAGAAACATGCAGGGTCTGCTTATTGTTTAAGATTTTGGTAGAAAGCCACTCAGAAAAAGAAAAAAAAAAAATCTATAACTTTACAGCTGTCACACGTTGTTGTATCCACTCCAGCCTAATATTCTCGTCTATTTTTTTAAAGGTCACAAATGAGCTATAATATAGTTTTTAACATTTTAATTTTCCCTCTTATTCCCCTGCTGTTTTGTTTTTTTTTTTTTCCTGCTGGGACAGCTCCACTCATGAAGGTCAGGGGAATGATAATGCTGAGGTAGCTCTGCCTTTTTATTCATAGACCAGGTAGAGAGTGCATATGGACATAAACGTGTACCTCCATCACACGGCATTGCTATTGACCCCTGCCCTGAGCTGGAGATTGTACCTTCTCAGGGTATAACAAATGATTCATTCTGCAGGTAGGCAGAGGCCTGGAACTTGCTTAGCCAGACACTGCCAATTTTCCTGAATGATCTCTTGTGATTAGTTTTCTCATATGAATAGAACTATTTGTGAGTACACCACTGAACTCTGTTTATTTAGGAATATGTCTTTGACAAGAACAGCTGTCCTGGAGTTGAGATGATTAGTACTTTATCTGCTAATGCAAGTTCCCATTCAGCTGTTGGCTAACAACACTTTTTTATCCTGGGAAAACATTGCTGTCACTTTTGGCACCATAACAATTTTTGGTGTTTGATCAAGTTGAGCTATTAAGAGAATAATCCTTATTTAAGGTTATTGTGGCTTGGCCTCGAACTGCCAACTAAGGTTCCAGTTCTGGAAAGGTGACCTAGAAGAATGAGCCATTTTTAAACATGTAAGTAATAGCCATGTTCCCTCTTTATTATCCACTCTCACTTGGGTACGCGATTAAAAGAAGGATAGTAGTGAGCACCAAGAGAGAGGACACCCTGATTCTTACCTTGACTTGAGGAGAAAGGTCATTGACAGGACTGTGGTAGGGGGAGGATAGGTGGAGCTGAGGCCCACAGCCAGAGAGTTACTTAACCTGGAGCTAACATTCTTTAAAACGAATTGAGAAGTATGATGCTATTTTCAAATGCAACAGTACAAATACACAGTCTGTTGAATAAAATATTAAAAAGCAAGCACTTTTAAAAGTTATTATTTTTTATTTTTTGAATTTTAATATACTTGAGTGCCTTAAAAGATCTTGAACGTCAAATCTCTGAATAAGTACATCTCTCTCTTCTCTTACTCAGTGTACTCCATCTACAATCTCTCTCAAAGGAGGTCCACATCTTTAGAAAACCTCAGCTCAGAATTCTACATTCCAGTCCCCATCCATTATGTTTTTACTTTTTCCTTCTCCCGATAGTTAATAAGTCAGCAATCTTTTAAATTTTTTTTTAATTAAAAATACATTGATTCCAGGTGCCTGGGTGACTCAGTCAGTTGGGCATCTGACTTCAGCTCAGGTCATGATCTCATGCCTTGTGGGCCCTGTGTTGGGCTCTGTGCTGTCAGCTGGGAGCCTGGATCCTGATTTGGATTCTGTGTCTCCCTCTCAACCTGCCCCTCCCCCACTCATGCTATGTCTTTCCCTCTCTCTCTCTCAAAAATGAATAAACGTCAAAAAATAAAATAAAATAAATACATTGAATCTACCTGAATTTAACCCCTTTATTTGCATTCTGTTACAGCGTCCAAGCCCCTATAGCCTCACAACCGAAGCATCTTTAGCTAAGGACTCATTTTTCTTGGGAGCATCCATGCCCATCCTTCTTTCTCCTGCTCTGTATTGGTCCTTGAGTTGCCATACAGATTATCACAACTGTGTTGCTTAAAACCACAGAAATGTATTCTCTTATAATTCTGGAGTTTGGAAGTTTGAAATTAGTGTCAGCAGGGCCACATTCCCTCTGAGGGCTCTGAGGAAGAACCCTTCATTGCCTATGTGTTTCTTCTGGTGCCTCCCAGCATTTCTTGTTGTTCCTTGGTTTGTACATGCATCACTCCAGTCTCTGCCTCCATCTTCACGTCTTCTTTGTGTCTTTGCCTCTTCTGTGTCTCTGTGTTTCCCTGTGTGTCTTCTTAGACATCAGTCATTGGATTCAGGGTCTCCCCTAATCCAGTATGACCTAATCTTATCTAAGTAATTATCTCTTTAAAGATATTATTTTCTAATCAGGTCACATTCTGAGGTTCTGAGTAGATTTGAATTCTAGAAAAGCACTTCAACTCACTATTTCATCCCACCATTTTTTTCTCCAAGTGGCCAGCTGGTATCACTAGCATTAATGAGGAAAACAGCAGGAGCAGTGGTCTATTTTTTCAATTAAAGGTATATGATGACATGATAGTTGTGAAGACCATAGCAAAAGCGTGTAGAATAAACATTGTGAAAATAAGACTAAGAGACACAGAGACAAAGTGGTCTCTTCCTGCATTCTTTGTAGAGGCTCCTATATATCCCAAATAAAAGGTGACTTCATACTTGACCCCAGCATAGAAATTGGCCTCATTGTGACCCAGGGCACAGGAAAATATGCCAACTAGGGACTGGAAACTGCTGTTAAAATATGACATATGTTGTAGCATCAGTGGTTATCGAAAATAATATTTTAGGTTAAAACAAAAATGACTTTTAAAATTTTTTTAAATGTTTATTCATTTTTGAGGGGCGCCTGGGTGGCGCAGTCGGTTGAGCGTCCGACTTCAGCCAGGTCACGATCTCGCGGTCCGTGAGTTCGAGCCCCGCGTCAGGCTCTGGGCTGATGGCTCAGAGCCTGGAGCCTGTTTCCGGTTCTGTGTCTCCCTCTCTCTCTGCCCCTCCCCCGTTCATGCTCTGTCTCTCTCTGTCCCAAAAATAAATAAACGTTGAAAAAAAAAATTTTTATAAATGTTTATTCATTTTTGAGAGACAGAGAGAGAGCATGAGCAGGGAAGGGGCAGAGAGAGAGGGTGACACAGAGTCTGAAGCAGGCTTCAGGCTCTGAGCTGTCAGCACAAGACCCCGACACAGGGCTCAAACTCACGAATTGCGAGATCATGACCTGAGCCAAAGTCAGATGCTCAACTGACTGAGTCACCCAGGCGCCCTAAAAATGACTACTTTTTAAGTACTTAATTTTAATTTTTAATGACTAGGGCTACAAAATTTTTAATTACCCAGAATGCCCATTCACTGCCTTCTGACATGAGGATGCTTTTATTGGAGAAGTCTGTATCTATTCTGTGTGACCACAATCAAATTAATCTCAACATGCTTGCCATGTAGTAAAACTCCAATAAAGATTTGTTAGATTAATAAACCACTCTAAGAAATTGCTCTGATTCTGCCAGTTCTAAACCAAGAAACTATTCCAGAGCTTTTCATTTCTTGCAGAGGCCAATTCTGACATCCAAATCTCTTTGCAAACTCATCTCCTATCATTTCCCCTGAGTTCTTTAACCATTATTTCACTGCCCAAACCAAACAGGAATGAGATGCTTCTGTTTGCAAGAAATCCTTTCTACTCAGGATTTGAACACACTGCATTGTAGAATCTGATTGTAGAAGTTCCTTAGAGAACTACCTGGTAAGAGTGATTTTATGGTCTACTGTTTGGTCCAGAATTTAGTAATTCCCCCACTGCAAGCTCATCCTATAAACACGGTAGATTGTACACTGTGATCTTATAAATAATTCTCTGACACCTTTCTTCCTTTTGTTCTTCTTCCTTCTCTTCTCCTTCATATCCTCTTCTTTTGTATTCTCCGTCTTGCTTTTTCTTCTTCGAAGATACAAGTCCATAGATCCTCTGGCCAGTTAATCTGTCTTATTTAATAGCTTCTTACTGGGGCGCCTGGGTGGCTCTGTCGGTTAAGCGTCCAACTCCAGCTCAGGTCACGATCTTGTGGTCCTGAGTTCGAGCCCTGCGTCGGGCTCTGGGCTGATGGCTCAGAGCCTGGAGCCTGCTTTCGATTCTGTGTCTCCCTCTGTCTCTGCCCCTCCCCGTTCATGCTTTGTCTCTCTCTGTCTCAAAAATAAATAAACGTTAAAAAAATTATAAAAAAAATAGCTTCTTAGGCTGTTGGGTTAGTATCTTAGCTTGAATATTCCTAATTCCTGACATGAGTTCACTCTGCTAACTCCTCCTTTCTCTTATCTAAATACAATCCAGTAAGCATTAGCTGAATGCTTCATCTCCTCATCCCTTTATCTGTTATGGTAGAATCTGGGTCAATATAAACCAGAGGAGTGCAAATGCAATGGCTCTAACAATACAGAAGTTACATTTATCACTCCTATAGCAATCTGGAGGTAGGTGGATAATTCAGTAAGTTGTGGTTCTGTAAGATCATTCATTCAGGTATCCTCCTGGTATCCTCCCATCTGACTGTTATACAACCTTCTAGAGGTGTTGTCTTTATGCTTGGTCAAACTAGCTAATCAGCTCTATGACCACAGTCCAGCCTTTTGGATTGAGAAAGAGAGGATGTAGAAGACAAACAACATCCTTTAAAAGTCATACACATCTCAGTGACCAAAATATAGTCACATTTTTAGGTTGACTTATTAACCAATAAATGGAGATAAGGTCTCTAACTGGGACTGTCTCTAACTGGGAGTTTTATTTCTGAACAGAACAGAGAGAGATTGGATCCAGGGAGCAGTTAATAGTGCCTGCATGTCCCCTATCCACCTTGACGATCCTAATCTGGTCTTAACTCCATTAAGAGTTCTCCTTGATAATTTCAGTAATAGTTTATATCCTTCATTTGGCACTTACTGTGCTATGCATTTAATTACCAATTAAAATATGTATCCTAATTCTTAACTCTAAATGAAGTCTTAAAAACATACTTCATAGCAAGTAGCATACAGTAGGCACTCAATGAATACTTCCTGGCTCAAACAATGTGTTGGAATAAAGTTGGCATATTATGCAGCCTCAATTGCTTTTTATGATACTTACCCTAATGTGTTTCAAACTTGAGCTTCTTCATTAATATTCAAGAGAGAGAACTATTATCTTAAAGCAAACTAAACTTTGCTGGCTTCAAAGAAGAGATAATAAACTATGGAACCCACTAAGGGCGAGTGTCTTTGAAGTGAGTATATAGGAAAGAGGAATTAATCACCAGCATTAACTGTTTCTTGGAGGCTTAAAGAAAGCACTGCACTTGCAGGAAAGAATTATTCACTTAGGAGAATTATAGAGAGATTGGTTAAGAGAACCGTAGAGGTCAATGGCTTGTGCAGCCAGCTCTGGGTACTGAGGTTTAAAAGGGTGTGACCCAGAAGACCTACAGGCTAGGAAATTGAAGGACCACTGCACAGGAAATGAAGAATATGAATCTAGAGGTTATAAGCCTTCATCAGTGTAAATGATGAGAGTTGGGTCATATGGTAAGAGGTGCTTTTTTTCAGACTCAATTCATTTCTTTCTCTATACACATAAGACTTTTCAGAGTCAGCTTTATTGAACTTTCTCTGTTGTGCTGGAGGTACATGTGCAGCACCCTGCATTCTCGTTGTCATAATGGACAATGTATCTGAAGAACAAATATGTCTGCTGAGGTAAAAGATCAGGCTACTCTTTGTCTCTGATCAAGAAAAACTTCTGTGAGAGGAGAATAGATAAGAAAAGCAAATTCTGTGCAATGGAAATTGTTTTAGTTTGACTTATTAACCAATAAATGGAGATAATGTTCTAATAGTACTGTTAACTTCTTTCACCCGATATATGCAAACACTATCACAATGGCCACACTCTTTCTGCGGTTTGATGGAATACTCAGCACACAAGGGAAGCCAGGAAGCAGAAATGGCTCTCTCCTTTTCCACTCTGGGAGGCAGTGTAGTATGTAAGTATGGGGGTTCTGGAGTCAGACTAATGAGGCTGTGATCTCAACCTCCACACTTGATGTAGAAATTTGAGCAAATCCTGGTATCACTTGAAGTCTCAATTTCCTCTCTTATAAAGCAAGAGAATAACAATATCTATTTTCAAAGCGTTGCCCCAAAACAAGTTATCACCATCTCATGGAAATCCATGCTTTTTGTGCCCTGTGCTATACCCTGTTTTCATTTTTTGCAGCCCTCCTTGCCCCGTCTAGCACTGGTCCCTACTGAATAGCCAGGTGATCTTTTGAAATGGTAAATAATGTTACTCGTTTACACAGGACTTTCTAATGATTTCCCATTTACTCAGAATAAACTAAATCCCCATCCAAGTCTGTAAGACTATGGATGATTTGGCTCTGTCCCCTCTGTGACCCTGCTCCAACTGTACTGGATTTCTTTCTATTTTCTAACATGTGACACTTATTTTCCCCACATGTGTTTGTGCCCAAATCCCTCTTTTCTCTTCTTCCTGTGGCTGGCTCCTTAAAACTTTCATACTTGAGCTCAGATGCCACCACGGCTTTCTCAGACCACCATCTAAAGAGTTCCCTCCCATTTACTGTCTGGCACATGACCTTGTTTAGTTTTTCCCAGAGCATAGATCACTGATTTAAATTATCTGGCTCATTCATTTGTTTGTTTATTTTCTGTCTCTCCCAAATGGAAGGTAAGCAAAAACCTTCTCTGCTTTGTTCAGTCCTGTTTTCTGGATACTTAGAGGAGTACCTGGAACATACTAGGCTCTTGCTTAATAAATATTTGTTCAGTTAAGGAATAAGCGAATGAAGGAATTGACATCTCATAAATGTATATTACAAATTAATTGAAATAGTGTGCAGAAAGCATTTATACTGGTGTTGGATACACAGCACGTGCTCAAGAAATGTTAGTGATTGTTATTATCATGAACCATCAGTATTGTACAACCTACCTAGCTCCCACCTGTGGGCACTTCTCATCCTCCTGACCAAATCCTCTCCTTGACTCTAAGGATTCACGAAGTGAAACCTAGTTTACAGAGTCCTGGTTTGTGGGAATTAAGTAGCAGTTATAGTCACTCATGCTTATTAAATCAGGCATGTGGTTGTAGGGAGTATATCTATGGAAATAACAGCTATTGGGGGTGAAGCACTGGTATGAAGTAGGAATAGATAAAAGCTTTGGAGGAACTCAGATGTAGGTTCTAATCCTTGCTCTCTTGCCACTGACATTTTCTATTTGTGTGGGCTCTGGAAATGTACTTAACTTCCCCAGTCTTATAATGTTCCCTCTTAAGCTTGTTTTAAAGGGTTAAACTAAGGGGCATCTGAGTTGAGCATCTGACTTTGAACTCAGGTCATAATCTCACGCAAGCCCCGCGTTGGGCTCTGTGCCAACAGCTCAGAGCCTGGAGCCTGCTTTGCATTCTGTGTCTCTCTCTGCCCATTCCCAACTTGTGTGTATGAGTGCACGTGCTCTCTCTCTGAAAAATAAACATTTAAAAACAATTTAAAAAATAAAGTTAAGTTAAACGAGCTTTTACATATATAGTGTCAGTGGTCACAGTAGGAGCTCAATATCTAGGTTATTAATAACATTGAATAATAATGGTCATGTGTTTAACCAAACTTCTGAACTTCCAGGATACTGTTCCAAGTAACTTTCCTAATTGCAAACAGCTTTGAGGTCCCTTTCCATAGAGTAAGTGCTACGGGAAAGTAAAGTGTAAGGTAAAGGTAGAAAGATAATGCTCACTTTCGACAATCTCACTTACTGTGAGGCTAAACCAGCTGGTAAAGAATGAGTTTCCTCTGGAATCAGAGAGTTGATGCAAACCAGCATGAAGGTCAAACAGGTTTCTAAATCAGAGAAGTACAGACATTGCCATTTTCACTTCAGAGAACTGTACCCCTGACTGTGTGGGGAAGACAGTAATTGGAAAAGTGCATAAAATGAAATAATCACCTCTTTAGGTCTCCTTTGTGCACAATTTACTCCAGGCCTAGTTTTGACTATGTGATGTAGAATGTGCTGAATGGGAATTAGAAGCTAAGATTCCCCCTAGACCATGTTATAGGGGGTGTGAACTGATTTTAAACAGTATTTTTGGCTATGCTGATGACACCTGAGAATATTTTAAGACCAGGTCTGTATTGAGGGAGCTAAGGTGCAAAATTCAGACCAGTATTTGACACAATTGAGGATTAAAAAATATCAACCCTACTCTTGAGGAGGATAGTTTGAAACTTTTAAACACACTTTTAAGAACCCATAAGGAACATTTAGAGCCCATCTACACAATGGGAAGAATGGTCATTCATGCCATGTTTATGATGATTTACCATGGGCCAGGATAAAATGAGTAAGATAGGGAGAATGCAGTCAGCTAGTGATGATGGTGATAGGGAGAAGAGAGTTAAAAGTTAAACAGAAGTTTCGATAAAAAAATAAAATAATAAAATTTTTAAAAAGTAGGGGCGCCTGGGTGGCGCAGTCGGTTAAGCGTCCGACTTCAGCCAGGTCACGATCTCGCGGTCCGTGAGTTTGAGCCCCGCGTCAGGCTCTGGGCTGATGGCTCGGAGCCTGGAGCCTGTTTCAAATTCTGTGTCTCCCTCTCTCTCTGCCCCTCCCCCGTTCATGCTCTGTCTCTCTCTGTCCCAAAAATAAATAAATGTTGAAAAAAAAAAAAAAAAAAAGTAGAAAGCAGATGTTGTGTAAGTATCTATTATGATGATTCACAACATTCATTGAACAGATAGATATTTGAGTGCCTTCTTTTACTCAGGCTACAGTGGTGTGACATACATCCCATCTGGAAACAGATGGATTAACAATTAATTATGTCATGGAAATTGTGTTTAGAAATTTCCAAGACAGGAGGGAAAAGTAGGGGTGCTAGTCACACAGCATTCAACTGCTTACCCCTCCTGTTAGTAAGGACAATAGACGCACCCAAATAAAGAGCATAGTTCTTTAGGCAGAGGAAAAGAATGACTGATGAACTGGCTCAGACAGGAAAAACCTACCTCCTACGTACTCCCTCTAGCCTTCCTATTTTGCATAAGAAAGGCAGACTCTGCCCCAAGGCAGAATTTTTTCTCTTGATGCCAAAAATTGATAAGCTTTTTTTTCTTCTTTTCTCATATAAATTCATGGTTAACACAATTAGGCACATTTATATTGTTTTTAAAGATTTTTAAAAGATGTTCAGTATCACCTACATATCTAAGTATTCTCCAGCTATTCAATTTTAAATTTATCCTTTTTTTTTTTTCCAATTGAATCTTTTCTTAGATAGGCAATTAAGGAATGGTTCAGAAGTGGCATTTGAAACCCACTGTACCTTTTTCAAAATGGAATTCATCATTCCCTCAGCTAATGTGTGTAAGACATTTCAGTTTTAGAAAATGGCCTTGCTGGTTATACATGACACCAAGAGCAGACCAAAGCTGAAATCTTGAAAGGTAGCACACCATGTTATCAAATGCTCTTTTCCCTTCTGGGTAGTATTACTTACATTGTGCAAATGTGTTATGCAAAATAATCTTAAAACTGATTCTGTATCTTCGCCTCAGGTTCATACAATATTCATTGAAAGCTTTACAAAAAAAAAAGAAATTAATTTAGTATAAAAATCAAGCATTTTAAAATGCCCATGTATATCAATGCAACACCATTCCAAATGGAAGCTCAGAAAAAGGAAGAAGCAGCTCAAATCGGAATTTCATACATCTTATTTAATTACCTGTGTGTATATGTCTATATTTATGTGTCTAGCACAATAAAACCACATGAAGATCCAGCGTGAGAAATCCTGACTCTTCCTAGTTTCAGAACCTTGGACAAATCACTGTGCATCATCCAAGTTCATTTCCCTCTGTCATTTAAATGGTGCTGCTAATACTGATGCCAGATATTTTATAAGGTTGTTTTAAATATGAAATCAAATTGTATTGAAAATTAAACCTGTTTTACAAACTGAGAAAGTGCTATGTAAATCTAACTCACCTAAATTATCATGAGTCTACTTCTCTGATCGGAGGACAGAGGTTTGGAAACTGATAAACATTTATGTTTATACACTTAAAGGCAAGAGCAAGTGATGGAAAAATTTGGCCTCTCTGTATACATAGAGTAGACTATTTGTTATTTGGCTCAGTCAGAGAAATAAGTTAATATTTTCATTTGCACACAGTAATGTATATTTTCTAATGTTTTGGTAGTTTTAGTTTTTCTTCTATAATTTATTAGATATATAGTAGGTGCCTGAATCTTCCACAATTTTAATATTTGAGATTTGTAAGCTTAATATTTCCAATGTTGCAATTATATGGGTTGAAAAGGATTACATGATTGTGAATCACCTTATGTAAGCAAATTTTTAGATGAATTTTCGTTGTGTATTTTATCTTTTAATCCTGAGATACAAAATTACATCAGATGCCTCATCTTTTGGAAAGAGTTTTTTTTATTATTAATCCGTCATGCAAATCATAAAATAATCTTTTTTTTTTTTCATTTTCCACTAAAGCTGCTTTGCTCGTTGACTTTTGTGCTTTACAAGTTAGTTTCTATACAATTTATTTTTGTCAGTTAGGGAATTCACATTCTTTGTCCAGGATACATTGAGCCATCATTCCACTGGGAAGTCTTGCAGGTTCTGTCAATCCTTTCTCTCCTGACCTGATTACATGCTAATGGATTATTCTGACTTTTGGCAATTAGACATATTTTGGTCTGAAAGCAAATTTGTCACTAAATAAGTAAATATTACTTATAAGCCCTCATTAACTTACATAAAAATATTTTGTGGCAGCCAATAACTTTGCTAACACAAGTGTTCCACAATAGGGGCCTTGTTTCTCACTTGTATTTTAAGAGCAGAATAAAGCAGATTTAATTTCCACAATGAAGATGGAGGAAACTTATCTGGGGAAAATTAAATATTTTGGATTTTTCATAAGACTGCCAGAATCTAAGTTAAAAATTTATTCATTCATATAATTTGTTTTCTTGAAGACCACACTTTTGCCTTTGTTTATTTGTGTCATTAATTGATACTTATATGCACATGATTCAACAGTTGTACCATTCACTGGCAAAAGGAAATGCAGTAATCCTTATGCCCCAGGTAGCGAAGTACCTAATTGAAATGCACTACAAGAAAAAGTCAAGTTTATTACCCTTGCTACAACTTGCAGTGTGACATTTTGCTTTATAGCATTTGGAATCTTTCACCTCCCAAGAACAATGAACTTCAAAAACATAATACAAGTGGGAAAATTGCCTTAAAATGTAATTTTAAAAATGATTCTTTGAAAATACTGTTAAATGAGAAAGTTTGGTGAAAAGATGAAACTAATATTTCATTCATCTTCTATTGATTCATATTTAAACCCAATGTAAAGTTCAGATGTTTAGGGAAAAGAGACAAAAAAAAAAAGGTGATTGAATAAAATAAGTCAGGATGATTCCTCAAAGTTCAATTCCGATATTGTCATTTAAGAGTCTTTGGTATATGGCTTAGAGTTTTTGTTGTTTCTTTGGGTAATACATCTTTTCAAGGAAAATGGCACAATTATTAAATCTGTAAATTCTTTGAGGAATTCCATTTTCGTTTAATATGGGATAATTTACCCATATTCAATACAAAAAATAAATAAATTTCATCATAAAGCAGTGGTAACCTAATTGAGCATATGAGCAGGAGTAATCTTAAATGTTAGGGTGTGGGTTGCCGATGGGGCTTTCATAATATGGTGATTATAACAGGTAATAGTTCTTAACTGTGCCAGGCACTAAGGACTTTCCATATATTAAGTCATTTCATCCTCACATCAATATTAGGAGACAAATATATATATCATCTTCATTTTATATGTGAAGAAATTAAGGTTTGCACTGGGACTGTGATCTACATTTTAGTACAGACTTCTTCCCATTAGACTCCATCAGTTCAGTCCCCAAAGAAGCTTATAACAAACCATCTCAAACAAATATATAATCTAAGTGAAAGCAGCCATGTTCTCTCTGCATGCATTATTTTCAAACTCAGACACTACTTGTGGCTCCCATCTACCCACTCCTCCAATTTACAATTGACTTCCTTTTCCTCCATTCCCATATTCAAAGTGTGGAGCTAACACTGAAAAAGAATTGGTCTAATGGTTTCTCATTACCAAGGCAACCTACAAGTTCATATCTTCCACAGGGTCAACTTCTATGTGTCTTTTTTTTTTTTTTTTTTATAATAACCAGTAAGAATTTTAGTTTTTTTTTCTTTCTTCTGAGAACAAAAGAGAAATCAAAATTCTGAAACTCACCTCTAACACCATAATAAAGATTGACCTGAACTGTGGCATTCGGTTAGAGTTCTAAGGAGCACAGGGATTAAGAGAGTGCTACCCCACAACTCCAAACCACTGACAATTTTTTTATAAATTGATTATGTAAAAACAAAACAAATGTTCAGGGAATCTGTCAGATTACTTCAAACAACATTCATAGCTTCCTGCCTTGTCCCACTATTTTATTTTTGTATGTGAAATTGAAAAATAAACTGAATTCCATAAACGCCTAAGGGTCAAAGATTGAAAATGCAACTGATTCAGAGAGGCCACCCCCACCATCTCTGCTGTTTAAGGAAGTTGCTAATGGTGCTGCTACTTGGGAGGAAGAGCTACCTAAAAGTTTCATGACATGAAAGACCAAAGATATGTTCTAAATAAATCAAGAAATCAAGACTGAATAATCTCACCATTCTATTGTTTATAATTTCAAAAATATAAACTGTAAGTTATTAACAAGTCCATAAAGTGGCTTATGAATTGCAGGAAAATGGTATGAAAGTAGAATTTGAATTTGACTCTTATGCTTATACCCAGGGGACAAAATTGCCTGGGGCTATCTGATAATCAAAGGGATCCTTCACTTCCATAAAGATTGGGAATATCAAGCTCTATACCTGTGAAGTAAATAATAGTATTTATATATCCCCAATCCAGCATTTTAACTGTTCTTCATACAAAACCCATATACGTATCTCCACAGTGCATGGGGTACATGGATACCATTTCAGGGCCAAAAGTGTTTTACCTGAGATATATTTCAAGGAGAATGTTTTACTAAGTTAAGAACTGACACACATGAATCTATGGGAATGTTAAAAGTGAGTATAAAAAACATCATCTGTAGGTTGCACTGCACTATAAGAACTTTGGTTGCCAATGCCAACGTTCCTTTCTCAGACAAGATGTACTGAAGTGGTCAACAGGGAGATCTTAGAAAGTTAGAAGAGCTATAGAATTTTTTAACAGGATCATAAAAATCTACTCAGAGCCAGGCATACATTTCTAAAAAGAAATGGACTGTCCAAATAACGTGGCCCAACACAATCATGCTGCTTAAAGCATTAGATTTCATGTTGCAAAGAGAATCAAAATCACCCACTAAATTGAGTACCTATATGCCACTTGGCCATGCATGTTCTGCAGCAAAGGACTGGTTCTGTTTAAGAGTCTGCATTCCTAAAAGTGCATGAAATGTGCGTTAATTATTATATACCAACCACTTCCCAGGCACAGTATTAGACTGGAAGGACAGAATGTTGTGGAAGATAGCCATGGGGGACAACAAAGACATAATAATTCAGATAGTAAGTGTTACGAGGAGAACCAAATAAAGCATATTCACTGGGAATCTACTTGATGTAGAGTGATAACTCTCTGAGAGGGGGCATTTGGGCTGAGACCTGGATGACAGGATATGAGGCATGGAAAGACCTGAGGAAGAGCTTGTCAGGCAGTGATCTGCAGTAAAATATTTACAGAGAAAGCTACTTTTGTTTAAAAACTGGAGATACAGACATCCCTCTCCTTGCTACTCCCATCTTTGACCAACAAGCAAATGTGGGTGCATATTTAGGGGTAATGTGATAAGAAAGACCAGCTCCTGATTCAGCCCGGAAGGGGTTTGCTTTCTTTTGCTTTGAAAATGTGGGTTAACAATGATAATGCCCTCCTCAACTTTCTCTGGAGCGTTGCTAGGGTGACACTGTAATTCAAAGAACAGAATATCAATAAAGCCAGGATGTACAGGAATGTAAACAAGCTTTAAAAAAAAATAGTCCAAGTGTTTGTTAAATAGACCACAACGGGGCAGGTCCATTATCATTGCAGAAAGCTCTGTACTTAGTATGTCCAATTATCTAAATAGCTCAAAAACATAATCAATCCATCAGTAGTATTCAGCTTTCTAGCTCTGATATCTGATTGTGAATTCTCTGTGTTTATTCATATTTCTGCCAAATGTCGATCCAGAAATGTATTAGCATCTGCCAGTGATGAATAAACATAAGACTGGGCTCCTCCTGCAATTCTTAGGCTGGTGAACAAGGGCTAGTCCAATCCATAACTCATAGATGTTTCTTCACATCGGAGAACTGTGTTCTTTTCTTTAATAAAGTCAGCATAGTCAAGGATGACTCTAACCTTGAATCCTTGGCCTTTAGCAGCAGCTCCTCTCTTTTTTCCCTCCCTCAGCCTGCTCAGAGTTATGCATTTTAAAAGACCAGCGCTGGTTGCTTTCTTGTCCATCAGTTTTGTTAACAGGCAAATACTTATGGGATTCTAAAGATGTTGGCTCTGGAAACCTCTGGGAGCTGAGAGCATCCACAAGTTCTTGGGTGGAGGGGAGCATGAAGGTGAGGGGTGAGACCAGCAGCAACACTTAGCCACTCGGGCTTCTGATTGTGAATGTGCACAACTGTGCTGGGAGTCTTTCTTTGCTCCTGTGATGCGCACTGTGGTATGCTGAATGCTTGTTAATTAGTCCCTTCAGTACATAAGTTGTGGGATCTGATTGTTCTGGTGACAGTGCAACAAGAAGCAGACAACTGCGGTAGAGACCAATGAGTCACAGAGGGTGCTGTGTGGCCATACAAATGTCATTCATTTCCTTGAGGCCCTCTGCATGGGGAGTATCAGCAAATCTTCACATATCCCCCAGCCCAAGATGTTTGCTGTGTTAAAGTGAGCCACGCATCATCTTTGATCTCAGTACTATTGTTTTTGTTGTGTGTGTTCTGTGGTCCAGAGTAAAATGTAGTAGAAGAGGGACATCTGGGTGGCTTAGTCATCAGACTTTGACTCAGGTTATGATCTCACGGTTGTGGGTTTGAGCCCCGCATCAGGCTGTCTCCAGTTGGCAAGAGCCCACTTCAGATCCTGTCTCCTTCTCTCTCTGTCCCTCCCCCACTCACCTCTCTCTCCCTCTCTCTCTCTTTCAAAAATAAACATTTTTTATTTTAAAATAATAAAATGTAGTAGAAGAGAATTGAATTAGAAGTTCCATCTATCCACCTGTTTTTTTGCCAGTCTGAGTTGGCAAAGAGACTTTCAAAATCGGTGTCAGAATTGGTGGTTATAGTGGCATTAGGAGCTCTGACTAAATGAGGTTCCTAGTTTATGTAGAAAGACCTGACATAGTTATTGTGGTCATCCAGAATATTTGAGAAAAGTGTATTCTTAGTGGCATTTCTTTGTCCATGGGTATGTGTGCATGTGTGTGTGCTGGGAAGGGAGGTCTTTGCACTTCACCAGTGTTGTTGCTTATGTATTGCACTGAGCTACCTGCTCCCAGGTATTAACAGAACATTAGAATATGAGTCATCTTAATAATTGTATCACTCTGGTCGTAGGTCAATAGTGAATGCTTACTGTTTCCTAAGCATTTTAACTCTTTATGTATCTTTTTATTTTGTTCTTCCATCTACTGGTTACTCCTTTTACAAATAATGAACCTCTTCTTATCTTTTAAGGGCAGTTTAAATGTTAGGACTTCACAAAAGCCTTCCAGATCCCCAAAGATGATGGACTTTTTCTCAGAGTCCCAACAGGTTTTTTATACCACCACCAAAGCACTTTCTAAAGTTGTATGTTACTTAGAAAGAAAGCTAGTTTATTAAGAATTAGAAAATATTTTTTGACTAAATTGTTCTCCATTAGACTTTTTATATCCTCAAATGCAGTCATTGTATCTTTTTCATCTCATGTCCTCAGAAACCTAGCTCCATATCTGAAACAGTACTTGGTAACTGTTTGCTCAATGAATGAATGAATGAGTGAGTGATGGTTGTCACTTTCTAGCTGAAAACATTTCAGTGACACATTACTACCTGCTGGAAAATATTCAAATGCATTAGGCTCCTTACAATCAGAGGTTAAAGAAAAATAGGAATGTGTTAACTTGGAGTACATAATGCATTCTTTACATTTTCACCTATTTGCAGAGCTCTTTCTTCTGAAAATGATAAAGTCTGCTCTTTCTCTAAGCCCCAGCACAAGGGTGCCCTCTGTGTACCCTTATTAAATTCCTGGAGGCAGAAGTGTTCAGGAGCTTGAGTTGTTTTTGTTTTTGTTTTTGTTTTTGTTTCCCCCCCCGCCCCATCTTTCCTCTCTCTCCCCTCTCTCTTTCCACACTGTTCCCTCGTTCCATCACTCTCACCCTGTGTGTCTCCATTGTCTTATCATCATTTGTTTAATATTTCTTAGTTATCAGAATTTTTAGACCAAATTGCAATATTTGTGAATGTATTCGCTTCCTCTGTTAAACCAGTGATTCTCAACCAGGATTGCTTCCCACCCCCAGGGACCTTTGACAATGTCTGGGGACATTTTTGATTGTTAACAATTGGGGAGGGGTTTGAAAAACTCTACACTAGACTCTGAACTCTTTGAAGGCAGGGAATGTCTCTATTCACTGACAATTTTTTGAATTACCATAGTTCAACCTAAGGTTTATCCTATCTATGTTCAGATAATGTTTGATAAATGAACAATTTAATGAATAAATTACTGGTTGGTGGATGGATGGATGGATGGATGGATGGATGGATGGATGGATTGATGGATAAATGTATGGGCAGGCAGATGGATGAATCAATCTATCAAACTGGGACCATTTTCCAGCCCTTTAAATTCTTGGCAGCATTTCTTTTCCAAGTCAGAATTGCTATTTATTATCTGAATTATTGAGTAATCAAGCCACCAACCAAGATGTTGACCTGACCAGCTCTTATTTTGAGCATGTACTTGACCACAGATCTTGAGACATTCATTCTCAGCAAATATCACTAGCCCTTTTCTGATTGTTTGGTAACTGGGTCATTTGTATGCTCTCTCTTTGTGCTGATCATGTGTTTCCCCTTTTTGATCATCTATATTACTGTTGTAATACTTCTTATAACTGCATTAATTTTCGAGGCTGTTGAAGAGTCTGATGTGACTCTCACTTAAAAAAATCCTCCAGAGAGTCTCCTTTCTGGATTTTTCCTAGGCAGTAGCACATGGTCATGATCTCTGAAGGAGAAAATAAATGCATTTTCTTTTGGTCAGTCTCACTGACTTATCTTTCAGTCATCTGTCTTGTGTTTTTGTTTGTGATTTTTTTTTTTAAATAATCAAGCATTTCTAGGGGCGCCTGGCTGGCGCAGTCGGTTAAGCGTCCGACTTCAGCCAGGTCACGATCTCGCGGTCCGTGAGTTCGAGCCCCGCGTCAGGTTCTGGGCTGATGGCTCAGAGCCTGGAGCCTGTTTCCGATTCTGTGTCTTCCTCTTTCTCTGCCCCTCTCCCGTTCATGCTCTGTCTCTCTCTGTCCCAAAAATAAATAAACGTTGAAAAAAAAAATTTTTAAAAAATAAAATAATCAAGCATTTCTAGAGATTAGAAAATATTTCTCCACTTAGTCTGAGAAGGTCCCTCAAACAAAAGCTATCCACATTTTGTGAAGTCTTTATACCATTTTTTTCCAGTTGTATTATTTCTGTATTTGCTACAGCAAGTGCCCTACGGATTTTAAGTAAAATAGTATGTGAGTCGCATGTGATTTCTCTGACAGGCTTCTGAAGTGGTTTCCATCTGTGCACATCTTCACTACATTATGAACTGGCTCTGGTCAGTGAACACTATGACACTATACAATATGTGAGTTGCTACCCTTCCTTTTAGGTTGGTTCTACTATGTAAAACAACAAAAAATATCATTATTTATTTTTAGATTTAAACTTTAAATTAAAATAAAATGTTTATGCACACACACACACACAAACACACACACACACACACACACACACACACACACACACACACACACACATCTACTTTCCCTGGAATTAAATAAATCATCAGGAATGATGCAAGTAGCTTGAAGTTTTTGCTACTAAGTAAAAATGCTGGCGAAAACTCTCCTTCAAGGGATCCTATGTCTAGATTGAGGAAACATAAATTCATTGCATTGACAATAAATATTTAGAGATAAGATGAAGGAAAACATTGATGTTTAGATACCTAGGAAAATTTACACTCCCCTCATCCAGCAACCTTTATTGTCCCCTCCTTTTTTATCGTGAGATATGCTATATATGAATTGTTGCATAAAAATATATGTATATTAATCAAAGAGAAAAATAAAATGATTGCATGTGTCTACACAAGGCTAAGAATTAGGACATCATCATTTTTTTTTAATGTTTATTTTTATTTTTAAGAGAGAAAGAGAGCAAGTGAGCATGGCGGAGGAGCAGAGAATGTGAAGCCAGGTCTGCACTGACAGTAGCAATCCCAGTTGGTGGCTAGAACTCACAAACCATGAGATCATGACCTGAGTCAGATGCTCAACTGACTGAGCCATGCAGGGGCCCCAGGACATTATCATTTTTAAGAGTTGTTTTGTGCTTATTAAATTCACCTCTTTCTTCTCCTCTGTCTCTTTTGGTAATGGCTATCCTGAGTTTTGTGCTTATTCTGTGCTTTTATTTGTAATGTTTACCACATATATACTTCAATAAACAATACGTTGTTTAGTTTTACCTCCTTTTTAAAAATATGAAACCATACAGTATATTTTCTTCTGTCTTAATTCTTTCTCCCAATGTGATATCTCTGAGACCTGTCATTGTTGAGGTATATAACTGTGGGTCATTTTTCTCATTGTGTGACTATACCACAACTTATTTATTCATTTCACTCTTGACGAAGATTGAAGTTGTTTTTTTCCTTTTAGGAATAGTGAGGCTATCAATATTTTGAAAAAAAAAAAACATATCCTTGTATACATTTGCAAGTTTCTCTAGTATTCATGTTTGTTAATGACATTGTAGGGTTGTAGAATGTACATATTTATAAGTCACAATATGCTGGATATGTAATTAAATATCAACACCACCAATTTTCAGTCATTTATAGTAATGGAGGTTTATTGCTGTTTCCTGTTACATGTGCATTATTTGTGGGCTGGGATCTGTTCCACATTTTCTACAGCCCAGGACCAGTCTGAAAGAGAAGCCTCAAATGATAACATTGCCATGATTGTGCCAGAGGGAAAAGAAAGCAGCATACAACAACTTGCAAGTAAAAGCTTCTACTTTTACACAACACTATATACAACACTTCCATTCATATTTTATATATTAAAGTAAGTCATGTGGCAAGTCTAAATTCAACAGGGTCAGATGTAAAATGTATGGAGGGGCACTACAGAGAAATGTGCTGGTACATTGGTGATAATAATATACAGTCTACCAAACCAGTCTGTATTTAACTTATATTTTACTAGTGATGTCAAGCTGTATTCAGAGTAATTGCATGCAATTTCACTTCTACCAAAAGAATCAGAATTCTGTTGTTTGTATCTTCACCACTGCTCCATATTATCTGACTTTTAAATCTTTGTCAGTCTTAATGGGGATAAGTGATGTCCCATTGTTGTTTTAATTTGCATTTCTCTGATTATTAATGAGGTTGTGCATCTTCTCAAATATTATAGGCCATTCAAAAATTCTGTGAAGTTAATGATCATTTTGCCTATTTTTCTATTGGATTGGATCATTCGTTTTCTTACTAACTCCTAGGCATTTCTTCTCTGCTTGTTAATCCTTTTTTAGTTTTGTGCTGCAAATGTCTTCTCCCAAATTGTAGCTTCAGAATGTCTTAAGAGAAGTTGAAGTTTTTCAATTATTTTGAAATAGGTTTAGATTTATGCTTAAAAGTTGCAGACCTATATACAGAGATCCAATATACTCTTCATTTAGAATTCATTTTTCTAAGATGTTTGATAGGAAGTTGGGACGTGATGCCCCATTACCTTTTAATCCTTCAGTGTGTATTTCTTATGTAAAAGAACAATCATAGTACATTCATCAACATTAAGAAGTTAACATTGATCTAATAATTCCTGTAGTCCAAAGATACCATTCAAGTTTTTATGTCATTAATAATGTTCTTTATAGACACAGGATCCAGTCGAGGAGCACATTTGGTTCTATGTCTCTTTAGTCTTCCACAATCCAGAACAGGTCAAGTGTCTTTGTTTCTGTTCATATCTTGACGTTTCTAGGGAATACAGACAAGTTACTTTGTAGATTGTTCCTTAATTTGGAATGTTGTTCATGTTTTTTGCTTCAAATTCCACAGAATTCATTTTGTGTTATTCTCAGTTCATCTTGCCGAGAGGCACACTACATTGATTTGTCCCATGACTGGTAATGTTAACTTTTATCATTTGGTTAGGATGTTGAATGGCAGAAACCTACCCCCCCTGAAATTAATTATTTAGGATGCTGTACTTAAATTGATAAGTCATTTATGAGTATATTAAGAGGACATTATTTGAAATTACATACAAACCCTGCTCCTCATTCACCTATGAGATTTAGGGTCCATTAATGATTCTTTCCTGACTTAATTATGATATCGGTGCTTGCCAAATAGTGATTTTCTGATTCAATATAAATTTACTAGTTAGCATGTTACTGCAAGATACATTTTTTCCCTCACTTCCACTTAATTAATTAATGTATTTATCTACTTATATCAGTATAGACTTTGCATTCTTATTTTAGTCAAAGGTTTCCAATACCTTACTACCACTATTAAATTTCATGGTAAAATTACCCAAGATGTGACTGATGGAAACTCCTTCAAACTGGCTTCTGTGACCTTTGACATGTCCTTGTCATTCTTTGAGCACTTCGTTAATTTCTGGCTCAACTACTTGTTGTAGCTTCATCTTACATTATCTCTGTCAAGTCAGCCATTTCTCTATGGAATCCAAGTTCTTTTAGTGAAAAATGATATTGAGAAACCAAGATCTGAGTATTCAGTAGTAGGTTCACTGCTACTGAGGTATCATTGCCTCTAGGTTCTTAGTAAACACATAAGGAAATATAAGTCTGTATGTGTTGTACATACATGCACACACACACACACACACACACACACACACATACACCGCCTATGTATGTAGGTAGACAAGTTAAAAATCAAGAGTTTACACTGATATTTTCAGATGCTAATTGAACATCACAGAGTTTAGTCTTCCCAGTTCCACATTCCTAACTCCTTTCTCCAGCAGTGAGAAATCTGGCTCCCGTTACCCTTAGTCTATTTACTGATTAGATCAATCGCCACTGTATATAGCCAAATTTGTAGATGAGTCAGCCCAAAGGGGAATTGTAGCACACTGACCATTCTCCTCCACTGGTCCCCACTCCTTTGAGGCATGCCAACGAAAAGTTACACAAAAGAAGGGAAAGCAATAATAAGGGAAAACACAGGGTGTCTGGGTGGCTCAGTCTTTAAGTGTCAAACTCTGGATTTTGGGTCAGGTCATGATCTCACGGTTTGTGAGATGAAGCTGTCAGAGCAGAGCCTGCTTGGGATAATCTGTCTCCTCTCCTCTCTTTGCCCTTCCTCTGCTGGCACTTGTGCTCCCTATCTCTCTCTCCTCTCTCTCAAAATAAATAAATAAACTTTTAAAAAAAAAGAAGGGAAAACAAGTCAGAAAACTCAGCTCTGGACATGAGCTCTCCCCATTTGGGAAGCTAACCCAAGGCCATATCCTTGACATTCACAGGTACTATTTGAAATGTCACATCCTCACAAAGGAGAAAGAGTATATGGAGAAGAAGCACTTAATTTTAATGTAGATGAATTTATCAAACTATTTTTTATGGTTTCTGGTTTTTTTACAACTCATTCAAGAAATCTCTTATACCCAAGAACACTAGGATATTCTCACATATTGTCTTCTAAATGTTATATTTTCCTGCCTTCACATTTATGTCTTTTAAAGTCCTTGGAATTGATTTTTTAACTGTGGTATGAATTTGGGTTCCAAATTATTTCTCTTTTCCATATGGATAACCAACTGTCTCAGCAACATTTATGGAAATGTCCATTCTTTCCCCACTAATCTGAAATACTATCTCTGTCATATTTTTAGGTTCTATATACTGTTTTATTAGTGTATTCAGTAATCCTTGTACTAATACCAAAACTGTTTTATTACTAGAGCCCATACTGCCTACCTAATTTGAAGGCCCAGAGTGAAATGAACACGTGGAGACCTTGTTCAAACACTATTAAGAATTTCACAATGCTGATAGCAGAGCCTTAGGCCAAAAACAGGGTCCTTCCAAGAACAGGTCACATGCCCATAATACCAGCCTTCACTAGAACTGAATATGGCTTCTTGTGTCTGTTAGGTATTTGTGCTATCAGAGTGTCTCTCTTCTTCCAAATCAACTGCCAGTTAATTTTCTTTCTGTAGGAATCTGCTAAATACAAAAGATTTCATTCTTAAAATACGTATACCTCTTGTATTGTGCTCTTCCAGACATCATTTTCTTTTCTTTCCCAAGGGCTGCCTCAACAATTTACCACGAACTGGGACTCCTGTGTGGCTCAGTCTATTGAGCATCTGACTCCTGATTTTAGCTCAGATCATGATACCCAGGTTGTGGGATAGAGCCACATGCTGAGCATGGAGCCTGCTTGGGTTGGGACTCTCTCTCTCTCTCCCTCTGGCCCTCTGCCGGCTCACGTGCTCGTTCTCTCTCTCTCTCTCTCTCTCTCTCTCTCTCTCTCTCTCTCTCAAAAACAAAACAGAACAAAACAAAACAAACAATGTACCACAGACTAAGTGGCTTAAAATAACAAATTGTCTCACAGTTCTGGAGGCTAGAAATTTGAAATCAAGATGTCACTGGAGCCATGGTCTTTCTGAAATTTGCAGAAAAATAGAATGTTCTTGCATTTTCCGAGCCTCCAGTGTCGGTCCTCAGTTCTTGGTATTCCTTGGCCTGCAGATGTATCAGTCCACTCTGTCACTGTCTTTGCAAGGTACTCTCTGTGTGTCTCCTGTCTTCACATAGCTGTCTGCTTATAAGAATACTAGTCAGATTAGAGTTCACTCTACTCAAGTATGACTTTGTCTCAATTAATTATACCTGCAAAGACAGTATTTCCAAAGAAAGTCATATTTTTTTAATTTTTATTTATTTTTGAAAGAGAGAGCACAAATGGGGGAGAGGCAGAGAGAGACAGGGACAGAGGATCCTGAGCAGGCTCTGCTCTAACAGCAGGGAGAGCCTGAGGCGGGGTTTGAACTCATGAACAGAACCGTGAGATCATTACCTGAGCTGAAGTCGGATGCTCACCAACTGACTCACCTAGGTGCCCCAAAGAAGGTCACATTTTGAGGTACAGGAAGTTAGGATTTCAACCTTTTTTGCAGGGGAGATACAATTCAAACCATATCAGATACCATGAAGTTGAGACCTCAATAACAAGGTCAGTGATAACAGCTATGATTTCCATAGCTGTTTTTTTTTTCTTCATTCTTATTACTAGTTCTTAGTTATATTTTACATAGACCCAATTATTTACTTCCATTTCTGTTAAATATATTTTGTGTGTGTATCTTTGTTAGAACTACCTTCAGGCAGGGGTGTGTGTGTGTGTGTGTGTGTGTGTGTGTGTGTTTGTGTGAAATGCTGCAAGTTGAGTGAGGTTTTACATTTTTACAGATAAATCTCATGGTGTCATTCATTTGCCACACAAACCTGCCAACCTATCAGTGTGTTTCATTATGAGGAAAGAGAATATGTTGTGGTTACCCTTTCAGGGGTGGAGTCAGACAACCTGTATTTAGGCATGTGTTTAACCTGTTGAAAGTTATATAACCTCCTTAGTTCTCACATTTTCTAAGTTTAAAACATGAGAATAAAAGTTGTAAGTACTTCAAATGCCTGCCACATGGTAATTACCCAATGAATATTAGCTTTTATTAGATGTTGTTGTAACTTACTATGCTGAACAATAAGGACTATGGACACTTTATAAATTAGCAACCATAATTCTGCTCCAAGAGGCTTAAAAGGGAATTCATTCATTTATTTATTCAACCTATATTCATTGAATACCTAGTAAATGATAGCCATTTTCCTAAGTAAATTCATGTGTCCTCTAAGAATAGTACCCAGTGCGTAGTAGATGGTCAATCAATCAATGCTGAGTGAATGAAAACAATTCCCTGATATCACAGAACCTAGAATCTAGTTGGAGAAAAGATGCATTGAATAAATACATAATGCAAAGTGCTGTTAAGTTCAATGAGGAAAAATAAAGCAAGATGAGATGAGAGTGATTGAGTGGGTATAGGAAGCAGTTTTAGACAGTGAGGTCAGAGGATGCATTGCTGAAGAGGGATGTTTAAGGAGAGCGTGGAGTGACCTAACTGCTGGCCAGGCCAGGCAGCAGAAACAGAATGCGAGAGCTCTGAGGTGGGAATGTGCGTGGAAGTCTTGGGAAACAGCATGAGGCCATTGAGTTAGTGAAACACAAAGTTCTTCCCACTTGAGCTATGCATTAATGCCAAATGCTATTATATAAATGTAAACTGATACCGTTCGTTGTATAAGAGCTCAAAGAAGAGAGTTTGTTGTGGCTGGAATGGTCATTGAAAATCTTGCAAAGGGGAAAGGATTTAAACATGGGTAGAAGAGAGTCCCCTGGTGCTTTTCCAAGTATGATCAGGAAAAAGCAGTGTCAGCATCTCTGGGGAGCTATTAGCAATGCAGACTCTCATGCTCCACCCCAATCTACTTCCTGGTGTGAAACCCACAAATTGGGTGATGCTTAAGCATGCCAGAGTTGAAAAGCACCACTCCAGCACTAGTACTGTTTCTTACCCTTGAAGGAACAACCACACCACCTTGGGGTCAGTTAAAATGTAGATTCTCATTCTGTGGGTCTTGGGTGAAGTCTGAGAGTCTACATTTCTAACAAGTTCCCAGATGAAGCAGAATCTGTCAGTCAACAGACTACACACCAGGGCCTGAGAATTGATATTAGCCAACTTTTTCTGTAAAGGACCAGATAGTAAATATTTTAGACTTTGCCAGCCATTCAGTCTCTGTCGAAACATGAAAGGAGACATAGACAATACATAAATGGACGGGCACATTCTCGTAAAACTTTATTTATGGGCACTAAAATTAGACTTTCATAAAATTATTATGTATCTCAAAATATTCTTCTTCTTTTGGTTTCTTCCAACCATTTAAAAATGTGAAAACCATTCTTAGCTCGCAGGCATAGTTTGCTAACCCCTGGCCTAGAATAATGTTGTGTAGGGTAGGGAACTTCCATTTTCTTATCCCACACTTCTATAATAAATGCCTAGCATTTGTACAACAGGAGAAGGTTAAACGAAATAAATTTTTCCAAACAAGAAAAAAAGCCTTCAGGAAAAATATGTTCTCATTGTTAATAGTATGTAAAGAATCATTACATGTTAATTAGTTACAATACACATTTTATCCAACCATGTAAAATACATGGTCAAAGAAATGGTGGGAGGGCTAACCTGGATATGACAAAAGATAAAAAATGATAGTTGCTTTCAAATATATGAATCCTTGACATGTTATAGAAGGAGGCTCTATAGTCTGCTTTGCTACAGAAGGTAAAACTAGCCTCTGTGGGTTTTACACACAGCGAGGCAGATTCCAATTTAACCTGAGAAAGTACTTAAACAGAGTCATACAACACACAACTGGTTTTCCCAGGGGGTGATGTTTTCCCAGACTTGAACTAGATGAGAGAGACTGATAAGCATGATGGAAGAGCAAATTCTGCGTTGGATCTAGGGCGGAGTCTATGACTACTATTTTTCTCAACTATATTCAGTTTTACATTCTCTACAGTTGTCTCTGTGTTAATTATGCCCACTCTGAATAACTGTATAAAACACCTCTTAACTAGCCTCTTCACCACCAGCCTTACCAGCTTCATCCAATTCAACTGTCAAGTGTCAGAGATACCCTTTGAAATCTCAGCTTTGATTATTTCCATGCTCAAACCTTCAATGGTTTAACCTTCCAGATTAATTATTCAATAGTTTTCTTATTCTGACATTCAGTCCTCTTCTTAATCTTCACAAGCTTTGTATCCCCCAACTCTTGCTCACCTATTTGTAAAGGACCATTTGTTAGTTATAGAACTCCCTTATACACCCCCACCTGTTTTCCCTCGCACAGGCTGTTCCCACTATCTGTTGTACCATTTCATCCACCCCCCTCCTACTTTCATTTATCTAAATCCTATTCTTGTTTAAAGCACATCTCAATTATGACCTCCTCCATGCACATGGATATTATTCATATACACATGTGCACACACGTGCATACACAAGCACACACACAAACACACACACACTCTTCTCTCCATAGCATTTTGAATTATCCTCACAGTATTTAACAGCCACTAGTTGTTTGAGCTATTTCTTTGGTAAATTGTCATGAGATGGGTCTTGTCCATCTCAACAGTTTTATACCTTCAACTCCCCCTTTCCTATTATGCTTTTACATTCTGGCCTCTGTTGGCTTCTCATATGCTCTCAGCTCATTTCTGACCCAGGGCCTCTGTGCCTCTAATGCTCCTCCACCAGTGTAGACTTCAGCATAGCTGATTCTTTTCATCACTCAGATCTTAGTTCAAATTGTTATCTCCTCTGACTACGCCATTTGCTCTTTATCCTATTATTATGTTTTTAAGAGTATGTAGTACTCTCTGACACTCTTATTTATTTGTTTACTTGTTTATGATCAGCTTTCTGGCAACATTACCAGAAAGTGAGTCCCATAAAAGCAGATTCTTTTTCTAATTTGTAACTGCAGAAAAGTACTAGGAACATGTAGACATTGAATGAATGGATGGTTAAATAAGTTAACTATTAAATTATATGTGCTTTAAGAGCAGATATATTACCTGTGCATCTATTCCTTCCCACTCAGCATTAGTTGAAAATGGACCAGGATAGCTAGTGATATGTCATGAATAAACCCTGTTATATGGAATGTTGCCATCAGAGTTCATTACCTATCAAAGCAATGAACATCTATGAAAAAGAGCCAAAGAACAATTGAGATGAGAATTACTTAATAATAAGTAGTAAAAGCTTGTGAGAAAGGCAAGATGCAGAGCAGGCTGTAGAATATTATATTTTCTTTTTTTGGAGGGGTGGGTAAACAATGACTGACTTTACCTATATAGAAAAATATGGAAAGATGTGTGTCAGGTTACTTTGGCAAGGACAGTGGCTAGGACATCATCTAGGAAAAACAAGAAAAGCAGACAAATAAAACAGTTAAAAAAGATGCCTGAAAGCAAAAGCACTGTTGAAAAGCACTCACCGAAAAAGAAGTTTTTTTCTTTTTCTATAATGCATGGGTAAGGTAAAGGTTAGGGAATATGAGGCTGGAAGGTTAATGTAAATCTAACTTCAGGAGTATAGGTCAAGCAGAGAGACTGTGGGGATAAGCTTTAATTTTTCCAGTACTCATCTGATTTGATGTTTCCTCAATAATATATCAGTGACACTTGGGCAGAAATTACACTGCTGGACATCTGCTTCTGCTGAGCTTAAATGCCTTGGCAGGGAGAATAGTTCTCTTTTGGTGTGTGCCTTCTGAAAAGTTATGATGAAAGTCATAGCAAGAGAATAAATAAGGAAAGCTAGTAGGCCACAGTTTCAAGTCACTTTCCTGATTACTGTGGCAATTTTAAGTACAGAGAAGAAGTTTTTTGTTGTTTTTTTTTAAAAGGAGGAAATACTGTCAGAAGCAAAACTCTATATTTAAAATATAATAGAGACTCCTTGTTGCTCTCCATTACAAGTCATGTGAGGGCATGTGCCACTGCCAGAATCCTGAGAGCTCTCAAACTTGAGAGGCAAATGAAATGTTCACATCAATTCCTGAGGCATACACATCAAGCACTCTCAGCAAATGCCCAGTGGATGGCACATGCCTGGAAAACAAGGAGCCATCCACATTATCTCTAATTGCATACCATGTGCTTTGAAAACCACCCACAAAAATATCACACTGGAATTACAAAGGAACCGTCCTCATTATCCTTATTATCTTCCTCTTATGGAATTAAAGAAATAACACTGTGCACAGTAATTGACCATTTTTCTTGGCTTTATAAACACATCAAAAACAAGCTTTGTTGAATCAAGGCAAGTCCAAGAAGGAGGCAACATAGGTGAATTTTCAGGTTCTTGCATTTTAACTTTGCCTTAATATAGTGTGTGGTTAAGAGTGGAGGCTCTGGACTTGCAGAGTGTGTTTGAAACTGTGTGATCTTGGGCCGGTACATCAACTCTCTAAACTTCAGAAAACTCACTGTAAAATATTCACAGGACCAGTAGACAAATCAGTGTATGGCTGTTACGAATTATATGAAACAGTAAATACGAAGTCTTGGCCATATTCTAAGTACATAATAAGCAGTAGGTGTCAGGTATTCTTAATTGTGTTCTTTTTGATAGAGTAGCACTCAAGTAGATCTTTGTTGGGTTGGCTTGGTAATGAATGACTTTCAGAAGAAATGACATGTTGGTGCAAGATAGTTTCATTTTATGCCAAAGGTATATTCTTGAAAAGGTCTCATAATTAAAAACTGGCATAATTCAACATTAATTTTGCCCTAGTGACAAATAGAAAGTAATTGGAGTGAATTCTCAAGGTGCTTACAACTGTAATCATTATAGCTGAGGATCGATTCTGTGGCCATGTCACTGGCATTTTTTCCACTTTATTTACCTTGTTATATAAGACGATTTTTGCAAACTCAAAGTGTAGCTAGATTAGAGTTGCTTTCTATTTGGTCAGCATTGTCTCCAATAATGCGCATGGTATGCTGTCCTAAATTCACAGCGTTTGTCGGTAGTTGTCTGGCCTTCATAGTTTTCAGCACACCTAAATTCTTTCCCAACTTCCTACTTTTCAGCTGGAACACTATTATTCCCAGTAAATGAATACTTCCTGACATTATTAAAGCAGATTTAAAGTTACAATAAGAATGCATGCTATGGGGCGCCTGGGTGGCGCAGTCGGTTAAGTGTCTGACTTCTGCCAGGTCACGATCTCGCGGTCTGTGAGTTCAAGCCCCGCGTCAGGCTCTGGGCTGATGGCTCGGAGCCTGGAGCCTGTTTCCGATTCTGTGTCTCCCTCTCTCTCTGCCCCTCCCCCGTTCATGCTCTGTCTCTCTCTGTCCCAAAAATAAATAAAAAACGTTGAAAAAAAAATTTAAGAATGCATGCTAAAATAATAATGCGATAAGTTGCTAGGTCACTCAGAAGTTCCATTGTAACAGCTTGGTTCACCTGATGTTGAAAAAGAATAGTGGGTATTTCCCTTTATCAGCCAAAGTGGAGGCAACTCAAGTCAATTGCATTAACATAATTTATAATCCACTTGACCTAATTTTTTTTTTTTAATTTTTTTTAACGTTTATTTATTTTTGGGACAGAGAGAGACAGAGCATGAACGGGGGAGGGGCAGAGAGAGAGGGAGACACAGAATCGGAAACAGGCTCCAGGCTCTGAGCCATCAGCCCAGAGCCCGACGCGGGGCTCGAACTCACGGACCGCGAGATCGTGACCTGGCTGAAGTCGGACGCTTAACCGACTGCGCCACCCAGGCGCCCCTTGAACTAAAATTTTAAAGCAATGTGATGATTGACAATTTATAAAAAAAAGAAAATGGGGGATAGAATATTAATTTATTTCAAAATTTATGTATATAATATATTTAAAATAGGTATTTTGTTCAATATTTAGAAAAAGTGATCAAACTCTAATAGCTCTAACAAGCCCAGTTAGTACCATGACTACCAAAAACTGTTACATAATTGTAGGCCCACATGGTCTAACAAGTCTGTAATTGACTCTCATAAAGGCTCCGAACTAGTAAATCCTTACCATAATGTTAATGTGCCAGTAATTACTAGAGCTTAATTCTTTTATAACATTCATAAATGTGTCTGTTGCCCTAGCTATGTTCAGAACACGGGCCTCACTGCATGAAGTTTCCTATCCTATGAATCTTCAGGAGGTAAAGCAGTCGAAAAATCTCTCAACTTCTGCAGTGATATGCAGGTGACTCTGTGAACCTTCCTTGTAGTGACTGCGTTCTATGGCTCTTCACACTCAAGTTCTATAGCTCTGGATGCATTCCTTTCTAGTGTTCTTTCCATACTCCTCAAATATTGACCAGAGACTCCTTTGGTACCATCTCTTGCCTAAAACTCTCCAAACAGTGTAGACTGCCTGTCTTCTGGGAGTCCTTGGGTACAGTAATTTTGAAATGAGGTGGAATTTCATGTAATTTTATAGCCACATTTTTAGTGAACTTGTAATGTATCGTGAAAAGATGCTTATTTATCTAACAGTTGACAAGGAAACCTCCAGAACCTTTCAAGATTCTTGGTTTCAAATTTGTGTCTTCAATTAGAGTGTCAAAGGCTTAAAATTGGGCAAATTGTAAATTTTGGTGAAGGGCATTTTTCCCACTTTTGTCTTTCTTTCTCCTATTGCATGTTTCCCTGAGTCTTCTAAAAGCCCAGCTTGCTCGCTCGCTCTCATGGGAAACTAATAGGCTTGCAGAAAACTCCATGCTTTGATTCTCTCCCTCTTCACTCAGCATGAGTCATGCTACAGTGTTCTTTCATCTGAACCATGATTTCTATTAGTTGACTAAAGGAATTGTTCACATAAACAGGGCATTGCCCAAAATTTGTCCCCAGAACCCTAATTCTGCAGGATAGTCTGCAGAAAAAAAAGGCGTTTTGTGGTTCCATCAGTATGGAAATGTCTTATACTGCATCTTCTCTTGTGGAGATTAAAATTTGACATTCTCGTGTTAAAAGTTCTGAGCACAGTGGAAGCTGTCCAACTTAGCTTAAGCTAAATAATTCCCAGAATTTCAACTTGCCACTATCCATACCCACCACCTTTGGTTCTTGTTGTTTTTAATATCATACTTTTGAAGACACTGAAATAAAATAATCCTTGCTGAGGCTTTGGTTAGGAAGATGTAACTATCATTATCTTTAGTCTCAAATTAGCGATTATCAGATAAACCCTTGAGTGTATTTGTATCCACACCTATATATTTATCTGTCACGTGCCTCACATTCTTTACATGCAAGGTTTTATCCCTTTAATTATCTGGTCATTGTTGGAACATCCTCTCAGGAGCCACTAACTTGCAAGTGTTTGTCTTTATTTCTCACCTGTCATAATACGTTCTTACTCTATTGCGTGTGTGTGTGTGTGTGTGTGTGTGTGTGTGTGTGTGCTCTTAATTTTCTAAAGACTTCCTTGGGGTTTCATGGCTGGCTTCCAGCATTCTGGTAAACATATGTTTTAAAAGTATTTTTCAAAGATCCACACACAAAAAACGTTCACGCTAAGAGGAGCCGTCTTCAAAGTTGGCATTGTTTTATTTTGCAAGAGCAAATTTGAGTTGGATGAAGTAGCACTGTTATTTCTCGTGGGTCTGTCCTTTGGCTCACTTTCTGGGAAAATCCTCATCTCTTCAGATCAAAAAAGAGCACTGACTCCCAAGGAATTAGAATATAATCCACATTTGCCCACAGTAACACAGAGCGACTTCAGAAATCTGGGCTTGTTCACATCTGGGTAATGATGGCAGAATGTCCCTCGTTAGAAGGGCTTTCAGAATATACGTGGGGGATTTTGATTCCCTGTGCCTCATTTTTCATCTTTGCCTGACTTGATTTCTTGTTCTGTTTTGTGCCTCACTCCTGTAAAAATCTCCTTCCCCTGCCCAGCCCTTCCTGATTCTCTCTCACGCACATGGGAGCGCACACATGCACACAGGCATGAGCACACACACACACAAATACATACTCCGGCAAATCACAAAGAAAAAGTGAAAGGGGGAAAAAGTGAAAGGTCACCTTCACAACGGGTTTTCCAGGATTATTTAGATGTAATGAATAAAATTGCAAATTCTATTGAGGCTTTTAGAACTAATGAAAATTATCAATGTGTTACACAGCTGCATTTCAGTTTTGTTTGTCTGAGCCTGGAACAGAATAGATTTTATAAATAGAACTTAAATGTGACCACAGAGCATGCATACTAATCAGTTCATTTTAAGATATTGTTTTGCAATACTTTTAAGATGCACACATGCTGGGAAAAATTACTTGTCAGAGGAACAATGTGGAGCAATTTCTTACCAAAGTTGCTAATGGAACTATTTTTTTCTTTTTCTTTTTTCTTTCTTTTTTCTTTTTTCTTTTTTCTTTTCTTTCTTTCTTTCTTTCTTTCTTTCTTTCTTTCTTTCTTTCAACATGAAACATCTATCCTTATCCATCTTTTCTTTTAGGTAAATGGTAAAATACAAAAGATTTAGAGAGAAGGAAGGCTTTGTTCAAGCAAATATCTCTAGGAAATGTGACTTAGTTGTGGGAAAGTGTTCATTAATTGGGAAAGTTAAGATAAAGGTAATCAAAAACTATTGCTTAGCGCATGCTGTGTTGTATAGTCTATTACACACTTTCTTGGCTCACGTAAACGTGGAGGGGCTTTTTTTCCTGGCCAGCTCTAAAGAGATTGGACGCCTGTGGGACTGAGTGCTAAGTGGTCCCCCACTGGAAGTGTTCTCTATTAGCCCCTGATTTCCTCTAAGTGGGCAATCCTATCTGAATAGTTCTGATATCTGGATAACTTCTCTCCTCTTTGGCAGCATGCCCCCCTGCAGGAACGCATTTGTTTCACTTGTTTGAAGGTGGAAATCCCAGGGGTGAGTTTTGATGTGGGATGAAGCACTGAGCCCAGAGCTTCCTATAAAGGTGAAATGCAGACACTCTTTTAGAAGAGGAAAGGTGACTCAAAGGAAAGCTTCACTTCCCCAATCATTAGCAGAAATGAATGTGAAATTGTTAAAACTCAAATGTATTTTAAAAGCCAGCTCTGGCCTCTGTAAAGGTGCGTCTCCTCCATTTCCCCACTGGAACTCAGGAAGGGATTCTGAACTTCTGGGTACCAGCAGAAGGAATGAACCACAAAGAGTTTTGAGGTACCTGTCATACTGGTAGGGGTGGGGTGGGGGTACAGAAATGACCTGGATAATTAAAATCCACAGAAAACTGCCATTTCATATTAGACATTCCTCACTACCCAAACTCTTACTAAAACCAGTGACAAGGAGAAGAAAATAGACTTATGAATACCAGTACCTTCCGAAATCAAACCAGCAAATATCCACTGTATAGCCACCATGCCCAAAGTACTATATTTTTACCAAACTCTGCAGGACAAACCATTGCAGCATCCCAGGGGTCAGCAACTATGGCCTGTGGGTCAAATCTAGATTATAGCCTTTTTTTTACACTGCTTAGGAGCTAAGAATGGCTTTTACCTTTAAAACGCATTGTAGAAGCTGTTGAAGATAAAGGAGGGAAAGGGAGAGGGGAGTGATAGAAACAGTATATGGTCCCCAAGGCTTAAAATATTTACTGTCTGGCCCTTGACAGAAAAAAAAAATGTGTTGCCCCTGCACTGTGCAATATTCAGTAATCAAGAAAGGAGTCTGGAAAATCGCACAGTCCTGAATTATTAAGTACTATCTGGAAAACTAAGGAAGTTAAAAAAAAAAAAATAGTGCAATACAAAGGACCAGGGCAGCCAGCATTTTCTTTCTAGAACTTGTAGAATCTTGGGATCGAAAGGAATCTCGGGGGTCCTCCCATCAGAGATTTCCAAAATGTAGCCCCATATGAGATTGTGCAACATAATTGCAGCAGGTACCTGGAAGAACAGGTTTAATATAAAAAGAACTCTTTTAATATAACCAGCATATCAAACACATGATTTCCAGGTTATATGGCTTGGAATGAAGCTAAAGTATTAAGTAAACAATTGTGCAAATGCTAGTAATACGTTAGGAAACATTAAGGTGGTTTGTGAGTGAGTCTAGCCTACAAAACACAGATTCTAGTTCAATCTTTCTCCTTGTATTTCTCATTAATGAGGGCTATATCTATCTTAAAACCAAAAGAAACACACTTCATGTATATCTTTATTATAAAGCAATGAATGGTCTCTATTTCAAAAATCAAATATGAAATATAAAACATAGAGTTAAAATATATACTACAGAAAATTAAAGTTTCCAATAATTCCCCTGCAAGAATTACCCACTGTTAATAATTTGCTTTATATCTCTCCAGATCAAATTTTCTAGGCACATAATAGCATACTTAATATCTATTATATCTAGGCATGATTTTTTGGTTTCTGACATTTCTGATCTATAAATTATTATTATTATTGGCATTTGAATCATGTTTAGATTTTTAAGGGAAAATAAAAGGGGCTTTACTTAGAATATTGATTGCAATCCAAGTAGTTGCATATTGGGAAGCAGGGTGCAAATTGGCAAGGATTTTATCCATTAAATCCAGACACAGAAAAGGTTGGGAAGCTAAATGTGTGTTTGTGAGTAGCTTATGCAGTTCTTTTCTACATTCTTCATTTCTGCCTAGGCTGCAGGTTAACCTGAAAGGTTAATATAATTGCTGACAGCTTGTGGGCCCCGGGTGATGATAAAATTTACCACCTCTTCCTAAGAGGAGTTTCTGCTTCTCTTTAAGCTGTCCTCGCTTCATATTCACACTAGCAATTCTCAAACTTTTTAGATCACAGTCCATTTTTAGACAAGGCAAAGAACCTCGTGAGCCAACTCTCTCCACTCCTACCCAAGGGTACTTCTGAATGGAAAATAAATGTGTTGATGAACAATTAGTTCAAAGAGACAAAAATAAACAGTGGCAACACGGTTTGACAGTGATAGAGAATTGGGTATCACTTATTTGATTAAAAAAAAGTGCAAGATTATTTACAAAGGCAGTGTATTAGGAGTTTAAGCTTATACAGTAAGTATAAACCAATGTTCTATAAATTCAAAATATGCACTCACTCTTAACAATATTTCACAAGCTACTTAAGTGTCACAAAAATGTTACAAATACATCACTACTGTAACACAAATGCTTTAGCAATAGGAATATGAGTGGTTCATCTTTGAATGTGTACTTTGAACCAAGTCTGGTTATTAAAGACTTACAGATGAAAACCACTGGTAATGTAACCTTAGGGTTAACAGATCAACACACAACAAACTAAATCAACAATGATGAAACTAACAGTAATTTATAATTTTTAAAAAGAACGAGAGCAAATGAAAAGCACAATCAAATCAAATCAGCTCTGATAATTCATGGCAAATAAGATGCCCTACCTGGAAATTCCAACCATAAATAAGTCTTTCGACAAATGGGTGTGTTTTTGCAACACTGGCAAGGCCTCTGTGGGAGCCCAACTTAACACCAGAGTTTTCCATAGAATCTATTAACCTGCTAACTTTAGCTAACAAATAGCAGATTTTGTTAAGCCTTAAGTTCATTTATTACACAAGTTAAAACTGACTTCCCCACCCTTTCCAACCTCTCCGTCTCCACCTGTGATTGGTAAAAAATATAAATTCTCCTCAGGGGGTGAGAGCTCCTCTTTAAGAACTCAGATTGGGAGGGGCTTCTGTTCTTTAGTTTTAAATGGTAACCTCTGAGATTTTCAGCCCTAAATCACGTGGGTCTGGTAGAAAGTGGGAAACTTAGCTATTTACCCATGCCACATTTGGCTCCATGATTTTTGTTGGTAACCCAAGGTTTCAGGGATTATTTTTTGGTGCCTAGGCATTTACCTCACATGGACACAGGTCTGGCCTGTATAGAAATAATTCAAAAGTTCTCTGGAGTCTGGCTGTTCTCCATAAACCAAGAGTCCTCCTCTTGAAAATAATCCAAATCCACCCTTCCATTCGAAAGCCTGGGCTTATAAAACAAAAGGAAAGTAAAAGAAAAAAGATCGTATTTTCTCCTCTAGGAATGAGAGAGCCTAGACTTTCAAGGCTGCTCTGGGGGAGTGGAGAGATTTTATTCCCTTGTAGTGCACCTGTAACCAAGGGGAAAAAATGGACATCATTACTTTCTCCATTTGAATTCTTGCTGTACAACTAATTGCCGTCCATTTTATACCGAATTTTGATTACTTGATCACTTTACTCAGGATGAGTGAACTGCAGATAACATGGTGAATATCACTAACCTTAATGATTCCAGAAGTTGTCTACTAGGTCTCCTTCCCCATCACTGTTCTCTTCATCTGTCCAAATCAAATTGTCATTCTTTGGATTAAAACTATACAATAGAGTGTTCCTCTCTGCCTGCATGATAAAGTATAGACACCTTCTTAGGATAAATGAGCCCAGTTATTTGTGAACACACATATTTCTCCTGATTTACTTTACAGATGATACCTATGGGGCAGCTGTGTTTTAAAAAAATGACTTGCAAATTTCTCAAATGCTCCAAGCACCCTCAGCCAGCCTGAAATGCTTTGTTTTTCCTCTACTCCACCCACCAATCTCTAGCTTTGCTCAGATGGCTAATTCTTCCTTACCTTTATTTTTACCTCAACGGCCTCTACCTTGTAGAGTACTATCCTGATTCCAGCTTGGCTGAGCTGGTTTCTTCTCTGTTCCCATGATATCCTGGGAACAGCTCATTTAGAGTACTTACCAGAGTGTGTTTTAATTTTGGGTTTCCTTATTTGCCTTCCTGACAAGACTGTGCACTCTTACATGTAGCGACTATATCTTGTTCATTGCTGTATCTTGTAAATTTAGCATAGCCCTGGCACCTAACAGATTAGCAGTTATCATTGCGTTTAACAAATGATTCCCTTTAGTCTGGAAATTTAAAGAAATAGCAGCACTGGGGTTCCTGGGTGGCTCAGTCGGTTAAGCATCTGACTTCGGCTCACATCATGATCTCACAGTTTGTGGGTTCAAGCCCCGCGTCAGGCTCTGTGCTGACAGCTCAGAGCCTGGAGCCTGCTTCGGATTCTGTGTCTCCTTCTCTCTCTGCCCCTCCCCAACTTGTGCTCTGTCTCTCTACATCTCTAAAAAAATAAATAAATGTAAAAAAAAAATTAAAAATAAAACAAATAGCAGTACTAAAAGTAGCAGATATAACCATAAAATCATACTAATATTTATTAAGTGTTACAGATACTATCTCATTTAAACCTTACAACCACCTTTCTTTAAAAAGTATTGCTTAGAAGTGAAAAAATTAGCCAAGTGACAAAGCAGTAACAACAGGTCTGGGATTTTGAGCCAAGTTTATCTGACTTGTAAGCCATGTTTAACCTTTGTACTACCCTGGGCGAATGCGGAAGGTTATATCTTCTTGTGCAGATCATTTTAATCATTAGTTTGGGACTCTAACATCCTCCAAAACAAATCTGTAGTCCTCAGTAGTATAACCAAATGAAGAGCATGAACCCTTAACTTCTTCCTAAGAATCCCTTCTGTTGGAAGTTCTTTGAGAACTGTATACTCAGTTCTGGCCCTCAGCTCTGGAAACTCCCTAAACACGTGATTACTTCACCCAGAAAGGATTCAAACCACATTACAGTTGTTTTAAAGTAGGTGGTGTATTCAACTGAACATGTTATTTAAGAGGTGAGTGGATGTTGTAGGAAAGATGACCGTTGATCAGTGTTTTTGGTGACCAAATACTTATTGAAAATAGTACCCTTTCTAGTTTTATTCCAACTTCAAAGCCAGATGAAAACTTTAAATAAATTATGTTTGGGGCAGCACAGTCATTATTTTAGACCATTAGAGTCCTCACCTACCCACAGGTTGTTGAGAGCAGTGGCCTCACCCCTTAACTTTCACATTTATGCAGAAAGTTCATAAATAGAACAGAGATTTTTTTTAAGGTTCTGTTTTTCTCAGCATCTTTTCCCAGGGACTATGGCTTAGTAGTACATATGATGCTAAAACTTTATTCCATGTGCTTTTAATCAGTTTTCTGTGAAGGAGGTTTCTATGGTAAAATCTGGTGTGGGAATGGGGAGTAAAAAAAGTTAACTAGGATTATTATTATTATTATTATTATTATTTACTGAAGAACTTCTTCTCAGACCTTTCCTATGCGATGCATTGTGACATTCCAAAAAGATGATGTAATTTGGGAAAAATCTAATCTAACTGCATGTCTTTTATTTTGGGTTTCACTGGTGTTTACTAGAAGGTACATGAATCATGGAATTAAATCTTTCAGGTAACAAGGTACTCCTTTTCTTTGTCAGAACCCTTATAGTACATATTGATATATCACATAAGGATGGTTTTGAGGGGGTGCCTGGGTGGCCCAGTTTGTTGAGCTTCCAACTCTTGATTTCTGCTTAGGTCATGATTCCAGAGTTGTAGGATCAAGCCCCACACCTACACCCAGCACAAAGCCTACCTAAGATTCTCTCCCTCTCCCTCTCCCTCACCTTTTCTCTCTGTCTCTATGCCTCTCTCCCCTGCTGGCACGTACACTCTCTCTCCCTCTCACAAAATAAACAAACAAGGAAGGTTTTTCATTGCTCAAAATGTAGTTCAGTATAAAGGTAATTTTTTTTTTTTTTGATGTTTATTTTTGAGAGAGAGACACAAAGTGAGAGTAGGGGAGGGGCAGAGAAAGATGGAGACATGGAATCTGAAGCAGGCTCCAGGCTCTGAGCTGTCAGCACAGAGCCCAACATGGCACTTGAACTCACGAACTGTGAGATCATGAGCTGAAGCTGGACGCTTAACCGACTGAGCACCCAGGCGCCCCTTAGGATAAACTTTATTGAAGTTCCTTAATGGCCATACTTCTCTATTTTCCTTGCAGTTGGGGAGATTTTAACAGTCACATTTCATATAATATACACCATCCATATGTGGTCTGTCAATATGTATTGCAGGGTTGAGAGGAAAAGTAGGATCTCTCTGGATGTGGATAATCAGAGGAGTTCATTTTAGAGGAATTCAGATGTGAGCTCGGGCTAAAAGTTATTTAGTTTGGGATTACTAGTGAGAAGGAGTTGGAGAAGACCTTGGAGGGGATGAATTTTGAGTAAAGGCACTGAATCAAGCATCAGAGACGTCTAGGTAAGGAGAAACCCTTTTCTGATATGATTCAAGTGTTCATTTGGGATTCAAAGACAAAGAAAGGTAGGAAGCCAGATTGGAGTTAAATAGGTGAAGTCTTAATGTCATAATATTTCTAAATATGTGAATGCTAAGTATGGCATTGAAAAGTATCCAGACATCTCACTATGTTTTTAGTGCCCGTGCATAACCGACTCCCAGTTTTCACTGCTGTTATTGAAAGAGAAAACCAATCAGACCTCCAAAAACTGATGTGAAACGAAGCTCAATTTTTGTTTCCCTAAATAGCACTCAGTTGTGGGTCTTCTGAACAGGAATCAAAAGACCTGAATATAGGACAAAAAGGAAGACACACAGCAGATCATGCAAGATTTTGAGTGCAGATTGATTCATAAAGGAGATCTTAGATCTTCTTTGACATTAATCATCTTCAACTTTTATTCCACCAATGCTGATTTCAACCATGCTGGAGTCTGGTTCAGGATGGACTGCCTATGATTCCAGTGGGCCCAGGTCACTCAGCAGACATCCTCCAACATGCTCACTCATTGCTTGACAAGCTTTTCCTGAAACTGAGTGGTGTAGTGATTACAGCTACAGATACTGGGGTTTGATTGCTTAGATTTGGATCCTAGTTTCTCTGATACAAGTTTCATCACTATGTGCAAGCTATTTGATCTCTTTAAACCTCAGATCATTGTTTCCGATTCTGTGTCTCCCTCTCTCTCTGCCCCTCCCCCGTTCATGCTCTGTCTCTCTCTGTCCTAAAAATAAATAAAACGTTGGAAAAAAAAAAAATTTAAAAAAAATTATGGGGCGCCTGGGTGGCGCAGTCGGTTAAGCGTCCGACTTCAGCCAGGTCACGATCTCGCGGTCCGGGAGTTCGAGCCCCGCGTCAGGCCTTGGGCAGATGGCTCAGAGCCTGGAGCCTGTTTCCGATTCTGTGTCTCCCTCTCTCTCTGCCCCTCCCCCGTTCATGCTCTGTCTCTCTCTGTCCTAAAAATAAATAAAACGTTGGAAAAAAAAGAAAAAAAAAAAAATTTAAACCTCAGATCTTTCTTTTGGAAAATGGGCATATGTCCCAGTTATTATCCTATAGGGTTGTGTGAGAATTAATCAAGCTCTTAGCATATCTCTTGGGATAGGGTAGGTGCTCAGTAAATGTTAAATGTTACTTTGTTTTTGTTGTCACCCGAACTGCTTAAAAGAATTCATGAATCTCATTCCTGCCCTTAAAAATCCCAAAAGGTAGACTCTTACAGAAATATGGAAAATGAAATGAATGGAATTGTTTTATTCCTGGAAAATTAATACATTTTTTTACGTGTTTCATCTTGATCATAAACCTTAAAAAACAACCATAGTATTAGCACCTTTGGGTCTGGTAAAAAGTTACCATTCCTGGGGCGCCTGGGTGGCGCAGTCGGTTAAGCGTCCGACTTCAGCCAGGTCACGATCTCGCGGTCTGTGAGTTCGAGCCCCGCGTCGGGCTCTGGGCTGATGGCTCAGAGCCTGGAGCCTGTTTCCGATTCTGTGTCTCCCTCTCTCTCTGCCCCTCCCCCGTTCATGCTCTGTCTCTCTCTGTCCCAAAAATAAATAAATGTTGAAAAAAAAAATTAAAAAAAAAAAAAGTTACCATTCCTTTTAAATCTCATGTTTCATAAATCCTGCTAGTAGCCAGCACATGTTTAAAATGTTCAAGCAAAAATGCAATACATAAATATATTAATATAATTTAGGATAATTTTTAGAATCTGAGCACAAAGTGACACTTGATGCAGATTTTTACTTATCAATGTATCTGTTTCCCTGCTTCTACATGACCATAATATTTATTAATCTCAATATTTCTAATGTTTTTCTTTTATTCTTGGCTACTTCTCTGATATATTAGTTTTTAGCAAGAAAAAATGACTCATTAATAGTGCACATGAATTCCACGGTCTCTTCACACCTCGCTATTTCTGGTAATAAATAATGGCATTAGTTTTTGAGTTTTAAAAAATCCAGTTGGAATGCCTGTAGGTATATATACACTTACGTGATTTGGAACTTATTTTTTTAGCTTAATTCATTTACTGTATTTTGTATGATGGCTCTAAATGAAACCAAATATCTAAAGAAAATTATTTTTAATACAGACTCGTAACCCAGGTATTAAGAATCTCCCTTTTCTTTTCTTTTCTTTTCCTTTCTTTTCTCTTTTCTCTTTTCTTTTCTTTTTTCACCCATAGGCAGTAAGGCAGTTTTTCTTCTCAAATTTGTCACCATCACCCATCAGGAATATATATATTTCTTTTCTTGGTTTCCAGGTGGTGGTCTGTGAATTGAGGCAGGGCAGAGAAAGAGTACCTGTACCCATCATTCATTGGCTCATTGAAAATGTATTGAGTACTTATTATGTACCAGGCACAGCTCTAGGCATTGGGGATACAGCAGTGAATATGAAACAGATAAAAATCCCCACCCTCATGAAGCTGTTAGTCTAGTGACATTACATCACTACATTATCACCACATGATGGTTAAAGAAAGAACCTTACAGAGTCTCTGTCATACATAAGCTTAAAAAAACTGAAACCATGATGCTTTTCAACTTGGCCGTATCTTTTCTGTCCACTCAGTCCAAAATGTACCAACTTATTTCTCATGTGTATTAAGTCAGAAGTGTGAAGAGTCTAAAAAACTAGAAGACCCTTGGATCAGAGACAAACTTTATTATTCACAACAAAAGCAGTATTCAGGATACCATTATAGCACCAGGTCCCTGAGACCCAATCCCTCAGGGTAATGCACTGAGAGCCAGATGGAACCTATACATGTAGTAGGGTACCTTGAAAGAGACTCTGATCTAATTAGGAGACCAGATTCTTATAGAAGGGTTGCTTGCAAATCTACCCATTTTCCCTCCAAAGAAAGATATTATTTTTATTATCAGGGGTTGTAAACAAATATCTTCAAGGGGAGACATCTTGTGTCTCTAAATCTTTGAGAAAATCTAAATACACATGTTCCTTAGGCAGTCTTTCTCACTTTCTTTCCAGGGCTACCTGCTTGTACAAACATTCCTAAGAAGATGTGTGCATATAAGAATTACTGAGCATATGGGAATGCTACACACTCATAGAGAAAGTATGTCCCGATGGTATTCAGGTTGTTGGGAAATATTACAGTCTAACTGCTCTAAGTAGACTGTAAGCCTAAGGAGAATAGGAATGTTGTTCTATTTCATATACCTACAGTAATGTTGTGCATGCAGTAGGTACTCAGTAAATACTTGTTGAATGAATATGATTGATTTTAAAGATCGTGCTGATGATGGTGGTCATGGTTTTTGCCCTGTCTCGATGTTCACAAGGAAATTAGTCTTTTTGAGACTTAAGGCAAAAACATTCTGGAGAAACCACAGACAGAATAGTGCAGAAGTCTACTAGTCATGTTTGCTCAAAAATATGTCTGAACAGGATAAATTATGTTATCCCTACTTCAAGGAAATAGTGATTCCCAAATTTGCAAAGTTTTGTTTTTTTGTTTTTTGGGGTTTTTTTGTACTTTTTTTTTTTTTTACTGATTTGTGGATTTATTTATTTATTTATTTATATTCTACTGAGAATTGCCCACTATGTATAATCATATAATCAGAGTAATTAGAAAACATTAAATATTTCACTCCCCCTAATTGGAGATTACATTGCCATTTTCAATGTTCTAACAATTGATGCATAATCAATAAAATCAACAGTAACAGAAAAATGAAAAAAAAATGACCTGTTTAAATTTTTTTAACCTACCTTTTCCAAATGTACCTATTTTAATCTGTTTGAAACTTGCTAACATCTCATAAGATATGTGTACAATGGACTATATTTTGAGAAATAGAACTACCCTTTAGGTTCTTGGAATAGGGCAAAGTATTCACTGATTGGATTTCTAGTTTTACCTATCATTCTTGGTGCTAAAATATGAAATTAAAAAAAAATTTATGTATTTTCAGGGAGAGAGAAAGAGAAAGACAAATAGGGAGAGAGAATCCCAAGCAGGTTCCTCGCTATCAGTGCAGAGCCTGATGTGGATCTCCATGTCATGAGCCACGAGATCATGACCTGAACTGAAATCAAAAGTTGGATACTTAACCAATGGAGCCACCCAGGCACCCCTAAAAATATGAACTTCCTATGAGTTCTCAATCCAGGAAATATTTTTCACTGAATTCTTCCACTTTATTTATTTATTATGTATAAGTAATGAAAAAAAGGCAAAAAGACGGTAAGAATGGCTTTCATCAAAAACCATGGCTAGTGACTGGGGTGCCCTGGGTGGCTTGGTTGGTTAAGCGGCAGATTCTTGGTTTTGGCTCAGGCCATGATCTCATGGTTTGTGAGTTCAAGCCCCACATTGGGTCTCTGTGCTAATAGTGCAGAGTCTGCTTGGGATTCTCTCTCTCCCTCTCTCCCTGACCTTCCCCTGCTGTCTCTCTCTCTCAAAATAAATGAATAAACTTAAAAAAATAAATAAAAAAACCATGGCTAGTGACTTGGTCGAGTACATGGTCTTAGAAGAAAATTAAAGAATTTTGTCAAGCTTTTAAGATATCATGTCCCAGGCCAGTGGTACCATTGTCACAGCTCCTCATCGCTTTCTCTCAGTTCTTTCCTCATACTTGTAATGATTCCAGGCAAACACACAGCATTTCCATTTGACAACAGCTGGTTACAGAAAGACAAAGAAAACTTTTCCTAGAATCCTTGACAAGAATTCCCATCAGGTCTCATCAGGCTAGAAGAAATGGTACTTATATTTAAAGGAATTATTAGCAAGGAGGGGCCAATTAGATCAGACTAATCACTACTATCCTCTGGAGTTAGGCCTGCTTCCCTTGAAGATATGGCCACCGTGAGGATAAGGCAAAATAACAGGGTTCTATTACCAAGGAAGGACAAAGGCTATTGCTTGGGCTGTTCTTTGTATGAGTTGTGTCTGAGGGAAGGGAATTGGGGATGGAGTGTTGGAATTTTCAATTTAGTTCACACAAAATCTCAATACTCAAACATGGAAGCCCTATGTGAAAACCTAATATTTCATGTCATGTTTACAAGGCAACTCAAGTAAATAGTTTTACTGACATTTGAGAGGTGGGGAAGCTGAGGCAACACGTCCAATGCTTTGCTCAAAATCTCGTAACAAGCTGATAGTACAGAATTACAAAATCTAGATGGCCTAACTTCTAGAACCATCCCCTTTCCCATGTTCCCAGTGTATTCTTTTCTGAGACTTTGAACTTTGGTTATATCTTTTGGATGAGGGGTATAAGGGTCGGGGTGGAGTGTTGGGTGTGGGGGGGGGTGTGGTCTCTTTAAATTGAAATGGCATTTATAAATAGTCACCTGCATTTGCTCATGAAATTACCCAATGGTTTCAGCCAAAGAGCACAAGTTTATGGCAGCCTATGCTAGCAGGGTGAACACCTGGAACAACGCCAGCCCTTCCAGCTAGCAAGCCAGTGTGAAATAAAAGCAACTTCATGTTGACAGCTTTGACAGAAGGTGCCACATACAAATTATAGTTAGTTCAAAAATTAGCTGCCAGATTATTAATTTGAAAGGAATGCGCACGGTGTAGTTTAGCCCCTCTAGATCCCTGGCTGAGCTTTCCAATCTGTTGCTGCTGCTCTCCCTGCTTCCTTTTGCTCCTATCATAACACTGGAGTCTCTGAAAGTCCTTGCCAGGAGAGAGTCAGAAAGCAGAAAACAGCCAGGCAGGCTTTTGCTCTTTTGAAGTTTCCAGTGGGTCTTGGCTATGTATGTGGCTTTCTGAATAGTTAACTCACTTATAGAATTCAGTCAATTCCAGACCCTGGATTGATCATCTGTAAAAAGAGAAAATGCAAGATTGGAATAAATACTATAGGACTGATAATCTCTCAGGAACTTTTACAAAATGATTTTTCTCGTGTTAAAAATAATACTTGATTATTAAATAAGTTAACATAAAAATATAAATTCAAGTGTAAAAATTACCATACCCATAGTTATGGCTTACTCAAAAATAACTCTTACCAATATTTTATTGTATGTTCTTTGAGATTTTATTTGCTCTTCACATATTGACATTTTTACATGACTCATATATACTGTTTTTTCTTTCGCATAGTAATTGGATGTACTTTCCTGTCAATAAGCTAGATTTCTTTTTATTTTTAATGGCTGTATAGTATTCCATTGTATGGCTATTTCATAACCTACTTACCCAAACTTTTACCAGTCTATATTTCTGTGGCTTCCAATTATTCACCAGTGAAAATAAAACAGTAGTAAATACCCTTCTAGACACATTTTTATACTCTTGACTGTGTAATTTTACAGGATAAATTCTTTGAAAAGGAATCGTTGAGGCAAGGGCCCAAGATCCTTTTCAGCACTACTTAAGATGCAGGGTCACCTAGGCAACCACCTCAAATCACATCTTGTCTTCTAGTGAGAACTCCCTCTCTATGTAATGGCCCCCAAATTAGCAAATTTCTAGAACTGCACTTCTGTTGGGGCTTTTCACTTCTGATCCAGCATGCAAGCATAAAATGATTCCTTTTTTGCTCATTTTTATGGGTGATAATGTGTTCCTCCCACCCGGCACTTCCTTTTATATCACTACAGCTGTAACAAGAGCTTATAAAAGCAGCAATCGAGGTTACCTGAAAACCTTTCCCTTGTTAGCTTGGCTCCAAAACCTAGGACTAGATAGAATCGGAAGACAGTAGCTCAGCCCTGGTTATATAAAGGTGCTCTTGGGTATATCATTAACTTTTCCTCTTTGGTTTATCTGTTAAAAAAAAAATAGCGGTACAATTCATATGTTAGGCTTTAGCGGATGGGCTCACAGGCCTTGTTAGGGCAGACCCAGTCTGTCGCCCTCCCTTAACACAAATGAAAGCAGTTTACTTTAGAAAAATGCTAAGTGAATGAGATACTTAATAATAATAAACAAGTATCTTAATACTCTGTGATTAGCACTCTGTAATGACTAATGTTTAATCCTCCCTGTTTCTGTCAAAAATCCATTTCATCAGACACGGAAATGGCCTAAATTATTTGATACGCATTAGCTATGAAAAAGACCTCTTGCAGCACTAGATATTTAAGTCTGTGACCCTTCTGAGCTGCAGCAGCAATTACACGAGCTATCTGTTCCATTCAGACCCAAAAAAGAAAGTATTCAATGCCAGCAGCCCAAAGCACAGTAGTTTCAAACTCAAGATACTCTCATTTCAGTATTGACTTATATAGTCTCCCTTACCACCCCTTACCCCAAAATTGCTCTTGTTACCCTCCAACCATCTCAAAGATATCTCAAAGTGTGTCTTTGAGATTTCTCAAAGATTTCTTAGGACCACATGCAGAACAATTGCCTACTTGTTAAGTTGCAGGCTCCTGGGCCCTATCCTGCCCTAAAGAGAAGGTTCTTGAAATATGCAATTTTAAATGAGTACCCCCCAGGTAATTTAGATGCACTCCAATATTTGAGGACCTCTATTACACTAGACCATGCATCGGAAACATTCACATGCATAGAGGCACCTGGCAACTAGTTAAGATGTAACTGAGATCTGAGCTGGGCCCCGAAGTTCTGCATTTCAAGGTCTCAGATGTGTTGATGCTGCTGGTCTGTGGACCCCAGTTCGAGTAGTGAAGTCTTACTGTGGGACACTTGAAGGACAAGTCTCTGTCATTCATTTTGTAACCCCCATGTGTGAGTAAGCCTAATGGATGTTTCTTTGACTGAACAAACACATGGATATCAAATCAGTGGAGGTAAGAATGCTGGAAATATCATCTAGTCTATAACTAATAGTGTGATATTTATGTTTGTGTTCCTTTTAATATATAGGACCTCGGGATGGTTAGTTGTCCTAGTCAGGTGTACATATACCACACAAAAGGCGGAGGCAGCTATTGCAGGAACAGCTATAAAGATAGCTATTGTTTATGGACAACAGTGGGGTTTTGTTAAGTAACAAAAGAAATGTTGGTAAAAAGATGTGATTGGGAAATCTACGATGTTCAAGACATGTGCAGTGATGGAATATTGTAGAGGTTGGCTCTGCTTTTGCAGGAAAGAATTGAGAGAAAACAGTAGACTCTATTCCCAGATTACTAGGCTACTGATTAATTAGGTCTTCTAACTCCATGGTTTGCCAAATCCTACAGAAAGCACCTGCCTTAGTGATACATTTTATGTAAGGTAGTCTCAGAGCATAAAAAGGGGTGGAGGCCTGGCATTTGGATATCTGATTGTCCTGTTCCTGCATGTTAATAAATGCTTGTATTTGGGACTAAATTTCCCTGACACTTGTTTTCATTGTAACCTGTTTGAGTGTGTAAGAAGTAGGTCTATAACTCACATCTAACTCTAACCATGGTGAATAAGAAAATTATCTCAGATCTGCAGGCAACAGGAAACACCTGGGTTCAGATTCACTGCCATCTTTATATTTGATCTGTCCACAATAGCTAAAATAGTTAAAGTGACTCACAAAGAATTACATAACCAACACCAGCCATATTGATTGGAATCTATATCCATGTAATGCTTCTGCTCTCTTTACAAGCCCTTGACACAGAAAAGTAAATGATATGCAACAGACTAAAAGTTTACACTGAGGATGTCTCTTCCCAGGACATTTCAAATACAAACAGGGAGAAGCAGAAAGGGCCAAGAGCTGGCTCTGGCCTGATTATACTAGTTATGTGTCCCCCTAGGGTTGAAGATATGCGGTCGAACCAGCAACCATGATCCTCATTCAACTCCCAGAGGAGAAAGGAGTGAGCTTGGCACCAACTTGTCCTACCATCTCCATTCAATTGAAAAATAGTAAATTTCTCCTTTAATGAAAACTTTTATCTGGGGAAGTATATATTGGGAAGGCTATAGTATCCTAAGTAAATCAATAATAGTAATGATAATGATGATGATGGTAACCTAACTACAAAAATATAAGGTGAAACATTACTAACATTTTAGTAAAAATTAGGTATGGGATATACATTTTTCTGATCAAACCTTTAGTGATAAATGGGGTGATATATGGAATAATATGTACAAAGGTAAGAAAATGTGAAATACGTTTTCATTATGTGTTAGGGAACAAAGTTCTCGTATTTCAGTAAAACATTAGGAGGTTTTGCCTTGTGAGATGGTACAAGGTACTTTAAATGACTGTTGAGAATACGGAAGTCTAATTTAAGCAGAGCTTGAGCAAGAGGCCCCACAGAGAATACTTCCCTTCCTCTGGAGATTCAGAAGATATGTGGCACACATGGAAAGACAGAGGAGTGAGGAGATCAGGGAATTTTAAGGTTCACAGAGCAACATGCATGAATGCTTTCCCAAAATTTACTCAATTACATACAGTTTAAATGAGAAGGGGGAGGAGAATGCATTTTGATCATCAAAGTGCAAGTTAAACTGGTCCTAGTCAAAATTGTATTACATGTTCTGTGAAAAGGAATCTGGCTTGAAAAACCAGGAAGGAGACTCACTGCTGGTTACTTTTGCTTCTCCTGAAAGGCCTTTTCATTCCTCAAGTCAATCCTGGTCTTGTTGAATTTAGGCCATTCTTGCTGAGCTAACTAGCCCAGGGAGGTTAGCGGTGATACCATACAGAAATGAGTATAGGATGACTTTAGGGACCCAAGCCCAAATTTTATCACAGGGGTTGGCAAACTTTCTGTAAATGATCAGATAGTACACATTTTACTCACTGGGGCCATCTGCTCTCTGTCACAAGTATTCAAGTGCACCACGGTAGCGCAAAAGCAACTATAGACAATATGTAAATAAATGAATATCACTATGTGCCAATAAAACTTGATCTACAGAAGCAGGTGGAGGGCTTAGTTTGCCACATCCTCCTCTGTATCAGTGGAATGTATGTCTTTTTCTTGCTGTTTCATGTGAGTTAAAAGAAGCATCTTTTATAATAGACCTTTCATGATTCCTTATTAACAGTTTAACAAACATTTCTTTAGCACAAAGTATGTGGACTACACTGTATTAGTACTAGGTGTCAGGGGCTTGGGGGGGTAGTTTGGGAATGGGAAGAAAGGAAAATGGATAACATCAAGTTTCATCATCCCAAAGTGGCTTAAAATATATCTAGGAAACATAAATATGAAAGTAAATAGACCATGTCAAGGAGCAGAATTATATTTAGTGTATAAACAGCGAGGTACAGGTAAAAACTGTATGTATTCTTCGTATATTCCATTGTCCTAATGGTATATGGATGGTAAAGAATTCTCCCAAAGGCCAAGAGATCTACAGTTGACTGAAGTGATAATGTATCCATCCATGAAATTGAACTCATTGTGATTAGTCATTATCTACCTCATCATCTTCTTTGGAAAGACACTAATTCTAATGCTTTCTGCTATCTGATGTATCACCTGTTCTCAAATTTCAACGTTCCGAAGAATCATCACCAAGCACTCTTGTTACAATGCAGATTCTGGTTTAATAGGAGTGGTATACTGGGTGAGAGTGCAGTTTGCAGTTCCAACACTGTCACTGGTGCCTGTTACCAGTACAAATTCTTGAGTGGCAAGGTCTGACGATACTTTCACAGGTCTACGAACAGCATCCACGTTGGATGAGAAGCCCAACATTCTAGACGAAAATATTTCTTCTAGAGGAATTTCAAAGTGTAAATTTTGAATAGATAAATGATCTTACTTCCTTAACAAATCTTGCCAACTTTCTTCCCCAAGAGTAAGGTATAAATAAATTCCCCCATTTGTCTGTTATGCATTTTTATAGTGTGAAAGCCACTATGACAATACAAGTAGATTATCTGAGTTGGTTAACACTTTATGCTAAACCTTAATATTACACTCTGGGTTGGAATAGCTTCATAAGTAAACATGAAAGAATAGGATAAAGAAGAGGGGGAGTTTGTTAAGTAGATAAAGGATCACAAATGTTTAGGTCATAGAAGCTGCCTAAGGCAGCTAAAGGCTGGATTGAAACTGCTGGAATAGCAGTGGATACATAAAGGGATTCCAGACCCAGGGCTGAAAGAGAAAGATGCAGAGAAAAAAGTCCAGAGGAAGTGGGTAAGGAAAGACACTAGAATTTCCTCCACTTTACACTGAAAGGATATGAGGGATGATCTGCTTTTTGTTTCTCACATTTCTGATCCCGTGTTCCTAAGGCATACTTACCAGAGTTACTTTGAAACTGTGGGCACCACATTATGCTTTCTGCCTCCTTCCGTTACCCAACCCCCAGGCTAGCATAACAGAATCTCAGGGAGGAAGCCGAGGAGTCTGATGTCTGATACATCCCATTGTTTTGGGGATTCATAAAGCTTACTTATTGTACACATGGGAAACCCAAGGTTGCCAAAACTTAGCTGAATCATTTTTCCATAGTTGGTCTTCAAATTGAGACCTCCTGACCCTAAGGCTCCTATCACTCTACTCCAATCTCTACTCTTCAGTTCATGAAAGCATTTTTTTAGAAACTCAATGGCATTGTATGGGCCGTTTGGCAATTATTTATAAGGTCATCTTTTTTAATATTATGTAGTTAGTTATCACGACATTTTGGAAAAGTGCTTACTTATCCTCATAACAGTGCCTGCACTATTGATAATATGATCTCATGTAAAGCTTGATGAATTAATTGTTACTGCCTTACCCACTTAATAGCAAGATCAATTTATTCAAAATGTTTATTTGACAAATGGGGTGTGCATAGTAACACAAGAAGTATCCTAAGAAATGCTATATATGTTAACACAGACCCTGTCCTTAAAAGGCTTGCATTTTTAGTCATGAAACATATTCATGAAAATCTTTTAAGAAATACTCAATGATTTGCCCAGAACAATTATATAGGATTTCTAATAAAATATTATGAAAAAATATAACATGTGCACCCTATGAGAATAGTTCATTACAGTGAGTTTTAATTGTCTATTTGTATCACTCATCATATTAAGAAAAAAAAAAGCAAGGAAGCAAAGGTTAACTATTGCCTAAGACAATGACTATGTATATTAGTCATTGAACAATGTTTTTTTACATATGTATATATTTGCTGTATATAAAAAATATATATTATCTAAATAGACATAATTTATTCATTTCATTTATATAGTGTATTACTTATCTATAAGATCAGATTCATTAGGCCATTGTGTTCTTTTCTATTTTGGAAAAATAATTTATCAGTATAGATATTTTTGTTTCAACAACTTAACCAATGCTTCTTAAACTTCAGTGTGTAAAATTATGCTATCAAAATTTTAAAACTAATATTGAATACCAAATATTTTGCATATATACACTATACATCTATAAACACCAATTTATTCCTCCTATGAAGAATACATACCCTATTATAGCAAGTGCTTTACATAAATTACTTCATTTTTATCCTCACAACAACCTTATGGATAGGAAATGATTTTTAACTGCTATTTTACAAATGGGGAACCTAAAGTGAGTTAACTGAGGTCACAAACTTATTGAGGGGTGAAAAGAGGCTAGAAGGGACAAATTCCAGAAGCTATTCTTTCAGCCACTAAGGTACAACCCTGGGGTCAGCAAAATATGTGCCCCTTTCAGGCCAAATCCAGCAACTGCCTGTTTTTGTAAATAAAGTTTTATTGAAACAGAGCCATGGTCTATTCCTTGTCTATTCCTTTAAGTATTGTCTATTCCTTTAAATATTCCTTTAAGTATGGCTGCTTGAGAGCTAAAACAACAGAGTTGAATACTTGTGACAGAAATAATATGTCCCTCTTAGCTTAAAATATTTACTATCTGATCCTTCACAGAAAAAAAGAAACTGTTAATCCTCCTATTGTATATCAAATATACCATTCAACTTTATGGATTAAAGGAATAGCTGTGTCCTATAATTTTAAAATGTGTTAATACAGTGCATAAATTACATAAATATAATTCCAACTTTTCTTATTATATTTCCAGTTAGTGTATAGGTACAATTCATCATACTTTTTTATATTTTTTTTGTTATTTTGATGAATGATTTATAAGCCAAAGTTAGAACTAACTTGCATTCACTCTTAACTAAACATTCTAAACATTAGAATTTGGCTCAGGCTGCATTGGAAATGTTTGCCTATTAGGATTAACATTTTAACTTGTACTCTTCTTAAATAGGTTGCAAAATATTTATAGTTTAGAAATCTAATGAAAGTTTGGTGCTATTTTGGGATAATAGCTTTAAAATATATTTATTTTTAATCATATTTTCTTACCATGCTCCATTTTAGAAGCTACAGAAAAACATACATTGTAAAATTACTAATAAATTGTAGAAGGGTTGTGCAGCATATTTTTCTTACTAATTTTAAGGAGGAGTTTTTCAACATTATTGTGAATCATAATTATGTCATTATATGTTATAAATATATTACATGTATTTACACTACATAATTAGACCTAATTCTAATTATGTAGATTCATGGTAATCAGCTAAAATTTGCTTAAAAAAACCAAGATAATTCCTCTAACAGATGCTACCTTAATAGAATATTAATTTTGAGAAAATCTCATGAAAATAGGAAAATTAATAAGTAATGATTAAACTTCTAACATGCATGCTGAATAAGATACCATGCCACCGCTCTCCTAAAGCTTTATTATAAGAAAAAGTGTTCCGAGAGACCCTCAAAAATTTTGTAAATAATGTTTTGGAGAAATCCTTTCTTAACTTGAAAGAGAAAGCAATCCAATAATAAAACCTCAAAGTTTTAAAGATTTGTTTTGGTTATAACATAAATACTTGCTTTTCAAAGCTCCTTATATAAAAACGTTTTTAAAGTAACAAAGAGGTAAATAAAAACACTATTTCCCACTGGAATCTTGCTCTGTAGATGTTAAATCTAGCATCATTGCTGTAAATTGCTAGTTGTAGTCTTTGATTGACATGTTTACCCAGATAATGTAACAGTTTTTGTGAAAGAAATCTACTTAGTGTCTGGATGACATGAAACATGTTTCTTGTGGAAGGAAAAGCCCCAAAGTGTTCTTTCAAACGGGAGCTTTTCTCTCCAAATCTTCTGAGCTGATAACGAATCGTGTAATTTGTTTTACTCCCTCATTTACCCAACTAGTAGTTCAGTTACAGTGTGCATCTTAAATATACTTTTAAAATCCCCTTGATGGCTCTGTCCTTGATTTTATTTCCTGATAAATTTTCAACTCTGCGTTTCAGAGGACCCCATTATGTACCATAAAATGTTTGACCAAGAACCCATGTGGTTGTCTTGAGTGAGCTTGGTTGTTTCTGTGGGTTTAAACCTGACTCTCTTTTCTAGATACTTAAGCAACTTCTCAGCATGCTTCGAATGAAGGAAATTATTTATTATTTCCAATGTTTTTTCCACTAAGTGTAAAGTACATTTTTTTTAAAAATTTCTCTGTAAAGCATATTCTTCCTTTTGAAGCTGCTGCAGATGTCAAATGTATATGAGGATGATAAAGGATAATTCCAAACCTTCTTGAACTTGTGCAGGAGAATTTGATCTTTCCATGACCTTGAGCCTTGAGGGTGTAATATAGAACATGATCAGGACACGACAAGGAGGAAGCAGAACAGACACTTCTTAGAAAACTGGTCAGAGTGGGTAGCAGTTTGATTGTGAATGGTGGACTACTCAGCCAATAGACCTGAGGTCAGTAGTTGGTCTGTGTTGAGCTCCTCCATAGCTGATGAACTCTAGAGCCAAGTCAATTGTCTTTACACCAATGACTTGTTGAAATGGGCCAATCATGTTTCCTAGTGAACTTTTGTGGCCATTGTTTTTAGAAGTCCTTTCCTCCCTTTGATTTGGGAGGCCACCATCCCAAGGGGTTATTCCTGCCCTTTGATATCCATATGCAAGTCCTTATTCTTCTCTGAATTAATATCACTTTGACAGTCTGAAATCCCCAACCCATAAAAACTAATCTCTGTTTTGGCATAGGTTTTCCTAGCCTTGGGGACAGTAAACTCCTCAGTTTCACATTCAGTATATTTCCGTTATTATTTTACTTTTACCAGGGAAATTGAATTAATGCTGAACAAATAAACCAAGTCCACAAAGTTTTATGCCAGCCGTATCTAGAGCAGACTTTCACTAGTTATGGTTTAATATGTGTAGTTTCAGTTATTCACATATCATTTGTAATTTTTGTGCCAAGATACAAATTTGATCATGCCCTTCAAAGCTTAGTTACCTTAGAGTCATTCCATTCAGCAGGGAACCTGGAACCCTCATTTCAGAAGAGCTCATTAATTTGATTCTTATTATTTGTGCAGCAGCTAAGGAAAAATGAGGAGAACTTTAATTTTTTTTTTAATGAACACTGGCTACTAGCCTAACAACTACTAGTCCTAAGCATGGAAATGCGGAGGATTAGGAGAAGGGATGGTTCATAAGTACAAAATTATTTTGTAAATTAGTATAATAGTTATTAATATTCAGGATTTATCTAAAGGAGTTATTTGTAATTATTTGGTTATAACTTAATTTTGTGGGAGAGGTAATAAATACAATGCCATCTGAAGGGGAACTTTCTAATCCATCATTGGCATGTCTTGTATATGACTGGCTACTTCTAATTACATTCTATAAACATTATCTATACAGCCATCCTTAGCCCTAAAGAAGGACTCCGCCTGCCTTGTCTTCAATCTTTTCAAAATATTTCTAAAGACTAGATCTGTACAACCTTCTAAATGCCAAGGGAATTGGCCCAATCTTTGTTCTTGGCAACTGAGAAAGTAAAAGTACTAGAAAAACACTAGAAAAGAATTATATAGATTTCAGAAACTGTATGGTCCTAGGAAGTCAGTACTTGTTGACTATTTTTTAAAATAGGGGAATGGCTTGTTTTAATTTCACTGGAAACTAGACCACGAAGGTCATTTATTTTGATGCAAAAGATTATGTGTTTTGTTTTAATTCAGTAGCATGTCTATGGAGCCTAAAATGATGCCTTGGGAAGAGGAGATGCTTCAGCAATACTTAGAAGTGACCTTTATTTCATTCATTTTTTTTTCTTTTATGTATTTCTTTGTGCAACACAGAAAGTAGCATAGCACAGTCTTATTAGGTGCTTAAAATAATCTGGAGAGCAAGTCAGTTAAGATGACTTGGAAGGAATGGGCCAATGTGTGAAATATGTCCCATTACTCCCCTTGCTGTGACCCAGGCAGACACCACTAATCCATCACAGCTCTCTTTTCTTCTGAGCCTGGATGCAGATTCCTTCTCAATACAGGGCTCCCACCAGTCACTGCCAATCCATTGGTAACTATTTCCAAACTACTGTCATTATTAAACTAGACTGTTTTCCTAAATCCTTAAACAGAGGTAGCATCTTATAATCATAACATTTTCTTGCCTTTCAAACTACCACTGTGATTAATTTCTATTACCTGTTTCAGACGGTCGATTAATCTCATGCCTTTAAAATACTGACCTAGATGCAGGTGTTTTGTGGATGCAATACGTTCACATTTTTGTAATGAAACAGAAATTTTCAAAAAATTATTTGAAATGCATCATTACCAAGGAAGCTAAAGCCTTGATTTCTACTAATCTACTGGTTCTCAATCAGGAGCAGTTTTACCTACTAGGGGACATTTGGCAATGTCTGGAGACATTTTTGGTTGTTCCATGTGGGGAGGAAGTACCACTAGTGTCTAGTTGGTGGGGCTAAACATCCTACAATATACAATATACAAGACAGCATCCTACAACAATTATCTAGAACCAAATGCCAATAGTGTTGAAGTTGACAAATCCTGCACTAAGCTATTAAAACACTGAGTTTTAGCATCAATGTTGAAGGGAATAATTTTGTAACTGAAATCTTTAAGCTGTTAATTTGATTTATACTAAAAACTATTAAATATTCTTTACTATTAAAGACTCTATTTTAATTTATTTTTTGTATAGGTGAAAATAACAGAAGAGAGGAGGAGATACCAGATAACTAGGAGACCCCATACTTCCTGATTTGATTGATTGATTTTTATTTGAGTATAATTAACATGCAGTGCTCTATTAGTTTCACCTATAAAATGTAATGATTCAACAATTCTACACATTTCTTAGTGCTCACCAAGATAAGTCTACTCTTAATCCCCTTTATCTATTTCCCCCATCCCCCTACCCAGCTCTCCTCTGGCACCCATCAGTTCTCTATATTTTAGAGTCTCTTTTTTTGTTTCTCTCTCTCTCTCTCTCTCTCTCTCTCTCTCTTTTTCCTTTGTTCATTTGTTTTGTGTCTTAAATTCCATATATGAGTGAACACTCTTTTTTAAAGAAAAGTGTTGTTATCCTCATATTTGCAATCTACCTTTGGTTTGGTGTTACCAATTTGATGAATAAGACATTCCCCAAAGACAAACGTTCAGTAGGATGCCGTGGGTCCTGCCTACAGAATACAATTGAAACTCAGCATTGTAGTTCTTTTTCATCATCAGTGAATGAGCAAAGTGTGAGTTCTTCAATGTTTCGCACTGTGTTGAATCTCACACTGAGAAACTGCTCTTGTAATACAAGATGGATTTCAAGGGTTCTCCATTTTTTTTTAAGTGTTAAGTTTAGTCTAGCAAGATTTTTTTTTTCCCTGTGAAAACTCAGTGCTATCTCCTAAGCAGACCGGTTCTTTATTTATGAAATTTTTCCATTACCAGATGTGGTTAAGTTTTCCCTAATGAAGTGATGGGAATAAGAAGGTTTTGCTTATACCACCCCCAAACAAAACTTTACTTTCTGAGGATTAAATCCACCTCCACCCTTCCTTTGTCAACCAGAGGCAGTGAATGTCTTTTAGACTAAAAGATTCTAAAGGCACAGTGGCTGAGAACATTTCATATTAACTCAAATATATAAGCCTTAATAAGCCAATTTCCTATTCAGTTTAATCTATTTTCAGCAGATCAAAATAATTAAAAATGCTAACAGTTATGGTAATTTTCAATACACTGTGAGAGAAGCAATTTAGATAGCACCTTCCCGACGAATCTATATTTGTATAAATGCTGATCAAGAATATTTGTTCAATTTTATACAGATCAAACATGAATAATTTTTTCCATATTACTCCTTCCATTGTTGTGTTTTCCCTCTATCTAGTTATCCATTTGCTGCTGGCATGCTGCTCTAGGAAGATTTGATTAAAATCAATAAGTTATTGGGAAGATGGCAATTAGCAGTCTTTCACCTATAATAGCATTGTCTGTTAAGCTTCCTTTGTGTTAATCACAATATTTTAGCAAGACTCTCCTATCCAGCCATGCAATTTAATGAAATGGAAGGTTTAAAAAGCATCCTTAATTTGGGGACTGGAAATACGCTTCTCTGTTTTTCACTGTTTTGATAGGAATACCCAACATTTCTGCAGTACATCAGAATCTTTATCTCCTTTGAGAGTTCCCCAATTTTAAGATCTCAGAAATAACTGCATAGAAGTTTATACTGCATAAAGCTCAAGTCAGTTCAATGTAGCATCAAAAAGATACCAGCAAATATCAACGTATAGATTTGTTTAACTCTTTCAAAGTGACTTGATAGTTTGTTCATAATAGATAATTGGCATAGAGGAGTTCTTCACTTTCACTGTATTATATTGAGTGGTAAATGCCTGGGCTAAAGGCTGAACCTTGACTAATGCCCTTTGACAGCAAGTAATGATTGTCCAAGTCATTAATTAGAATGAGGTCATGGTACCTTTTTTTTTTTTTTTTTTAATGTTTATTAGCATTAGCTTCTTTGTTCTGAAGACTCCTTGGTTCCTTTTTAGTCACTCTTTCTTTAAAGGGAACACACATATACAACCAATGTGCTTGCTATTTAACCATTTTGATTAGAAGGGCCACTTTTACTCAAAATTTCTACATAATGGTAGTTGCAATGAAAACATAACCACTTACGGAGGTAAGTGAACATTGTTCATTTCAGACCTGTAGCTAAGACCCTAATTCATAAATTTACTACTATTCTCTGGAGAATTAGTGAAAAAAAAACCCATTAAATTGGAGATATTCAGATAAATAGTGGACATTTGGAAACGTTTTGATTTCTTAGAATACTGCCTATTCACCTTTTGCTTAATAATTTAAGACTTGGTGTGTTTGTCAGCTGGTACATCTAAAGATGCAAAGTCCCCAGCTAGGATATGCAAATTGTACAAAAGAAATATGGAAATTGGTTTTAGCCTCAAGGATTTTTTTTCTTTTTCTTTTTCTTTCTTTCTTTCTTTCTTTCTTTCTTTCTTTCTTTCTTTCTTTCTTTCTTTTTTTGTCTATAAAGGAAAAGAAGTAAAGGAATGGATAATGAAATTACATGGGTTATTCAATGTGATTCTTTTTTGGAGGAAAAGAGAAACTATAATATTAATTAATCAGATTTTTTTCACTCTGTAGTATTCAAATTCTCTAAGTAACAGTGCCTTGCTCCATGATACTTGACACTTAAGACACACAACATTGCCTTGGCTCCTTTTAAAAAAATAATGATAATAATTTTACCTCTATGCTAGGATGATTTCAGGTACTTGGTATCATTTTTATTCACCTAATGAGGTCAATTGACTATTTTTAATAATAGTGAGTCTCTTATTAGACTCAAAAGAAAGTTGAAAAGACTTTTTTCTAGCTGACATCTGAAATTCTTGTTGCAAAATAATTTTGATTACAATATCAGAATTCTTCAAAAAGATTGTGCAGTAAGAAGACCAGGGCAGTGGGTAGGTATCTAGAAAGGTAAAAGGACTCCAAATAAAACTTTTGTTCAGTTTGTATTTTGCCTTGAGCACTAGCTTTGTTCATAAATTTGCAAACAACAGGATGAAAACTACAAAATAACACACCGGTTGGGATTTCTGAGTCCTGTTTCTAGAGATTCTAATAAAACATCTAATAGGTGGGATTAAGGAATGTGTATTTTAGCAAACATCTTTGTGATTCAGACGCAGGTGGTCTGAAGTCCACAGTTTGAGAAACACTGGCTTAGGGTCAAAGAAAATTCATGATCTCCATCATAATGCCACCCATGTTACAGTTAACCACAATATCATTGATATTATTGCTTCTGGATCAGATGTGATTGAAGGGTTTGCTCAGGTAGGTTTTGCCCTGTTGCTCAAACTTCTTGAACACATTGAAGAGTATTTTTGATGGAAATCTATTTTTAAAATTTGAAGACATCAGATTCAGGGTCAGCCTCAGAGGCAAACTAGTTAGGCAGTCCTCCAGAGCACCTCTCTGTAAGGGATACTAAAGGGTCCAGGGGTATTGCTGCAAGTATAATGAGATAGAAGAAGCTGTATTTTTCCAGAACTTTTCTTTGATTGAAAAGATGAACATGATTCACTGTTTGGGGTTTGAGGGTTGGATCCGATAATATCCCCTGAGTAAATGCTTTAGAAATGTCAGTTCTTTTCCAAAAAGGAGAATCTGGTTAACTGATGGGACTTTGTTTTGTTGAGTGGGTGATGAGAGTATAGGGGAATGGAGAAGGGCAGAGCTAAGTCTCTTGGCACAACAGAGAGAGAATTTCCTATTTGGTCCACAACTTACAGTAGAGCAGAAGTCATTTCTGGAACACACTGACTTCTTCAGGGATTTGTACCCATTACCTATTTTTGTTCATTCATCAAATATATTTTAATCATCTCTGATATGTTGGTGAATTAAAAAATTAAAAAGACAGTTTCTTATTCCTAAGGATTTACAGTGTATTCGGAAGACAGGAGGCAAATAAACAAAATGCTCAGTAAGTGGCTAATGTCTTGTACAAGTAGAAGAGAGTATGAGGGAGGGCTGGGCAGCTGAGCACTAACCAAACAAAATCCTAAACTTTATGCTAAGAAATTGGGATATTTTATACACAGGACTTGTAGAGGAACATTAATCTGCATTTTAACATGTTTTTCAATTGAATTCTATTAAAATTTAAATATATTGATGTTTGATGATTAGAAAAACTTAAAGAATTTTGAGCTGCATGCTTACATGGTCATATTGGCACACAAGTTCCTTCTGAGGGGAAGTAGAAGATGAATTGAAGGCAGCAAACTGAAGGGAGGAAAAAAAAATGAATAGTCTAGATAAGAGATGATATGGCTCTCAACTAGGTTAGTAGTGAAAGGAATGAAACAAAGAGATGACAGAGGGAATAAACCGGAGAGAAAGAAAAGGAAGCATATTGTAAATGACTGGGCAACTAATGTGATGTGAGGGGTGAGAAATAAAAAGGCTAAAGGAATGCTTAGGTTGGCAACTGTGTCAATTAAAGTGCCATTTGCTCAGATAAAGAGGAGAAGCCCTTTCTTTTTGGTTGGCAGTATAGCTTTGGAAAAGGATAAGATAATAAGATTGCTTGTGAGAATGTTGAATGGAATAAGCACTTCTAAAATTGATTAGGCCTTTATTAAAGCATTAAACATATACTTAATTAATAGCTTCTGAATGCTCAATTCTAAGTGAAAAAAATGGCTTATCATCATCTGCTTTAATTCTGTCCCCAAGAGTCACTGAACAAGGAAAGCTAATAGATAAGGGACAGTTAGGGGAGATCGTTTTTTGGACCACAGAAGCAAATAAGTTTAGAAACCAACATGTCTTGTAGATTAAACATCAGTTTCTCCTCATGGAGACAAAACAGATTTCAGTAGCCCAAGACCAGTCCTCCAGATAAGATTTGCTGTTTCTGAAGACAAAAGTACCCTGAAGCTGGGACATTTATGAAAGAGATGAAATGGAATATAAGGGCATCTGGGTGGAATAGAACACATTCTCTGCTTTGTAGGCCTTCTGAGAATCTCTCCAGAAGACCCCTGCTTAGAAGGCCTCCTACCTCTCCAAAGTTTGTTCAAAGGACTTTCCATAGATGTTATGAATTAATGGTGAAGTCATATTTTGAAAATATATTCCTCTGCATATAAATTGTAATCTCCATGAAGGTAAAAACTATAATTATCTTATTTATAGCTGTCAGGGTTCAGAGTTTAATCAGAGAAGCAAAACCACTAGCAGATACATGCATGTAATATCAAGGGTTTTGCTATAGACATTTGACCTTACGCAGTGCAGGAGTTGATGATGCAGTCTCTGTAAGGCTGCTGTCTTCATGTCACATGCTGATGATTAAAGTCCACAAGCACACAGATAAGAGGATAAGGTGGGTGTAAAGTTGAGGAGATTAAGAATAGATTAGAACCTGGGTGGCTCATTCAGTTAAGAGTCTAGCTCTTGACGTGGGCCCAAGTCATGATCTCAGGGTTTGGTTCATGGGATCGAGCTCAGCACTGACAACACGGAGCCTGCCTGGGATTCTCTCTTTCCTTTCTCTCTGCCCCTCTACTCTCCACCCCTCTCAAAATAAATAGACAAAAAAAAAAAAAAAAAAAAAAAAAAAGGCAGGCTGGAACCCTCATGGACTGAAACCCGTGTCAGTTTTTGTTTTTTGTGTCCTCTGACAATGGTGATAGGGATGTCCTGTAGCAACCCTCCATTTTCATGGAAATAAACACATATTCCTGGCCCAAGACTCAAGTTTAAGGAAGTTCCAGGGAAGGTGAAGTATTATAAGCCCAGCTGGTAAATCACATCAATAAAGTGAGCCAGCAGATCATTGACAATGTGAAATTCAAAATGGTTCTGGTTTCAGTATCTTACAAATCTTCCCCAAGTAAATGTTTCCTGTGGCCCACTCTAAGCAGAAATAACAGAAAAGGGAATTCTGGGAAATGCTGTTCTGCTTAGCTAAGTTGCCACCTTACAAAGCCACCACAATAGCTATACCTTCAGCACCTTCAGAATGCCTAGCACAGAGTAGGCACTAAACTAACATTTACAGAGAAAATAAATAAATAAATGACCTAAGGAAGGGGGAGGGCTTACCAAAGGCTGACATGAGTGCAAAGAGCAAGGATGAAATAAATGTTTAATCAGTCCTTTATCGTGCTACACAATGGAGTCCAAAGTCAAATGAGAAAGCGCACACAACTCTCTGTGTTTCTGTCTCTTTCACATGTTTTCTCTCCTTTTCTCTTTAAAATGTGTGAAGTATAGGTAATGAATTAGTTGAAACAGCAATGTCCTAGTTTCCAGGCTATAAACTCATCACTGTAATAACTACAAAGCCTTTATAGTAATGGCACATGAGTAGGAATTTGTGAAATGAAATTTTTGGCAGTTCATTAGTAAATTTGGGTTTTGCCTCAGCCTTAGGGAACAGAAGGGATCCCAGAAGGTATAGCAATCAGCAGATGAACTAACCCTCCCCTCAGTAATATGAAATGCTATTTTGAAAGAATTAAACAATGAGAAATAAAGCCTGGAAAATGAAATAATAGCTCATTAAAAATAATCTTTTTGAGTTATGTGGGATGGGAGAAAATACATTCTAATCGCCACTGTAATTCAGATAACTAATATGGTAGTTTCAAAGGAATTTTATTGTGTGTTCGTAAAAAGTTCTTTTACACTGGTAGGCTAAATGCTTCAAGGTCTATATCATGCTTTAATTCATTTTGTGTCCCTGGAACCTATCAGAATGCCAGCATGTCTTAATGCTCAATAATATTTGTTGGAAGAATAAATGAGAGAATGAATTTAAAACATTTAATCAATCGGAAACCTGGGAAATATTTACTCCACAGATTAGAAGAAGACTCTGCAGTTAGTTAATGATACAGACTTGAGTTGCAGGCAAAATGCAGCTTAGAACACTGAATAATAGGTTCTTGTGGGGGCAGGAAACTGGCCTCAAATGTTTATTCCTCCCCCAAAGTCACCCCTAAGAAAACTAAAAGCTAGAGGAAATCATGGATTTGAGGAATGAGAAACAAAAACCGGAGGACCTCTGAGGAGTCAGGTCTGCCTTGGCTCTCTGGGTGTTTGGGGTAGGTGATGTTTCAAGTATGAAGCAGAGGCCAAAATGAGGTAGACTTAAGGACACAGCTTGTACGGTTCTATGAAGTGTTGTTCCTCCCCTTTTACTGCAGAAATTGGACATAGTACTCCAGGTCTCCAGGGTACACTAAGAGCAGGGATCAGATCAGAAGTATGTCAGAGCCATATTCACGTGACCGGATAAAATGTGCAGGATGGCGAGACATGCTCAGGCATTCACCTCCCCATTCCCCCCCCCCCCCACTAATAAAATATTAGAACTCAAGGGCCCTGGCTCATCTTAGCACTGCTGCTTCCTAAGTGTTTAAAGGTGAAACAATAATCAAAAGAGTTGCCGAATGAATTGGAAATAAATGGGAATGTTTAGCCATCTTTCTGTTGGTTCTGGAGTTCTGTGCTTAGGAGCTTTTCCCCTTCCATCTCCTTCTGCTCACCTGGACGTATACCGTACAGGCCCTTCAGCCCTTCTTATTACATATTTCACACAGAATTTTGGGTACGCCATGACATGAGTTAAAATACGCTATGATACATGCAACAAAGTAACAAACACATACCGTACATATTACACCAAACTGTGATCGCCAGAGTCGGTAAATAAATAAATAAATAAATAAATAAATAAATAAATAGAGTTAAATTTGAATTTCAGGTAAACTTTGAATATTTTTTTTTTAGTGTGTGTGCTATAAGTTTAGTATGAGTATGTCCCAGATGATACTTGAGATGTACCAAAAGCTTTTTGTAGTGTATATGGAATTCAAATATCACTGGGAACTCTGTACTGTATCTACCCACCCGACACCAAACCAAAGATATAAACACATGAGAATGGTTGCCTTTTGAGGGTAGGGAGAGGAATAGGTTTGGGAAAATGCAGATAAAGTAGAATAAAATGGACAACCAAAACGAATAAAAACAAAAGAGGGCCTGTATAGATTGATGAAGATGAAGTGCCATGCTCTGAACATAATTAACTAGCTGGTTCTAAAAAGAAAAAAGAAGAAAATGAAAGCACAGTAACTCATGGAGAAAAAAGGAATCTTCTTTCATGATTTATAGAAGTTTTATTATACAAGAGATGTGGCAATCACAGTGTGGAACTGACTTGTGAGATTCCCTGATAAATTAAAAAAAAAAAATGCTTGGCTTTCAGAATAACTATTTTTAGCTAGGCAAAATACCTATTTCCACACTTTTCAAAATTTTCATCATTAGTTAATAAAAATGTTTAATGAGTGTTCAGTGCATTAAAATGGTAAGCTCAGGGTTATTGCATGATAAAAACGTATTTTGAAATGCCACACCAGGTTTTAACACACACAGGTAAAACCGTATACAAAATAATTACTTGAGCAGTGCAGTTGCCACTTAAAGAAAATACCCTTAGCCAAGATAAACAAGACTCTTGTATCCTGAAACCCCAAACCTATCATAAGCCTAAGTATTTTAGCAGCAAAGCCATCCTTACTATCTTATTGGTCCTGAGACAAACATAAATAGTTTCCTGAGGCCCACCATAGCAATCAAAATACTGATATTTTGTACCATGCAAATCGGAAACAATGTGCAAATCAAAATGTTGGATTAACAAGCTCTTACAAGCAGCCAAATTCAAACAAGTGAGTTCACTCGTGGGGATATCCAGGTGAGCAAATTGCAGAATTCCTCGCTGGATTCTTCTTTTCTTAATTAAAACAGTATCTGGTGTGGAAATTCTCCTCTCATTTGCAACAATTTGAGTTGTTGGCATTGGATAGAAATGAGGGAAAAATCCATAGACCTAAAAACCCAGTCCCTCTAAATCCCTCATGATCATGCACAGGGAACATGTTTCCTTTCGGTTTTTCTTTATCATACTAATTTTCTTCACTTTCTATCTGGTTGCTTTCCAAATGCAGATCAGCCAAAGTTGCCTCACTATTCTCTTTCTGTTTAGGATGCAGTTGCACTGGTTCCTCATGGTTTACCTGTATTCCCACCTCTGGCCAAGTCTGTTTCCTATAACTCTATTTCTCCAGTTTTTGTTCATGAATTTATCACTCAAGTTCTCAACTAAGCAGCTGACATAAAGTAGCAGTTAATTTCTGAGAACAAAGATCTTTAACCCAATTTCATAATTTCATAATAAATAGACTTCTGTGAGTTGGCTTGTATCTGTCACCTACAGACTAGTAGCTATCGTGTGGGATCTGAAGTTATTATACCGAGTGCTTTGAAATCCAAATTCTGGTGGGCAATGGCTATGTATATATGGCAAGTCTCAACTTCTCTAAGCTGCATTTTCTTTTCTTTTTTTTTCTTTTTTTAAACGTTTATTCATTTTTGAGACAGAGTGTGAGAGGGGAAGGAGCAGAGAGAGAGGGAGACACAGAATCTGAAGCAGGCTCCAGACTCTGAGCTGTCAGCACAAAGCTGGACGCGGGTCTCGAACTCACAAGCTGTGAGATCATGACCTGAGCTGAAATCAGACGCTTAACTGACTGAGCCACCCAGGTGCCCCTAAGCTGCATTTTCTAATGTACCAACCAAATACAATCTTTATTTATTAATGCAAATAAAGGAATGTGTGTTGCTATTTCTTTTCTAACTTTCCCGTTAAAGTTCTTCAGGGGTACCTGGGTAGCTCAGTTGGTTGAGTGTCCAACTCTTGATTTTGGCTCAGGTCATGATCCCAGGGCTGTGGGACTGAGCCCCGCATTGGACTCCATGCTGAGCATGTAGCCTGTTTGGGATTCTCTCTCTCTCTCTCTCTCTCTCTCTCTCTCTCTCTGCCCCTCCCCCCAGCTTGCATGCACTCTCTGTCTAAAATAAAAGATAAAAATTTCTTCAGAGAAAAAGCTGAGCAGCAAACCCATTTCTAGCAGAAATATTTGAGGTCTATGTCATTTAATTAGCTTGTGGTCTTGCGAGATAATTTCCTGTTTATATTCATATATATTCATATATGTATGAATAATAATTGTACCTACCTGATGATATTATCATGGACATTAAAAATTCAACAAATATTTTTGAGTGTAATGTGTGCTTCAGTAAACAAGATGGTCTCTTAGAAATTATAGTCTAGTGTGGGGGGACAGATAATAAGCAAATAGGCAAATGTTAAACAGGGTAAATATCAACAAATAGATGACTCATTACGAAATATAATGAATTTACAATTTCAAAAATATTTGGCTTGTTTTTTAGTTCACTCAATCATACATATTTTTTTAAAATAAATTGAATTATGTTTACTCTCCTAGGTACTCTACCAGATAAACCAGTCCTGTTAAACTTTTTCTGTAAAGGGACAGATAATATGTATTTTAGGCTCTGCAGGCCATAAAGTCTCTGTTCTGTCTGCTCAATTCTGCCATTGCAGGGCAAAAGCAGCCATAAATGATACATCAACAAATAAGCATGGCTGTGTTCAATTAAAACTTTATTTATGGGCACTGAACTTTGAATTTCAAATAATTTTCATGTGTCACTAAATATTAATCTTCTTTTGACTTGTTTTCAACCATTTAAAAATGTGATAACAATTTGAGGTGCCCAGGTGGCTCAGTCGGTTAAGTGTTTGACACTTGATTTTGGCTCGGGTCATGATCTCACATGTCAGTCCTGTGTCAGGGTCCACACTGACAGCATGGAACCTACTTGTCATTTTCTCTCTCTCCCTTTCTCTCTGCCCTTCCCCCACTTGTGCTCTCTGTCTCTCTCTCTCTCAAAATAAGTAAATTTTTTTAATGTGATAACAACTCATATTTGGCATGCCATTCAAAACAAGCAGCAGACTGGATTTGGCCCCAAAGATCCCTATCTAGACCAATTTCTCAAACTTTAGTATGTGTACAAATTATCTGAGATCCTGTAAAAATGCAGATTCCATTTAGAAGTTCTGGGATGAGACCTGAGATTTTGTCCTTCCAACATGCTCCCAGGGAACACTGCTGTTATGTATTTGCAGTAGCAAAAATATAGAAATTATCTTTGTGAACACTGAAAAAGTTGTGGAAGGGTACAGAGACAAGTGCTACAGAACATATCTCTGAGTAGGACAGCAGTCAGAGAGGAGTAAATAGAACTTTCCCTCATTTTTTTAAACTTGTGTTTTGCTTGATTTTTTAAAACTTAGATTTTATGTCCAAATTAATTTATTTAAGAATACAAAATTCAGGGCAGGGAAAAACAAACTTGGCAGAGTCATAGGATGGAATTTTAAGAAGCTATTAAATTCATGATTTTTAAGAATAGGAACACATATAAAAATATGTCTGATATATTAATAGAAGAATAGTAACATATTAAAAATGTTAATTATGTTAATCATGTTAATAAAAAATTCAGAATATATAAAATATATATATAAAATATATATAAAAATGTATAAAATACAGAACATATTGTACATTACACAGACACACACACACACACACACACACACACACACACACACACAAGAAGCAATAGAAAATGTTGCCAATCATATATGGGGAATGAAATAAGGAAAATTTTTACCTTTTCTTTGTACTTTCCATATTTTCTAAATTTTCCATGGTTGACATACGTTATTTTAAAATCAGAAAAATGAGATATTTTTTATGCAAGGTGAAGAAACAAATTAAACATTTACATGCCATAGGGCATCTGGGTGGTTTAGTGGGATAAGTATCTGACTCTTGGTTTCGGCTCAGGTCATGATCTCATGGTTCATGGGTTTGAGCACCGCATGAGGCTCTCTGCTCCCAGTGTAGAGCCCACTGACCCTCTGTCTCCCTCTCTCTCTGCCCCTCTCCTGTTTGCACTTGCTCTCCCTCAAAAATAAACATTAAAAAAAATTGAGATGCTAACACCGTCAGTTATTATTTACTCTCAGTCAAGCAAATTTAATTTATTAATTTATTTAGCAAATGCTCCTTGAACATAGGCCTATGACCTTGAAAAGTGATAGTAGTAGCTTTTTGGTCTATGAGGTTGGAAACTTCCAGTTAAGGTCCAACAGCTGACAAGTGGCAGGACGTAAACTCCAACTGAGGCCTTCTAGCTCCAAGCCCCATGTTCCTTCTCCTCTTCACTGCTTCCCTCTGAGCAAACCTGGAGCTGTGCTTGACAGCCCACTATCCACTCAGGTCTCTAGGTAGAACCATCCTAGAGAGAATTGTAAATTTACTAAGCCTTGGTTTAGACAGTGGTACAAATTAAGACGTATGCAAGGAGTACTTTGATTTTACAGATCTATCCAAAGAGGTGTGCTTCACAAGTTGAAATTTAAAGATGTTTATAGTTTGGGAAGGAGGAAGAGTTTTTGTCTAAAAACTAAGCAACTATACAATACAAAGGCTTAATTATTCTTTCTTTGGAGAACACAAATGCCATATATTTTTGTTCTATCTGAGGCAGATAAAAGAACATAGAAATTTATGAAATAAACCTTAGAAAATAAATCATGAGGACGGATCCTCATCGTCTTACCAGAGAGTCCATGCTTTGTTTTGTTAATATTTACTCCCACAAAGTTCTTACATTGTGCTCAAATTGTAGAACTTTCACCCTTTCATCTCTTTTTCCTTTCCTGGGATCATATGGAAAAGTCATGAGATGTATAAGGCTCTGTGAGGGACCAGAATCTCAGAATATCTCTACCATCCTCCTTAGGAAACTGATGTCATGATTTGGCTCTTTTCATTTTGATATCCTATATCTGAGTCCAACTTTAAAAATTTCAAAGCCTTGGGCACTTTATCACATTTAATTCTAACAACATCATTTGATGTAGGCTGGGCAGGGTCTCTTAAAACATAACTCAGAATGGTTACATGACTTGCCTAAGGACACAAAGCACACAGAAGGTAGAACTTACAATAGAAATTGAAGTCTTCAGATTCTTGGCCCGTTCTCTTCCCATTAAAACTTCCTGTCAGTTTTCAAAGGGGTTAAACTTAGAGCCAGATGATAAACAACTGGATTTATTTGGATGTTTTCACTTTGTATCAAGTTAAAGTTTTCTATATTTTTTTGGATTCTACACTGAATCCAAAATAACAGTAACTGAAGTAAAACTAGGGCACAGTTAGCCTTGTTCTTATGTGTCAAAATACCATTCCATTTGTCTATTTGAATCTACCTTCCAGACTTTTTCACAACAAAGAAGAAATAAATACATGTATTCTTGATCACAATGCTTTATGAATTTGGGAGTTTCATTATTGTGATTTTTTGGTATCCTGATTGCTATTAATACCAAGCTTATCTTTTGATCTAAGATAAATGGTATTTTTTAAAAAAGAAATCGTCGTTGAGGTTGCTACTATATTTTGGCTTTCATATGTTGCTTTACTCATATTTTCTTATTTTTCTTACTGTATATTACATTTCAGGGTCTCCGAGAGACACCTTTTCATTTGTAAAATTCTGATTACAGATTGTTAATGAAAAGGGGTGTGGTTAGACTTTTTTTGCTATTCTAGATTGAGGAAAACTCCATTAGTAAATTAAACTGAAATTACTTCTTTCACAAAGGAAGGAATTTATAAATCAAGAAACCCAAGGTTACCATAGCAATGTGTGTCATCTAAAGATTGGAAACAGAGGACTATATTCTACTTTCTAGAAAACACTTCATTAGAGGAAAGATATATGATACATCTTTAGGGTGGAATATGACAATAAAAGTAGATCATCACTTCACAGGAATACTTTCTTTTTTTTTCCCAACTAAAAATAATGCAAGGTAATTTAGAATGACTTTTATAAAAAAAATATCATACTTCTGTCTTTGGCACTGTTTGATATTTATTCAATAACAGCAATAAGGGAGGATTGCATACTTAGCTGACTTTATTTATTGAAAATACCCTAGCTGTAGCAAAAAAAATGTTATGTGGAAAACTGGAAAAAGGGAATGAGATTGGAAAGAGGGAAGCATTTTTTGAAAGTCAAGAAAAGAATCAAAAGGGGAACCAAGTCAGTTAAATGTAAGGTGGACGTTCTTTGGGAATTAACACAAAATTGTGTGTGTGTGTGTGTGTGTGTGTGTGTGTGTGTGTGTGTGTGCTGCATGTGTCTTTGCATGGTTTCTGGTCTTTTGGCTCATCAAAGATATACCAAATAGGCCTGCTGCAGTGGACATCTGTTGTTTGTGCCTGCCCAGCATCCATTCCCCCTCTTTTGGTAACAGCATTTTAATTTTCCTTTGAAAAAGTACACTTTGCCCACCATGTGTAATCTTTGTGTAATATTCATTCAAGGTGTCTTGCTCTCCTCTGGCCAAAGGGTAGGCACCTGACCCCAGTAGGCCAGCCAGACTCTCCCATGGATGTCTGAATCTTTCATGAATGATATATGGGTAGGAAATAGCTGGCAGGGATCCATCTCAACTGTAGCACCATGAAGAGATACTCCTTTGCTTCTTGTAATTTGCATCCTCAGAGCTGCCCAGTTTCCATCTTTTCGGATGCCTGATTGCTCAGATTTTCCTTGTACTCAGATATTGAAAAATTAGCTTCCGTTAGCCAGATTTCGTTTCTGACTTATAACCAAACCTTAACTGATATTCATGCTAAATGGGGCATGCGACACTATATATTGCTAGATCATGTATTTTGCAGTTTTCTATTTTACAATTAAGTATGATTTGGGAAGCGCAATGACCCACATACCAGGGTTGGATTTTGTTTTTTGTCTTTTTTTTTTATTTTTTTTTAATTTTTTAGTGTTAGCTTATTTTGAGAACGAGCGATTGAGCAGGATCCCAGGCAGGTTCCATGCTGTCAGCACAGAGCCCAGCATGAGGATTCAATCCCACAAACCATGAGATCATGACCTGAGCCAAAATCAAAGAGTCGCCGCTTTACTGACTGAGCCACTCAGGTGCCCCTAGGGTGATTTTGTACTTTGCACCAGGATCTTCATCATCAAGGCAACTGCTGTTATCCTATTTAACTGATTAAATTTGACATTCCGGATACATGGGAGGAAGTAAAAGCATGGTAAATTTTATGAGCCAGTAGTCCAGTTTAGCTATTCCAGTGAAGCAGCAAAAAAGAAAAAGGGAAAACACACCAATATTCCAGATGCTAATACACTCTTCAGTAGGACTTTGTGTGCCAAAGATAACAGTAGATTTTAGCCATGGACTGGACTCCAGGGTGTAAAGAAGCCAGATGAGAAAGAATATCTCTCAGATCTCCACGTATTTTATATAAATGGGATGATTCATAAGAGTAGTTTTAGACATGAATAGACACTTCTCCAAAGAAGACATCCAGATGGCCAACAGACACATGAAAAAATTCTCAATATCACTCATCATCAGGGAAATATAAATCAAAACCACAACGAGATACCACCTCACAACTGTCAGAATGGCTAACATTAACAACTCAGGCAACAAACGATGTGGGCGAGGGTGCGGAGAAAGAGCATCTCTTTTGCACTGCTGGTGGGAATGCAAACTGGTGCAGCCACACTGGAAAACAGTATGGAGGTTCCTCAAAAAATTAAAAATAGAACTACCCTATGACCCCGCACTTGCACTACTAGGTATTTATCCAAGGGATACAGATATGCTGTTTCAAAGGGGCACATGCACCCCAATGTTCATAGCAGCACTATTGACAATAGCCAAAGTATGGAAAGAGCCCAAATGTCTATCGATGAATGAATGGATAAAGAAGAAGTGGTATATATATACAAGGGACTATTACTCAGCAATCAAAAAGAATAAAATCTTGCCATTTACACTACATGGATGGAACTAGAGGGTATTATACTAAGTGAAATTAGAGAAAGACAAATATCATATAAGTTCACTCATATTAGGACTTCAAGACACAGAATAGCTGAACATAAGGCAAAAGAAGCAAAAATAATATAAAAACAGGGAGGGGGACAAAACATAAGAGACTCTTAAATATGGAGAACCAACAGAGGGTTACTGGAGGGGTTGTGGGAGAGGGAATGGACTAAATGGGTAAGGAGCATTAAGGAATCTACTCCTGAAATCATTGTTGCACTATATGCTGACTAATTTGGATGAAAATTAAAAAAATAAAATTAAAAAAAAAAAGAGTTTTAAAGATCTTAGTAGAAAGAATAATCACCTTTTTTTGTGAAGGACATTAGCACAGGGACTTTTGCTATGATTTGGATATACAATGGCATACCCTGAGACTCATACTTGTTGTTTTTTTATTAATATTATTTTTCAGACCTTTTTTTCTTTTAATGGGTTAGAGAAAATGAGCCCATTTTTCAGATGAGAAAATTTTGTTTCTTTGATAATTGACTTACTCAAATTATAAAACCAGTAAGTAGGAAAGCCTAATCAAGCTTTTGTTCTTGACCATCAGAATTTATATACTTTCTATAATTTAAAATAAATTGCATGTTCTATAAGTTTTATAAATGACACTATAGCTTATGTGTATCATATTGTATAGAAGGCATTGTATATTGGGATTTCTCTCCATTGTTGGAAGATTATTTCAGTCTCAGAAAGTTTGTCAGTTTTTCTCAGAGCCACAGAGGTTCTGAGCCTTAAATGCCCCTCTAGAAGGGCATTTAGAAGTAGTAATATTAATAGTGATGCTGCTAATCATAGTCACACATTACAGATCACTTGTGATTTCTCAGTCTCTGTATTAACCTCAGTATATGGATTATTTCATCTAATCTTCACAACAACCTTTCAGAGTGGCAATTACTATTATTACTGTTGTCTTCCTTTCGTAGAGGAAGAAACAAGCTTACCAAAGTGGAGGTGATCTGCCCAAAGTCTCCCAGTTACAGCAAAGTGGGGAGAGGATGCAGACACAGGATATTTCTCTCCGAAGCCTGACCGTCCTCACAACACAGTCCTACCTTCCCAACTTGAACTTTATTTTTGCTTGGTGGGCTTCATCTTTGAGTTGTCATTCCATAAAGTGTTGTGTTAAAAGTTACCAAAGGGGTGCCTGGGTGGCGCAGTCGGTTAAGCGTCAGACTTCAGCCAGGTCACGATCTCGCGGTCCGTGAGTTCAAGCCCCGCGTCGGGCTCTGGGGCTGATGGCTCAGAGCCTGGAGCCTGTTTCTGATTCTGTGTCTCCCTCTCTCTCTGCCACTCCCCCGTTCATGCTCTGTCTCTCTCTGTCCCAAAAATAAATAAACGTTGAAAAAAAAAAATTAAAAAGTTACCAAGAACAGGGGTGTCTGGGTAACTTAGTCCATTAAGCGTCTGACTCTTGCTTTCGGCTCAGGTCATGACATCATGGTTTGTGAGACAGAGCTCAGCATTGAGCTCTGCACTGATAGCATGGGGCCTGCTCAGGATTCTCTGTCTCCCTCTCTCTCTGCCTCTCCCCTGCACAAGTGTCGATGCACTTTCTCAAAATAAATAAATAAACTTAAAAAACAATACACTCCTTTCTTTCATAAGAATAAAGAACAAGCCCCATTAAATTTTCCTTTAACAGTAGGATAACATTCTCCTTAAAAAACAATAATAATAAAAATAGTACCCAGTTTAGAAGGTACTGAGGCAAGCTCACTTCCCACTCTGTCTCCCAGGCATCTGGTTCTTCTATTTGCTCTATCTTTAGCCCCACCTGGAGTCTATCCTTAGTGAAGTTGCTGGCAGTTGGTTGCCCCCTCCTATATTCTTCCATAAGACTGGTGACAGTTATAATACAATTTCTTGGTTATACAGCTGTCTTCCTCATTAGACTATGTGTCGCTCTAAGTTTACAGCTCCCATTATTCATCGGTATGTTCCCAGAGCCTTGCACAATGCCTGGCACACAGCAGCACGCCATAATATCAACGAATAAATTATCTCATGAGGTCTTTATTTGAAATCCAAATTGACCTCCACCTCACAAGTACATTTTTTTTTAAAGAGCTCCCTATGCTTGATGTCTTCCCCTTCCCTTGATTTAAATTATTTACATTACAATTACTTAATCATGTGGCAGATAATTAAGGGATACATTATTTATGTTAAATAAATTAGCCCTCCATCACTTCTCTTCTTCCCCTTGGCTGCAGAGCCCTAGCTTTAGTCATCCCACAGAGCCCTAGCTTTAGTCATCCCACCTTCTAGGTGCCAGGCCGCAGCATCGTAATGGCTGCCTGCTCTTTCTGTTTCTTTGACAAGTTTGCCTGTGGGAACTTGTGCTTCCGCTCTCCTTTCTCCATCCTATTGATCAACTACCTCAGTTGTTAGTCCTAGAAGTTGTGTGACCATAGGCAGGCCCTTAACTCCTTTGGGCCTCAGTTTCCTCATCTCTTAATGGTTTCCAGAATTGTGGTGAGGATTTAATGATGTACTGCCTTGGACCTTTTAGTAAATAAAATGCCAGCTTAAACATTTTATGTTCTAAAAATGCATTAGTGCCCTATTATATGTCTGTAGGAGGCATCTATATTTACCAGCAATAAATCGGAGTTACAAATCTATGGAATGCTAGAGCTGGAAGCATTTTATCATAATAATCTATTCCAATTTCTCTTTCTGCAGATGAGAAAATAGGCTGAGTGCATAAGTCATTTCCCCAAGATTTACTAAACTATTAATAGCAGTGATGAACATTTATTAATAATAACTAACATTTAATGACTTGATCTGTACAAGGCAGTATGCTAAGGGTTTAATACACTTTATTGCATTTAATGATCACAGGGATATCTGAGAAAAAAGTATTATTCATTTGACTGATAAAGAAACTGAGGCAGAGGGTTTATATAATATGTCCAAAGGGTGGAGGTAGCGAGGGCCAGTCTTAGGGCTCAAGCACATGCTCGTCTTAGATCAAGAACCCAAATTCTTGCTCATTGTGCTAAATTACTTATTGTAACAGTAGCCAGTTAACATTAAGGCTATGAGTAGGTGAGTTTGAGTTCATTAAATCTTTGTGATACTATCACTTAGCCTACTCAATCCCCAGATATATACCTCATAGGTGTATAGCTCATCTCACAAAGAACGCCTCTTGGTTGCAGAAACAAAAGCCACACTAGGTTTCCAATGACCTTGTGATTGAGTTGCATGGCTGGACTCTGAATGTCAGTATCCATGCATCTATTTAGATATTTTGATGTCAGCATTTGTTTTATTGAGTTTTAACATTTGTAAGAGCATTCTTTCTTTTACCACCAAATGCTATATGCTCTTTAAACTATTTGGAAGATTTTTACACCTAATGCATCCGTCAGCACATTGGTTAACAACATATATTTGATCTGTGGACAATGACTATTCCCTGTGATTTACGTAAGCTCTTCCTTGTATGGTATGTGACACTCTAGTGTTCTGTCAGCCCCCAAATGGAGCTTTTTGATTTCAAATGTTGAAATATAACTGTTGATTCTGGCTCAGCAGTGTTCCATTTCTGTCTAGTGTTTTTGTGGAAGCATTTGAAGGCTTCAGGGAATTGATGTAGCATGCCAGTACTTTAGTTCATGTGAGGAAAGACAATGTGTCCATATTTGCTGTATGAAGTATGTGTTTTATTAAATCTGCAACAATGGTTGAATATGCTGTGTTGCACAGAAGACAGTGTTTTCCCCAGAGAAGAGATCCCGTGTCTGATTGACAGGGCAGGTAACCACAAGGTCAAGGTTGCTTAGTGGTACGGCCATCTGTTGTTTTGGCAAGTATTTGACTGGAGGGCATTAATGTGTTTGTAATTTCCCACTTGATATGAGAATAGGGCTAAAAAGACATTGTCACCATTGGGAGCTAGCTTCCTGCTCAGAGCAGCACAGTCTGTGCTCAACTTTCCTTCCTGGGTCCCCCTTTATGACACATCATTGAGAGTGCAGCGCATTTTGTTATACTGCTTAGAAGGAAAGCAGCTCTCATCAGCGGAATTACAATAAATAGTTGTAAATCACTCCAAAAGGTCTTGGTCATTTATAAACCTCATGAAGTAGAAGAGCCAAACCTTCAGTTTTGTTAGAAAGCAGTGCAATCTCAATATCTACTCATATGTTCATTCCACATTGCCCCATTCGGCTGAGAGGTCTGTGATGAAACAGAGAATATTTGATTAAGCACTTAATATTCAAGGAGATGTTTACGTATTGTTAAATTGTTAAGCCTGCCCTGTGGGTGAGAACAAAAGCGATAGCTCTGGAACTTTTGTGGTAAATGGTCAAGTAACTTCCTGCACCTTCATCAATGCAAAATCCTCAACAAGTAAAACATTTCAGAGAAAGATCATTTATAAAAATGTCCTCACAGCCAACCTGAAAGTATAGGTGAGCCATACTGACTAACAGGAAACAAGATTTTAACATCCTAATAAATGCATTAGTGTATGCTGCTGTGTATGGATTTACTAAGTTTAGGCAGCTCTTCCTTTTAAATTAAAACAGGGAATAAAAGCAGATGGAGAAGGAATTCTTAAGCTGACTATAAGTGAATAAAAAAATAAGATATTTTCAGACATGGTATACTTTGAGAAAGAATAAAGCCACCCAAAGCAGTATGAGGATTTATCAAGAAGAGTGTTCTTGTTGAAGTTTATTTTTTGGTAGGGCACTTCAACTCCCTAGAAATGTTAGTCTAATGGAGGAACAACATACATAAGTTAGTTTCAGAAGGTATGCAGAAACTTTGAAATTTTATGAGGATAAATTCACATCTCTCTTTCCTTATGATTTCCTCAAAAGTACTACTTTTCTTATATTCTCCTAAATGTATTCAGATCATTTTCTACTACAGTTACTCAATAATCTTCTCTATTTTTTTTTTGTTATTATAGTAAGAAACTCGAAACTGAGCACCATAAAAAACATCATTCACTTTACATGCCTATATAAAAAGAAAGGGATTTAGACTTGTTATCAGCTAAAATTTCCACCTGAGGAATAAATACACATTGCTTTTTTTTTTTAATGTTTATTTATTTTTGAGAGACTGAGAGGAGAAACAGCATGAGTGGGGGAGGGGCAAAGAGAGAGGGAGACACAGAATCTGAAGCAGGCTCCAGGCTCTGAGCTGTTAGTACAGAGCCCAACATAGGGCTTGAACCCCCAACTGTGAGATAGACCTGAGCCAAAGTCTGACACTTAACCGACTGAGCCATCCAGGCACCCCGCACATTTCTGTCTTTTATAATATCAGGCTTTTTACCATATCATACTGTATCATAACCTGTCTCTGGGCTCCAAAGAAATTTATAAATTATTTTTATAGACCAGGTGAAAAATAACTGAGGAAGAAGGAAAGAGAATCATCCAGTCATCAAAAACAAGTCGTTTTGTCTTTCTAATACATCGGGCTAACTTCAGGGCAGATTTACTGGCAATGACTTCTTTTAATTTTTCTTTGGGTAGTAATTTTTTTAAAAATTTTGGTTTGTTTTGTTTTCCTTCACTCCTGAAGGACATTTTCACTAGTATAAAATTCTAGGTTGACTGTATTTTTCTTCCAACACTTTAAACATATGGTGACACTTCCTTTTGGCTCCATTGGTTTCTGAAAAGAAATCCTCAGTCATTCCTATCATTATTCTCCTATAGGTACATACTGTTTTTCAAGTTTTTTTTTCTTTGCCTTTTGATTTTAGCATTTAATTATGTTTTGAAGCATGGGTTTGTGTTTTTTTTTTTTTCCTTTTGGGGATTTGCTGAGTTTTCTTGAGCTGTATGTTTATGTCTTCCACCAAACTTGAGAAGTTTTCTGCCATTATTAAAAATCTTTTTAGTACCGTACTCCTTCCCCTCTCTTTGAAACAATTGTAGATATTCTGTTATTGTCTCATAAGTCCCCAAGACTCTGTTCATTTTTTAAAATTTATTTTATCTTTTTTTTTTCCAAATTGAATCGTTTCTATTGTTCTATCTGCAGACTCAATGTTTCCTCTGTCTTCTCCTATCTGCTACTGAGCCCATCTGGTGAGTTTTAAATTTCATTTATTGTATTTTTTCAGTTCATTAATCCAATTAATTCTTTATCATTATTTTCTTTGAGGAGACTTTCTCTTTTACATTTGCTTCAAGTCTATTTGCAACAATTTGTTGAAGCATTTTAATGCTTTAAATTCCTCATCAAATAATTCCAATTTCTGTCATCTGGGCACTAATGTCTGTTAATTGTCTTTTCCCACATAAAGACAAATTATCTTTTCCTTGCTCTTGGTATATCTGATAATTTGGGGCTAAGTCCTGGACATTTTCAAAATTATGAGATTTTGAGTCTTATTAAATCCTAAGGAGAATGTTCACATTTTTTTTGTGTGTAGTTAAATTCAAGCTACAAGTTACTATGTGCCTTCTTTGGGCTGAGGCCTCAATGTCCCTTCAGCATTCATATTGTCTGTAGTGCTGTTCAGATCTGTTCTACCTGTGTGCCACGCAGTGGCCATTTTGGGTGCTGGGTAGTGGTCTGTTAGTTCAGCTCTCAAATTGTTTAATATACTGATGAGAATCAGATGCATGCATACCTGAGTCTTTTTATAAAGAAGTTTATAGTGTTATTGTCTCTAACTTCTTCTGTAAAGTCTCCTTACTATTTCCCCTCTTCTTGAAGTAACTCTGTAGTTTTCTATTCAAAGTGTTAGAGCTTTAGTACCCAACCCCCAACTCTGCTGTCTACTACTATGATTATGTCTGCATCCCAGGGCATGCTGCCTGAGCAGAGAGAGACCAAATAAAACAAAACAAAACAAAACAAAACAAAACAAAACAAAACAACAACAAAAAAATACCAATGTTCTCCCCATACTCAGAGAACCATAGCTCCACCAAACAGAGAGGAAGGTATTCTTCCCTCAGATTTTTGGCTCCTGCGGGCTCCCATTCTGCCATGGCTGCTATATCACAGAATTCCTTAGGGGCTGGAATGTGAGAAAATGGAGAAAATAATGAACAAAAGAAAAATGGGGATTTCTGCCCTGTCTCTAAGTGTTGAAAGTTCTTTCCTCTCTTCCATGCAGAATCAGAGGGAGCCCTCTCTGTCTGTACCTCAGTGGCCCCTTTTGGGTGTCAGGTTACTTTGAGATTACATGGAGGGAAACAAGAAAAACATTGGTAAGCTCATTGCCAATTCAATGGTACTGTGAATTCTTGGCTTTCCCAAATCAACTTGCTACTCTTTATCTTTCAGAGTCCTCAAATAGTTGCTTCATTCATTCTGTTCAGGTTTTACAGCTGTTTACCATGTGAGGGTGGAGCAGACTTATTCCATTTAATTTGGCCCTAAAACCAGTTTGCTTAGTGTTGAAGTATAAGTAATAATGTGGCCAGTCTCATGTAAAGCTTTTATTTATTTATTTGTTTGTTTGTTTTCTTGCTTGTTTATTTATGAGAGAGAGAGAGAGAGAGAGAGGAAGTGAGCATGCAAGCAAAGGAGGGGCAAAAAGAGAGGGAGACAGAATCCCAAGCAGGCTCCATGCTGGTGACGTGGGACTCTGTGCAGGCCTCTACCTGGTGCTCAGACTCATGAACCCTGAGATCATGAGCCCAAATCAAGAGTTGATACTTAATCAACTAAGCCACTCAGTCATCCCTTCACAGAAAGCTTTTAAAATACTTAACAAAGTCCTTGGAATTTATAATGTTAGTGCCCCTAATTCAGCTTTGGTATTGATACTAAAAGAAAAGACTACAAGTATAAATCAGTGAATTTAAAAACTACTTTGGTTTGGTTTTGTTTGGTTTTTTGAATGTCGTCCTTGGAGTAAGTAGCAATCACAAAAGATTATGCCTTCTTCGAGCCCACAGATTGTCTTAAGTGAAACTTCAAAGCTGCTGCAATAAGTAATTTTAGTACTTCTGGCTCATCATTTTTTGTGAACTGAATAATATTACTTTTAAACAAAACTATAATGTAATATCCACCTTGATAAAAAGAGGGAAGGGAGGATCTATATGTGTCTCCCCCAAAAATCATTATGTAAAACTGCTTCATGTTATCTGGATTCTATATAAATGCATGTCTAATAAAATTTTAAATTGCTTTGTGTCAGAGAATGCAGAGTGTCTTTGGACCTCTGGGGATCATGGTCCATTTTAATAGATGTTTTAGCTAAGATTTCTTCTTAAGAAAAAAAACTGAAGCAAAGGGTATTGGGTATCCAAGATACAAGGCATTACTGGCAGCTGTCTTATTTTTTCCTGTGTAGATGCAATTGGAAATATGGTCCCTTGTAGTATTGTTTGCCTTTTCTGCAACACCCCCACCCAACTCTTCTTTCCCATTTATTTAAGGGTCACATCATCTTTTCCTAAGGCAAGGTGATGGGCTATTTGGTAAAGTTTTGGCTAAAAATTCTGTTGTATCTTTTATGATGGTAAATTGTTAAACAAAGGATAGAAGGACAGAATGAAATCCAATGGTAGAATTTCAGTCATGGTAGCTGGCAAGAGAGAAAAATTCTGAGTTAAGGGTGACCCCATCGCTTTAAAATTAAACCCTATGTGTAAATGCTCATTTATAACCTTATGTCCATCCTATGCCTCTTTACTGTCTTTGAAACATTTTGTTTGGAGTACTGTCATTCACAGAGCTGGAAAAGGTGAATGATATACAGTATCACCATATGAAAGAGTAATTTAAAAACCACTTATTAGTGTTTTAGTAAATGAGGGCAGCACTTCCTTCAGCAAACTGTAAATGGTATCTGTGGGTGTTCTTTCTTTCTCAGTGACTTGGTGCTTTTTGTTCTGTGATGACAGTATTCTACTTCCAAAAGGGATGACTCAGTCTATAAAACAATGTCTTCTTACTTGCAGAATAAGATTGCTAACATTGAAAGAACCCATCCCTTCACTTAGAGGTTTGCTCTCTCTTAGATTTCCAAGAGACAGTAAGTATTTTATGCTACCTGTGACTTAATGATACTAATAGCTAAAATTCATCAGGTACTTTTATGTGCCTGAAACTGTGTTAAACACGGTACACATATTAACTAATCAGATATTTACCATGCAGCCTATGTGGGCAGATACTGTTTTTGTTCATATTTTATAGATATATTAAACTGACACTTGGAAAGGTGAAATAAATTATCTCAGGATAATTCAGGTGGCAAATGGCAGAGCTGGCATTTAAACCTAGATTTTTCTAACATCAAAGCCAGTGTCTTATCCAGTCTGCTGTAAATAAATAGGAAGCAGCTGTTGCTCATAACCTTTTACTTTACTTTTTATTTTTTTCTATTAATCCTCACCCACTTTTGCTGTCTCATTAGACCTCCCTTATCCCCCACCAAACACCAAGTGTTTTACAAGTTCCCAGGCATGGGGTGCTGGGTGACTCAGTTGATTAAGTGTCCCACTCTTGATTTCAGGTCAGGTCATGATCTCACAGTTCATGAGTTCTAGTCCCACTAGATTCTGTCTTTCCCTCTCTTTCTGCCCTTCCCCACTTGTGTGTTCTCTCTCTCTTTCTCTCTCTCTCTCTCAAAAATAAATAAATATTAAAAAAAAAAAAAAAAGAAGAAGTTCCCAGGCTTTTCTTCTAGGGCTCCTGAAGCAGTTTTTGTAGCAATTACATGCCTTCCAGGTTTTACCTTCCTTTCTGGTTACCATGGGGCTACAAGAAAGAGCGTCTCCACTGCCCATAGGGCTACCCTCCCTGGATTCCAGAAGTTCCATTGTCCTACTACACCTAAGTTCCATTGTCCTCACTACAGAAGAAGTTCTCACTACACCAGAGTGTCCTCACTGCACCAGAAGTTCCATTGTCCTCACTACACCTAAAATGTATCTTTAGAGAGATTGGTATTGACTCTTTCCCACTCTGATCTAACTGTATTCTCTGTTGCTTGGAATCCTGTTTTCCAGCTCTTCACAATGCCATCTTCCTCTCATCTTGCAAGTCTCTTCAAAGAAATATTCCTTGATCATATTACCTAAACTTTATCTATACTCTGACTCATGTTCGTGTCCATCAGGTCACTAATTATATTTATTATATAATATATATAATATATATAATTCTTTTTTTGCTTTAACTTAGTTGTCTTTTCTTCCACTAGATGGCAAATTCCATGAAAATGGATCCTTCCCTCTTTTACTTTTGGGAGTGTTCCTAACAATTGTCACTATGCCTGGCATGTGATGAGCATTGAACAAACACTTGTTGAACGCGTGAATAAATTTCAACCTGGGTTTGAGACTCTTAAAGTAGGCATAGGATGCGAATATTAGATTAGGATAAAGGCAGCTGCATATACCCCAAGGCATAGGATGCAAATATTAGAAATTATACTTGTGTTTACTATTTAATAAATATAAAGAATGGAATTAGCTTTAATAACATTTTGTATACAAGTTAATCTGAAGCATCCTTGGGGAAGAGTGGGAAATCCATGTGATAGGGGTGTTGAAGAGGCCCACTCACTCCTTTGTCTTCTTCATTTAACACATTGAGACATATTGCAATTTACATATGCTCTGCTAAATGGATTTGCAGTGTATATCGACAAGTTTTAACTAAACTAAAAAGGGCAAATCGCGTAAATGGGTTCTTGTGAAGAAACTGTAGATTGAAGATGATAAAATACTAATAGTAGAAGCAGAAATGAGCAGTTGAAATTGAAAGGACACTTCTCGTACTAGAACGAGATCTTCAGAAGCCACAATACCAGGTATAACACAAGCAAACAAATAATGATTGTCTAATAACATTTGAGTAAGTGAAAAGTTAGGGTCCACAAATTTAATTTATCAAGAAGAATATCTGATATTCTGATAGATATATGTTTACTATCGCCAAGGATCAACTTTGCACTGTGTGTGTTGTGCCTTGAGACATGAGCTAATGTTAGTAGAGTGAGGCCATCACAATTAGTGAGACATTTAGAAATTAACCATCTGGAACATGAAGGCAAACTTTAGAGTTGCTTGAAGGCAAACCCTAGAGTTATTTCAGGGATATTAAAAGACATACAATGCTCATTCCAGCACCTTATAAAATTTTATTGTACTTAATGATTAATGTCGAAAAGCCTATTTTGAAGTTTCTTAAAAGCAAGAAATTAAAAAAAAAGCCACAAACCTGTTCTTCCAGCTACTGCAAACAATAACTGAAATAATATAAAAAATAATATGGAGTAGAAACTAAAATATACTTGTCAATACATACTTTAAAATATCAATAAATATTAGAAGAAATAACCATCATTTTGAATTATGAACTGTGGAACTGATTTATGCAGTGTAATGAAAGTAAAGATACTATAATTTGCCCCAATTTATGGTATTTGCTAATATTTATTCAACACTCTTTTACAAAAATTATATTTTTTTTAGCCATTGAAGAAAGATGTTCCCAAGGAGTTATTTTTCACTATTGCACAGCTCTTCTAATACAAACTATGTTTTATGGAAAAGTGTGGGATTATATCAGTAGGTGGAATTTCTGATGACAAAGCTTCGTTGACTAAAATAAAAAAACTATTCAGGAATAAGGTTATAGAAAAGTCACCAGACAAAAGTTTATTCACCAGCTCATCCAGGGATAAACTACAAATGCACATATGAATATAGATTATCAACAATGTGGCTAATTTTATAAAAGCAAGACTATTAAAATATAGAAGAGTCTTTACACACTATGTAATGAAATGGAGATTGATTATAAGGACTTTTGTTCCTCAGAGAGATTCTCAGATTCTCTTTTAGCAAAGTTCTTAAAAGTGTTATTGAATTGAAAGATGAGTTCTCTGTTAGTGTGTTACCTAGTAGACATATATTTTTAAAAGGCACACTCGAAGAGTCTCTTTGGTGATATTTTCACAATAGGTATGAAAGAAGTACATATTTTTAAAAACTCTTGCTCTGGGAATGCATTTTGAAATACGGTATTTTTAAATGTCTACACTGAAAGTCCGTTTAGCTGCTTTTCAAAACAATGTCACATTAAAAAAAAAAAAAACTCACGTCAGAGCACTAAAAAATTTGGATATGATATCTTCAAATCTACTTAACGATCTTCAAAATAATACTTTAATTTGGGTTTTGAACTAATCTTTTACAAATAAAATATTGGTAACACTTTATGAATAGTTTGTAAGAATAACAGAGTGATATTAAAGAATATTAAAATTTATGAGCTACATTTAAGCAAAAATACTCTTCCATAATTGGTGGGTGGGATTGAAAATGGACATCATGATTTAGTAAGCATAGTCCATGATTTGTGCAGTTTCTTTTTTACCAATGACAATGATTGAAAACACATAACTTTAAAAAAACAACAACAAAAAGCTAGGAACCAGACCTGTGAGTCACCATAACACAAAGAGAATATTAAGTCACATTGCCTTCATTAAAATATATTAAAGATGATAATGATAATGATGATGATGATGATGATGATGATATTCTAGACCCTGAAATATAGGAACGTACACCATAAAGAATAGATACAGAATTAATCAATCCACCATATGTTTTTATTTTCCTAATATCCAAATACAACCATTCCTTCATTTTTAAACTTCTACTAAACAACCACAAAAGCAGTAGGATGACTGCCAAAATAATGCTACTATCTGCAGTATAAATGGCATTAGTAAAAGTTATTAATATATGTTAGAAAGATCATGATGTTTTGGACCATTAATAAATAATTACAATTTTAACTAATTTTAATTGCCATAATCAATTAAATAATATAATGTTTTATACTTACCTCATTCTTTTAAATCTCTATTTCCCATAACTTTTATGATATAATTTAATTGGTTCAGTGTTAAATGCATATCATGTACATTTACGAAGTTATTAGACTCATACTCAATGGATTTCCACCTGGAAGAGTGCTCTGGGTTTTTTGTTTGTTTGTTTGTTTGTGTGTTTAGAAAGAGAGCATGCAGGGGAGAGGCAGAGGGGGAGGGAGAGAAAGAGTCTTAAGCAAGCTCTATGCCCAGCTGGAGCTCCAGGCTTGATCTCATGACTTTTCACACCTCTGAGGTCATGACCTGAGCCAAAATTGAGTCGGCCTCTAAACCCACTGAGACACTTGACACAAGAGTGCTCAGCGTAAAACATTGGAAGGCCAGTGGAATGAGTTTTCTGTCTATGGGCAGCAGTAGAAAATGGTGGTTTAGAACATAGATTTCGCACTTAGATCTGTGTTTTCTATAGTTGGCAGTTCATTGAGTTCTCACGACTCCAGTTTCTTCTTTCTTATGATGGAGTCTACTTCAGACGATTACAATGGGAAGTATATTATATCAACATAGAGCATAGTAGTAGTACCTAAGAAGAGTGTGATACATTTAAACTTAAAAAAAATGACACAATAGGTTGTCATAGAAGGTGTAGGGAGGCGACAACATCTATATTGGACATATTTGTTCCAAGCAGATAAGAATTTATACCTGAACAAGAATGATAACACCAGCATTGTTTATGATTGTACCAAAAATGGAAACTAGGACTTAGATATTTAAAATGAGTATATAATTAAATTGTGTTATATTTATTCAAGCAGACAGTATATGAACTGAAAACAAATGTGCTAACATGGATAAATCTCAAAAACACAATTTTGAGTTAAAAAAAAGCAAGTTGCAGAATAAAATAAGGGAGTTGTACAGTATAGCAACACATAAGTTTGAAAACATGAAAAACAATATTGTTTACAGATACATGTAGAATGAAAATGTAAAGAGATGCTTGGAGATCATATGTACCAAGTTCTGGAGAAGGGTTACCTTTAATTGCATGAAAATGAAATGCAGTTGAGAAATAAAAGCGTGCAATTCAGTAGCATTTGTAAGATTTTATTCTTTAAACTGACTTATTGGAAACATGAATATTCATGATATTCTTTATTTTACTTTTTATTGCCATATTTTTCACTATTTAAAAAAATGTCAAGGAAAAATATTTGTCTGAAAAGTAGTGAATGGCTAACCATTTGAGGCTGCTGTCTTGGAACCAAGGAAGAAAGGAAGTTTGGGGGAAGGGGAGAGGGCAGACTGAGGGACAGAGGAAGGAAAAATATGTTGAGTATGAGTAATTTATCTGACATTTTCCTTCAAAAGACTTCTTGAATAAGCAAGCCAAAATAAATAAATAAATAAAGGTTGGGAGAGGGAACACATCTGGTTAATGGGCTGGCATTGAATGCTTAATTATTCCACTTTTGACACGCGGACATGTTTTAACATCTTGAACATCCAGGTAACTCCTTGTGTGAAGTCTAAGGGAGAAAAGGAAATACATTGTTAGTCTCTCTACCTTTCTTCTTTTTATTTTAATAAGAGATGGTATCATTGTAGGCAGACAATTTGATGTCATATTTTTCTATGATATTTTCACAGTGTGCACCAGGGCGCCTGTACTCTGCAGCTATATGACATGCAGGATTTTTCCCCCTCCGCATCAGAGCCTTAAAAACAAGCTCCACGGCACCAGGCACAAAGACTATCAATAAACATTCCATCTTCTCATTTTTTTTCTTTGGGATCTAATAAAGAAAAGGCAGAACTGTGATGTTTGTCCAACAGCAAACATTTCAGAAATTATTTCTCTTCTCATGGGTCTTTGATGACCAACAGCTCTCCCACCTCCAGCCTCTATGCTTGACCCCCAGGGAGTGGGTGGGTGGGAAGCTCTTCTAGGGAGTGCAGTTGAGAAACTTGCTGAGCACAGTCACTGGCCTCCCCATTCATCAGACTGCAGGCGACTGGGTAAAATATGTGTGTTCTTTTCTCATACCTGAGTGTGTCCCCTCCCTGCCTGTACCCCACCCCTTCCCTCCCTGGTTTTGCTACCAGTGGGAGTGGCTTGCTGACACGACTAGCAGAATGCAGGCCACTTGCGTTAGCATACCAGCAAAGCAGCCGGGTTGCTAGGGAGCTGCCCTCTGAGCGTCCCTTGATCTATTTTTAAATTTTCATGCTTGTTTCCTCTCTGAAAGGAAGCAAAGAATAATACCGCTTGGCTTTCTCCTCTCTTAAGAAACAAAGTAGCCAACAAGGCTAAGACCTGTTGTGAAGTTAAAAAGCATTTGCTAATTAAGCTTCAGAATGCTATGGTATTTGTCCCAATCTAGTTTCTGCTTAATTAATTTCCAGATAAGGAGGCATCTCAGAAGAGGTAGAAGTGAGTGTCTATAAGGAGTGTAGGTGAAATTTGCTAGTGCTTAATAAAAAATCCATTATAAAGCCCTTGAACCACTATTCTTCCAAGCATTTAACAATAACCCATTATGAGACACCCAGAATCCCCCACCATGGGGAATAAATGAAAAATTTGGAGGGCTATTGAAACAGTGAGTTTTCACAGCTGATACACAGAAAAGTATTTAGCACAGGTGTTTCGGTAACTGTGAAATACCAAGGAAATTCAGTCTTCTGTGGCACATAGATTCACTGTCTTGTGTGGGATGGAATCTTATGGAACTTGCAAAATATCTGTAATATAAATAAAAGAAGAAGAAGGACAAAATTAGCTTTTACAGAAATCCAGAAATTGTTCCTTGTATGGAAGAGTCTTCCTTTTTGGCTACTGATAACTAGCAGTTTTCTTGGTATTTTTTTTCCAAGTTAAAATGAATCCAATTTCAAATGTTGTTAGTGAATTTTTAAAATGATGTGTTATATGCATGCAGGTGTGGAGAAATCTGGTGGAATAACAAGTGTGCTAGTCTCCATGTGTTAGGATTTTTTTTTGAGACCTTAAGAGATATTTTTCTCCTTCTCCACGGCCACTTTCAAACCTCAGTAGCAGCTGATCAACAAGGTTAGGAGCTGATCTGTCTTCAAGTTGCAATTCTAGTTACACTTTCTAGAGTTCATACGAATATTCCAATGCCACCATTGGGGAAGTCATGAGCTTGGACCTTATAGTTTCTCTATGTATCAATGTAGCATTCAGGAAAATAGATATGCTTAAAAAGGACTTTTAGTCTATATAAATTTCCGTAAAGCTCTTGGTTTCTCTTTTATAACTTTCAGTATAATGTATTTTACCGGGTGAGATATTGTTTAAAAAAATGCATCCATAGGAGAGTTCATCTAAAAACCCATCAGAATTACAATGGGATTTCTTCATTTAAACCATACAGTTTAATTTCTAACATATACTGACAACTTTCTGAGGGCCATTTTTCTAAACACTTCATTGCCATTGATAATCACAAAAACCCTAAAAATAAAATACTGTTGTCATTTACAGTTTCTTGAGAGAAAGTTACTTGCTCTACATCATTCAAACCCAGGGCTGTAAATTCACAGAATCTATACATTTATCTGCTGTCCTATGGGATCTCCCTTCTGTGGATACATAGTACAAATTACTGGTGCAACTTGAACTATGAGTTGAATTTCAGTTTCTCAACTAACTAGTTCAAGGCATTTACCAATATGAATTCTTGAAAAGTTGCACATGAGATAGATCATTCTTAAAGAAATTAGCCAGAGAGAGGAAGGTTAACTTTGGGGATCAACAAGATAAAGGTTTTAATCCTGGTCCTTCTGTGGACCTTTTTACTTGAGCCAGTTATCAAAACTCCTCTATCAAAATTTCTCTATCTGTAAACTGGTAATAATATTATCGCCCTCATAGGGTGGTTATGAAGGTTAAATGAGATGCTATGCATAAAACACCTACCATGTAGTAACATTCAATAAACAGTAGTTAAAAATTAAGATTTCCACTCTCAAAGTGTATTTTGGAAACTGTAATCTCAGATTGCCTTAGGACTTAAGGGCTCAGTTTTAAGTTTCCACATTCAAGGACAAATGCTTAGTGTTAAGCCCTGAGCACACCAGCACCCACTTCCATATTTTCAGTAACATATGTAAGGATGTAGATCTAGTCTTACAGGGTAGAGACCAGAAAGGCAGAGCATGTAATCGACACAAAGAGTCAGGAGAATTTTGAAGTGTGCCCTCTTTTGTCTATCTCTTCATTGTTTTAATAGGCAATGGTATTCTTGGAGAGATAAGAATTACTCTTCATTGCCATATGTTTTTTTGTTTTTTGTTGTTGTGTTTTTTTTTTTTTGACTAAGAAATCTTTTGGTATCATAAAGTGAAATATCACTGGTAAGAAATTGGTTTTCATTTTTTAGAATATTCTGGCATGGCTTAGAAGCCAATGACTGTTTGACATTCTGAAATCTCACACTGATAACTTGCCATTTGTAGAAGAGGAACACAGGGAAAAAAAAAACATTGAATCTCCCCAGTGAAATGTGATCTTCTTGCTCTGTTTTTGGTGCAGATCTATCAAGTATTACATGTTCTGTGGAATGGGGCAAAGATTTAAATGTTAGTGCTGCAATGGCAAACCAAGAAGATGCTCAGAGAACCTCTGGGAGTTTGTTGCATTCTTCCCTTTACAGAGTGCCTGCTACATGCTCAATACAAAGTACTCAATACACAGTACTGTGTACTGTGTAACAAACACTGCTAGATACAAAGATACAGGCACTAATTGGTTCCATCTCTGGCTCAGTTGTACCACAAAACAGCAGGTAAACAGGAAAATCAGTGCCCTATTGTTCTCTAAGAATATTGCTGGAAGAGGTAAGGGAGGCTGGTGTGCATTTTTTCAGGACATGCCTATTATTCACTGCCTCCTCCCCTTTGGCTTCCAAAGCAATTGACAAATGAGTATGAGTGCGACAGCAATAAAATAGTCAGCTTCATTACAGGAAAGCGGGATTGGAGATGTGACTAAGACAGAAGCCCGCCATGGGCTCCTTGCAGTCCCTCAGCCCCCCTGGCAAGCCCAGATGATCTGCTTATTCCCCTGGTCTTTGGCAGAGGAGCCAGGCCACTGCCAGCTCCCTCAGCTAGGGTAGAGCTCCCTCGATGTCTCAAATCTGTGTGGGCCTCCAGACGGCTAGTTTCAGAGAGAGCCTCAAAGAGGAAAACGAATGTGCAAAAGCGCTTTTCCTCTTACCGCAAAACTTGTCACTCTGCCTCCCATGAACATAAGTGAGAAATGGGGTTGGAAAGAAGGGTGAACACTTTCCTCACCCAAGAAGCCAAAAGGAGTTATATTTTGGCTTAAGAACGAAACATGTTTAGAGGAGAAAATCTGTTCCCCTTAAAATCCTTTTTTGAGCTGAATCATGAAGGGTGAAGAAGAGCCTGCAGAAGAAGAAGGCAAAAGCATTACAGACAGACGACAGGGTAAGTGCAAAGAAGGAGATAAAAGGGCCCAGCGTGAGACCCAGGTGAATAAAGAGAAGAAAATAGATTTACTTTTGAATTTGTGTTTACAGCTCCCAATGTGTTTTACTATCAATATTTCCTTTTGATCTCCACAATAATGCTGTGAGAAAGAATTGTGATAGCAATTGATATTCCTTTTTTTACATGGCGTCGGTGATTGAATGAGCTAAGATCTTTAAAATGCTGCACATAGTATCTAGAATAAAATTAACAAACATTAACTATTATTAATGTCACTGTTATAATTGTGTTTGTTATTATCATTGCTATGGTTACCGCCAAACTCCCTTAGCTAGTCAGTGGCATAGCTAGTAAGTCCCAATGTTAGTGACTTAGCTAGTATGCAGTGTAGTTAGTAAGATATATAGTTAGTAAGAGGTAGAACTGGGACTCAGTGACATGGTGTCCAGTAGAGTCCAGGGACTTAATTGGTATTCTAAAGGAGTGTGAAGGGCTTATAATTTAGTCCTAATTTATTAACAAGTTAGTCAGCTACTATTCCATGGGTACTGTCACACAAGACTTATGGCTCAGGAAAAAAAAAAAAAAAGGTGTATTACTCATGGGATACAGCAAGAATCCTGAATTTGATATTCTCACTGGGTCCCCTTGACCCCAAGGGCAGTGTGGAGTGGCCCGGGTGGATGTTGCCCACACAGTGGACTTTACCACAGCTGAGGAGTCCAAAGCTTAGAAAACCCCCAGTTTTATAAAGTGCTGGGCCTTCTCAACCTTTGCCCAAAGGAAGATGTTATCTTCATTATCCTAGTCAGGAAACAAATCTGCCTTCTGCCCCAGAGAGAGACAGCATCTCTGTCTTCTAATTTTCTTTGCTACATAAACATCCTTGAAAACGATAGAATAAAAATTGATAGGAAACGTGCAGAAACAGAGAATTGTCTCTCAACAGAAGAGACAACTTTTTTTTTTTTCAACGTTTATTTATTTTTGGGACAGAGAGAGACAGAGCATGAACAGGGGAGGGGCAGAGAGAGAGGGGGACACAGAATCGGAAACAGGTTCCAGGCTCCGAGCCATCAGCCCAGAGCCTGACGCGGGGCTCGAACTCCCGGACCGCGAGATCGTGACCTGGCTGAAGTCGGACGCTTAACCGACTGCGCCACCCAGGCGCCCCAGAAGAGACAACTTTTTGTTGACAAAAAGTAATATTTTTTTCAGGCCTGTTGATTAACAGACCCCAGAGAAGGCTAAATTGATGCAAATGACAGATGGATCACAGATAAGCTTGGGGAGCAGATTCCATTCACCTAAAAGTTCCTTTCACTTCTTCCTTTAAGATACTAGCAGAAGAGAAGAGAACCTTCCCAAAGACAAATCCAGACAAGTCTCAGATGTCTGGGAGCATGTATGACTCAGAAACCCATAGGAACCAGAGTCTTTCTGGTGCTTGGAAGGAAGCATCATTTTGAGCATTGTATGCTCCAGAAAGTGGGGATGGCGGGTGGTGTATTACAAGATGGAGATATAGTTTCGAGAAAAAAAATCACTGGCTTTAGAGAAGGCAGGAATGAGGTAGTAGTTTTCTGGACAGAAGCATAGATTCAAGCATTGAATTCCCTTTTTGTTCCATCAAGATGCCCAGGTATATATTTTAATGAATTCTTCAACTTTTAGAAATACACATTTCTGGCTCTCATCCCTGGAGTTTCTCATTCAATATGGTCTATGGAATCTCTATTCTGAAAATTTTCCCCAGGTGAATTAATGTGCAGCAAAGACTGGTGGCTGCTCTTTTTTGACGCATTTTAATATTTGGCTTCCTATGTGAGTAAGTTAAGTGATTTGTAAACAACCGTTATAACAGCTTACAGTTTAAGAATTATACATGTATATATCTATATATATATCGATATATCTATATCTATATATATAGATATATATAGATATATCTATATATCTATATATATAGATATATAGATATATAGATATATATTTAAAAAGCTCCCAAACAAAGTAAGGAGAATTAAATAGTAATCTTCTAAATCCCATCTCATATTTGGTATTAGGATGTATTGTTTCATTAAGTATCTGCTTTTAGAAACTCTAATGTTTTCTCTTATAAGAAAATAGGTTATCATAGTGAAGAAGCTATGCTAAGTAGTATACCTTTTCAGCTTTAGAAAAATTAGGCATCGGGGCGCCTGGGTGGCGCAGTCGGTTAAGCGTCCGACTTCAGCCAGGTCACGATCTCGCGGTCCGTGAGTTCGAGCCCCGCGTCGGGCTCTGGGGCTGATGGCTCAGAGCCTGGAGCCTGTTTCTGATTCTGTGTCTCCCTCTCTCTCTGCCCCTCCCCCGTTCATGCTCTGTCTCTCTCTGTCCCAAAAAATAAATAAACGTTGAAAAAAAAATTAAAAAAAAAAAAAAATTAGGCATCGCTGAATACACTCCAGAAGGAAATTCATGTCAGTTTCGCTCACTTGTGGTGCCACTCTGTTGCACATCTTCATAATCCATCTTGAGTCTGTCAATTCCATCATCTAATATCTAATCAAAAGTGGGTGCTAGGTTACTCTGGTTGATTGTCAGCATAATCACCTACTAATGTGACTTTCTGTTTTTCTGACACCATCATATGATGTCAAGAGTCTTCATAACTTTCTTCCACCATGCAGTTTTTCCAAAGAGCAGGCCTATCAGCCAGAAGCCAGGAAATTGTCTTCATGTCCTCCAAACTTACAGATCAAAAGCAAAGACAACTGACTTTGCACAGGTACCTCTAGTTCCACATTAAACTACATAGAGGGAATTTTCATCTTTCCCCAGATGTGAACATTAATATGAAACGGACAGGTAGAGCTATATGTGTGGTCCACAGAAAAAGCGCTCAGAGGCACATCACAAAAGAAGATCAGATTTTTTGTGTGGTTAAATTGATATTGTTTATTACATGTTTCATTAGGAAATTTGTCTCATGTGCTAGAGTTGTTCTGATGTTAGAGTTGGTTGTTCTAACTAGGATTCTAAAGAAAAAAACAACTGGTGGAAACAGTTATGCTTTATTTGCAGGTGGGAGTGAGACTGAAATTTTTGGAAGAGAGAATAGTGTGTTTTATATTAGACTATTATTTCATTCAACAAATAATAATGGAATGCTTCTCAGGGTAACAAAGTAATTGGCACTAGGAAATATACAAAATAATAATCCTATTCTTTCATATAGCACTTGCAGTTTAAATACCTCTTTAATGCTTATTGTTTCATTTTGTAAAGGTAGAGAAAGTATTGCATTTTTCTTCAAGGAGATTATACAATGTGAGGGCGGGGACTTGAAGGAGTAACATATAATAATTAATCTAATTAATGGGCTACAAAATAAAATATCTCCTAACAATCAGAGACTATACAAAAATAGCATATTAACAGAATTTATTTTGACTGATAGTTCACAAAGACCCAAATCAGTCATGGTCACTGGGCCCAAACTATGAGCTTAGGCCACACAAAGTCGTAGGACGAACATGGCTTCTCTTTACATTCACACAATTTGATTTGGCCAAAATATCCTCAGTCATTTCACTTTCATTCTTAAAGGGCCTCTGGGTTTATACTTTTCGAGAGAAGAGAATGGTTTCTGCTCCAAGCTGAATTCAGCTTCACCAGCAGTAGTAGCAATGGGATCCCTAATACAAAATGTCAGCATCTTCTGTATCAGATACTGTAAAGGACAGAAGGAGAGGGGAATGTCTGATTCGGAGGCAGGCTCAGTATCTGTAGTTCATTCCAGTATCTAAAGGATTAGGATTAAAACCAAGAATAATGGATTTTCCAAAGGGTAATTAAAATTCAAAATCAGAGTAAATTTTTCCTTAAATTATTGAGCTTTCCTTTGCATTCATAGACAACCACAAATTCTCATTAAATACCTGTTTTTTTTTTTTTAAAGAACCTTAGAAATAAAAGGAACGATTATTTGTTATGTGTAGTTGTCTATGGCCATGTAACAAATTACCCCCAAACTGTACTGCTTAAAACAACAAGCATTTATTAGTTTAAGCTTTTGTGGGTTGAGAATTCAGGCACTTTTAGCTGGTCCTCTCCTCACAGTCTCTCAGAAGGCTACAAAGTGTTGACTGGGAATTCATTCATTTCAGGGGAGGAAGCATCCCTTCCACGTTCACTCACATTGCCATTGGCAGGACTCTGGTTCTTGCTGGCTCTTAGCCAGAAAAATCAGTTCCTTGTCATATGGACTTCTCCCTAGGGCTAGTCACAACTTGGAAGATTCCTTTTAAGACAGTAAAAGCATGAAGGAGAGAGAGAGATTATGAATGAGAAAGAGAGAATATGAATGAGAGAGAGAGAAAGATCACAGCATTTGTACCATAATCTCAGAAGTACCACCTATCTTTCTCATTTCTCTTTTCATTACATTGCTAGGTCCAGCCTACACTCAAAGAGCTGGAACCAAAGAGAGGGATTTACAAAGCACATGGAAACCAAGAGGTAGTTCACTGGGGGCCACTTCAGAGAATGCCTGCCATATATAGAAATTATCTAGTTCAACCATTCATTTCTATAGCCAAGGAAACTCAGGTGCAAAGTGGTTAATTATGTGTGCGGTGCAGTAGAGACTGCTGCTATTGTTGCAAGAGCCTCAATACCTGACATAGTTCGAAACTCTCTGATAAGAATAAGGCAGGAATGAACAGGGGTGGAAATATAGAAGCTTTTTTTTAAAGTTTTTGTTTAAATTCTGGTTAACATATACTGTAATATTTGTTGCAAGTCTAGAATTTAGTGATTCATCACTTACATGCAACACCCAGTGCTCATCACAAGTGCTTTCCTTAATACCCATTCCCCACCTTCCTCCCCCAACCTTCAGTTTGTTCTCTATCGTTAAGAGTCTTTTATGGTTTGCCTCCTTCTCTTTCTTTCCCCCTTACCCTGTGTTCATTTGTTTTGGTTCTTAAATTCCACATGTGAGTGAAATCATATGATATTTGTCTTTCTCTGATTTATTTCACTTAGCATAATACGCTCTAGCTCAATCCACATCATTGCAAATGATAAGATATCATTCTTTCTGATGGCTGAGTAATTCCATTGTATATGTGTACCACATCTTCTTTGTCCATTCATCAGTCGATGGAAGTTTAGGCTCTTTCCATAATTTGGCTGTTGTTGATAATGCTGCTATAAACATTGGAGTGCATGTGCCCTTTCAAATCAGTATTTTTGTGTCCTTTGGGTAAGTACCTAGTAGTGCAGTTGCTGGGTGGTAGGGAAGTTCTATTTTTAACTTTTTTGAGGAACCTCCATACTGTCTTCCAGAGTGGCTATACCAGTTTGTATTCCCACCAACAATGTAAGAAGGTTTCCCTTTCTCCACATTCTCAACATCCATTGTTTCCTGTGTTGTTAATTTTAGCCTTTCTGACAGGGGTGAGATGGTATCTCATGGTGGTTTTGATTTGTATTTCCCTGGTGATGAGTGATGTTGAGCATCTTTTCATGTATCTGTTAGCCATCTGAATGTAGAAGCTCTTTTCTACCAAAGTGGTTTTCAAACTTTGTTCATAGAGGAAAGTGAGCAGGCTTCTATTGGCTCAGTCAGCTGTTCAACTGGACCACCTGTATTTCAGTTAGTTTTGTATATTGGTCTTTCTCACAGGATGCCTTTAAATGAAGTGGTTATGCTGGTCAGAATTAACTTGAAAATAGTTGTTCCTCATGGATTTTATTTTAAATTTTTCAGTTTTCATATTGGAGCTAAATAGATACTCTGTTCACATTTATGCATTTTTCCTGACCCTTACATCATCTTATATACTCTGTTCACATTTATGCATTTTTCCTGACCCTTACATCATCTTATCAAGGAATTATTTTTGTTACTTATAAACAGATAAAATTTTTCTGTAAGATTCAGTATGTTTGAAAATGATAGTTTTTAATAACTTTATCAATAACTTAATAAGCCAATTTGAAGTATACACTTTTTGAATTGTATCACATCTCATTACAATGAATAGATTGGAGAGACTTCTTGGGATCAGTGATATTACATATTTGAATAAAGTTTTGTTATCTAGTAAAAAAGATAGGTGTATATTAATTAAAACACTTATTACATGTAACTACGTCTTTCATATATTTCTGCAAAATCATTTTATATCCTACCACATATATACAGTAACACAGACACAAACCTCAGAAAACATACAAAGAGAAAACCACTCACTGGATGTTTTTTGTTTGTTTATTTGCAAACTTCTAGAACTTTGTCTTGGAGACTAAATGTCCTTTAAATGTATCATCTCAATAATCTTTTTTTTAAATACTTTATTTATTTTGAGAGAGAGAAAGAAAGTGTGTGTGAGCAGGGGAGGGGCAGAGAGAGGGAGACACAGAATCCAAAGCAGGCTGCAGGCTCTGAGCTGTCAGCACAGAGCCTGATGTGGGGCTCAAACTCACAGACAGTGAGATAGTGACCTGAACTGATGTTGGACGCTCAACGACTGAGCCACCTAGGCGCCCCTCAATAATATTTTTTTAACGTGCTTTTTCCGCTTAAACTTTAATAATGCCTATTTTTCTCTAAAACACACTTCAATTACTTTAATCCCTCATTGTCATTCAGAATATTTTTCAACTTTAAAAATGTCTTATAAACATCACTGTTGAGAATATGCATGTACATTTATTTATGTAACTTTCTTGGAGTATCTCCTTCAATCCTCTAGGAGTTGAATTTCTGAGTGAAAGGGTGTGTAAAGACTTGGTAAAAGTCACTAAATTGCCCTTGAGAAATTTTACATTTCCAGGAGCAGATGAGGAGAATAGAGGAATCTAAATACAGGTTTCTGCAACAATTTTTCTTTGCAATAGCTCTTTTGTTTAACTTTTCTATATTTCTTCTTTCTGAAAAGGGAGCAGCCGCCACTTTCTGAGAGGAAGGAAACTTGTATAGTAGGAAAACATGAATTTAAGTTTGCATCTCAATACCCAAGAGGCCCAAGTGGATTCTACTCTTGGCCAAGTGCTCTCTTGCATTCTTAATCATCTATGTGTTACACCAGGAAAAGGTAGTGCTCTGTCATATTCACTGTCTCTCCCATCTGTATCTCTGCCAATTTAGGAAGTATTAAAAAATATATCACAAATATTTAAAGGGGAGCAGGGGAACTCATTGATTTTCTGAAAGCAATTTGTTAATTAACATCAAAGGAATAAAATCTGACTTGCATAGCCTAGTATGGCATTTTTCCATAGTCCTGGTTGCTATGGTGATGGAAGGAAACTCGTTTGTTCTGGGTCACTCCTAAATTTGTGCATGAAAGCATAAGAGATTATTTCTGTCTAATCAAGTTATTTGGAAAAGTTGAAGGGGAGGTATAGTGTTTTACAGCCATCAACCCTCAACAGAATAAAACACAATAGCTGAGAAAAGGGGATTATATTTTCCTTTTAAAAACAGAACTGAGAATTTCTAACTGACCCCAAAGCCTCTTCCAGCAGAATGTCTTACCCCCCACTTTGTGCTCATATGAGGAATGTGGAATCACATTTCTTAAAGGGAATTAGAGTACATATTGAAAAACTCTACAACCCGACTTTGCATAATGAATAAGGAGTAGGGTGTGCATTCATTAAACAATTTTACTTTTGAACTTAAATTTTACAGTGTGTCAAATGCCTCACTAGGTCTGCATTTCCAGGAAGCCAAGTTCTGTTACAATTAACATAATTGGGAAAGCTGGAATAGAGAAGGAAAGGCTCTCCTCTTTGTTTACCAGATGTCCTGGCCCCTGTGGTATATAGATTTACACATTCCCCTGCCTGACCACCACCTTACCCACCCCTTAAGCAGATGGTAGTCTTATATGTCATTATTGGACTTTCTGTGTCAGCCCAAACGTTATTGTTAGAAAGGATTGTGGCTTCAGTTTATTTTTATTTTTGTTTATAAAAAATTTATCTTTTTTGTTTCTTGCTAAGTCACAACGATGTGAATTTAGACCTTTATCCTGATATTTATTAGCTATGTGGATAGGGAGAATACATTCACATTTTGATACTTCAGCTTTTTTATGTACAGAAGGAGTATAGTAAGATTTAGCTATACATGATTGTTTAAGGGTTTCCTCTGTATCAGTCATATTTTGAAGCATAACAAATGACATCCAACATTTAGCAGCTTAAAATAGCAGACATTTATTATCTCATGGTTTCTGAGGGTCAGGAATCCAGAAGAGCTTAGCTGGGTGACTCTGGCTTAGAATGTCTCATGAGATTGTAGTCAGACATCAGCCACTGAGATGCTACTGAGACTAAAGATCCTGCTTCTGAGCTGAGGTGAGGCTGTTGCAAAGCTTCAATTCCATGGTGGCTGTTGGCCTTGAGGCCACTAAGTCTCATCATGTGAGTCTCTTCATAGTGGTTGGCTTCCCCCAGAATGAGTGATCTGAGAAGAAAGCATCAGAGCAGAAGAACAAGAAAAAAACATCCAACACAGAAGACATAGCCCTTTTTATAACCTAACCTCGGAAATGACAACCTGTTACTCTTGCTGTATTTTATTTATTAGAAATAAACTACTGACATTCAAGGAGCCCAATAAGCCCACACTCCAGGAAAAAGGAATTAAGCTCATTTTTTTTTTGAAGAGATGAGTATCAAAGAATTTGTGGATATATTTGTAAAACCACCAAGTCTTCCTTAGTCTGCAATTTGTATTCCTATCACATATAAAATATACACGCCCTCTCAAGGCCTCCAGAAATCTCATGCCACTGCAGCCTCTGCTAAATCCAGAATCTTATCATCTAAATTGAGTCCAAGTGTGGATAAGACTCTTAGGATTTAGTTCCTTAAGTACAGGCTGCTTGAGTAGTTTTGTTCTACTTATGATACTAAAGGCATATGCTATCTACACCCAACACACATAGTACACATAGATGCATATAATGATGAGGCAGGCTTAGGATAACCAGTATATGCATATGTGACCCAAATGGGTGAAAATAAGAGGCACAAAATGTCACTGCTCCATGGCTATTGTGAGATCCAGCTAGGCAAATGTTAGAGATTCACTAATACGTTCTCAAGGTTTGGAAATAATTGTCCATGGCTTTCAACTCTACCATCTGGTCTCCTTGTTCTCTTTCCTCCTTCCTTTTTCAAGACATGTAGAATGTTTGTCATTGGGTAGTTTTCTCATCCTGCTTTCTGACAGTAGAATTTTGGAGGTCCGACAGACTTCCTTTCATTTATTTCATTTGGAAGCCCTCTTTTCATTTTATATATTCTCTGTCCTTTCATTTCAAGCTGGCAATGTTTCTGCATATATAATTCTTTTAAAAATCTTATTGGTGTGAATCTTACTGAGGGTCACACTAGTAAACAAATGCAGCACCCGAATTACTTCACAATAAGCCCCTCTCTACCTTAGGATCCTGCTGAGACTACTAATGGGCAATGCTCTTAGGATCCCAGCACTACTATTGTTTGATTGAGAGGGTCTCTGAGACAATTGATATCTTTAGTGGGTCTCTTATCTATTTGACCAACAGAAACTTAGATGTACTGCTATAACTTTTCCTGAGGCCTTATAAAATAACTGTACAGTCACTCATTTGGCTGTGTATCTAGAATAGTTTTTTCTTACAACAGTTTGTATATGCTCTTTGATGAGAAGTCATTTCTTAATTTTATAATCGTTAGCCATCTGGAATGTCTGAGAATTTTCAAAACAATCAAATCCGGGTTCCTTCAAGTTTAATAGTTTTCTCTTTATTTTTCTTCTCAGACATTTTGCTGTAAGGAATGAGAAGAAACCAGGAAGTGATTGAATCAACTCTTAGAAATTATTAGGTTGTTGTCAACTCTCCCTATGGCTGTAGTCATCTGAAGGTTTGACTGGGGTTGGAGAATCCACTTTCAAGTTCACTCATATTGTTTCAGTTCCTCACTGGGTCTTGGTTAAAGGCCAACTGTTCTTTATGTGGGTCTCTCCATGGCGGTTGGCTTCTTCTTGGATCAAATGATCCAAGAGGGTGATATGTATAATATGAAAATGAGATAGAGCATGCAAGTTGAAGCTGCAACCTTTTTATAATCTTGGAATGACATACCATTACTTATGCCATATTTTATTCATTAGAAGTAAGTTATAAATCTAGCCTACATTCAGGATGAGAAGAACCAAGCTCTACCTCTTGAAGAGAGAATATCAAAGGATTTCTGGACTTATTTGAAAAACCACCTTTCCCTACTCTTGTGGACTGACTTGTGTCACCTCATAAGGTATTATTTTGAAGCCCTAACTCCCAATAGGACTGTATTTGGGGATAAGGTCTTTAAAGAAGTAATTAAGTTTAAATGAAGTCATAAGATCAGGACTTAATCCGTTAGAAATGATGTTCTTATAAGAAGAGAAATAGGGGCACCTGGGTTGCTCAGTCAGTTAAGTGTTCGACTTTGGCTCACATCATGATCTTACAATTCATGAGTTCAAGCTCTGTGTTGGGCTCTGTTCCGGCAGCTGGGAGCCTGGGTTTGGATTCTGTGTCTTCCTCTATCTCTGCCCCTACCCAGCTCGTGCTTGCTCTCTCTCTCTCAAAAATAAACATTAAAATAATTTTTTAAAAAGAGAGAAAGAGAGAAAGAAACACCATGTTTCTCTCTTTCTTTTTCTTTCTCTCTCTCTGGATGTGGATGTACACACATGCACACACAAAGAAAAGACCATGTGAGGACACATCAAAAAGCTTAGGAGAGTGGTGTCACCATAAAGCAACCCTACTGGTACCTTCATCTTGGACTTCCAACTTTTGGAAATGTGAGAAAATAAATTTCTGTTCTTTAATCCAACCAGTCTGTAGTAATTTGTTATGGCATCCTGCAGACTAATTATTCACAAAGCCCAATTACTCACAAAGTATAAAAGGGAGCTCAAAATTCTGAAGGTCAGAAGACCAAGCACAAATACACCTGTATGTAAAAAATCTACTTGCAGGTTTTTTTTGTAAAGTTCATGAAAATATTATACATTAGGTGAGATCAAGTAAAATTGATGTTTTGGAATAATGTTCCCTGTTTATACTGTGTTGGCTTTAAGTAAAAGACCTATTACACATAGTAGGTTTGCAATAAGTAGTATTTTTTTATTAAAGGTAGACATTTATCTGTATCATTTATTCTAATCTGCATTAAAAAAGTCCATGAGGAATAATGCTACTACCCTACTTTATGAGAAACTTGGGCTTGGAAAGGTCAGTGGATTTTCCCCATATTGGCATTCCCAAAAAGTAACAAAACTGATATATAACACCAAAGCTGGGTTCTTTGCACTATACAAAATTTCCTTTCTAAAGAGGTCACACTAGTGTTTTAAAGAGTTCAATTCTTGGAAAAGTGACCTTTTAAATAGGGAAACTTGGGGGAACTTAGGAAGATGGCGGCGTAGGAGGACGCTGGGCTCACCGCGCGTCCTGCTGATCACTTAGATTCCACCTACACCTGCCTAAATAACCCAGAAAACCACCAGAGGATTACCAGAACGGAGTCGCCGGAGCCAAGCGCAGACGAGAGGCCCACGGAAGAGGGTAGGAAGGGCGGCGAGGCGGTGCGCGCTCCACGGACTGGCGGGAGGGAGCCGGGGCGGAGGGGCGGCTCGCCGGCCAAGCAGAGCCCCCGAGTCTGGCTTGCAAAAAGCGGAGGGGCCTGACGGACTGTGTTCCGACAGCAAGCGCGACTTAGCGTCTGGGAGGTCATAAGTTAACAGCTCTGCTCAGAAAGCGGGAAGGCTGGAGGACAAAGGGAAGGAGAGCTGCTGAGCCCCCGGATGACAGAGCTCAGTTTGGTGGGGAACAAAGGCGCTCGCCAGCGCCATCTTCCCCGCCCATCCCCCAGCCAAAATCCCAAAGAGAACCAGTTCCTGCCAGGGAACTTGCTCGCTCCGCGCAAACACCCAACTCTGCGCTTCTGCGGAGCCAAACCTCCGGCAGCGGATCTGACTCCCTCCTGCTGCCACAGGGCCCCTCCTGAAGTGGATCACCTAAGGAGAAGCAAGCTAAGCCTGCCCCTCCTGCCCCTGTGCACCTTGCCTACCCACCCCAGCTAAGACGCCAGATCCCCATCATCACAAGCCTGGCAGTGTGCAAGTAGCCCAGACAGACCACCCCACCCCACAGTGAATCCCGCCCCTAGGAGAGGGGAAGAGAAGGCACGCACCAGTCTGACTGTGGCCCCAGCGGTGGGCTGGGAGCAGACATCAGGTCTGACTGCGGCTCCGCCCACCAACTCCAGTTATACACCACAGCACAGGGGAAGTGCCCTGCAGGTCCTCACCACGCCAGGGACTATCCAAAATGACCAAGCGGAAGAATTCCCCTCAGAAGAATCTCCAGGAAATAACAACAGCTAATGAGCTGATCAAAAAGGACTTAAATAATATAACAGAAAGTGAATTTAGAATAATAGTCATAAAATTAATCGCTGGGCTTGAAAACAGTATAGCGGACAGCAGAGAATCTCTTGCTACAGAGATCAAGGGACTAAGGAACAGTCACGAGGAGCTGAAAAACGCTTTAAACGAAATGCATAACAAAATGGAAACCACCACGGCTCGGATTGAAGAGGCAGAGGAGAGAATAGGTGAACTAGAAGATAAAGTTATGGAAAAAGAGGAAGCTGAGAAAAAGAGGGATAAAAAAATCCAGGAATATGAGGGGAAAATTAGAGAACTAAGTGATACACTAAAAAGAAATAATATACGCATCATTGGTATCCCAGAGGAGGAAGAGAGAGGGAAAGGTGCTGAAGGGGTACTTGAAGAAATAATAGCTGAGAACTTCCCTGAACTAGGGAAGGAAAAAGGCATTGAAATCCAAGAGGCACAGAGAACTCCCTTCAGACGTAACTTGAATCGATCTTCTGCACGACATATCATAGTGAAACTGGCAAAATACAAGGATAAAGAGAAAATTCTGAAAGCAGCAAGGGGTAAACGTGCCCTCACATATAAAGGGAGACCTATAAGACTCGTGACTGATCTCTCTTTTGAAACTTGGCAGGCCAGAAAGAATTGGCACGAGATTTTCAGTGTGCTAGACAGAAAAAATATGCAGCCGAGAATCCTTTATCCAGCAAGTCTGTCATTTAGAATCGAAGGAGAGATAAAGGTCTTCCCAAACAAACAAAAACTGAAGGAATTTGTCACCACTAAACCAGCCCTCCAAGAGATCCTAAGGGGGACCCTGTGAGACAAAGTACCAGAGACATCACTACAAGCATAAAACATACAGACATCACAATGACTCTAAACCCATATCTTTCTATAATAACACTGAATGTAAATGGACTAAATGCGCCAACCAAAAGGCATAGGGTATCAGAATGGATAAAAAAACAAGACCCATCTATTTGCTGTCTACAAGAGACTCATTTTAGACCTGAGGACACCTTTAGATTGAGAGTGAGGGGATGGAGAACTATTTATCATGCTACTGGAAGCCAAAAGAAAGCTGGAGTAGCCATACTTATATCAGACAAACTAGACTTTAAATTAAAGGCTGTAACAAGAGATGAAGAAGGACATTATATAATAGTGACAGGGTCTATCCATCAGGAAGAGCTAACAATTATAAATGTCTATGCGCCGAATACCGGAGCGCCCAAATATATAAAACAATTACTCATAAACACAAGCAACCTTATTGATAAGAATGTGGTAATTGCAGGGGACTTTAACACCCCACTTACAGAAATGGATAGATCATCTAGACACACGATCAATAAAGAAACAAGGACCCTGAATGAGACATTGGATCAGATGGACTTGACAGATATATTTAGAACTCTGCATCCCAAAGCAACAGAATATACTTTCTTCTCGAGTGCACATGGAACATTCTCCAAGATAGATCATATACTGGGTCACAAAACAGCCCTTCATAAGTTTACAAGAATTGAAATCATACCATGCATACTTTCAGACCACAATGCTATGAAGCTTGAAATCAACCACAGAAAAAAGTCTGGAAAACCTCCAAAAGCATGGAGGTTAAAGAACACCCTACTCACGAATGAGTGGGTCAACCAGGCAATTAGAGAAGAAATTAAAAAATATATGGAAACAAACGAAAATGAAAATACAACAATCCAAACGCTTTGGGACGCAGCAAAGGCAGTCCTGAGAGGAAAATACATTGCAATCCAGGCCTATCTCCAGAAACAAGAAAAATCCCAAATACAAAATCTAACAGCACACCTAAAGGAAATAGAAGCAGAACAGCAAAGGCAGCCTAAACCCAGCAGAAGAAGAGAAATAATAAAGATCAGAGCAGAAATAAACAATATAGAATCTAAAAAAACTGTAGAGCAGATCAATGAAACCAAGAGTTGGTTTTTTGAAAAAATAAACAAAATTGACAAACCTCTAGCCAGGCTTCTCAAAAAGAAAAGGGAGATGACCCAAATAGATAAAATCATGAATGAAAATGGAATGATTACAACCAATCCCTCAGAGATACAAACAATTATCAGGGAATACTATGAAAAATTATATGCCAACAAATTGGACAACCTGGAAGAAATGGACAAATTCCTGAACACCCACACTCTTCCAAAACTCAATCAGGAGGAAATAGAAAGCTTGAACAGACCCATAACCAGCGAAGAAATTGAATCGGTTATCAAAAATCTCCCAACAAATAAGAGTCCAGGACCAGATGGCTTCCCAGGGGAGTTCTACCAGACATTTAAAGCAGAGATAATACCTATCCTTCTCAAGCTATTCCAAGAAATAGAAAGGGAAGGAAAACTTCCAGACTCATTCTATGAAGCCAGTATTACTTTGATTCCTAAACCAGACAGAGACCCAGTAAAAAAAGAGAACTACAGGCCAATATCCCTGATGAATATGGATGCCAAAATTCTCAATAAGATACTAGCAAATCGAATTCAACGGCATATAAAAAGAATTATTCACCATGATCAAGTGGGATTCATTCCTGGGATGCAGGGCTGGTTCAACATTCGCAAATCAATCAACGTGATACATCACATTAACAAAAAAAAAGAGAAGAACCATATGATCCTGTCAATCGATGCAGAAAAGGCCTTTGACAAAATCCAGCACCCTTTCTTAATAAAAACTCTTGAGAAAGTCGGGATAGAAGGAACATACTTAAAGATCATAAAAGCCATTTATGAAAAGCCCACAGCTAACATCATCCTCAACGGGGAAAAACTGAGAGCTTTTTCCCTGAGATCAGGAACACGACAGGGATGCCCACTCTCACCGCTGTTGTTTAACATAGTGCTGGAAGTTCTAGCATCAGCAATCAGACAACAGAAGGAAATCAAAGGCATCAAAATTGGCAAAGATGAAGTCAAGCTTTCGCTCTTTGCAGATGACATGATATTATACATGGAAAATCCGATAGACTCCACCAAAAGTCTGCTAGAACTGATACATGAATTCAGCAAAGTTGCAGGATACAAAATCAATGTACAGAAATCAGTTGCATTCTTATACACTAACAATGAAGCAACAGAAAGACAAATAAAGAAACTGATCCCATTCACAATTGCACCAAGAAGCATAAAATACCTAGGAATCAATCTAACCAAAGATGTAAAGGATCTGTATGCTGAAAACTATAGAAAGCTTATGAAGGTAATTGAAGAAGATTTAAAGAAATGGAAAGACATTCCCTGCTCATGGATTGGAAGAATAAATATTGTCAAAATGTCAATACTACCCAAAGCTATCTACACATTCAATGCAATCCCAATCAAAATTGCACCAGCATTCTTCTCGAAACTAGAACAAGCAATCCTAAAATTCATATGGAACCACAAAAGGCCCCGAATAGCCAAAGTAATTTTGAAGAAGAAGACCAAAGCAGGAGGCATCACAATCCCAGACTTTAGCCTCTACTACAAAGCTGTCATCATCAAGACAGCATGGTATTGGCACCAAAACAGACACATAGACCAATGGAATAGAATAGAAACCCCAGAACTAGACCCACAAACGTACGGCCAACTCATCTTTGACAAAGCAGGAAAGAACATCCAATGGAAAAAAGACAGTCTCTTTAACAAATGGTGCTGGGAGAACTGGACAGCAACATGCAGAAGGTTGAAACTAGACCACTTTCTCACACCATTCACAAAAATAAACTCAAAATGGATAAAGGACCTGAATGTGAGACAGGAAACCATCAAAACCTTAGAGGAGAAAGCAGGAAAAGACCTCTCTGACCTCAGCCGTAGCAATCTCTTACTCGACACATCCCCAAAGGCAAGGGAATTAAAAGCAAAAGTGAATTCCTGGGACCTTATGAAGATAAAAAGCTTCTGCACAGCAAAGGAAACAACCAACAAAACTAAAAGGCAACCAACGGAATGGGAAAAGATATTTGCAAATGACATATCGGACAAAGGGCTAGTCTCCAAAATCTATAAAGAGCTCACCAAACTCCACACCCGAAAAGCAAATAACCCAGTGAAGAAATGGGCAGAAAACATGAATAGACACTTCTCTAAAGAAGACATCCGGATGGCCAACAGGCACATGAAAAGATGTTCAGCGTCGCTCCTTATCAGGGAAATACAAATCAAAACCACACTCAGGTATCACCTCACGCCAGTCAGAGTGGCCAAAATGAACAAATCAGGAGACTATAGATGCTGGAGAGGATGTGGAGAAACGGGAACCCTCTTGCACTGTTGGTGGGAATGCAAATTGGTGCAGCCGCTCTGGAAAGCAGTGTGGAGGTTCCTCAGAAAATTAAAAATAGACCTACCCTATGACCCAGCAATAGCACTGCTAGGAATTTATCCAAGGGACACAGGAGTACTGATGCATAGGGGCACTTGTACCCCAATGTTCATAGCAGCACTCTCAACAATAGCCAAATTATGGAAAGAGCCTAAATGTCCATCAACTGATGAATGGATAAAGAAATTGTGGTTTATATACACAATGGAGTACTACGTGGCAATGAGAAAAAATGAAATATGGCCTTTTGTAGCAACGTGGATGGAACTGGAGAGTGTGATGCTAAGTGAAATAAGCCATACAGAGAAAGACAGATACCATATGGTTTCACTCTTATGTGGATCCTGAGAAACTTAAGAGAAACCCATGGGGGAGGGGAACAAAAAAAAAAAAAAAAAAAAAGAGGTTAGAGTGGAAGAGAGCCAAAGCATAAGAGACTGTTGAGAACTGAGAACAAACTAAGGGTTGATGGGGGGTGGGAGGGAGGAGAGGGTGGGTGATGGGTACTGAGGAGGGCACCTTTTGGGATGAGCACTGGGTGTTGTATGGAAACCAATTTGACAATAAATTTCATATATAAATAAAAAAAAAAAATAAATAAATAGGGAAACTTTAGGAACTTCCTACGACAAGTACCACAAATAGAAAACCCAGTACAAATTTTTTTATCTTATAAGCCTTTGATTACATGAGATTTATGTAATTTTACATATTTTGCAAGCCTCACATAGCAGCACATTTGGGGAAATAGGAAGGAAGATATACATTTATTCATTCAACAGTGTTTGGACACTAACACCCTGTAACACATTGTATTAGTAACACAAGTAACACAAGTAACAAGTAACATTAGTAACACAAGTAACCAAGTAACACATTGTATTAGTTACTTTGAGAGGTTACAAAATGTTTTACAAGGGCTTTAAACAACTCTAGAATATATAATCTGCTGAAGGCAATTAGGTATGAGTGCAAAGAACAATCATTAAGTGTATCAGTTGCTATTGCCACAGCATTGCTGCATACCAAACCATGCCAAAAATCAGTGACATATAACACTAATAGTTTATTCTTGCTTACTTGTTTGTGGGTTACCTAGGCAGATGTTGTCTCACCTAACTTTCTCATTGTTTGGCTTGGTACAAAGTGATTGACTGCATCAAGATTAGCTGTAAGTATCTCTCACCCTCTTTGATTCAGTATGCTAGCTAGAACATGCCATTCTCATGGTGATGGCAGAATGATATGATGGGGCAAGTAAAAACTTCCAGTGCTTCTTAAAGACTGGGCTCTGGAAACATTTGTCACTCATCCCATATTCCATTTGCAAAGTAAGTAACGCAGTCAAGCTCAATGTAAATGGGGCAAGAAAATAAGACTGAGCCTTCAAAAGAGGAACTACAAAGTCACACAGCAAAAGACATGGATACAGGGAAGGGTAATGAATTGGCAACAATAATAAGGTTTACCACAAGGAATAAAAGAATAGTAAATTTTTAAAGAGACATCTAAGAAGGAGAAAAGTAAGGCATGGTGAGAATCACTTCTCTTATCAAATGTGAATTAATTTTTTAACTGCTTGATGCCTCAGTCTCCTCATCTTAAAAATGATTTTTGTAAAAATGAAATCCAGTCACATAATGAAAGTGAATACCAGTGCCTGACAAATAGCAAGAACTCAGTAAACCAAAGAAAGAAATACAGTGTTAGGACTGTGAGACATCATACTCTACTGAAAGAAGCAAGACATCCATTTATGGAACAACTAGAGAATGCTTACAGGCAACCTCTAAGTAAGAATAAATAGCATATAAAATTTGATCCATGTGGAGAGGACTTAGGAAAGTCTTCTTTATCCATATAGAATTTTTGCCTACCAAAGTAATAACTTTAGTTCCCTATTTCTCCTTTATTTTTTAACAATTAACTTCAGGGGAGCATGCATATATTTCCATTCATCTTAACTGTTTATGAGATATTCTGGTGGTGAAATAATATGGTTGTCATGGAAGCGATCACGAATCAGGAATCAGAACTCAGGAGAGTGCAGGCAGCTGACCATGGCTCATTTTCACAATACAAAAGGTTTTGGTTTTTTTTAGTTACAATAAGTCACTTGGGAAGGAATATCTATCAATATTTTCATTTTGTGATTCCAAATCAAATTCAGTAAGCAAATAAGTCCTATAAGTGTCTAAATACAAACACATACATGTGTATATACTTGATATCTGTGTGCATGTTACATGTTATTTGTGCATTTTAGGTATGGTAATTATCATACCTTACTGCCTTAGTTAAGTTTAGAATTTTCCTACTACCCTGGTTATTGAGACCAAAACCCAACTCAGGGATTCTTTATGTTCAACTTTGCTTCCTTAATTTGTAAAATTTCTACTCTCAAGGAGTTTCCAGTTTTTCTGAGGAAGCAAAAAATATTCAAAAATAAATATTCAAGAAAACAGATAAGGATATATAGAAGGAATAATTAGGTTTCCCCAGGTCCTGTATCTGCCTTTCTATGTATTCTGGGTCTACTTCCTTCAAATTTTTAACTTAAAGTGATTTGATAGACTATTTTCAAAGGCGTCATCTTCATTTGTTTTGCCTAAATCTTTTTTTTTAATGTTTACTTATTTTGAGAGAGAAAGAGAGAGTTGGGGAGGAGCAGAGAGACAGAGAGTAAGAGAATCCCAACCCATGATGTGGAGCCTGACACAGGGCTAGATCTCACAACTGTGAGATCATGACCTGAGTCGAAATCAAGAATTAGATGCTTAACTGATTGAGCCACCCAGGCATCCTTGTCCTACCAAAATCTTTATTTCAGTCAATTTAGCAGTGATCAAGAAAGTTTTCATTGTAGAAGGGTATTTTTATGTGCTCTGGGAGATAAAAAATACATACCCCATGGGTATCCATAGAGATCCTAGCACATGGGAGAATCAAATAAAAATTAGCCCTTCTTTTTTATGTATAAGGAAGAATAAAATTTTGTGTGCTCCTTCCTTTTAAGGGAAGAAAAATTAACAAAGCAAGTGACATTTGAGCTGCTCTTAAATAGGATCATTAAAGAAACACAAAGTAAGCAAAATACTCTAGAAATAAAAATATGGAAATACCTTTCAGGCCTTGGAAACTCTGCATCTTAGACTTGAGCAAAACACCAATGCTGAAAATGTAGTTATGGAAGTTGTAAGAATAAAAGTGTTATATGGAGTCATATATTGAATTGAATATATTATATTAATATATATAATCAATTGATATATATAATCAATATATATAATATATGTTTATATACTATATGTTATATATACATATATAATGTAGATAATATATGTACATATATAATATATATTATAATATATGTTATATATTGTATATATATTATATGTATTATATATTATATGTACTATATTATATATATTATATGGGGGGAGAGAGAACACACAAGGAAAGAAGGAAAGAAAACAAATGATCATGAAGAATGGGGAGGAAAACAAAACACAAGCAGCAATGGAGATTAAGAAATTATGACACTGGGCAGTGAAGGGAGTGCAGTATCATGGAAAATATGGGAGTATCAAGTTCAAAAGAAAAATAAAATGGAGAATAAATAAGGACCATGAGGAGGAAGTTAGTGAAAATTAATTTTCTTACTGGAGAAAGGAGTTTTCTTATAGGTCATGAGAAAATAAGGAAAGGACAAGTGAACAGATAGTAAAATTTTAAGGAGAATAGGAGAGAAGTTGAAGAGGTTCATATTAAAGGGTCTTAGTGTTATCATTTTATTGAATGAACTGGATCTGATTTAAGTCAGGTAATGAGTTTATTCTTTCCCTCACTGCCTCTTAAACTGGATCCCTAAACTCATTCTTTCATAATCTGGATGAAATTTCAGTCCAGTACAACACCTATTCTGGTCTCTTTAGTTCCCAAGCACAGCCTTATTTTGCTAATCGAATAGTCCCAACCAATGTAGTATTGAATCTCCAAAGACATTCAATTTGAAATTGCCTCTACTCTCTTAGCTCAGGCTTACTTTAGACTTAGAAGCTTACAGGGGAGAAGACACATGGATTCATCTTCTCCTTTATTCACCTGTTCCCCTAATCCCTATTTATTTTTTTACTCTTCCAGGAACTAGTTAGTGTGGTTGGAACAGTTGTCATTATCCTGTTGAGATGGATGTATAATTTCAGGCTCGATGTCTCTTTTGTCAAGTTTCTCAACAGAGAATTTTTTGTCGAGTTCCCCAAAGTCCCATGGGGAGGTACCAACTGCAACTTCTACACTCCAGACAAATCCTCTAATCTGGCTGGCTGCCTTGAATTTCACCCTCATCCTTTGGCCTTCTGATTGTCTACCTCTCTAATAGGTTACTTCATCCCTCCATGAAGTTCTTAAGATTAACTCAGGCTGACACTCTATCTTAAGGGTCATTTAGTTTCCCAGGAAGTGTATATCTTTTCCAGCTGTTGGTAGAGGGACACTTTGTTCCTGGTGAAGGTCACTCCATGCACCAACTCTTCCTTTCAGACTTTTCCCAGCAAGAATTAGATGCTTAACCTTAGTTTGATATATTCCATATTTCCAGGGACATATGTTATATACTAGGTTGTTATATCCAGGAATCCCTGAGACATATGTTAAAGTGTCCTTGAGGTCATTTTGAAAAGTCTTTTTTTTACTTGGTGTAATGTGAGGAGCAAAGACAGGATGTAATAGTATTTCAGTTATTCTCAGTGAAATTTCCCCATGGTTCTTAAACCTCATTGTCTTATGCATTCAGATTTACTGGCAGAATTGGTTTTGAGCCTTCTCTTTTGCAAGTTCTGTGTAGCTGGTTTAGTAACTCTCTTTAGAATGGGGGAATATTTGGCAATTATTGTGTTGTTCTCAGCCAAGGACCTGTGCAGAAAATTCAAGTCAACAGGAAGAGTTGAATTTAACATCCTGATACATTAATAAAATGGGTGATTAGATCATTTATTGAGAATGAACAGGGAGATTTAGAAATTTTTGTGATTAATAAAAGAGAAATAGGGACTCCGATAAATGAGGTAGACTGTCAGAAATGAGGAAAGGATTCAGTAAGTAACATTTGAGAGGTTTGTTAATGTCAGTATGAACTACAGCCCATCAACACAATTAGGGAATTTTGTTATTGTAAATCAGTAACATGGAAGCTAAAGAGAAAAAGGAAGAGAGTTTTATTTCCAGTGACAATCACTGGCAGAATGTTTTGCAGCATAAGATGGTACTAATCAACAGTTAAAACCTACCAGATAAACCAAACTAGGTAGAACAGGAATAATAATAATGACCTAACCATTCATTAAGCACTTCTCATGTGCCACGGAATTGCTACGGTCTTTATATATATATATATATACACACACACATTGCTAAGGTCTTTATATATACGTGTACACACACACACACACACACACACACACACACACACACATGCATACACATACACAGTCATGTGATATTAGCCTTGTTTTACCAAAAGGCAAAGGGAGTCTTAGGGTAAGTTAAGTAACTTTTTCCTAAAGTCCTTCAGCTGTAAATGGAGGTGGGGTTTTCAAACTCACATCTGTCCTGTACATAGCTGGTACTCAGAGACGAATCAAAGGAGTGAAAGTAGACTTAGAGATGAATGATTATGTAGATCTAAGTGAAGAGTATGGTTAATGTCAAGTGGAATGTTACCAATGTAGAGTACTAATGAAGTGTAGTATGGGTGTGCAAATGGTATGTCCAAGTGGTGTAGAGCTGAAGGTCACTGGAGTAGAGAAGAACAAAGGACTGATACATAATGGTGTTGTTTGCTTGATGAGTGTGAATAATTTATCCATTCACGTTAAAGGTGGAGAATCTAAGATTTAGGGAATTAAGATGTCAAAGAATGTAAGAGAAATGTCATGGAAGTAGGCAAAATTTGATGGCCAAATATAAAAAAAGAAAGAAAGAAAGTTAAACAGTGTGGGCTGCATAAAGAGCTGGAGTTGTTCAATGAAAAGAATGGTGAAATAATCAGGAAATGGCTGTGGCAAATAAATATACCAGAAGACTCCTTGTTCCAAAGTATGAGAAAAGGAATTACTTCTAGAAAGAATTGAGCAGGATGTGTGATTTTCAAAGAAAGAAAGAAGACCATCCCCACACCCCACACTTCACCAGAGTGGCCTTTCCTTTCCACACAATTTAAAGTAACTCCCCCTTTATTTGAATTTATTTTTCATTTTTTAATTTACATCCAAGTTAGTTAGCATATAGTACAATAATGATGACAGGAGTAGTTTCCAGTGGTTCATCCTCTATGTATAACACCCAGTGCTCATCCCATCAAGTGTTTTGCCTAATGCCCCTTATCCATTTAGCCCACCCCCTCCCCACAACCCCTCCAAGAATGCTCATTTTGTTCTCTATATTTAAGAGTCTCTTATGTTTTGTCCCCCTCCCTGTTTTTATATTAATTTTGCTTCCCTTCCCTTATGTTCATCTGTTTTGTATCTTAAATCCCACATATGAGTGAAGTCATATGATTTTTGTCTTTCTCTGACTAATTTCACTTGGCATAATACCCTCTAGGTCCATATATGTTGTTTCAAATGGTAAGATTTCATTCTTTTTGATTGCTGAGTAATACTGAATTGTACATTTATACCATGCCTTTTTTTCCCATTCTTCTGTCAATGAACATTTGGGCTCTTTCCATACTTTGGCTATCATCGATACTGCTGCTATCAGCATTGGGGTGCCTGTGCCCCTTCAGAACAACACACCTGTATCCTTTGTATAAATATCTAATAATGCAATTTTGGGTCATAGGGTAGTTCTATTTTTAAGTTTTTAAGGAACCACCATACTGGTTTCCAGAGTGGCTGCACCAGTTTGCATTCCCACCAACAGTGCAAAAGAGATCCTCTTTCTCTGCATCCTTGCCAACATCTGTTGTTGCCTGAGTTGTTAATTGTAGCCATTTTGGCTGGTGTGATGTGGTATCTCATTGTGGTTTTGATTTGTATTTGTAATGAGTAATGTTGAGCTTTTTTTTTTCATGTGTCTGGTAGCCATCTGGATGTCGTCTTTGGAAAAGTGTCTATTCATGTCTTTTGCCCATTTCTTCACTGAATTATTTGTTTGTGTGTGTGTGTGTGTGTGTGTGTATATGTGTGTGTGTGTGTGTGTGTGTGTGTGTATTGAATATGATAAGCTCTTTATAGGTTTTGGATACTAACCCTTTATCTGATATGTCATTTGCAAATATCTTCTCCCATTCTGTTGGTTGCCTTTTAGTTTTGCTGATTGTTTCCTTTGCTATGCTGAAGGTTTTTATCTTGATGAGGTCTCAATAGTTCATTTTTGCTTTTGTTTCCCTTGCCTCTGGTGACATGCTGAGTAACAAGTTGCTGTGGCTGAGGTCAGAAAGGAAAAAAAAGAAACTCCTAAATAGTAAAATGAAAGCATCTAGAATAAGCCACTGTGGCACTTTAATTATTTTGAACTGAAGGCATCTGAGTTCCTGAAATCCCTTACCTGCCTAAAAACAGAACTTCCTTAAAGGACTCCATTGTCCTTCAACTGATGAATAGGTAAAGATGTGGTATATGTATACACACACACACACACACACACACACACACACACACACACACACACACACCGGAATACGACTTGGTGATCAAAATCATGAAATCTTGCCATTTGCAACAATGTAGATGGAACTAGAGTGTATCATGGTAAGCAAAATTAATCAGAGAAAGACAAATGTATGATTTCACCCATGTGGAATTTAAGAAACACAACAGATGAACATAGGAGAAGGGAAGGAAAAATAAGATAAAAACAGAGAGGAAGGCAAACCATAAGAGACTCTTAAATACAGAGAACAAACTGAGAGTTGTTGGAGAGGAGGTGGGTGGGTAGATGGACTAAATGGGTGATAGGTATTAAGGAGGGTACTTGTTGGGATGAGCACTGGGTGTTGTATGTAAGTAAGGAATCACTGGGTTCTACTCCTGAAACCAATGGTACACTGTATGCTAAATAACTTGAATTTAAATAAATAAATTTTAAATAAATAAATAAATAAATAAATAAATAAATAAATAAATAAAGTAACTCCCTTCTCTAATCATCTCCATCATATCAACCTCTTTTATTTTCCTCGTGGTACTTATTTTTGCAAAATCTGCTCTTGTTTGTTCAATACTTTATCCATCATAATACATGAGCCACATGAGGCCAGGGACTTTTATTTGTCAGCCAGTCACTCAGATACATCATGGAAAACAGAGCCTGACACAATAAGTGCTCAATAAAAATGTGTTAGATAAATGAGTCAGAGTGAATATTTGAAGAAAATATTGAGAATATGTTTAACCATATTGTAAGAATATGAAAGAGAAGAAGCAGGGAATGTGTTTGATGTAGTCTAGGAAGAGTTGGCCTGAACTTGATGTGGAAAGTGTTTAATAAGATATAAAATACACCTAACTAAGAAAGCCTAACCTTGATTGGTAAATGGAAATCCCCTGAATTATGGAGGTAATTCCCAGGTAATCCCCTGGGAAGCAATAGACTGCAGGATCAAATTCATCATGGAATAATAATTGAATTATAGGACTCAATATTTCAAAGAGCTCCTTGGGACTTGGGTGAGCTAAGGATTCTTCACCACCTGTGACTCTCCCTGACTTCAGTTCTTTGTGACTGCTGAAGAAGGTAATAAGGACGCTAAATATGATTGCTTATTGTTCCCATTCCTCTTATATCTTATATGATTCTTTGGTGGTAAACAGCAGAGTTTGTTTCAGGTTAAATGAAGTGAAATGTTGATGTTATTTCATAAATTTCTCTTTCTTAAGAAAGTTACTATTGAAAAAGAATGTAGGAGAGAAGAGCCCACAAAATCATTTCACTTGGTAATAGTCTTTCAAATGTAGAGAAGAAGGAGAAAATAGTCTATTTTAAGATATGATTATTTTGGTGTTGAAGTTCAAAATGGGAGGCAGGGAAATTAGAGAATGGGAGCAAGGTGAAGAATCCGAAAGCTAAGCAAGAGTTTTCCCATCCACATTGATAACAAGTTGGAACTTGAACTAAATGAACAGTATAATTGTAAGAATATACCAAGTTTTCTTAGGGTTCTGCATGAGTTCACATCCTCCAAAATGCCTGGAAATGCTTGGTTGGCCTTTTGTTTCAAAGAAGTGAGGTGATCCAATGAAGCTTTGTAAACTCCCTCCCATATAGAACTTTCCAAGAGAGTCTGCTCTTAGGATAGTTGAAAAAAAAATCAAGCGAAAAGGGTTTGCCCTTGCAGCTTATTTAGTCCTGAACTGACTGAAAAAAAAGAAAATCACCCAAATGCTTAAAAAAATTGATTCTCTAAATTCTGACCAAATAGTTGGGAATGGTTGTTTATCCTAATATATTAGAGCTCATTAGAGAAAACACAGGAATTGCCAGAGAGGATTAGTGGGGGTTCTATTTGTTTGTTTGTTTGCATTTCCTTATTGGGATTTATAAATTCAGCCACGGATAAAAGGAGGGATACAGCAGTGTCTGATCTGAAAAGAAATTAATTAAAATATTGGAAAACTAGGGATTTGGTAAATGATCCAGATTAAAACTGAACAAACATGGGGGAAATTCAGAGAACAAACATAAAATTTAAAAACATGGTGAGGCAAAAAGTCTCTTTATCTCTATAGTCTCCTTATGAGAACATGGAAAGGAGCTCTTACAAAGCCTCAGGAGGCCAAGGTGCCATCACTGTGTGTCTATGACATCAGTATAATGGTTGAGACTGCTGTACTCCGGGGATACCTGGGTGGCTCAGCCGGTTAAGCGCCCAACACTTAGTTTCCACTCAGGTCATGATCTCACAGTTGGTGGGATTGAGGCCCATGTCAGGGTGTGTGCTGTCAGTGTGGAGACTGCTTGGGAATCTCTCTACTCCTCTCTCTGCCCCTCTCCTTCTCATGTGTGTGCACACACGTGCTTTCTCTCTCTCAATCAAAATAAATACACTTCATTAAAAAAAAAAAAAGACTGCTGTACTCTGCAGTTAGATTGGTGGATTCATAACCCAACCAGATCACTTCTTAGCAGGTCTTGGGTAAATCACTTTGCTTCTCTGATCCTTTGTTTTCTCCTCTGTGAGTTGCTAATAATAGAATCTACTTCTTAGGTTGTTGTGAGGATCAAATGAAACCATGATTAGGACAGTATTTGGATTTCTGGAACTATTAATAATTTTTAGCATCATCACCATCTTTTGTGGTACCTGTCCCAGTGTCTGACCAATGGCAGACAGTAAATATGAGATGACTGACTGACTGACTGAATCCTAGCCAGAACGGAGCTTTCTACTTCCTATTATTACACTTACAATCTAAAATTAGGGGCTAAAGTTGAGCCACACACTTAGTGTCTACATAGTTCAGTCAAGTCATGTAAATGAGTAAAGCACCTTTGATGTAAGAAAAAAGAAATGTCTTCTTGATCTACCTGTTACGTTCTCACTTTGGATAGATTATCTGGATGCTGAGAAATATTCCTGTATTCCCAGTAAAATAACAACTCAAACGCTGATAAATGGCACTTGACTACTCCTCTGTGTTAAGGATGTGATAGTGAGTGGTAGGAACTGTGGCATCCTGGAGACCCCATAACCTTGTAGAGCAGACAGCCTCTGCACACCTCCGGTTGATGGTTGCATTTGAGAATATAAGCCTAGTGTTGCCAACTTTTTTTTCTTTTTCATAACAACCTGGAAACTTAAAAAAAAAGTGTTTTGTTTTGTTTTTACACATTTCCTCAATAGTTTTTGTAGTTATTACTTGTCTTTTGAACACTGGGCAGGCTAAACATTCCCTAACTGCACACAGATGATCTCGTGCAGGGGCCTCTAAGTGGGAGAGAGGCCTATTAAAATGCAAATCCCCCTAGAATGCATAGCTCCTAACAACACTCTTATCACCAAGTGTCACTAGAGAAAGGACTTAGGGGGAATGGAGAACATCTGGGGGAGGTAAGATAAAAGGAGAGGTGGGCAGGAGCCAGAGGCAAGATCTGCTTCTTCTACCATTTTAGCTAAAACTGGTCATGATATAGGGAGCTAGAGGAAGTGAGAGGCTATTTTTGAGTGATCATGAAGGGAGAGTCAAGGGGAATATTTCAAAGAGTTCTCAGGAAAGATGAATAAGTAAAATTTAAAATACTATTTTCCAGTCAACATAGATATGTGTCAGTTAGTTTTAAAATCTCCTACTTAGAAAACAAAAACAAAACAAAACAAAACAAAACAAAAAAACTCCTGTGTAGAAATACAGTGTTGTTTTCCATTTACCTCCATCTATCTCATGTTTGTTTCTTAGAGACCCAAGTACCTCAGTGCTTTTTAATCTGTAAGACGTTTGGGGAAATGGAGAATTCTCTGTTTGTACCACTGCTGAGCACATTTTTGTTCTGCCTAAGCTTGCTGCTCTTGTCATTGATAATAGCCTTGTCATATATTTGCAGAATGTTTGCCTTTGATTTTGGCCATGAACTATACTTTTGTAGTATATCGAGAAGCTCCCATCACTGCAGAAACTGGCCATACCACAGGTACTGGTTTCTTGTCTTTCATTGTCTGCCTCATTAACTTAGAGCCCATTACATTTAATTCCCTATTCAAAAAAAAAAGTCAAGGAATAAGACAGAATAAAATAGAAGATATAATTGTGGCCCTTTAGGAGCTTAAAATCCAGTAGAGAAGCAAAAGATTGAACAATACAATGTAAAATATCCCCTATGATATTATGGTATACTGTCCTCTAGTATAATATATAGCTTATATATCTAGTATTCCATATAATGTATATAGTATAGTATTGCTGGAAAATATTGTCTTGCAAAAACAAACAAATAAGAAACAAAAACAAAAAAACAGGTCTTTGAATCTTATTCCTCTACCAACCAGCTAGTTGCTTTTAGGTTTACCTGTGGAAAAAAAGAAAAAAGGATAGATACCTCTTTTCCAAATAGCTGAGGATAAAAAGAAATACTGTTTGTTCAGCAATTCACATGCAATCCCTAGCTTATGGTAAATACTCTGAAAAGGCAGATATATGAACCATTGCTTGCCTTCCTGTAATTTATAATCTAATTATGGATAAAATCTATATTATATAATAATTTAAACAGCAATTCCTTTGCTACCTGTGGAATATAATAACAAGATTTCTCAAGTCAATAACAAGATGTCTCAAGTCAATAACATCTACCATAAATGATGGTAACAGAGACACTGCTTGAGATTGCTGTATGGAGTACTAAGGTTTGTCAAATTACATATACTTAAAAATTACTGATTAAGGTTTAGCATATGTATGGTAAAATGCATGAACCTTAAGGGTACACCCCAATGGATTTTTTTTCATACGTATACACCCATGTAACTACCACCACTGAAAATACAGAATATTTCTCTCACACTAGAAATTTCATTTTTCTCCCTTTCCTGTCTATAACCCCTGCATACCACCCCTAATTAATACTCCATCCCCAATTAACTATACTACTTTTAATCACCATAGACTGGTTTTTCCTATTCTTTAAATTTATTTTTTTTTCAACGTTCATTTATTTTTGGGACAGAGACAGACAGAGCATGAACAGGGGAGGGGCAGAGAGAGAGGGAGACACAGAATCAGAAACAGGCTCCAGGCTCTGAGCCATCAGCCCAGAGCCTGATGCAGGGCTCGAACTCATGGACCGCGAGATCGTGACCTGGCTGAAGTCGAACGCTTAACCGACTGCGCCACCCAGGCGCCCCTAGTTTTTCCTATTCTTAACCCCACATAAATAGAATTGTGCTCTATGTACTCTCCGTCATCTGGCTTCCTTCACTCAACCTTTCTTCTGTGATAGTCATCCATTAGTAATGAATGAGAGAATTCTCATTCCTTTATATCATCACTAATACTTGATATTCTCAGTTTTTAAATTTAGACATCCGGAGGAGGATATGTTAGTATCCATTTGTGACTTTGATTTGTTTTGTATCTATGAATAGTATAATGGTCGGGGTCATTTGGATATTCTCTCTCTCTTTCTCTGAAATAATTGTTTAAGTGCCCTGCCCATTTTTAAAATTATTTGGTTAATTTTCTTTATCTTATGGATTTGCTTCCTTAGATTTTAGATGTATGAGTAGATAGACTTCTATCTGTCCATAACTTGCTTTTCTAATTCTCTCAGTGGTAGCTTGAAAAGAAATTCTTAATTTTACTGTGTTCCAATTGAAAAAAAAAATTTTGTGCCTTTTATGCGTGTTTATGAAATTAAATTTTTGTTCATTTAAGTAGTCTAGATGATATTCTGTTTCTTTTGAGATAGCTGTTTTGAAGTACCAAGTATTAAAGACCTGTAAAAGTTTGCACATGGATGTTATTCCCAAAGTAGTTAGTTTCATTGCCAATACCCATTTTTATTTTTAATATCAGACCTTATTACTACTATCTCCAACCCTTTAATTTGCCCTCAAATGGTTACATGTTACATTATTGAGAATCTGTCCTTTAGTTTGATCCTTTAATTTTTTGTCTCTTTTTGGAGAAGTACACTTCTGACCAAGAGAAGTCCTGCCTCATTTTAATTATTTTCACCAGGACAGAAATAATAGGTCCATTGTGATTCCAACTCCAACTTCCTTTTAACTTACACGAAATACCAAGGAGCAATTTTTTTTCCCTAAAAAATTTTTCCCTATGGAGGACAAATCAAAATAGATTGCTTAATGAGAAGTTTGAAATAGTTTATTTAAAGATAGTATTCTCCCTTTGAGCTTAACTTTCAGTGTTAATGGAGGATTGGGATTTAGATTACTATATATAGATATATGCTAGGGCTATACCCTAACAAAATGCCACAGACTGAATGACTTAAAGAACAGAAATTTATTTTCTCACAGTTCTGGAAACTGAAGGGCCAAGGCAAGGTATCAGCAGGTTTGGTTTCTTCTGAGGCCTCTTTCCTTGGCTTGCAGATGGCTACTTTTTTACTGTGTCCTCCCATGGTCTTTTGTCAGTGCTTGCATACCCCTGGTATCTCTCTGTGTGTTCACATTTCCTCTTCTTATGAGGACATCAGTTAGATTGGATTAGGGCCCCTCCCAACAGCCTCATCTTAACTTAATCACTTTTAAAGACCCTATCTCTACGTATAGTCACATTGAAAGGTACCAGTGGTTAGGTCTTCAACATATAAATTTTGAAGGGGACACAGTTAAGCCCATAGCAATCACTGCTATGTATTTTAGAAGAGGATAATAAGGAAAAGTGGCATATTAGAAAGCAGAGGATATGTTCAACAAGCTGCAAATATGCAACTGTCATGGAAGTTGAAAGTTCAGGAAGTGGAGTAGACTTGGAAACCCCACAGTACAACATTACCCAGATGTACAAATGAGATGAGAGTTGGGGCACCTGGGTGGCTCAGTTGGGTGGGCATCGGACTGTGGCTCAGGTCATGATCTCATGGTTGGTGAGTTCGAGCCCAGCGTCAGGCTCTGTGCTGACAGCTCAGAGCCTGGAGCCTGCTTTGGATTCTGTGTCTCCCTCTCTCTCTGCCCCTGCCCTGCTCATGCTCTGTCTCTCTCTGTCTCAAAAATAAATAAAATATTAAAAAAAAAATAAAAATAAAAAACAAATGAGATGAGAGTAGACTCAATAGGTAAGTGCTGAAGAGATCTAGTATAAGGTCACACTCTGAGCTAAGAGGAGTCATGAAGGAAGGTTTTCTGATTGAGAAGATTTGATACCTGATTGTAAAGGAAATAAAGGTCATGTATTTTCCGGAAGATGGAAGACATTATTTCAAAGAAGAAAATTAAGCATCTAGACCTAGGATGTCAGTCAGATACAAATGGGTGGGATATAAATGAGAAGATAATGGGTTATATTTACTTGATTCTTTTCAGGTCTGCCTTCATGGAACTCAGTTTGATGTATAAAATACTGTCATTGGTATGAGAAACATTTACTAAAGCACCTGTTAAACCAAATTCTTATGAGGTTTAAGCTCTTATTTCCTGAATAGAGAAAAAATCCCCTTATTATTCCCTTTAATACCAGTCAAAATCTGACACTGTGTTCTTACCAACGTTTCCAAATCCGAGGACTCAGATATCTTGTAGAACATATTTCATTCCCTATGGGCATGTCAGACCAATAGTCTAATATAACAGTTCATATCCAAGATCATTGGGAGAGTGAGAAGTGGAATAACAGCCAGCTCCCTCCTGACAAGGCCCAGGAGCCACAGATTGTTTCATGTCTGTGGAAGTCCCAAATGAGGTAGCCATTGGCCATATCCAAGAAGAAAAACATCTGAGAACTGCTTGCCTAATGAGCTGCAGGTTAAAATTGGCACTAGACTATCCTGTCCATTGAAAATGGAGTTTTCTTCTTTTAAAATCAGAATTTAACTAGATTTTCAAATTTTTCTCCCGATGAAACTATTGTCTATGACTTCAAAGAAATCAAACAATACAGCTGAATATAAAGAAAAAAACAAAAATCACCTGAAAATGTCCCATCCTGAATTAACCATTATTATTCTTTTTGTGACTATTATTTTCAACATCTTTCTGTGACAAAGTATTTATAAAATTTACTGAATTGAGATCATACCATATCAGCTATTGGCAGCCTGCTTTTGTCATTTAATGATATGTCATGGAATCCTTTTGATATCAACATTAGATCTACATCATTATTTTTAATGGCTGCATGGTATTCCTTTGTGTGGATAAACCATCAGTTTTTAACACTGATCCCTTTTTGAAGGACCTCAAAACTGTCTCCAACTTTTTTACTATAATAAGCCAACTGTAATGAACATCATTGTGCATTTGCCTTATTATTTTCTTTAAATAAATTCCTAGAATCTGGAGACATTCTTAAAATAGTTTATTGGTAAGATATAAAATTTTCCTGACTATGCCAGCACCCTCTTTTATTTTTAATTATTTTGTGCAGAATATTTATGGTTTTGGTGGGGGGATGGCTTCCTTTTCCCTTCAAAGATTCTGTAGTGCAAACTTTACCCTCAGACTTTTCAGGTTGGTCAAAGGGAAAGAACACGCATTGTTGTTTGTATTTCTATGTACAAGTTGCCATGGGCTATTACTAATGGATCAGGCTGGTAGAAACTCTTATTGCAGTTCTGTGAAATGCAAGGTTTGTGTGAGATGGTTGATTTTTTATGGTCATGAATGGATAGAATTTAGGTAAAACATTTTAGGAATAAAACACTAGAAGAATGGGCAAGGTAATTATAATATACTCTGCAAATGAGAAAAAAAGAAGGAAATTGTGATTAAAACATTTTGGGTCAAGATCTGTCCGTTTCCTACTCTGAACGCATCTATTTTTATTTTCCCTCTTGATCTCTACCCCATCTAGGGAATGTCTTTCAATTCCTTGAACACAGCAAGCTCTCTGCTATCTCTGCTTATGTTATTTACTTTGCTCTATGCCTGGACATCGCCACACTACCTAATCCTCTTTCCCTAAAATATACAATCTTTACTTGACTAAGAAATGCCTATTGAGGTCCTCATCATGTGCCCAGTTTTGAAAGTCATTCTTATTAAAAAGCCTTCCCTAAGTCACCGAAGCTGAGTTAGCCCCTTCTATTTGTAACTAGCATTATGTTGATTTCTTATATACCTCATTTAAATTATCTGTTTTCCCCCATTTAAATTTGTGTCTGTCATATTCATCACTCATATCATTAGGGCCTAACTCAGTGCTTGGGAAAATGTGGGCACAGGTGAATATTTTTAATGAACAAATGAATAAATGAACAGAATGCAATCAACAGAATAGTCTTTGATGGAGTGGATTCATACAGCAGATATTTGGAAACGAGGATGGAAAGTCAGATAGAGCTTCTATTGTAGAGTGTCTGAAAGGCAAAGAAAGGTTAAAAATAATATATGATTAAAATATTAATCTATAGACTCCTCCCAAACTCTATAATCTTTCAGATAACAAGAAATGCCCACAATGTTCAAAGCCTAATTAAATGTTGTAAATATCTTTTCTTACAAAATCAGTGATGGCCAATGTCAAGCTGCAGACTGGCCACTTGGAGTGAGGTTATTTCAAGCAACTCAGTGATTTGGTGGGAAATACTTGCTTCTCCAGAAAGCTGGGAGAAGTGAAAAGAAATAGAAGACTACATACATGACAGGATTTTCTCTCAATTCGTGGTTAACTTAGAGGAACCTTTTCTAAGATGATATTTTGTACAAAACAATTTCAAATTACAAGAATAGATGAGCACAATGACATTTAAGCTTGGAAAACATTGCCTGTAAAATCTACTTCTTGGATATTCACCACATATTTTAGCATACTGGATGATCAGAGAACTCCAACAAGAAAGAAAGTTGTTTAGCTTTTTTTACTCTCATGTTTTTTAAAAGTTTTTATTTAAATAAAATAGTTAACATACAGTCTAATATTAGTTTCTGGTGTACAATACAGTAATCCAACACTTCCATACAATACCTAGTGATCATCACAACAAGTGCACTCTTTAATCCCCATCACCTATTTAATCCATCTCCACCCAGCTCTCCCCTGGTAACCATCAGGTAACCAGGTTTTTCTCTACAGTTAAGAGTCTATTTCTTGATTTGCCTCTCTCTCTTTTTTTTCCTCCTTTGCTTATTTGTTTTGTTTCTTAAATTCCACATATGAGTGAAATCATACGGTATTTATCCTTCTCTAATTTATTTCACTTAGCATACTACTCTCTAGCTCCATCCATGTCATTGTAAATGGCAAGATTTCATTATTTTTTTTATGGCCGAACAGTATTCCATTGTGTATGCATACCACATATCCATTTATCAGTCAGTGGACATTTGGGATGTTTCCATAATTTGGCTATTTTTGTTAATTTTGCTATAAACATCGGAGTCCGTGTATCCCTTTGAATTTGTATTTTTGTATTCTTTGGATAAATACCTAGGAGTGTGATTTGTGGATTTTAGGGGAGTTCTGTTTTTAACTTTTTGAGGAACCTGCATACTGTTTTCCAGAGTGACTGCACCAGTCTGCATTCCCACCAACAGTAGGGAACAGAAGGTTCCCCTTTCTCCACAGACTTGCCAGCTCCTGTTGTTTCTTGTATTGTTGATTTTAGCCATGCTGACAGGTGTGAGGTGATAGCTCATTGTAGTCTGTATTTGTATTTCCCTGATGATCACTGATGTTGGGCCCAGACTTAGCTATGACACAGAATACTTTACAAAGAATATGTATTTATTTATTGCAGAAAACTAGCTTGAGAAACATTGTCCTAAGTCAGAGGAAGAATTTCTGAGACTACCCAGGGCTAATATTGTTGAGACTGCTTGCAACTGCGCTTCATAGGACTTATATGGTCTTGTGCACTCTGATTTAATTAAATTACTTATTTTGTGTGTTTTTTTAAAATTTTTAAATTGAAGTATAATTTACATATAATAGTCTATTAGTTTCATGTGTCCAACATACTGATTAGAATTTTGTATGCATTGCAAACTGATCACCACAGTAAGTCTAATTGCCAACCATCACCATATAAAGCTGACACAATAGTATTGACTGTATCCTTCATGCTGTATATTACATTCCCATGACTTATTTATTTTATAACTGGAAATATGCACCTTTTGATCACCTTTACCCACCTCGTCCCCCTCCCTCTTTTCCTCCAATTCCTTGCCCCTCTGTCAACTGCCAGTTTGTTGGTATCTATGAGTCTGGGTTTTGTTTTGTTTTGTCTTGTTTTTTGATTCTACATATGAGTGAAATCACATGTTATTTGTCTTTCTGTCTGATTTATTGTACTTGGCATGTGACCCTCAAGATCTATCTGTGTTGTCACAAATGAGAATATCTCATTCTCTTTTATTTTATGGCTGAGTAATATTCTAATATACATGTATATATATATATACACATACATAATATATATTTATATATAAGTAGTATATATAAATATATCTGATATAACATATTAGATATAATATATATAATAGAACACAGATATATATCTATAATATATATATTATATGTATATTATAATATGTATTATTTACATAATAGAATACAGATAGATCCATTCATCTATCGGTAGACACTTAGGTTGTTTTCATATCTTGGGTATTGCAAATAATACTGCAATGAACCTAGGGGTGTATATATCTTTTCATTTTAGTGTTTTTATTTTCTTTGAATAGATACCCAGAAGTGGAATTGCTGGATCATATATACGATAGTTATATTTTTTTATTTTTTGAGGAAACTCCATACTGTTTTCTATAGTGTTTGCCCCAGTTTACATTCTCACCAACAGTGCCTGAGGGTTCCATTTTATCCATATCTATGCCAACACTTTTTATTTTATTTATCATCTTTTTGATGATAGTCACTTGAACAGGTGTGAGGTGCGGAGATATCTCATTGTGGTTTTGATTTGCATTTCCCTGATGATTAGTTAGGTTGAGCATTTTTTTATGTGCCTCTTGGCCATCTTCATGTCCTCTTTGGAAAAAACTGTTTTTTTCTTTTCAGATCCTCTGCTTATTTTAAAATCAGACTGTTTGTGAGTTTTGTTGTTGTTATTATTGAACTAAGTTCTTTATATATTTTGGATATCATCCCCTTATTGAATATATAGATTGCAAATATCTTCTCTCATTTAGTAGGTTGCCTGTTCATTTTGTTAATAATTTTCTTCACTGTACAGATGCTTTTTAGTTTGATGTAGTTCTATTTGTTTATTTTTGCTTTTGTTGCCATTGCCTTTGGAGTCAGATCCAAAAATTCTTCACTAAGACCATTATCAAAGAACTTACCATCTATGTTATTTATGACTTTAATGGTTTCAGATCTCACAGTCAGGTCTTTTAATCCATTTTGGGTTTGTGGTGTAAGATAGTGGTCTAGTTTCATTCTTTTTTATGTAGATAAACATTTTTCCAATACTATTTATTGTGGAAATTGTCTTTTTTTATTGTATATTCTTGGTTCCATTGTCATAAATTAATTGACCATATGTTTAGGTTTATTCCTGGGCTCTTTTTCTGTTCCGTTGATCTGTGTGTCTCTTTTTATGATACTATTTTACTGTTTGATTACTGTAGCTTTGTAGTATAGTATGAAAATGGAGCATACATCTGGCTTTTTTTTTTTTTTTCACTTGAGATTTCTTTGGCTACTTGGGGTCTTTATGGTTCCATACAAATTTTAGAATTACTTATTTTTGTTCTATGAAAATGCCACAGGATTTTGAAAGGAATTGCATTGAATCTGTAGATTGCTTTGGCTGATATGGGCATTTTTAACAATATTACTTCTTCCATTCCATGAGCACAGAATGTCCTTCCATTTATTTGTGTCTTCTTCAGTTTCTTTCCATCAGTGACTTTGAGTTTTCAGTATATAGGTCTTTCACCTCCTTAGTTAAATTTATTCCTAGGTATTTTATTCTTTTTGATATAATTTTAAATGGAATTATTTTCTTGATTTCTCTTTCTGTTAGTTTATTATTAGTGTATAGAATGCAATAGATTTTAAAGTACTTATTTTAAGTTATTTAAAATACATCCCAATCTCACTGGTCTAAGGCAAATTTTTGAATACAAATGTCTAAGGCAAAGCAGACTAATGATAAAACATATGTTTATCATTCTTGGGTACATGTGAGACCAAATACACTGAGAAAAAGAGGTGCCACTTGTCTACTTTTAATAATGATATAAATATCACTTAGGATTGGCATACTGTTTATAAACAGCTACAAGTTTTCTGTATTTTTTTACGTGCCCCAAATGTGTTTTCCTAAGGAGGATAAATATTCCCACTGAACTCCTACTTATCCTTCTAATTTGCTCATTTTTAAAATTCTATAAGTCAATGAATTTCAAATTGACAGAGTTTGAATTAATGTGATTTAGATCATAGATCAAAGACTTAGCATTTTAAATGAAAATACATTTTCTATTGTACTTCTAAGGCAGGGATTTGTGAAGTGTATAAAGCACCCTTCATATGAGTAAACAACCTAAAAATTATCTATTCCATTCAATTTTAGACTTTTTTTGAGAAAAGATTTCTACTGTGAGCAAGTTTTTCATTTGTAAAGGAGCCCAATAAATAAGAGCAGAGAAAAGTAGAGTGTTTTGTTTGAAGTGTGAGATCACCATCATTAAGCAATGACCGCAATGTAGGACACAGAGAATTTTTTTTTTAATGTGATAGGCATACATCTTAATGGTAAAGACTACTGCATATGCAAGGGTACATTAGAGTGGTAGAGAACGTGTAACTGGGTTCAAATTGCAACTCTACCAGTAATTCTGGAATCCTGAGCGAGCTTCTATGTATAAAATTGGGAAAGTGCCATTACTTCCTCATTATGATTATTGGAGACTAATGTGTTAATTAGTATGAAGTTCTAGCATGAACTAGGCACATGGAAAGTGCTCAATACATGTTATTTATTAATAATAATATTAATATTATTATGAGATTATTATAACCTGGTATATCATTTAATTCTAATTCTTTAATTTTATCAACCTTTTTCAACTGTTTCAGGAGGCATCTACCTTATTTACACCTGAGTTTCAATGTCCAATGATTCATTTTGTACATTGTAGCCTTTTACTATTGATTTGCTATTTATTAGTTGATGTATCGGTATTCATTTATTTGATGATATATTATTATTTACTGATTTGGTAGTATTTAGCTGCTTACATCCCTAAAATCTAGTTTCCTGGATTTTAACCAAGTCTCTATTTTCCAGGTAACTAGGAGAAAATCTGTCCTTTCTTCTTTCGTCTCCTCATGTGATCACTAATTTTCCTCTCCTAGACCAAAGGATTGTTGCTTTCTCCCCCACTGCTTCTTTTTTTTTTAAATTTTGTTTTGTTTTGTTTGAAAGGAAAGAAGAAAGCATTTTTACCAACTTACCAAAATATACTGTCCAGTGAAGGGTAATCATAAGAAAAGAAGAAAAGGGCTTTGCACACAAAAAGACCTGGGTTCATATTACCCAATCTTTCCCTTACTAGCTTTGTAGGTTGGGGCAGGTTACTTACCATGAGGCTCCTCAGCTTCCTCATTTGTATAATGAGCATACTGCTAACTTTGTAGAATGGTAAGGATGAGAAAACATGTATATCTAGAATGGAGAGAATCTTTAATGTTGACTCTGATTATTATCATTTCCTGTTTTATTATAACAATTCATCATTTAGTTAACAAATCAAAAGCCACAGTTTATTTCAATATTTAATTATCAGTAAAACTGGAGTATGCTTAATCATCACACATAATTTGAAACTGGCAAAAGCTAAGCTCAGAATTTTCTCCCATTTCAGCTGATGAAGCATTATTCAACTACTTTTATGCGTAACAAACCAATAGGATGTTAATTTTAAATTTTAAAAGATCTCATTTTGAAGATCCCAATCATTGAAGACTTCTTTGTTTCATGGCTTATCAACATTTTAGGTAAAGATATTTTCAGGACCATGAGGAACACAAGAAAACGTCAAGTTTATGTAATGTAATTTGCATTTCCAGTTAGAATCATATTTGAAATTTGATGCAGTGTAAATGAACAAACACAAATTATATGTGTGTGTGTTTCTTTTGTGAACAAAAGAAACCAGACTTTGAGAAGCCAAGCAGTGGATATGATATAAGTCAGAATCATTCAGTCAAAGATTCCTTCGCAAATGCATCTACTGGAGTGAAGACCTTGGCTTTGGAGTATTACCATCCTGAATTCAAATACTCTCTTCAAACCTTAGCTGTGTGACCATCACAAATTTGGCAGCTCCTTTGATCAGTATTATTCCCCCCGCCCCATGTGAATACTAGCATCTACTTTATGAAGTGGTTGTGAAGAATAGGGAAGACACCATGATTGTCATATAGTGATGACTAACCAGTTGCACATATACCTTTTCCCAAGGTCCCCAACTATGTTACAAGAGTGGGAAAAACAACAATAACAAAGGATGGCTAAGAAATGGTTTCTGTCTTCACAGGCATCCCAGTCTAACTGCTACTGGAAGTGTGGGCCAGCATGGTTGCTCCATGTGGGGCTACAACCATGCACTAACTTCACACATTGACTGAGTATAGGCTTGAAAATTGATTTGCCTGGGTAATTCCTAGATCTACCACTTACTTGCTCTGTAAATTTAGGCAGGTTATTTAACCCCTGTAAGGTTTCGTTTTCTCACCTTTAAAATAAAGCTAATAAGGATAATGGAAGCATTTCTTTCATACATGTATATGCGTAGTTTATGGACTCAGTGAAAATCTTGTTATATTTACTACTTAATAATAATTAATCAGACAAACAGCAGTATACTTGAAGTCATTTTTAAAAACTTTTTTCCAGTTACCAGAAATTCTGAGTTCTCATACACAAGTCACACAAGCATAGACAGGAATGATCTTTATTATATTCCATCTTTTTCAGACACTCAGACAATGGGTTCTCAGTAAGCACCACATTGGGGACACTGCAGTTAATATTAATAGGAAGGATGATGACCTCTGTATAGCCTCAGAGAAAAGAAAAAGTCATCAGTTTTTAATGCTCCTCTCAAGGAGCCTACCATTGCCATCTCTAAGTGCTCAGAACATTATCTTGCTACAGATATCTCCACCCTTGTGGCAGAGTCTACATTATTGTGGTATCTAATCATAACACAGTGAAATTCATATATTTTACTCTAATTAATGTCATCGTAAAGGGTGTGCTGTGATGAATATATGTAAATATCTCATGAGTTTGACCATGCTTTCAGCTCTGAACTCTGGCTTCCAGGAGTCAGTGCAAACTAATTGAATAACAGAAAACTCATAATTTAGCTACTGTAAAGAAACTGAAAGTGTCCTATAAACTATGCAACTAGGTCAGGATACATGATTATCTTTAGAATAAAATTTGAAGTAATTCTCTAGTTTCTTTGTGTCTTCTGAATATTAGCTGAACATATTAAATTGGAAGAATGGACATGTACAAGTTTGGAAATGGAAGACACATTTTATTTTTAAAATGTTTTTTTTTTTTTTAATCTTTTTTTTTTAACGTTTATTCATTTTTGGGACAGAGAGAGACAGAGCATGAATGGGGGAGGGGCAGAGAGAGAGGGAGACACAGAATCGGAAACAGGCTCCAGGCTCTGAGCCATCAGCCCAGAGCCCGACGCGGGGCTTGAACTCACGGGCTGCGAGATCGTGACCTGGCTGAAGTCGGACGCTTAACCGACTGCGCCACCCAGGCGCCCCGGAAGACACATTTTAAATGTAACTCCTTCAGCCTGCAGTGTCACACATACTACTGAGGTCCTTAGTGGGTGCTCTGTAAATGCTTGTTACCCCAAGAAAAACATTGGAAGGTCACAAAGAAAATGGGTAGGATTCCTTTGTGCTCTTTTTTTCAGTTTTGTATGGCTATGTATCCTCAGGCAATGTCCTGGATTTCTTTCTCTGAGCTGAGAGGGATAACATTCATGTCTCCTCTCTCCCCTAAGGCCAGACCTTCATCAAGTCCCATTTAGATTGCTGCAACTGTGTTCTGCCTTGTCTGCCCTCTCCTGGTCTGCACATACCCGCGAGAGTAGTCTCCCCAGAATATAGCTTTCAGAATATTACACTCTTAAAAGGGCTCTGAAATGATCTGAAATACTTTTGCCTCATCAATAACATAGGAGATAAACATAAGATTATAACTAAAGATTCTAGTAATGAAAATGAAGCATGTTGGTAATAGTTATTGAAAGTAAGGAAAAACCCAACTTAAACTGACAAACAAACAGGCAAACAGATTTTACTGACTAAGTCAATTGAAAAGTCTAACCTGATGTTTGGCTTCAAGAGCTCCAGGCTATCATGTTAAGGTCTGGTGTCTTTTGATTTCTCATCTCTTGGCCCCATCTTCCTCAATGAATTGGCTTCATTTGCAGATAGGTTTTTCCCTCATGGTTATATAGATGGTTATTAGCTATCCTTGGCATGTTTTTGTACAGAAGAAACGTGAAATTCTCTTTTCTGATGATATCCCCCAATGTCTTGAGATTCCCTCTCATTGGACAATTTTGGTCATATGACCATCCCTAAACCAATGGTTGTGACTAGGGGAATGGAATTCACTAGTAGGCTTGGGTCTAAATAGCATATTCCACTCCTGGAGTTCCCTCAGAACTAGCAGAGACTGAAAGTGCTAGATGAGAAGATCCCTTAATGATGATGAGAGATTATTTCCTGAATTAGAGTGAATGGTGACTAAACAACACAAATAACAGATGTATATGAGGTGCATTTATTATCAATTTAACCCCTTGTACACAGTGTTAGCACAACTTTTAAACTGGTGAACTTTATGAAATGTGGAGATTTAGGTGGATATAAAAATCAAACAATGAAAAGCATGTCATTTTCTATGAACTTTTTGTAAAAAACGTTTAAAGAACTGTACTCTGGCTACTCAGAAGATCCTAAAATGGCCTGTGAATAAATTACAAGAAATCACAGAGGATTTTCTGCCCATCTCCTCCTACCCCCAAAAAAAGAGAAATAAAGGAAAGAAGAAAAAAAAAAAAGACTGTAGCTTTGATGTGTGATATTTTAGAAGTTAAACATATTATTCAAAAAAGATAGGAAATGGTAAAGTGGGAGTGCAAGAAGATAAAACAACTTGTTTGTCAATTAGTAAGAAATTTGAGAAAATATTTTAAATATAAGATCTAAAGATTTAATTTTTAAATCACGTTTTAACTTCAAAAACATAAAGTCTATGCAACTTCTAATAGTTAAGCTAATTCTCGCCATTTCAGCTCAATAAGGCACATGCTTCCAATGCCACACAGAAGTTGTCAAGGTAGAGAAGGAAAAGAAAAAGAAACTTTTATTCTAAGGTTTTAAAGAGAACGAGTTCTTTCATACAAATGGAAGTGCCTGTGGACTCTCATCTGCAGATTGGTGAGTTGAGCTGCATATATTTCCTGCATGGTTCTCTGACTAATTTTTGTTTGTGGAATTAATCAGATCCCAATGTCTGTATTGGTAATTTTAGAAGAGGTTGTGATTTTTAAAATTCCCTGTCATGTGAAAGTTGCCATCATCTTTAATTCTCCATCAGCTTTCCTATCTTCTCCTATGTAACCTCGTGTAACCTACATGAAGTGGACTGTGCAGGGTTAGATATGAAAGTGTACGATATCCAGCAGATTCTGTTTGAAGTATTGCCTATGTGTGGCTGGAGATGTTTTAAATCAAAGGAGCAGAAAGCACTATAGAGGGAACACCCTTTTCCCTGGAGGTTTGTATTCTGGAAATACTGCTTGGAAGTTAGACTTTTCCCTCCAAAATGTTGATTTCCTGACTGTGAATGAATAGTTTTTTTGCACTATTTGGAAAGAGTCAGGAAAAGAAATAGACTATGGGGCAATGGAACATAGTGTAGGTTGGTATTGCCACAGTAGCCAACAAATCAGAGGGAGGGAGAGTAGGTGGGAGGGTGAAAGAGAAGGAAGGAAGTACTGGAGAGAGAGAAAAAAACAGAAAAGGCGAGAGAGAGAAAGAAGAGAAGGGAAAGCATTTATTATCTTCAGGATTAGAATGGAGACTGGCAGCAGCAGTTAACTAAAATAAAAGAATCATATGGTATAACACACAGAAAGTACAATCTAGAACAGAGGATGGCAAACATTCCATAGGCCAAATCTGGCTTGTTACCTATTTTTTGTATAGCCCATGAACTAAGAATATTTTTACATTTTTAAACGTTTGGAAAAAAATTAAAAGAAAAAAATTTTTGACTCATGGCAATTACATGGAATTTCAGTGTCCACTATGCTATCTTATGTATCTCTTGTCTTTGTTTTCATGCTACAGTGACAAAATTGAGTAACTGAGACAGAGATCTATGAATTGCAAAGCCTAAAATATTTACTACCTGGCATTTTTGGGAAAAAAGTTTGTCAACGCTGGGTTTAGAGGAAAAAGAACATTTATGAGAGGACAGAAAATAAAGCTAAAGATCTGGATATACTCCATACAATACTGATATTTTAAAATTAACTGCTTAGTAAGAGGATTTTGTTTATACATAACTCCCCATTGTTTAGCCAATTACAAAAATCCCTGCCAGTTGTTTTATTGTTTTTCATAGAAATACAGGAACTGGGGGATACCATGAACATTATCTGTATGATAATGGACAATACCTAATTTAGTCTATCTGAAACGTCTATCTGGTGGAGAAGATAAGATGAATACCCTTGAAGGGCATGTTTTCCACATCGTTTTCATCTTGTGAGCAGGAAGTAGAACAGAAATGCCCTCCCTCTCTTTCTAAGTAAAGTACGTCTATTTCCCTAAGCTTTAGGCTCATTGGTCTTTTATGTCAAGTACTCCAGCTTAACATGGAAAGTACTTATGTTATGAGACATATGAAGTATGCCACATATGAAGTATGTATGAACTTATAAAGTATTATAGATTTTGGTCAAATTCACAGTTATTAGGATGTGAGTGAACCAATTTTAGCTTTAAGTAATGAACATTACTTAAATTTGAAAGGAGAAGCCCTAGATGTCATGTCCATTAGCACTTTTGTTGTGTGACCAACACAAGAGCCAATATTCACTGGAGTGAGGGTATTAGCCTCCTTTTATTTCTTTTTATATTCACATAGAAAAATTATAGACCCATTCCTATTCTAAGTAAAGAGAAATGCAGACAAATAGATGTTACATGTGTCTCTCTTCTTCAACATATACATTTTGAATGGTAATTAAAGATACAACAGTTTACCTAGTTGGACATTATCAGAGTAGATGCCTATATCAGGACTTTGTATTTCTTCTTGTTTGATTGATTGATTGATTCTGAGAGAGAGAGAGAGTGAGGCAGGGGCAGAGGGAGAGCGAGAGAATCTTAAGTAGGCTCTATGCCCAGCTGAGGGCCCAACATGGCGCTTGATCTCACGCCCTTGAGATCATAACATGAGCCGAAATCAAGAGTCAGATGCTTAACCAACTGATCCACCCAGACATGCTGCTTCTTGATTTATGTTCATAGAGCTATATAATTCTAGTATATGAGGACACACGAGTAGACAGAATTACATTACTACTTGTTTTAGTCAATCATTTCAGATTCTTATAGAATACTTCCTAATTACTACTCAATTAAAGCTCCTGGCCTCAAGATTTTATATTATTTTATTTTATTTATTTTATTTTATTTTATTTAAATCCAAGTTAGTTAACATATAGTGTAATAATGATTTCAGGAGTAGAACTTAGTGATCCATCACTTACCTATAAGCTCATCATAACAAGTGTACTCCTTAATGCTCATCACCATTTAGGCCATCCCCCCACCCAGCACCCCTCCAGCAACACTCAGTTTGTTCTTTGTATTTAAGAGTCTCTTGGGGTGTCTGGTGGCTCAGTTAGTTAAGTTCCCGACTTTGGTTCAGGTCACAATCTTGCAGTTCATAGGTCTGGGCCCTGCATTGGGCACTGTGCTGACAGCTCAGAGCCTGGAGCCTGCTTTGGATTCTGTGTCTCCCTCTTCTCCACTCCTCCCCCACTCTTGCTCTTTCTCTTTCTCTCTCTCTCTCAAAAATAAATTAAAAATATTAAAACAATTAAAAAAAGAGTCTCTTATTGTTTTCCTCCTTTTCTGATTTTATCTTATTTTTCTTTCCCTTCCCCTATGTTTGTGTTTTGCTTCTTAAATTTCACATGTGAGTGAAATCGTATGACACTTGTCTTTCTCTGACTGACTTATTTTGCTTAGCATAATACACTCTAGTTCCATCCACACTCTTGCAAGTGGCAAAATTTCATTCTTTTTGATCACTGAGTAATATTCCATTACACACACACACACACACACACACACACACACACACATTTTCTTTATCCGTTCATCAGTCAAGGGACATTGGACTTTTTTTTATAACTATTGGCTATTGTTGACAGTGTTCCTGTAAACATTGGGGTGCATGTGCCCCTTCAAGAAATCAACCTTTTTGCATACTTTGCACAAGCGGCTAGTAGTGCAATTGCTAGGTCATAGGGTACTTCTATTTCTAATTTTTTGGGGAACCCTCATACTGTTTTCCAGAGTGGCTATACCAGTTTGCATTTCCATCAATAGTGCAAAAGTGATTCCTTCTCAGTGTATTTTGTGAATTTGACTATGATATGCCTTGGTGATGGTCTTTTGTTTGTTGAATCAAATGGGAGTTCTCCGTGCTTCTTGGATTTTGATTTCTTTGTCCTTCCCCAGATTAGGAAAGTTTTCAGCTACAATTTGCTCACATAAACCTTCTGTCCTTTTTTCTCTCTCTTCCTATTCTGGACTCCTATGATAGGATTGGTATTCTTCTTTAATAAGTCACTGAGTTCTATAAGTCTTGTATCATGTTCTTTTGCCTTGGTTTCGCTCTTTCTCTCTCTCTTTTTTCCCCCAATACTTCATTATTTTCCATAATTATCTTCTATATCACTGATTCAATGCTATGCTTCATCCATGCTTGCTATCATGGTATCCATTCGAGCTTTCATCTTGATTATAGCATTTTTAATTTCAGCTGGACTAGATTTTCACTCTTATCTCTACAGATAGGGATTCTCTGGTGTCTTCTATGTTTTTATTTTTTCAACCCCAGGTAGTATTCCTATAATCGTGTTTTAAATTCTACTTCATACATCTTAGTTATATCTGTGTTGATTAAATCCCTGGCCGTCATTTCTCCTTGTTGTTCATTTTGGGACAAATTCCTCCATCTTGTCCGTTTGAAAGAAAAAAATTAATAAAATAAAGTTAAAAACAAAACAAGATCAAATAAAGGAAGCTAGATCCTAGCTGTGTTTCAGTCTGCTTGTTGAGAGAAGTTTGATAGATAAGAGAAAAGAGAGAAAGGAAAAAAAAGTTAAAAAAATTAAAATTGAAACTTTGAAGTTTTAAGAAAGAAAAAAGAAAACAACATAAGCAAGAACAGAAGCAAAGAAAATGAACAAATGAATAACCAAACAGAATGAAACCTTGAATGAAGTTATACCCAGTTTCCCTTAGAAAAAAACTTAGCAGCACACTATGGTTTCTAGACTAAGCAGGTGGAAGGGATTTGTGCTGGTCTTCTGGAGGGTGTCCCTGGAGGGCTCAGGTGGGCGGGGCTTGGTGTAATGGCTGAATTCTCCACTTGGTGGCACTGTTTAGCTCACCAGGCTCAATCCGTGTGTGCATGCATGTGCAGGCATGCTAGAGGTGAAAATATCTTCACCTGGCTCTCTAGTCACTGGTTCGGGAATTTCATCCCTTCACAGACATGCAGTCAAGAGCCTCTCCTTTGTGTCAGTCTTCTATCTGCTCCCTGCCTTTACCCTGTCTGTGTCCAAGCTGTGTGCCTGCCAGGTAGCACCTCCCTCCAGAGTTTTATCTCATATGGGGCTGTGTTTTCAAAACCCCACCCATCAGAGACCTCTGGGGCACAGACCATGGCCAACTCTCTGAGGGGGGTCTTACCAAGCAATGGCTGGGTGCCAGCTTCTCTCAGAAAATGTTCCCACAATTGCATAGCAATAGAGGCTCAGAGTTTATGGTAAATCAAAACACATAGCCAGAACCAGGTTTCATCACACTCTGGCATTTTTGTTTCAATATCAGTAATTGTGGCAGCTCTCTGGGGTCCACTAGGACTTTTGTCTGTGGGGACCCCATATGGCTTCTACCAAATGCACTCCAAGCAGGAAAACCACTTCTCCCTGTGTGGCACATGGACCCTCAGACCTCACTGCCTGCTGCTCCTGGGGACTCACCCTTACTTTCTTACCAGAGCACCACCATGCACTGGGCATCAAAACTTCAGACTCTGCTGCACTCCTCTTTCTAGAATTCTGGCACTATTGAAACCCCCTCCTTTCTCCCTGTCAATGGTTTTGGGGAACAGATTTCTTGTCCAGTGAGTGTTTTCACTCCTTCTCTCTCTTTCTCTCCAGCCACTTTCAGGGGGAGAGCTTTTCTTGTGTGATCCTGATGAGCTGCACTCTACCCCTTTCTCCTTTTCTCTTTGTGAAAACAGTTCCATACCCTCTATGGCTCTGTGTTTTTTTTTCTCCCCCAAATCACCTCTCCACACAGCCTACCTGCCAAGTTCTCTGGCTCAAATTATGCAGATTGTTCCTCACATCAATTTCCTAGGTGTTCAAAATGGTGTGATGCTGATCTAGCTGCATTTCAGGGATGAGTCAAGCTGAGGGTCCCCATACTACTCCACCACCTTAACTCTGTCCATCCTCAAGGTTTTATACTCTAGTAGGAGAGACATGGACAAATGACATAAAATTAGGAGTCTAGAGGGAAATGTGGATGAATTTCTTTCTTTTATTTGGAAATTTGATAATGATTCATTATGCCTTAAAATGTATAATTATAAGAATAATGGAAATTCCTACTAATATAGTATTAGAAATAATTATTGATAAACTAATTTCATGTTATTCACCAAATAAAAGGAGAATATATAAATGTGTCTCTTAGCAATTTATATTTAAATTTTTAATAAGCTTTGGGTCCTTTAAGCACATACAGAATTTTAATCTTAGGAATACTAAACAAATACATTATAATGCTTGATATAATTCAGTAATAATAAGTAATTATTGAAAAAATGGAGCTATAATAAATATCAAGTCATTGCATCATGGAAAGTAAAAACTTTAAGCTTGCAGTCATTAGTCATACCCTCTAAAATGGTGAATATTTATTGTACTGGTTTAAACATATTAATTTTTGACTTTGGGGCAAAACTACATAAAATTAGAAATTAAAAGGAACATTAAGTTTTAATCATAGCAATGTGACCACATGGGTACCATTAGACAAAAAAGGGAAGAGATATATGGCCAGATAAACTCCATTTAAACTACCAAATAAAACAGAGTGAGTGCTGATAATTCAGTTATGATGGTATAAGTCAGCATATTATTATTATTATTATTTATTTTTTTGGGGGGGGGACAGAGAGAAACAGAGCATGAACGGGGAAGGGGCAGAGAGAGAGGGAGACACAGAATCGGAAACAGGCTCCAGGCTCTGAGCCATCAGCCCAGAGCCTGACGCGGGGCTCGAACCCACAGACCGCTAGATCGTGACCTGGCTGAAGTCGGATGCTTAACCGAGTGCGCCACCCAGGCGCCCCTAAGTCAGCATATTCTACATGACTCTAAAAAAGAAGAAGAATATAGAATTATATACACAGATATATACTTCACATTAAACAAAACAAAGTACAAAAACTCTTATTCTGTCTAAATCATGTGTTTGGAAACAATAGCCTATGGGCAAATCTGATCCACTTATTGTTCATGTAAATAAAGATTAATTGTAATACCGCCATACCCATTCCTTTGTACATTGTGAATGACTGTTTTCATGTTACAACAGCAGAGTTGAGTAGTTGTGATAGAGATCATAGCCTACAAAGCTTAAAATATTTCCTTACTGGACCTTTACAGAAAAAAATTTCTTGTTCCATGGTATAAAATATACAGCTAGCTGTCCTTATGCCCTCTATGGCTTCTGTGAGAAAGGTTTAGCTTTCTGAATTCTTATTCAATAACAAAAATATTGATTTAACAATTTTGTTTTCTTTTGGCTCATATATATTTATATTAGTAACTGGGTGCCTACAGAAATATTGAGAACTAACAAGGAAAATAAAAACAATCAAAGAATGAACAAAGAATATAAAGAAACAATTCACAAATAAGGAAATCTTACTCAAATTTGTGGAGAAATTCTCAAAAGCATTAACTATCAGAAGCTGCAAATTAAAACAAAAATGAACTGTCTTTTACATCCACCAGATTTGTAAAAGTTAGAAGGTTGATATCAAGTGTTGGAGAGGATCCTGTCAGAAACTTTAATCTCCCATCTTTTATGTATGTCAACAAATTCTGGATGGAGTAAGCCAGCAGCAACTAGTGAATATAAGCCTCTATGTACTTTATCTGAGAGATATACTTATGAGTAGTTATCCCAGGGAGGGTAAACATATCTCACAATGCCATGACAAAAGCTGTTTATAGGGCAGTGATGAAGTGAAAGACCTAAAGTTCAAAACAACAGCCACAAAACACTAACCAAAGAGAGAGAAAGATAACTCAGTCATAACACCCTACAATAGATATTAGTGTCAGGGACTCATTGAATGTCTCTAGGCTAATACCAAGGAAATTGCATAATTTTGTTTTCTTAGTATCCATATTTTTTAAAATGTTTATTTGTTTATTTGGAGGGGTGAGAGCACATGCACAAGTGGGGGAGGGGCAGAGAGAGAGAGTGTGAAAGAGAAAGAAAGAGAGGGAGAATTCCAAGCATGCTCCATGTTGTCAACGCAGAGCCTGATGTGGGGCTCAGTCTCACAAACCTTGAGATCATGACCTGAGCCTAAATCAAGACTTGGACACTTAACTGACTGAGCCACCTGGTTGCCCCCTTAGTATCCATATTTTTTAAGGAGAATTTGATTTCTGCTAAATTCCCAGTAACTTGAACTTTTTTCCTATATGTAGAGGCCAGAATTCATTACAGCTCTATTGTCATAAAAAGAATCCTGAAATGTAATCATCCCCACATATTCCTTCCCCCACAAAAGTGAATTACACATTATACATTTGAATCTTTAATTTTTCCTACAATCATTTTGTTGTGCTTAAAAATACCTTTTCAAACAAACAAAACAAAACAAAAACAAAAGGGGGTTGTGTTTTTTCTGAAGCTGTGATGGCTTGGTGAAAAAAACATTTTCCTTCCTCATATTTGCTTACAGTAAACTTTATAGGCACTTCCTAAAATAAGATGATCATGGATGGTCCTCTTCTCAGTGTATTGTTCCACATGATTTACAAAGTAGACAACATGCACACACACTCAAATTCCTATTTGGATTAATATGCTCAATTTCACATAGAAAGAAGAGTGTCATAGTCTAAGGCAGAGATTCATTGGCCCATCTTTCCTAGTTTCAAGGACAGTCTTCCTCCAGTAACCTTTTCACTTCCTAATGATTACTTTATGTGTTGATGTTCTTTAGGAGTGACCTTCCTGCCAGTTATGCGTGGTGAACTCTGCCTTTTTCACAGAGTGTACAGCAGAGCCCTCTCAAGTCATGACAGTTGGCTTTCTTGCATACATTTCCAGAAATATGTATTTTTTGGTTTGACACTGTTTAGGAAGAACTAAACTAAGGTTTATATGTGGTCAATTATGGCAGTAAAAAGACTTATGATTAGTCAAGGATACTTATCCAAAGAAGTATTCTAGGGATTTTGGGAAGTTTGTGTTGATATTACTAACTTTGGAAAATTAGGTGAAAATTTACTGGCTGTTTTGCCCCTTATTTTCATATTTATTTTCTTATTTATTTATTTTTTGAGTACCTAAAAAATATTTAAAGGAACATGGTCTGTCAACTTCATATGCTTATATTCTTCCTATACCACTTTTAAGATTTGAGATTGTACAATTTTTAGGGGTTCCCTTTTTTTAAAAATATATTTTTTTTTATTTTTAAGTAATCTATATACCCAATATGGGGCTTGAACTCACAACCTCAAAGTCAAGAGTTGCATGCTCTACTAACTGATCCAGCCAAGCATAAGGGTACCCTTTATAGTGATGAATTATATGACAATGAAGAGTAACAACGTGATTATCATGCAAGCTAACAAATTGAGAAACTGTTGTGTCTTATATTTTATTCCATTCTCTTACTATTTTTATCACTTTACTACTTACTCTTATTATTTTATTTTAATACTGTTTCATTGGAAGTCACATCCATGCAATTGCAAATACAACTTGCCTGCATTTCTAAGTGGTTCCAAGAGGCATTTTCTACTTTTCTCTGTCTTGCAAACTTAAACATAGGCAACAAGGTTATCATTTCATAGCTGTTGAAATGCTGCCATTCATCTTCTGTGATGTAATTTTACATAGTCAGTCTGAACCGTAGCTGTGCATAACTATTTCATTGATATTCTGTCAAATGTCACAAGCTTTCAAGTTCAGTACCTACACATTTATTGCATTGAAGCTAGAGATTACCTGAAAATCGTCTTGTCAGGTGTTTCGTCCCATTAGGTATAAAGAATATATAGAAGGCAAGGGAGGGGCCCCTGCTGTTTTTATGTGTATGTTAAAAAGAGTTTTCTGAAGACTAACAGTGTTCCAAAATAATGATTGCAACTTATTTCTTTTGGTAGCTCAGTGTCTTACATTTTTGAGAAGTGAATAAATGAATGAAATAAATGGAAAAGCTCTCCATTAGTCAGCAAAGCATGGCTTAGCAATGACCTCACGGCCGTCACTGACCTTACTGCCAAGCACTATGTAGGTGAATATAAAAGAAATATACAAATAGAAAGAAGGAGAAGGAGGAAGGGAGGAAGAAGAGGTAGAAGAAATTCTTGTTGAAGTTGTTTCTGACACTGTATCATAAATCTTAGGAACACAGACTGGGGTCAGACAGATAAGAATTTTGTATCCTAAATATGCCACTTTCTTGTTATGTGGACTGATTAAAACAAAAAAAAAAATACTTTGCCAGTAGCTGTTTGAGGGATTTACACATATAAGCTTATTTAATATTCACAACAATTCTATGTGATATGTGTTTTAGTATTACTAATGTTATCATGCACATTTGTAAATGAAGAAATAAAGCACAGAGTATACAAGTAGCTCAGCTAATAAGTAGCAAAGCTGGAACTGAATCTGGTACTCACATTTAACCCCATGTCAAGCCACTAACTTTTTATTATAATGCCACTTCTTAAGCAATTGAACGTTTCTATATCACACACACACACACACACACACACACACACACACACACAGGAAATTGGATCATTATACCTACTTATGTAGGCTAGATGTGAGAATTACATGAGATAAATCACAAGGAACAAAATATCCCCACAATTCCAGAGACTGTCCATAAAATGTGATCAACAATCCATATTTCCTGTGTCCTTGCCTTCATTGCTAATTCAAAGTCTTTTCAACCTTTCACAAAGTTACCACTCTTCCATTGACATTTAAAGGATTCTGCAGTTATTCTTCATATGACTTCATGGATCTTCCTATTCAGGTATACCTACCCCTGCTTTCCTCCTCTTTGTTCTACCACTTCCTAATGAGTGACCTATATTCATAGAAATTCTTGAGGATAACCCCAAGTGGATACAGCATCATCACAAGCATGCCACCAATGGTGCCAAGGGCACTGTCTCTAGATTTTCTCCTGCAGCCACCAATCCTCTAGGAAATATAAGTCTCTTCGAGTGCAGTTGGCATCTCTATCATAACTTGGTCTCCAATATGATGCATCAGATTTAAGGCAGCCTAACATCATTATAAGGAAGTCTTATGAAAACTGTCCCTTGAGCTTTCTTCCCCAAACCATTTCCTAATACATTTAAGCCTCAGTACCAGTGTTTAAAACCAATTCAAGAATATGCACAAGATGAAGATGTTCTTCCTATCTATTTACTGGTTCCCTAAATTCTCCAGAGTGTGTACATATGCGCAGACCTTCTCACTTAGCATTCAGGCTAAAAAGCAAGAACCCTTAGGCGAATTAATACATGCAAGTAGATCCTACAGATCCGTGAAGTACCAAATAGTCATCAGTAGACTTTTTCAGATAAATCTAAATTATTTTTAAGTTCAGTCAGACCAGGTATACACAAATAGTGATAGTAAATATATTAAACATTCATCTTATCTATTACCCTTCACCCAGGAAATACTTTAAAGTTAGCTTTCCAACCATATAGTCATTCATTTAACAGTTTTCTTTAGAAACATAACCTACAAAGTTTACAGAAGGAATAGAGAAGAAAGATAAGCCACTGTCTCTGCAATCCAGAAGTTTGTAATCTCTTTGAATAAAGGAGGCACACATACTAGAAACACTAAAGTAGTTAAGTAAATAAATCTGCAAATGTTAATATTCATTCATAGATTTAGTCACCAAATACGTATTGAGTGTCTACCATGTCCAAGCACTATATTAGGAATTAACAGTACTGTGATGGATGAAACAGATGTACTTTCAATCCTTATGGAGCTTATCCTATAGTGGAGAAAATGAGAAAAATGCATAACAAGATAAAGTTTGCAGAAACCATTATGCAGGAAATAGAGTAAAGACTCGAAGAGTAGGATTTCAGAGAAGGAGTGTCTGTTACTTTTCTAAGGTTGCCATAACAAAATGCCACAGACTTGACGCTTTAAACAACAGAAATTTATTTCCTACAGTTTTAGAGGGTAGAAGTCCAAGATCAAGGTATTCTCAGGGTTGATCCTTTTGAAGCTTCTCTCCTTGAATTGTAGATATTTACCCTCTCTAGAGTCATCAGATGGTCTTTTCCATTTGTGTGTTTGTGTCCAAATATGCTCTTTTTATGAGGACATCAGTCATATTGGGTTAGGGCTCATTTTAATAACCCCATTTTAATTCAGTTACTTCTTAAAATATAGTCAAAATCTATCTTGAAAGCCACCACATTCTGAGGTGCTGGAGGATAAGGACTTCAGCAGGTTAATTTGGAGAGACACAATTCAGCCCATAAAAGAAGTCATCAATATTATCTCCTGCAGTATCCCTGGTACTGGCCCAAGACTAGATAGACCAGAATCATCTGAGCGAAAAAAAAACAAAAAACAAAAAACAAAAAACAAAAAACAATCTGCATCCTACTCCTAGAGAGGTGGGAGCACAAAAAAGTGATATTATTAAGCTTTTCAGATGTTTTCGATGTGGATTCAGGTTTGGTAACTCCTAGTACAGTGGTCAAGAATAGTTGGAAAGACATAATTCATATGGTCATGCTTGAGTTGAACAATGAAGGGTGGAGGAAATTTGGATATTAGCGATTCTCAAATTTTTTCATCTTACAACCTCTTTGAAGATGGTTAAGAGCTTTTATGTATCTGGGTTTTATCTAACAATATTTGTGTTACTAGAGCTTAAAATTAAGACATTTAAAAATAGCTATTAATATATAAAAATAATTAACTATTATATGTTGGCATAAATAACAGTTTTATCACTGTTTTTATACCAGAAAAAATTAGCAAAAGGATGTCATTGCTTGACATTTTTGCAATTCTTTTAATATGTGGCTGGATAGAAGATACCTGGATTCTAATATCTACTTCTGCATTCAGTCTATTGTGATATCATTTGTCATGCAGCCTCTAGAAAACTTTACTGTAAATTTACGAGTGAATGAGATTTAAAAAGGATAATAATGGCTTAATAACATTATTAAAATAGTTTTGATCTCACAGACCCCTGAATGGGCCTTGGGTATTTCCAGGAGGCCTTAAAGCACACTTTGTAAGTCATTGATGTAGATTAGAAGTGAATATTTTGTGCTTTTGTTAGATGTCCTGTGTGAGAAAACACTTCCTAACAGAATGTCTATTACCTATTTAAGGATAACATGGATATCTTGACTGGAATATAGTGAAGAGTTTCCTTTCTTTGCGCCAGATTGTTCCCTTTGTGCCAGATTGTTGCTCTTGAACATGATTCTCACTCATAAATGAAATTGTCCATGTTTTGGAGGGGCGTGTGTTTGTCTTCCTCCTATTGCTACTTTTTTTTTTTACCCCAATTGCTTTTTGCTGTTTTCTTTCTCATTATTAATTTTGGCAGGCAACGTAACCTAATGATTAAGAACAGAGACCTACAAACTCTTTCTGTAAAGGGCCAGATCATCAACACTTTAGGCTTTGCAGTCAATGTGGTCTCTGTGGTAACTACTCAATGCTACTATGGTAGCATGAAAGCAGCCACAGAAAAATCTAAACAAAGGAGTGTGGCTTTGTTCCAATAAAACTTTAGTTATGGACACTGAAATTTGAAATTCATATAATTTCAAGTGTCATAAAATGATATATATATTTTCCAATTTAAAATGTAAAAACTGTTCTTAACTCTGGCTATACAAAGTAGGCAGTGGGCCAGAATTGGCTCTTGGGGCTATTATAGTTTGCCACACAGTTGGGAGTGAGTGATCACTTTCAACACAACCCCTCTAAGCCTCACTTTCCCCATCTACAGAAGAGCAATAATGATAACTACTTTATGAGGTGTCCTTATTTGAATATTCACAAAGGATTAATCATAGTGCCTGGACCATTACTAGTTTTTATCAACTGGTGTAACAACATTCTAAGTTAGTGGCTTTGGACTGAATCTTATCATGAGCTTACTTTTTGAACTTGTAGTGAAAGATAATACAGCCTTTATAGGAGAAAGACCTAAACTAGTTATGTGTAAATTTGGGCAAGGCATTTTTTTTTCTGTATCTCATTTTCTTCACCTTCAAAATGAAATTGGTGGGAGGCCAGTCTGCTTTAAAATTCAAAAGCTCTGAACCCAGAAATGCTAATTGCCTTGCTTGTATCCTTATTTTCCCATCAAAACTGAGAGTAAAACAATATGGCTATTCCTTTGGGAAATATACAAAATTTTTAATATCCCCTAGAGAAAGAAAGTTCAGCACTTCAGGTCATTTTAATTAACTGACAAATATAAGGCCCCATGAGACCATGGAAACGTGTTGACTCCTCTTCCATTTTTAGTTGTTTACCCATGCTGGTTACAAATTTCAGTTTTCTAAACTGACTTCCTTGTTTGGCTGAGTAGAACATGTTATGTATTTTATTTTATTTTATTTTATTTTATTTTATTTTATTTTATTTTATTTTATTTTATTTTTTCTCAGCATACACTAATTCAGTCTGAGTTGAAATAGAATTCTGGAACAAAGAACTTCCACTTGTATTATTTAAGCATCTTTGATAGGAACAAGGACCCAATCCAGACAACTGAACTTATATGGGAATTTATTGTATGGGTATACTTATAGGGTTCATGTAACTTAAAAGCTTAGATTTTATGAGGATCTAGTTTATCACATCTTGATTTTGTTTTATTGTTTGATGAATTTTTCTGTCACTCATAAGCAATGAGTATATTAACCTGTATATTATTTAGATCAAATCTTAAAAAGAGCCACTTGCACTGGTTTAGACACTATTAGGTAGAGGCCTTTACACAAGGCCATACCAATGGTCACGAGTTCAGTATTTACTGGGTACCTACAATGTGCAAGGTTCTCCATTAGGCACTAGAAATTTAACATTGGGCAAAGCAATAAGACCCTGCTCTATGAAGACAGGAGAAGGAATAAATTTTAAAAGTGGTTTAAAGTATGTGTGCTGCCCTATGTAGATATTGCTCTAAAGGCATTACATATACCAATTCACTTAATCTTTAAAGTAACTTTGTGAGGTATGGAGTATTATTAATTAGTTTTACAGAACAAGAATCTGAAACATACAGAGATTAAGTAAGATTAAGTAATTTGTTCATGGTCAGAGCTTGTAAATGTCAGAAGCAGAATTTGAACTCCAATCTCAGCTTTTAATCAAAACTCTATGATGCCGGCTCAGAAAAGAGCATTCCAAGCAGAAAGAACAGTAGAGGTAAAGTGTGTGTGTGTGTGTGTGTGTGTGTGTGTGTGTGTGTGTGTTTATTTTATTTTGAGGCAGTCTTGCTGGGGCATAGGTAATGGCCTGATTATTGCTTCCTTGACCTAGTGATTGCTGCTGAGGGAGTTTCATTAAGAAGAGGAAGCTGGTTGGGCTGTCATCATAACCAGCGTGTTAGCCTATGTCAGCCCACTAAGTCAATAAACTTTTTATAAGTTAAAAAAAAAAAAAGATGAAAGTTAGGGGCTGATATACCAGCACATTGAAAAATGATATATTTGTGTAAACTATTATTTTCAATTACCTTCAGAAAAACTTGCTTGACCGTTTTTGTTCAAACAATTTTGACCATTTGAATTAAGACTTGGATATGATGATGCTTTCTGTTAGCTTATTTATTTTAGTATGTTGCTATGTTTACTATGTTGTTACTTATTGTACTGTTTGCTTCTAGAATGGTGTACTCCTTTACTACCTTTAGTTTATATTATAGATAACTAAACAATAGAGGTTCTATTAGCTAAACCAACATAGGAATCAAAAAGAACTCAGAATGTCTATGTTTGTGTTGGAGATGTTTGCATCATTACACTATCACAATGTCTTAAGTGTTGTTAGATGGCATAGAAGACACTCTATGCTTCTGTGTCCATGGATGCATACCAGTTTAATAATATCAAACACAGTAGTATACAATAAAAGAGAGGACAATTAATTAATTTAAATAACTATTTTGAAAATAGCAGTTAACGGTGAAAATAATAATAATAATAATAATAAATAAAATGAAATAATAATTTTAAAATTTGCATTTCCCCCCAACTAGTTATAAACCATCTATTAACTATGGGAGTTCTTCCACTGAAAAATCAGTGTGGTTTTTATACACAGGCCTGAATTTTAATTTATTGGCGGAGAAATTTCACCTTCTCAATTCAGATTAGGTCATTATATGATATGACATACCAGAGAACAGTTTAAATAGCTTGTTGTTTTCCTGTATCTCATAACTATGTATGAGACATTCTACCAGTAATATTAGTAATTGAGACTTCAGAGTGTGTTGTAATGTAGCATATATATAGGGTTCATATATAAATGACTATAAAACAATGATAATAGTGGCATTGATGTTACTAACATTTATGGTGCACTTATAATGTGCTAGATATCATGTGAAATTTATTATATACATTCTCTAATGGTCAAAATATAGCTTCAAAATAGTTATTAATTCTGAAGAAGTTGAAGCTCAGAGAGGGTAAGTAGCTTGCCTACAGAGCTAACAAACAGTAAAATCAGGATTTGAACATGTTTGTCAGACTCTGAAGGAAATGCCTGTTCTGTTAAGGAGACATTTCCCTGTGTGTTCAAGAGAATGTTATTAAAAATGGTGAACTGGGGCGCCTGGGTGGCGCGGTCGGTTAAGCGTCCGACTTCAGCCAGGTCACGATCTCGCGGTCTGTGAGTTCGAGCCCCGCGTCAGGCTCTGGGCTGATGGTTCGGAGCCTGGGGCCTGTTTCCGATTCTGTGTCTCCCTCTCTCTCTGCCCCTCCCCCGTTCATGCTCTGTCTCTCTCTGTCCCAGAAATGAATAAACGTTGAAAAAAAAATTAAAAAAAAAAAATAAAATAAAAATGGTGAACAAAATGTTTAGAAGATCAAATCAATATGGGAACATTGGTTTAAACTTTTTTAAACAGGTTTATTAAATGAAGGTCTTTCCAAAACCTTTAATATGCTAATATGCAAAGTAGAGTCCCAACAAGATAACAATGTCTGATATAAAAGTATCAATTCTTGAGTACACTTTTGAAAGGCCTATTCCACTCATTATTTTAATATTTTAAAAGAGAGGAGAGGCATAAGAAACATTTGAGAGATAAAATATAATGGATAAATGACCTTATAGACAAAAGTAAACTCTAAACTTTCAACTCCACACTGAGAAAACACAGAAATTTGAAAGGGAAAATTAGTATGGAGCTATGAAGAAAGGCTAGGAATAGACACGAAGAAAGCACTATAATAACAGAAGAGCAAAGATGTGGAGACCATCTTACCTGGGAGATCAAACTGAGTGCCTTCTCAGCTAGAGGAGTCAAAGAGTAGAGAGGAAAAAGAGAAAGTAGATAGGACTGTGGAATAGATATGCATTGAAAACTGCTGTGGAAGTGGCAAGGGTAGGGATGACTCTGAAAGGAAAAATGCCATCAAATCTGTTGATTAAAGAAGCTCCAATAACTTTCAGATAATGTTTTTGTTGCTGTTGTTGTTGTTAAGATTTGAGGGCTGAAACCCTCTTAGGTGGGATTAAGAAAGGAGAAGACAGAATTAGTTTCCCCTCAAGTTGGCAGATAGTCTAGTATGCAGTAACAGTGTTAAGAGCAATGTTATTTTTTTTAAAGGAAGATCCGTGTAGTTTTGAAGGCAGAAATCAAGGGCTTAGTCAAGAAGTGAAGGTGGATATGAAGAATAATGAAGACCAACATCCCAGATGAGATTTTACAGCTTTATAATCAAAGGTGTAGATAGGCCTTGTTGGATTTGAAGCTAGTGAAATTTTCTGAGATCACACACACAAAAAAAGTGGATATGAGAAGAAAAATAGAGAAACCATAAAGGAGTAAGAAGAAAAATTGAATGAATTCCTTCCTTGTGATCACCTAACTTATCCAGTAGATAGAAATCAAATAATTTATGCATGGAGGTAATACAAATGTCAGATTGCTAATTTGAGGGCAATGGAAAGATTTTTTTAAAACTCTACTGGAAATATTATTTGAAATTAAAAAATCAGTTTTGTCAAACTTTATGCACTGCTTATAATTTGACCATTTTGTGTGTGTACATGTGTGTGTTTATGTGTATGTATACACTTTATTTTGATGTGTAAAAATTGCATATGTTTTAACAAAATGATACAAATGACTACAGATGTGGCTGAACTGAGACTAAATAGCATGAATTTGCAGTCCACACATACTCTCTGTAATTCTTTGAGGACAAAGCAATGAAGAAGTGTAGAAAAAAAGATATTAGGAAATAAGCCTGACCAGAGGACAAATCAAAATATTAAGGATTAAACAATGTTGTGCTAACGAGAATCTTCAAACAATTGATCAATTAGTAATGAAGGTGTTAAAGCCAGAGATGAGCCAGTTTGAGGGATCAGGACACATATAAAGAAAGGAAGTTTGAAGAAAAGAATTAGAATTTAGAAATTAATCTCGAAATAGTTTTTAAAAATAATAGTAGTTTTGGTTTCCTGAGAAAAGGATACCACTGTCCATAGTCCTGAAACATCAGTGACTTTTCAGGCAAGGTTGTTCTTCACTTTACCAGGGAGGCTGGGTACCCAGGCCTGGAGTAGGAAGAGGCTAACAGTAATAGTGGGGAAAAAAGGAGACAGAGAGAGATAGCAGATTCAGATAAATAAGAGGAAATAAATTGTCAAAGACTAGTATTATAGATATTAACACTAAGGAAATTTTAGGGAGAAGAGAGACACTTTTCCTCATTTTCCCAGGAAAGAAGCATGATAAGGGGAAGATATATAAGTAGCATATACCTTTATGCAATCAATATTCTAGCAACCCCTACCCCACCTTCTGCTACACTGTATTTAATGTTCTGAGCCTAAATTGAGACCTTTGTATTCGTTCCTGGAAGAGAAAGGAATTGAACTAATATATATTATGAATTTTGAGAGAACTGTGAAGCCAAAATATTAGAAGAGTAGGTTTTTAATTCATAGAGGAGAGGCTGGTGATGAAAAAGTTACATTCTAACTACTCCTTATCTTATGAGTCACGAAAAAGGAGAGAAGGGGAGTCTAGCAATGGTTGTTCCAAAGAAAATTATATTAGAGTTCGATTTTACCTAAAATAAAAGGGGTTACCTTTTTAAGGTGCAAAATGTAGTGAGATGTGCTCAAGTGGAAATTAGAAATGGTTAGTATTAGTTCTCTCTTTGCTGCTGTAACAAGTTACCACAAACTTAGTGACTTAAATTTATTCTCTAACAGATATGTAGGTTAGAAGTCCCAGTGTGGGTCTCACTGAGGTAAAATCAGGTGTTGGCGAGACTACTTTCTAGAATCTCTAGGGTGTGAATCCATTGCCTTTCCTTTTCCATCTTAAAGAAACTCTACACAGTCTCTTCACTTTTGGTCTCCTTCCTCGATCTTCAAAGTCAGCAGTGTTGCATTTCTCCTACTTTCCTTTACTGTAACATCTTTGTATCTCTCTCTCTCTCTCTTTTTCTTTTTTGGCTTTCCTCTTGTACCTTTAAGGACTTTTGTGATTATATCGGTCCCACCTGGGTAATCCAGAATACTCTCCTTCTCTGAAGGTCAGCTGTTTAAGACCCTTAATTACATCTACAACCTTAATTCCCTTTTGCCATTTAACCTAGCATATTCTCAGGAAATATTTGGGGATTAGGGCATTGGCTCTTTGGAGTCAGGCTTTATTCTGCCTACCACAGACTAAGAAGAAAGACATGCTCATATTCTATTTCACTTCCAATGGGAAGCCTTCCATGATTCCACATTGTAGGTATTCTGGTGCTTTATGATAATAAAATGAGAACATACATGTGAAGTGATTGTTCTAATGTTTGGCACTTGGAAAATTGTACCGGGGATTTTTCATTTTCTGCCTCATGCAAGGAAATAGTCCATGGAGACAGATTTTAAACCTAGGTCTGCCTGACCCAAAAGTAATGCACATAGACATTATAAGCCTCTGACAAGGTAAAATCTTAAGTAGTAGGAAATCATATACTGATATGCTATTGTTTTATTTCCTACTCAATGATGGGGAAAGTACCAGGGTTTATGGAGAGGCTGATTAAATTCATTTTGTGTCAGGTATATATAGAATACCTACACTGTACCAGGCCTTATTATAGGCACTGGGGGAAATGGCAGTAAATAGACAAATTTCAAGCTTTTATGAAACTCACATTCTAGTTGGGTTATTTTATATTTTATTTTATTTTATTTTATTTTATTTTATTTTATTTTATTTTATTTTATTTTATTTTATTTATTTTTTCAGGGAGAGGAGTTGGGGGTATACAGCAATGCAAATAGTAACATCATACACCATCAAATGCTTTGGGGATTAAGAGGAAGTGTGGTATGTAGGATAATGTCTCCCCCTAAAAAAAAGGTAGGGGGGGAGAAAAAGAAAAAGCCCATATCCTAATCCCCAGAACCTGTGACTATATTCCCTTACATAGCAAAAGGAACTCAGCAGGTTTTTTTAAGTTAAGGACTTTGAGATAGGGAGAGTATTCTGAGTTCTCTGGGTTGGCCCAGTGTTAAGACATAGTCATCAAAAATGGAAGATGGGGGCAGAAGAAGAAAACAAAGTGATGTGATGTGATATGAGTAGGACTCAACCTATTGTTGCTGCCTTTGAAGATGGAGGAGGGAAACTATCAGCCAAGGAATGTGGGCACTCTTTAGGAGCTATAAAAGACAAGTTAAAGTCTTCTTCCCTGGAGTCTCCAGAAAGGAGTAGAGCCTCAGTAATACCATGATTTTAGCCCATTGAGACCTGTGTCAGATGTTTGACCTCCAGAAATATAAGATAATGAACAGCAGCTATAGACCACTAAAACAGGCAGTGAAAGGTGTAAAAAGCATTACACTGATAATCGTCTTCCCCAAAATACTCTGTATGCACAAAAACACCATTTTTTTCTCCTGAAACATTTAGTAATATTTTTATCATAAGTAACAAATCAAATTGAACTAGATAGAATGGAGAGAGTTCATTATAATGATACAGGGATATCTCACAACACTCAAGGAAATCAGTGTTGCCAATCCCCTAAAATAGGTCCAGAACCATGAGCAGGAAGACTGTCTAGATTTTTCCCTTTACATTTATTTTCCCTTCTTTAAATGTCTCTCTGAAATAGCTCCCATATTCTCCTCAGTCTGCCTGAATATAGTTGTTGGTGGATCAGAGTTATATGCTTCAAGTCCAGTCACCCAAAGGCAGAATCTCAATGAAAACTTCTAATTTCTCTTTCCCCATCCTCATTTTTGGAAATGAAATTCTTATTGATCCAGCTTGGGCTACATACCTTACCTTGAGTCCATCATATAAGGCCAAGGGCAGAACAGAGAAGGAGAGATTGTTATAAATTGGACAGACACCCAATATATTTATTCCATGATGTTTACAACTGGAGAGATAATCTTAGGAAAGTATATCATTCTGTTTAGCCGGTCTCATTTAGTATCTGTTCAAAACAAATAATTTGTGGGAGGCAATGTAAAAGATACAATTGCAAGCAACAAGCACTTATGAAGTTGTATTTTTATGCCAAGAACTCTGCTAAATATTTGGGTCACAACGATGTAGAAACATCATGGTTAAGGAATGGAGGAGAGAGAACAATTCAGATTATTATGTGATGTTTGCTGAATAGAAGGTATGTGCAAAGTGCTGCCATGGCACACACCAGGAAACATCACATCTTGCTATATTGTCTAGGATGGGGTGGGACTGGGGCAAATTCTTAGAGGAAGTAATCGGAACTTCCAGGTGAATAAGGGAGGAAAATGGCTCTGAGGAAAAAGGATAGCATCTTCAAATCCTACCGTCATAAAAATAACCAATGTGGCCTGGGGCCAGTGAGTGGTTCAGAGTAACAAGGTGTACAACAGAAGAAGACTACAGTAATTCAAGGCTCATAGTCTAATAGAAGAGTCAGGACAGGTAACAAATGACTGTCACATGGTCTGAATACATCAGCATAATAATGAAGTGATGAAAACACACTGAGAGTCAGGAAAGTAAGTTTGGATATAGTCCAGTTAAAATCCAGTTGGGAAGACTAGATGTATTCCAGGGACAAGTTGGCTTTTCAGCAGTTTCAGAAATAGTCTGTGGTTAATAGAAATAAGCAAGATAGAACCTGGTATTAATTAAAATCCTCCTCTTTGGTTCAAAGCACACAAACATGCAAAGCAACTGACTACTATGTGGATCACTACAACATAGAGCATTTGCTTCCCAAGGTGACATGGTTCCTGCAAAACTAAAACTCGGTAATGATTTCGATCATCTTCTCTCTTTTTTCAACAATTGTGTGGTCTTTTTACAAGAGAAAGCTATACTGTGCCAGGAAAAATCTGAGAAAAGTGTCTTGAATATCGAGTGGCAATGGGAAATCCCAGAGGAAAAGAATTTCCATCACAAAGTGTTCCCTTGTCATGGAATCTTTGAAGTAGGCCAGTGGACTGAACATACTACATTTCTCTTGCTTTGTTTCTTTTTTTAAATAAATCATTTGAACATGTTGGGTCTTCAAATGTTTACTGGGTGATTATAAACACACTGAAGTACTGAAGGAAAGCTCCCGGGACACCATATTCACCCTCATCAGTTTTTTAGATTTTATTTTGACACATCATCAATTGGAATTTTTAATTCAGAATATTCTCAAATGTTACAGCAATTTTACAAAGTATATTATCAAAGTTCCAAGTCTTTTGATAAGGGTAATTAAACATGCCAAGTTTGTTCTTACAACCCTGAGTCTGTAGTCACTCATCCACTGGTTATGTTACTTCATTTATTGCTGTGTATTATTTTTATAGTGTCTGAGAAATTTATTCACTTTTAATTCCTTGGAAGCTTAGCTCTAAACCTAGTAAAAAGACCCAATCACTTACAACTTATGTAGGTGAAATTCCCAAAGACATGCCATGCTTCTGAGGCATTTGAAAAAACAAACAAACAAACAAACAAACAAACAAAAGAAAACTGTTTTTCTTCTAAAGAAAAGACTCCATCTTTTAGGAGTCGGGTATTGATTATACCAGTCCTTTTGACATAATCCTATACCCTTATACAGATAAAAACACCATTGATTTTTATAAACTAGTGGCATTTTTTCCCCATCACTAGAAGTTTTGTTTGGAAAAAGGAGAATGGAAGCCCGTTTGGAGTAATCTGTCTTTCTACATAAGTATTTCTGTGGCACTTATCACAGCAGTACCTGGACACTCAAAACACCATTAGACTAAAACACATACAGTGGAGGGGAAACACACACACACACACACACACACACACACACACACAAAACTAAGAACACAGAAAGTTTAAAACATCAAGAGAAACAGAAAAAAATGTTCTTTGTTGATGGACAACCAATGGGAGTTTAAGGAAATTCTCAGGAGCAATTAAAAAAATATATCTTTTCCCCATCTCTGTTTATTTATTTAAAAGCTTCTAGGGGCGCCTGGGTGGCGCAGTCGGTTAAGCGTCCGACTTCAGCCAGGTCACGATCTCGCGGTCCGGGAGTTCGAGCCCCGCGTCGGGCTCTGAGCTGATGGCTCGGAGCCTGGAGCCTGTTTCCGATTCTGTGTCTCCCTCTCTCTCTGACCCTCGCCCGTTCATGCTCTGTCTCTCTCTGTCCCAAAAATAAATAAACGTTGAAAAAAAAAAATTAAAAGCTTCTAAAGGACTATTCTAGGCCTTTGATTCAGATACAAAATACCACTGAGACTTGCTGTGGTAAATCACGGATGCAATATGACACTTAATCTAGCACTGAATATAAGACATAAAAGAAAGGAAAAAACAAATTATATATATATATGTGTGTGTGTGTGTGTGTATATATGTGTGTATGTGTGTATATATATATATATATATATATATACACACACACACATATATATGTGTGTATATATATATATATAATTTAAGTACCAGTTGACCCCAAGGATGTTTAGAATTCTCCAGTAAGACAGTCCTTTTTTACCTGGGTACTCAAATAGACCTGGTGCTTATCCAGTGAGATAGGTGAGGATTGTGATATCTTTATGAGATACACTTAGGAAATGAATTGTTTGATCGTGAAACTTGCCAAGCTAACTAATTTAAAGAGAAAGGGACTAATGTCATAAATTAAATTCCAAACTGACTTTATACCTTAAGCATCTTTTTTCTTTTACCATAAGATGAGTAAAATTATAGTAGTATATGTCAAATGTCAATTAGGAGGGCAGAAAAGTTTGCAGTGTCAAAGGCTATTTATTCCATTCTTTTTTAATATATAAAAGAGAAATTACTGAGCAATTTGTATGAAAAATATAATCTATAAAATTGTTATATATGAAAATTCAAATTTGAAAATAGGCCAATTTTCTTTGGCACATGTAATTTACAGATTTGTATTCTAATATAATCCAACATATTGAGAAAAAGCACATTAATGGGAAAGGAATAAATACCTAATTTATAGGAGAGTAACCGCCATAAAGTTTTATTTGTATCATGATGTAATTTCTGAGTAAAAATACTTTCTGCTCCATTTCATGGTGGGTAACCTGCTGATTCTTATGATTTCCCTCCTATTTTAACAAAAACGACTCGATTTTTTTTATGTGACCTTGTTATACAGTCAGAAACACTGCTGATAGAAATTACATTTCAATGGGTAAAGCCATCTTCACCTCAGATTTACATAGAAGTTGGCAAATTAAAAGTATTTTAATAAGGCTAGCAGTGATAGTTCAGGAATGAGATTTAAACTGAGCCTCTGTGCCAATGAGTGCATTAACTTTATTCAAAAATAGTGTATGTAAAATGGCACACAACTGACATGAGCTGATTATGATAATGTCTTAGTGCAAATTTTTGAAAATCAGGTACTATAAAAATATACCATTAACTTTATGTTAATAAAATATTTTGCTTGATGCCTTTTAAATTATTCATTTGAAGTAGTCTAAAAATATAAAGGAACTCTTATTATCATTCAATTTACATGATTACTTTTAAGTTCACTTTTTTGGTTTAACATAAACAGAGTGTAAAATTCACATCAAGCTTTTGGTATTTAAAATGTGTAATTTTTATGCAAAAATTGGATGCTGTGTTACATTTTTAAGGTTGTCATTAGTATAAATATAATTTTGACTTCTGATTTGAAACAATTTAACCCTTAGGAGAAATTATCATGTTTCCCAGGTTGACTCATTATTGCTGCTTTGATTATAGATGAATTCCTTTGTAAAAACACTTTTTAAAAAATCTAAGCACTGACTTCAAACCCCAGGGGCTCCCACAGATGCATTTGAAGAAATGATGAAAATTATCAGGAAAAGAGGATCATTTTCCCCCCCAAAAGCTTGTTTGATTTTAAGTATTAAACAACCATTATGTGCTCAGGACTGTGTTGCACTCTCCATGGGTTTACGCAGGAGGACAGCACACTAGTTGCCTGTCATTGCTTGTGGCCAAATGGAATTCCTACCGTCACTTTCAACAATTATAGCACAGCGTTGGGCACATAATGCTACCCAGGAAACTGGATTTACATTTTCAAAAAATAATAATGATACAGTACAGTAAAATTGAGTTAGAAACCTAAATGTGATCAGCCTTGACGTGAGTAGGAGGTACGTAATCTGGATTTTTAAAGAAGAAAATATGTAGCCCTTCAAATGTGAGAGAAATTTGAATGAAAGATCACTTATCTTCGTTAGAAAATATAGAACACACGAAAGTCTAGTTCTTTTCACAGTATAAACAATTTAACATTTACATTTACATATACACTTACATATACTTCAGTCCATATGCAAATATAAAACTAGTTATATAAATAATTACTTCAAGCCACATAGTTTAAAAATATATAGATACACGAAAAAGTTCTCCAAATGCCAGAAAATGGCTCACTTATTTCAAAAGGTGTTTCAAAACTCTGTTCTTTGGAAAGACAGAGAGAGGAAGAAAAATGAAGCAGGAATTTTACTTGTATGCACTATATATCAACCTGATGCTTCTTTTCCATATGGGCCCAAGTTGTGATTGCCTCATTCCTACGTATTTAAGAGAATAAAGCTCTATTGTATATCGTTGCAGGCAAACCTGCCCTCACTTAAAGACTCAGTCACAGTCAGATACGAGGTTCTGATTTTTGTGTGGTTCAGTACAGCCCTGTCTCCCAAGAATGGTACTAATTTGAAATGACTGGACAAGGCACCGAATGAAGTTCCCAGGAATTTGGTAGTATTTGCAGAAATAGACTATCTTATCATATCAAAATTGCAAGGAACCTTACAAGCTAAGTCATCTCTCCTCCAACCCAATTGAAACTCCTTGTACAATATTCTGAAGAGATGTTCATCTAAGTTCAGTCTGAATGGTTAAAGAAAAAGAGGGGCACTGTTCTATGAGCACCACTTGCTCATCTACAGGCCTTTCAAAACTTTGAAGACAGGCACCATAATATGTCAGTATCCTTCTTCAAGCTCAGCATGTCTGTTCCTTCATCGCCCTCTCTCTTTTTTTTTCTTCATGAGCGACTTCTCAAATTATCTTCCATTTTCCTCATCTTCTTCAGGACAGTTTCAAGTTTCTTTTTTTCTTAGAAAACATATTTATTGATGCTACCATATAGTGAGTCAATGGTAACACACACACACACACACACACACACACACACACACACACACACATCACTTGACTCTGCCCTTAAAAAAATATTTTTAAGAAGAGGGAGGTAAACATGAATCAAAGAACAGCACAAATACATAATTTTGAATTGTGTTAAGCATGAAAAAGGAAATCACCCCAAACCAAAACAGAATATCCAGGATGCTACATACATTTTGGATCCGACTGACCTGAGGAAAAAGAGAAACCATTACTGATCTTGATCTGAATACTACATTATACTGCAGCCAAAATATTGCTTTAGCTGGCTCCCTTTAAGCTTGTGGCAACTTGTGGGTTTTTTTTTTTTTTCAGATGAACTTCTGTCACATTAACTTTCCATACCCTGAACTTACATAAGTCATTTTTACACTTGATCTTAGCCAAAAGGCCAAGATACATAAGCCATTTTTAAACATCAACACAGAACCTTTCACTTACGAATGTAAAATTCCATCATCTTAGTTTTTAGTCCATGGTTCTAATATATCAAGGTCATTTTTGAATCATAATTAAGGCATGCGACATAATAAGTAAACTTTTGTATCAGCTGAAAATATCATAAATATCATTCAGTGACTTCAGTAAAATGTAAGACCAAACATAAAGGCCCAAGGAGTGCATCAAAGACTTCTCTAAGTTGATACACTCTAAGTTGATACACTGATACATTTATAAAATCTTTTAATATATAACCATAAGTAGTAGGCATTTGTTGTTTGTACTATATAACATTTATTTCTCCTTCCTCTGGAAATATATGTTTCCTGAGAAACATTCTTCTGCCATTCTCACTTCCTATGATTTTGATATAAATGTTGAGCTCAGTCTATCCTTGGTTCCCAGAGTATCCTATGACCAAATTTGGTCAGTGAGAATATTGACTACTGCTGCCTACAGTATTGGGCACATAATCTAAGTCATTCTAGTGAGATTAAATTCTTGACCTTTTGTGGAATTGTTGGAAAAAATAGACTCTCCTGCTGAAATTGAAATTGGGAGGACTTAAGATTGGAATTGCTAGGAGTCACCATATGGAGAGAGGGCCTAGCTAAGCATTCAAGTGACAGATGAAAGTGGAGCCAAGAGATAAAGAGGAAGAGACCAAACCCTCACCCAGCTGTTCTAGATTCAAAGCCAGGTCTAGACTTTTCTGTTGCATAAGCCATAACATGAACTCTTCAGCTTTAGCCAATTGGCATTACATTTCTCTCATTCGCCAAGTGTTCCAACTGATACCCCATATTACTATCTAGTCCACATTATCCTTTTGCCCACAGAAATATCATGGGAGTCTTCGTCATCTGTTTTATTGAAATCTAGATAAAGAACGTCTACAACACTTTATTGGCCAACCAGTGTAGTAACCCTTTTGTCAAGGGAAATCAGATTTGTTTGTTTATAGTAAATTTATGCTGGTTCACACTGATCATCTCTTTTCTGAAACCATCTGGTTAATAATGCACTATAGAAGCTTAACTAGTTTAGATGACAAATTCCATATGCTCTTTGCATCACTAACCATGGAATAACATTTTTTTCCTCTGATCTTTGTGATATTTTTTTCCCCTAAAGTCTCAGGCACATGATTCTCAAGGTTTTTGAGTATAAGTACCTTTTTAAAATACCAAAACTTATCTCAGACCTCCAAAGTCCTATGGTCGCCCTTCATTTGTTACTGTTTGTTAAAAAAAGAAAAACACATGAAGACAAAAATTATTAACCTTTTTAAATAAAATTATTTTTTATTAATCATAGCATCTGTAAATATTTGACAAAATATCCTACCTGTATATATAGGAAATATTACTTATTCAATCTGTGTATAAATTTAGGCAAAGGTGACTTTCCAAATCCCTTTCTTTTTTTTTTTTTTTTTAATTTTTTTTTTTCAACGTTTTTATTTATTTTGGGGACAGAGAGAGACAGAGCATGAATGGGGGAGGGGCAGAGAGAGAGGGAGACACAGAATCGGAAACAGGCTCCAGGCTCTGAGCCATCAGCCCAGAGCCTGACGCGGGGCTCGAACTCACGGACCGCGAGATCATGACCTGGCTGAAGTCGGACGCTTAACCGACTGCGCCACCCAGGCGCCCCTCCAAATCCCTTTCAATCTTCCCCCAAGGATAAGTGGGCCAGATGGTGAAGTCCTGTTAAAGTGTATTTGTTTGATGCTGCCTAACATTTTATCCCTGTCCCTGTTCAAATAAATGTAAGACCCCATGGTCCCTTTCTTCTAAAATCCCTTTCACTTCTTCCTGTCAACCTCTATGGAGGTTGCTCTTTTGACTCTGCTCAATAGGAGCCTTGAAATGAAAACTGATGACCTGGTGGGGAAGGACATTTGGGCTCTCAAACCCACAAAGATACTAGGGTATAAGCTGACACCAGAAAAACTTCACTTAGAACCAGAAAGTGGGGTTGGGCATGGGACACTTCCCTTGACTTTCCTTAGCACAGAAAGAAAGAGAAACTACAGTCCCACTACTCTCAGGTGATAATTACCAGACAGACTGCCCATAATAAAACACACACACATACACACGCACACACACACAAAACATTACAGAGCACCTCCTTAAAAGCTTCGGCTGTGCAATTTTTTAGATAGTGGTCCTCAAGTCTGGACAACTGGTTATACCCCACATTTTCCTGTCTGCTGCAGGCAATTTAAAATGAGATTAAGCAAACTGCAATTGAGGGGAAAACACATTTATTTTCACCTTAGTAAACTGATTGTCTTTGCGGCATATCACCTTTACGGCTGACACAAACTTGACAGTGTGACACATTAACTCAAACAAATAAACAGATTTTCAGAGTCAGATCCTCAAATACCAGGCAGTAGTGTTTTTCTTTGAGTACATTGTTGACGCTGTTGTTAGAAGTTGCTACCCCTAAAAGGCTGTAGGCCATAGTCATACTCTGTGACTCTCCGTTGGTAATTAGTACCTGAGATGTCAAACCTTGCTTTTTGATTCCCTTGTGTCAATGAGATACAAGCTTTGTCCCATCTTTGCCTTAATTTTTGGGACTATGAGACACAGTGGAAACAAATCTGATAAATGTTTCCAATATCTCCACATTGCTCATGTCTGAAATCTAGGCAGAGGTGGTTTCTAAACACCAAGGTATAGACTACTTGAATGGAGACTTTTGTAGTGCATAGTTTGAGTCGTCTGTCAGAAGAGGTGCAGCACATGACTTTGAAGGGTTTCGGAGAATGGTCCCCTTCATGTCTGGCTTCATGTAAATAGCTGAAGCACTGTCATGTTCAGGTTAAAATATCTTTGTAAATGGCCAGTTGTATGAAACCTGGATAGGCAAGTACATAGTTCTCAGTGATAATGAATACTTAAAATAACAGGCCACTTATTTTTATTTTTCTCAAATATCCTTCTAGAGAAGTAGTTGGTTTCATGACTCAGATTAGGGATATACTGATCATTCCACAAATATCCCGGCAGCTTGAGACTTAGACACCTGATGCCTGAATCACTGCAAGTATCCTCCAAGTTGTCTTGTCTCAGATCCACTTTACTTTTTTTCTCCCAGAAAAATCTTCATAAAATACTCCTATAGAACCTTTTTTTCTGTCACTCTGCATTTGCATTGCAGCTCTACAGCCTAGAAGAAAATAAATAGCCTTCAATATGCCAGTTATTACAAATCTGAAATTATAAATAATGGAGAAATGTTTCCTACTTTTTGTGGTATTCTTCTTCACTCTGTCAGATGTGTGTGCTTTAGGGATAGCACAACACAATGAGAGACAAGGAGATAGAGTAGAAAGATCATACTACAGGACAGGGTCAGAAAAATTGATCTGTACAGAACCAGATAGTAGATATTTTAGGCTCTGCAGGCCAGATAGTCTGTCACAACGACATAAGTCTGCTATTGTAGTATGAGAGCAGCCATACACACTACCTAAGCAAATGTGCACGGTGTTCCAGTAAAATTTTATTTAGGGACACAGTAATTAGAATTTCATATAATGTTCATGTCTCATGAGATATTCTTCTTTTGATTTCTTTTGACCATTTAAAAATGTAAAAATCATTCTTAGCTCATGAGCCATACAGATGCAGGCTGTGGGCCAGATTTGGCTTGCAGGCTACAGTTTGCCAACCCTTTGTTTAGGAAAGAGATTGATCTGGATATGAATCCAAGCTCTGCCGTGTATATCAACTTAGATACAGGCTATCTAGCTTTTCTGTATATTAGATTAATTAGTGAAGTGTGTGTGTTGGGGGTATCTACTTGCAAGGGTCTATAATATTTGATGAGTTATCATGAGTGAAACAACTGGCATGGTCTTAATCTTGTAGGGACTCAAGAATTGTGGCATATCTCTGCTCTGGGAAATCCAATAACGCGTCTGTCATATGTAACCTTAAGAGCAGTAGCATCTAATATGCACTCAGTAATTACTGCTGATGTGGAAAACACAAGATTTCATCTCTCCACTCTCCTAGGTTGTAAGGTGAAATATCTTTGATTCAAATTCCACTGCATGGACCTAGAGAATTTTCTGAAATTCTTGGGCTTTTAAAAAAGTTTTTATTTAAATTCTAGTTAACATATAGTGCAATATTGGTTTCAAGAACAGAATTTAGTGATTTGTCACTTACCTATAACCCCCAGTGCTCATCACAATAAGTGCCCTCCTTAATGCCTGTCACCCATTTAGCCCATCCTCCCCAAAAAACTCCCCTCCAACAACCTTCAATTTTTTCTCTACAGTTAAGAGTCTCTTGGAGCACCTGGGTGGCTTCGTTGGTTAAGCATCTCAACTCTTGGTTTCAGCTCAGGTCATGATCTCACAGTTTGTGAGTTCAAGCCCTGCATTGGGTCCTGTACCAGCAGAGCAGAACCTACTCGGGATTCTGTCTCTCCCTCTGTCTGTCCTTCTACCACTTGTGTTCTCTGAGTCTTTCTCTCAGAAAAAAATAAACTCAAAAAAAGTCTCATGGTTTTGCTTCTCTCTCTCTTTCTCCTTTTACCTTGTCCATGTGTTCATCTGTTTTCTTTCTTAAATTCCACATATGAGTGAAATCATATGGTATTTGTCTTTCTATGACTGACTTATTTCACTTAGTGTAATACTCTCTGGCCCCATCCGCCTTGTCTCAAATGGCAAGGTTTCATTCTTTTTGATCACCAAGTAATATTCCATGTGTGTGTGTGTGTGTGTGTGTGTGTGTGTGTCTGTACTACATCTTCTGTATCCATTTCTCTGTCAGTGGAATTTTAGGCTTTTTCCATAATTTGGCTGTTGTTGATAATGCTGCTATAAACATTGGGGTGCATCAATATTTTTGTACCCTTTCAGTAAATAACTCGTAGTGCAATTCCTTGTCATAGCATAGTTGTTTTTAACTTTTTGAGGAAACCCCATACTATTTTCCAGAGTTGCTGTACCAGTTTGCATTCCCATGCAGTGTAAGTGGGTTCCCCCTTCCCTGTATCTTCACATCTGTTGTTGCCTGAGTTGTTAATGTGAGCCATTCTGACTGGTGTGAGGTACAATCTCATGGTGGTTTTGATATGTATTTCCCTGATGATGAGTGATGTTGAGCATCTTTTCATGTGTCTGTTAGCCGTCTGTATATCTGAAATTCTTTGACTTTTTAATGCTTCATCTTAATATGGAGCCAGTAATGATCCCTGGTATATGAGTTGCTGTGAAAATTTTAGGAAGTAATGCATATAAAATGCTTAGACAGTGCCTACTACCCTTTAAGGATTACTCAATAAATAAAAACTTGTTATTAGTACTAATATTGCTAGTATTAGTAAATGGCCTCAGAGAACCCACTGAATAAAGTGTAAATTAGAGAACTTTATTCCAACTGTCTCATTGACTGGCTTATCCTAATATTACAAAATTCTCCTTTTTGCGTGCCTGTGTTTTACTGTATCCTACTTATAACTTGCTCATTCCCATTTATATGTCCTTGCTCATGAGCTTTCTCATACATGAAAATCTTTGGCCCAAATTTTCCTCAGTAATATACTGTTAGAATTTCCAGATTCTTCTCAATTTCCACTTCTATTTTGTCTCCCCCAAGAATTGTAGACCTCACTGATTTTTTTTTCTTCACTTTTAATACCAGTAACACTTTTGTAGTGTTTAATAGAATTTTGCACCTAATTGTATGTATTTGTTTCATTTTCTTATCTCATAATTATAAATCTTACAGGAACCATATTGTGATCACCTGTAAAGGAAAGAATGGTGAGATCTACTTGTTCTGGGTCCCTCTTCTCCTTAAAATACCCGACGTCACTTTGAACATCTATCTGATGACTGATGTGGTCACTTAAGTAGAGTAAATCTATACTATTCCAGGATCCTATACTGATCCTGATCCTCTACTAAGGAATTCCATATCATGGAATATTCTTTGTCCACTGGAGGTTGTAATACACAGCCTATTTTCCCTGATGCTTACTTACCTGTAATATCACTGTTTGAGTTCTGCTTTCCTGCTGCTTCTGGTGACAGAGACACATTTTACTCTTGATATCAGTTTATTTGTTCAAATTTTTAAGCAAATCTTTAACATAAGACCTAAGTAGAAATGTATCCTTTTAAAAATGTTGAGTCTTTGGGTTCCCTTTTGAGTATTTCATGTGGATTTGAATTATGCACCATACGATGCCTGATTTTTTTCCACTGGAGTTAATTAGGCACCCAGTTAATTGTGATTCATTGGGCAGCATTTGGCAAGACTAGATGAGGTCATTGAAAAAGAGATTGTGCACTTCTGGACTCACTGTCTTTTGTTGCACTAGAGATTAGGGGGAATTAAATTTTCTTTTCCTCACCCTGCAGTTTTTCTCAAATATTGTATGTGGATTTTTTTTTCTTTAAGGAAGAGAAGAGGAAAACAAAGGGTGGGGCCTGGAAGGAGGATAGGAATATGATGACATTGTTACTTTCTGCCAGTGAGGCATCCCTTCATTTCAATTCCTCTAGCCAAGGAGGTTCCAGTCAGATGCCCTTCCAAGCTTGTGATTTCCTCTACCCCAGTAGCCACAGGGTGCACGGCAGGGTAATGCATGATGCTGCTCTGCCCTGCAGACTAGACCTTCTGGTTTCACAATTCCAAAGCCCCATGCAAAGAACAGAGGGAAAGCTGCCTTGGTATCGAGTTATAGAGTAGAGAGAATGGGAAGAGACTTAAATGAAAATATTATTTGCCAGCCCCTCTACTGGCCTTCTCCTATCTCCTTCAGCATGAGAAGATTTCAAGCTGCTTAAATTTAAAATGATAGGAAAAATCAAGACCTGCATGCTCTTAATAAACCCAGTTCCCCAGAGCGCCAGAGAGAATGGCATTAAACCCCAACATTGGTCAGAAAAGACTGGGCCTCTTTCTGTGAGCTCTGAAAAGGAAAAATAATTGAAAATGCAAGCATCTCTTTATTATAACAAAAGCAAGAAGGAAAAATGTTTTTCAGTTACAGCTCTTTCCTACCTTGCTTTATCCTTTTGTTTGGGCAGCAATCACAGACCCATATGCTAAGTGGTGGAAGATATTTTTCAAAACCGTTTGTCTCCTTGGGAGGCTCCTAAGCTTGTTTTATTGGCAACTATGAAATCACCACTGGGTTTGTCGTGTGGTTATTCTACAGATGGTTTGCATGGGTGGCTTATTTCTACTGGATGAAGTCTCCCTTTGGACTTGAGTTTGGATTGAAGAAATTCATGCACTACTAGTCTTTACTTCTTTTTGATAAAATTCTCATGCTGTTTCACCTATGGACCATTGTCTTTGGAGTTTTTGATGGGTAAGAAGAAAGTAACCTCGTAGAAACCCAGTCAAGTAGCACTTATGCAAAGGAACAAAGCTTCACCAGCCATCCCGGTCACTTCTAGTTTGGATGGGTGACAGGTGGTCTGGCAGTTTTCTCAGTACATACAGAAACCAGCATCCATTGGAAGCTCAAAATAATCTTACAGAATTTCACCTAAAGGCAGATGGCAACACTTCTTTACACTTGTGCGTTTTTTTTCTCTTCCTCTTCTCCAAAACAATCATAGCTACACATGCAGTTTGTGCCAGGGACATTTATATATGCCCAAGAGAGTGTGCTCCTTTAAGATACACTCACCTCAGTATTATTACTTTAGAAACAGAATGCAAATATATAAAACCCTTCACTCTAGTTTGCATAAAAGGTAAGTTACACTGTAACTTTCTAAAGGCTTTGGTTCATTTTCATTTCTTCAAGTGCCAAAAAAAATTAAATTTATTGAAATTTTCCGGGGATCCAGGAGATAACTGACTCTGTGTCATGGAATTGGCTTTTTAGAGTTAATGAAAAATTGTTTTGAATGGCTACACAATTGCTCACTGATGGGTAGTCTCTGGTAGGGTATTCAACATTTCTGAATCTATTTTTCCATCTGTAAAATGGGTATAATATGGCCCTAAACTCAGGGTTGATTTGGGGATTAAACAGTATAACATGTAAAATGTTAGCAAACAGCTACTGTGTAGAGTACCCTCTCTTTGCTAGACTCTGTTTCTTTGTGTGTTTGATATGTCATAACTCAGCTGATTGTCATAATAGTTTTACCTGCTAATATTGCTCAAATGGGGAAACTAAGGGAAAACAAGTTTAACTTTACCAAGCAAACAAAGGGAGTAATTCATGGCAGCAGGATTTGCCCCCATGCTTTTAATCAGTACTCCATGTTGGCTATACATGTGGCATGTAGATGACAGAAGAATTTTAATTCTCCTTGCCCCCAATTTGCTGGGCCTTTATTTACCTCATCTGTATAACTGATGTGATTAGACTAGTGACTCTCAACAGAGGTGCCTATTACAAAAACCTGAGGAAGATCTTAAAACTGGACAAAGAAGGGCCCATCTTATGAAGATCCTGATTCTGTAATATTTATTTATTTGGAGTCTTGGATTATGAGTTATTCCACTGCAGAGGTTATTCTAACGCAAGACACCAGAAAGATAATCAGGGTAGAAAAAGACATAGTAGCCAACAGAACAACCTTCTGGTTTTTAAATTTTTGCATTAATCCGGATGCAGAAGAAAAATCTCTGTTTTTGAAACAAAGGGTAATGAGAGTCAACCTTTGGCTATAATTTTTGCCTCTCCAAAGTTTCACCACCTGGTTCTCCTTTGTAAGTGACCTTGGGACTTTAAGATATTCACATGGAGCTGCCGTGCTTTTTGTAGTTTAAACAATTCTCATTTCAGCAATGTGTTTGGCACCAGCCTCTCCCTTCTTACATGGCAGTAGTACAATACAGGCTTTTAAGCTGCTCTTAACAGAATTACCCCCATGCTGCTTTCTTTTCCTGATATGTCTTTGCCCTTAGTTCATTTTTAGCACTTATAAAGGATTGTATGCTTTTTATTAGCATTCATCTGCACCAAGTGTACGTTGTGATCAAATTCCTCAATATTATTAAATGACAGATGAAAGTTTTTATGGCATGGGAATGAAAACATGAAGTTTACTGTGTTTCTAAACATTAATCTGAATAGATCTCTTTCTTTTTATATCAACTGCCTTATCATTTTGACAGATACATGTGCCCATTCTAACTTAAAGTAACAAGGTAGTAATTGCTGACCTAGAACAACCAACAGACGAGTGTGTCTGGGTATGCATGTGTGTGGGTGTGTGTTGTGTGTGAAAGCTCATTATTCTCTAAGGGCCTCTATAGATTAGAATACATACTATAAAAAATCATTCTGTATTATTACAGTAGATACTCAGAGCACCTGAAGATGTGATATCAGGTATCATCAGAAAATCAGAACCTACAAATTGTTGTCTTTTTAAACTTATTCCTTGCACAGAAAAAAAGTTAAGGACAAGTCTTGAGCAACATACAACAATAAATTTTTCAAAATAGTTAAGTGCTTACTGTGTCACAGTCACTCTTTTAAATGCTTTATATTATTGCATTTAATCAACCATAGGAAATAGGGGTGATTATTTCTATTCCCATTTCTCATATGAAAAAACTGAGTCTCTGAGACATTAAGAAACTCATCCTAGGTCATCCATCTAGAAATGGTAGAGTCAAGATTTAATAGATTCCATAGGTTGACTTATTTATCACTGCGTGACATGGCTTCCTGATTGGGTGAACCAACAGGTCAGAGGTCCAAGTATCCAACTGTTAGAAGTAAAATGCTGTTGCTTACATGACTAAGAGGAAAGCATGGAGGGACCCTCCATACTAGCTACTACACTAGCTGCTAAAAATCAAGTTGTTCAGCCAGAAAGTTAAGAATCATGGGTGAATCAAGGAAATACCACAAAATGGAGAAGGCCAAAGAGGAATAGAAAAGAGAAACTATAGGTAACACAAGCATCCATGGAGAAGCCAAGGAAATTTCCAGTCTGAAGAGTAAAGAAGAATGCTAACTGGCCGGAAAGAGAAGAGAAGATGGACAACTCTTTAATAAGCTGCTTACATCTCCATATCCCACTAGGGCACTGAGGTGCTGCATTACAGACACATCCATCATTGGACAGCTCTACAATGGGAGTGAGCACCAGGGCACTTAGTAAAAGGATCAGACAGGTCCTGCTTTCTGCCTTAGCTTCTGAAAGTATGAATCATCATTTTCACCTAATCTAACTTTGTGCTAATCAGGACAGATGATGGGAAGGGTTAACTGAGAATGAAGTAATTCAGTTTACTGCAGTGGAAAGCTAATCTATGTTATAGTAGAACATATAAGTTACAATTTATGACATACAACATAAAATATGTAGTTTAAAATACATCCCCAAGTATGTAGTCCAAACTTGAAGGAAAATCATAGAGTATCCCTCTAAGGAAATTAATTTTAATTGTATCTTTGAGCAAGCCCAGGCAGAGTGCCTGGTATGTAATTGACTCTCAGTGAGAGAGACAAAGATGGAGAAAATAAGAGGAAGAGAAGGTAGAAAGAGAGACGGCAAGGAAGGAAGAGGCTAGGAGAGGAAAGAAGGATATGTGTATAAAAACTAGGTAGGTGAGCATTGTATTCCTATAATGTCGGTGTTTTCAAGTGAGACATGATAGAAATCTAAATTCAACCAGGAGAAATAAGCCAACAACTCATACAGCAAAAAAAAAAAAACACTTAATTGGTGTTTCAGAGCAAAGACCTGATACAATTAAACACTTGCATGTTTTATTTATTTTTATTTATTTATTTTTGAACAGTTTTAAAAGATTGATTAAACCTATCTAGTTTATTTTGAACTAGTCAAATTGAACCTCAGTTTATCTTCCATAAACCCTAGATTTTTATGAAAATGTTAAGCAATTGGGAGTTATCATTATCCCTGAGCTTTTTAATATGCCAAATATTTAACAAAGAATATACTTTTCTGTCCAATTCATTGATCTTTTGGTACCTTTGATGAATGATCCTTTCAGAATGGTCATAAAACTAATCTGCTGTCATACAAAGTAGAGTTTACCATGAGGGAGAAGAGATGATGTCCTGCAATTTTTTTTTTTTAATTGAGAGAGAGAGAGAGAGAGAGAGAGAGCGTGCGCACATGCAGGGGAGAGGGGCAGAGGGAGAGAGAGAGAATCTTAAGCAGGCTCCATGCTAAGTGTGGAGCTGGACATGGGGCTCATTCCCACAATCCTGGAATCATGACTTGAGCCAAGATCAAGAGTCAGATGCTCAACCACCTGAGCCACCAAAGTGCCCCATTTTTTAAGCCTTCTTTATGGGTATTGATATTGCTATACACTTGATCTAATCTTGGTCAGAATATTAAAGTACTGTATTGAGAGAATGTTGAAGCCCATTGTAATTTATAGGTCAAATGATTATGTATAAGATACATAATCTCTTTGGCTATTCAAGAGTCTTTTTTTTTTTTTTTTTAATTTTGAACATGCAGTCTAGCTCTGTGTTACCAACTTTTGGTTATAAACAATATGCAGGTTTTGAAGTATCCTTTCTTTAAAACTCTCTTCAGTGGTGCTGGATTTCTGACACTCCATCCCCATCAGCAAGTTCCATATGAGTGAGTCAGAAAGACCTGTAAGTATAGACCTATAAGAAGAGGATTTTATTCCTTGTGTTGCTAATGCAGAGATCCTACAGTACACTCTGCCTCTTGTTGTTGACAAGACAAAAGGAAAGGGGAGCACCATGAAACAAGATCACTTTCTAGAGGAGGAGGAAATTGGTTGGGAGACTGATATTTTGAGTTTTGATTTCCTAATATAGTTTGTATAGACTTGGCTGTGTTATGTCTTTCCAGAGATCTAATATATGATAATCTTTATTTTTCCTATTTTTTTAAGAAAGATGCAAATGTCCTAAGTAAAGTCAGCGACCACTGAAGGATTTTTTGAAGAAAATAGATTCTTAGTATATGGGTTTCATTCATTTAAGTCTGCAACCCACTGGGTCTCACACCTGTGAAACAGTACCGTGACTGATGATTATAATGAATGTTTTCTGCTGTCAAGGAAATGTAAACCCTTATCTAGTGTTCTCTACTAAAGATTGCAGAAAGGCATGTAATAATTTTAGAAAAAGTTCTACTCCCCCAAAAATAACAATTTTAAATTTTAGTTTCCTGAAGTATTATATTAACTACTTGGTGGAAATTCACTTATCTACAAGGAAATTTCAATGTCCAACAAGCCAGTCTATTCCTTCTCAACCCAACAATCAATTTTGGACATACTGTATAGAATTAAGTCTGAAGTAAGTTTCAGAGTTCAGTCCCGGTTTTCCCATTCCCTAGTTGTTGTGACCATCAGCAAGTTACTCAAACTCTTGAAATCTCAGTTTTCTCATGTAGAAAATGGGGTTAATAATGCTCATATCAAAGTACATTGAATATTCACCACAATGCCTGGCACACTGTACATCCTTAATAAATAGCAGATATTTTTACTTTAAATATTCTACTTTACATTATTTGGAATCAATGCATAGGTTTCTAAACATTAATTAATGGCAATACATTTTCCAACAACTTGGAAGTCATACCCTCTAAATATAATTAGGATGAAATTCTCAGCACAAAGATATAGGTTCATCAATAGTCATTAGTCCTACTGTGTCCTTTCTTGAGCTCCAGCAGTTCAAACAGGTTCCCCAAGCCCCAACAGCCAGAAGATCAGATTCTGTAGTCAAATGGTCTCCAGGTCACATTATTGTTCCCTGCCTAAGCTATGTCAGAGCCATGCACACAGGGTCTATCTATATAGCAAGAGATGATAGCAGGAGAAACTTAATGTGTTTATAACCAGTGAATAAGCAATAGATAGTCTCTATTTAATGAACAAATACTAGGAGTCAGGCAGCAGGATGAATGTTATGGGTGCACGATTTGATTAATATGATGGTATTTATGATAATGGGTTCTAAATTAGATAGCTTTAGGTTGAGGTCTTAGCTCTGCTCACATTGCTGGATGACCTTGCAATACTTTCTTTTCCCCAAAAAATGTGGATGACTTATAATAATACATACATGTTATATATGACATATAATAATATGTACATATTATATGTGACATATATGTACTGTGTGGGGGTTAAGTGGAATAATGAATGTTAAGGGTCTTTAGTACATTATAGGCTTCTTGAACCTCTGACAACCTTTTGTTTGTCTTCCAACCCCACAGTTTGCTCCTTCTCAGTTTCCTGCTCTGCTTGACTGGGAGTGGTGTGCCTGAAGGTTCTGACCTTGTTCCTTCCCTCTATCTACACACTCGCACTTGGTGACCTCATCCGATCTCATATCTTAAAATACTACCTCATTCCCATTGAAAGTTCTAACTTCCAACCTAATGGTCTGCTGCAGTAATTTAGAGAGATTAAGTAAATTCACCCAAATCATATAAGAAGGGTCAAATTGGCACAAAACCAACATCTGTCTGACACTGAAATCCATGTTATGAATATTACAGAAAGGAGAGAATAGAAAACAGGTGATTTAGTACCAATCACCCAGGTACCAACTTCCAAACTTAACAAAAAGAGTAAATGCTTGAGTGTTTACTTGACTTGCTATATATGAAGAAATCATGCATTTTTTCCCATGTGATAGTTGAGCTTATCCTTTAATTAAAAATTTAAAAACAGTTTTGAAGGTTAAGAGTTCTATCTGAAACTTCACATCATTTACAAGGAAAATTAATGAAAATTATTAATTGTTATAGCTCATTTATAAGAAGCTAGATGAGAACATTATGAAAAATTAGTGAAATTATTATCAGATGGAATAATTAAAGATCAATTGTGAAATAATCACATAATTCTAGCTATACGCTGTATTGCTCTTCATTAATCAAAGATAATCTGGAATTGCAATACTTAATTAAATGCAAAAAACTGTTTGTGTGTTCTGGCTCTGAAAGGAGATAATTGGAGAGTACAGAAGCTGTACAGTTATCAGCTTTTGCTGATTTTTTGAGAGTCTAGAAATGTAAATTCTGCAGTGTGGGGGTTGGTCATTTTGTGGACTGGAAATCAGAACTTAGATACTCCTGTTTTCAATGAGATAATAATATTCCTCTTTTAACCCTGAAAAAGGGGGAATTTTAGTCTATCAACAAGAAAAAAAAAGTAATGCATCTAATTCTGGCAGATGTATAAGATCTCAAAGGCCCATGAACAAATTCCATCTCATTGTGCTTTCTTTGCTGCCAAAGTAGCGACCTATTGGCTAAAATCCTTAGTGCTCCTCGAAAAAGGAAGTAATTCATTCTTTCTCCCATTTGTAAAATAAGGTTATATTTCATACTCATGTCAATCTCTGTTTCTCTGCAGGAACTACAGTGAAGTTACACATCAATTTCAAATGAATGTTTTTTTTTAATTTTATTAAGGTAAAATTTACACACAATAAAATGCATCAATTTAAGATGTATATCAGTAACTTTTGACAAATATATACACCCATGGTATCACCATGGCAATCAAGATATAGAACATCTCGGTCACTTCAGAAAGTTCTCATGCCCCATCCCAGTCAATCTCTATTCTCACCCTTGGTACCAGGTAACCACCAATCTGCTCACCTGATAGTATAGTTAAATTTGTCTTTTCTAGAATGAATTTTATCTAAATGGCAGCAAACAACATGTATTTTTTTGAAGTCTGACTTCTTTTGCTTGGTGTGATAATTTTGTGATTCATTCCCCCTAACTCACTATTCTTTTTTATTCCTAAGTAGTACTCCATTGAATGAATATGCTACAATTTGCTTGTGATTAACCTACTGATAGATGTTTGGTTTATTTTCAGCTTTGAGGTATTATGAATAAAACTACTATGAACCATTGTGTATAGGCTTTTGTTTGGTCATATTGTAATTCGTTTTTCATATTGCTTTGCATCATTTGTTTGCACTTGCTCTCTATTATCAGCCAACTGAAATTCAATTGTAAAAAATATCTCCATGATGGAGGAAGATAGGTTTCCACACTGTATGTGGAAATATATTAAAATATAGAGTGATCTTTTTTTGGAAAATAAAATACTTTTACATATATTATTTCATTCCATCTTTCATGGAATGTTTTTGTAATAGGCAAGGAAAATACTGTTATTACCCTTAGCTTGCAAATCTGTAAACTAGGTCTTAGAGGAGTTAAGTGATTTGTTCAACACCTCACAGCTGGTAACTGCTACCTAGAATCATGACCACAACCTATTTTTCAGCTTCTTAGTTTGGTCTACTCTCCACTCTGCCATGTAGAAAATATTTCACTTCATCTAAAACATATTTATTACATTCCTTCTGCTTGCCTAACACAGTGTTAGGGTGTGGGGAAGCATGTATCAACAACAACAACAAACCAAAAATCCTTGTGTTCCCTGATGGAATTTATTATTTAATTGAGAAGACAATACATGTACATGAAAAGAAAATGAGTGCAATTGTAAGGCAATTAGTTAAGATTGTTAGAAACATATATTCTGTGCTACATTGAAAACAGGTGTTGAATTAATAGATAGCTAAATAAAGGAGTAGGGAGTTATCTGGAAGAAGTTCATTAAGGAAGTGATTTTATGCTGTCATTGAAAAACAAAAAGAATGGATTGAGAGAGAATAAGAGGAAAAGCCAAATATATATGTCTATGTGATGAGAAGGAATTTGGAATCAGTAGGACTGAGAGGATTTACTTTCACTTTGAAAATACAGGGTGGGGCCAGTTCAATGTCAAGTTAAATTATATGGAATTTACTCAGTGGACAGCAGAGAAACATTGTAGATTCTTAAGCAACAGAGGATAGTGACTGGCATGGTACAAGTGATGTTTTTAGAAAGGATAAATTGGTCACAGCTTACAGAATCGGGTAGATCTAGGAATGATTGTCAAAGCGGCTAGTTCAAAGACTATTGTAACTTAGGTATGAGGCAATGAAGATCCAGAGGAAAGAAAGGAAAATGCAAGTCTAAATGTTTTTATGAAAACAGACAAGCTATCACAGCTCTTCCTTGAATGTTATCCTAATTCAGAGGCATTCAAACAAAATTCCTACAGAAACTAAATGTCCTTGTGCTAACAGAACCAGGTTTTGCAGCCATAGAAATGATTATAAAGCTATTATAGGACTTAATTTTGGCCTGGAACTTGATTCTTTTTGCTACAATTCACTGCCTGTCAACTTACCAAAGGATGCACTGGCTTACTTATTTCAGCTTCTCTCTTTGGAGTATAGTTTTAAAATAGCACCCATCAGTCTTAATCTCAACTCTTTTCCAAAATGTTTCCCAGATTAATAATTTCAGTATTGGAAGTAGTGACCCTATAGGGGAATATGACAAAAATAGTTCGCCCATAATTAGAAATGAAATTTCCCTTCATTGAGCAATAGGAAATTGGCCAAACCCAGAAGCTTTGCATACTATGCTGTGTTCGGGGTTCTTTAAGGTAAGTATTCTGTAAATTCATTCTCCTGTTGCTCAGTGGCCTGGTGGATGCTTTTATTTTGTTCCCCATTATCATGCTGCTAGCTTTAGCCTCATTCACCATGCCGTGGGCACACATGTAGGTTGGATTCTGGTAATTAAATGAACTATCCTCATAAGCAGACCTCAGTTGAATGTTTGTGAGGGTCATGACAAATTGAAGAACCCACTACCCATGCCCACATACGCACTCTCTAGGATACAGATTACAGGTGCAGTTTTGATTGATTTGGAAGCTAAAGAATCCCTTAACCAGAAATGTATGATAATGAAGTTAAATGACTCTTGTCTTTCTGAAATGAGGTTTTTTGGTTCTTAGTTCAGTGGTCATTTCTACCCATTCTGTTGGAGAAGACCCCATAAACTTGGGGAGAAGATTAAACTTCAAATCCTACTCTATGTGCACATGCTCTATACATGATAGTCATTTGACATTGGACATGCCACTTATCATTCTCTGCCTCAGTTTCCTCCTATGTAAAGTTAGAATAATACTAGTACTTGCCCCCAAAAGTCAATAAATATTAAATGATCCATTTTGTGCTTTTGTGCCTGGCACATAGTAAGCACTCACATATTAATGATTATTTTTGACCTGGTGCTCCTACTACTGTTGTTTTGTGTTTTGTTGTTGTTTCTGTTCCTGTTGTTGCTTCAATCCAAATTTTTAGCAATTTCTCTTAAGGTATTTTCATTGTAATAGGGAAAACAGAAATGTAGACAGCCCAAGGTCAAATTTACAAAGTTCTATATATAGGTACAAGCACTGTATTATGGAAAGAGCAGAAGAAAGAATGATTCTGCAGGAACAATCAGAGACCATTTGGTGGGCCACATACATTCAAGCCAAGATTTGAAGGTAAAATTTTTAGTGTAATGCCAGACAAAGGAGTGGCTGCTGAAGATTTTTGAAGGGAGAATCCAATGTGTGTTTTAGGAAGTTAGCTCTGTCAATAATGTGAAAAAGTAGAAAAGTAGAGATATATAAGAAATATAGGAGAAAAATTAGAGGCATGGAGAGGTTAGCAAAATAGAAATTGTTACTTTTTGTTGATTGTTTTTGTGAGATTATAGACTAGAGTTATGAGGGAGGCAGGGAAATTGGAAAGAGGTGGGAGTGACATGGGGAAGGGCTAAGGGACACTCTTGATCTAGGTACCACATCAGTTCAAGTTCTGTGATTGAATAGTCCTTCAACATCAATCTCGGAACCACCCGCTTTTTTCCCCTCTTACCTCATTTGAACCCTTAGCGGCATTACTCAAGGTGGATCCCCTCTCTGGTTCTTGAACTTCTTTCTTCTTTTGACTCTCATGACACACTGTGGTTTTTCTCCAACCCAGTGGATTCCCCTTCTCACTCTCCCAGATGTCTGCTATTCTGTTTGACCACAAAAGGCTCCAACCTTGGCCCTTTCTATCTGTACATTCATCTAATTTCATACTTTAAAACATCATCTGTTTCCTAGTGAGTGCGACATTTATATCTCCCCCCACCTTTTTTTGAACTTATTCCAAACTTCAGACTCATTCCCATACCTTCCAATCTGATATATCCCAATGGATGTTGTAATAGGCATGTTAACATGAACATCTTCCCCTTTGAACTTGCTTTCCTATGAGTTTCTACATCTCATAAATGGTACCATATCCACTTAATTACTGGCGCCCAAAATATAGAATTTTTCCTTAATTTTGTTTCTTTTGTCAAACCTCTGTATTCAGTTCATCAGTAGGAGCTGTCAACATTACCTCCAAAATCTCTCAAATTTTGCCTCTACTCTCCGTCTCTACTTTTCACCCTAGATCCATCACTGTAACTTGTGCTGGGGTAAAAACTTAAGAACTGACCTAGCTTTGTCTCTTTTTGGCCTCTGTAATCCATGACCTACTCAGGAACCAGAGTGATCTGTTAAAAATATAATTTCAAATGTGCCATTTTCTTTCATAAAAGTCTTTGCTTAATATCTAAACTCTTACTCAACTTAAAAAGTCTTATTTCTCTGAATTCATCACATTTTCCTCTCTCCTACTCTGCTCCAGATACACCAAATTTTTCTTTTCCTTGAACATATAAAGCTTGGTTCTGCTTACTATACTTTGTGACTGTTTTTTTTTTTTCAACAGTCACTGCTTTGATTTGATGTCCTCTCTTCAGAGAACACCTCTTTCCTAACCTCACAATCTGAAATCCTCTCCAACTCCCCCTGAATCACATCACCCTAGAGTAATTTCATTATTATTTATTTATTCATTCTCCCTCTCAGCTCCCTCCAACAAGAAAGTAAGCTTTACTAGAGCAGGAATCTTGTCATTTGTATTTAAAATGCTTTTCCCAAACTTCCAAACTCCTTTTATGAGGCCAGCATTACCTTGATTCCAAACCAGACAAAGACCCCACTAAAAAGGAGAACTAAAGACCAATTTCCCCGATGAATATGAATGCAAAAATTCTCAACAAGATACTAGCCAACCAGTTCCAACAATACATTAAAAGAATTATTCACCACAATCAAGTGGAATTTATACCTGGGATACAGGGCTGGTTCAATATCGGCAAATCAATCAGTGTGATACATCACATTAATAAAAAAAAAGTAAGAACCACATGATCCTCCAATAGATGCAGAGAAAGGAATGGACACAATACATCATCCTTTCTTATAAAATCCTCCAGAAAGTAGGGATAGAAGGATCATGCCTCAAGATCATAAAAGCCATATATGAAAGACCCACCCCTAATATTATCCTCAATGGGGAAAACTGAGAGCTTTCCCCGCTAAGGTCAGGAACATGACAAGGATATCCACTCTTACAGCTATTATTCAACACAGTATTAGAAGTCCTAGCCTCAGCAATCATACAACAAAATGAAGTAAAAGCACCCAAATTGGCAAGGAGGAAGTCAAACTTTCACGCTTTGAAAACGACATGATACTTTAAATGGAAAACCCAAAAGATTCCACCAAAAAACTTCTAGAACTGATCCATGAATTCAACAGAGTTGCAGGGTATAAAAATCAATGCACAGAAATCGGTTGCATTTCTATACATCAATAATGAAGCATCAGAAAGAGAAATCAAGTAATTGATCCCATTTACAATTGCATCAAAAACCATAAAATACTTAGGAATAAACCTAACCAAAGAGGTTAAAAATCTATACACTAAAAACTAAAGAAAGCTTATAAAAGAAGGTAAAGAAGACACAACAAAATGGAAGAAGACCCGATGCTCCTAGATAGGAAGAACAAATATTGTTAAAATGTCAATACTACCCAAAGCAATCTACACATTCAATGCAATCCATATCAAAGTAATACCAGCATTCTTCACAGAACTAAAAAACACAATCCTAAAATTTGTATGGAACTAGAAAAGACCATGACTAGCCAAAGCAATCCTGAAAAAGAAAACCAAGCCTGGAAACATCACAAGTCCCGACTTCAAGATGTATTACAAAGCTATAACCATCAAGACAGTATGGTACTGGCATAAAAGCAAACACATAGATCAGTGGAACAGAATAGAGAACCCAGAAATGGATCCACAAATGTATGGCCAGCTAATCTTTGACAAAGCAGGAAAGAATATCCAATGGAATAAAGACAGTCTCTTCAAAAAAATGGTGCTGGGAAAACAGGACAGCGACATGCAGAAGAATGAACCTGGACCACTTTCTTACAGCATACTCAAAAATAAACTCCAAATGAATGAAAGACCTAAATATAAGACAAGAAGCCATCAAAATCCTAGAGAAGAAAGCATGCAAAAAACCTCTTTGACCTCGGCCACAACAACTTCTTACTCAACATGTCTCCAGAGGGAAGGGAAAGAAATCAAAAATGAACTATTGGGATTTGTTTAAGATAAAAAGCTTCTACACAGTGAAGGAAACAGTCAGCAAAACTAGAAGGCAATCTATGGGATGGGAAATTACATACCAGATAAATAGTATCCAGAATCTATAAAGAACTTAACAAACTCAACAACAAAAAAACAAATAATCCAGTGAAGAAATGGGCAAAAGACATGAATAGACAATTTTCCAAAGAAGACATCCAGATGGTTAACAGACACATGAAAAAATGCTCAATATCACTCATCTTCAGGGAAATACAAATCAAAACCACAATGAGATACCACCTCACACCTGTGAGAATGGCTACAATTAACAACTCAGGCAACAACAGATGTTGGTGAGGATGTAGAGAAAGAGGACCCCTTTTGCATTGATGGTAGGAATGCAAACTAGTGCAGCCACTCTGGAAAACAATGTGGAGGTTCCTCAAAAAATTTAAAATAGAACTATCCTATGACCCAACAATTGCACTACTAGGTGTTTATCCAAAAGATACAGGTATTCTGTTTTGAAGGGGCACGTGCACCCCAATGTTTATAGCAGCACTATTGAATGGATAAAGAATATGTGGTGTATATATATATATATATATATATAGAGAGAGAGAGAGAGAGAGAAAGAGAGAGAGTATATATATATATATATATATATATATATGGTGTGTGTGTGTGTGTGTATATATATATATATTAAATATATACTATGTGGTGTGTATATATATATATATATATATATATATATATAATGGAATATTACTCAGCAATCAAAAAAAAAGAAATCTTGTCATTTGCCACAACACAGATGGAACCAGAGTGTGTTATACTAAGCAAAATTAATCAGTCAGAGAAAGACAAATATCATATGACTTCACTCATATGTGGAATTTAAGATACAAAACAAATGAACATAGGGAAGGGAAGCAAAAATAACATCAAAAACAGGGAGGGGGGGGAAATGAAAGGCTCTTAAATACAGGGAACAAACTGAGAGTTCCTGGAGGGGTTTGGGTGAGGGATGGGCTAAATGAGCAAGGGGCATTACGGAGGACACTTGTTGGGATGAGCACTGGGTGTTATATGTAGGGGATGAATCACTAAATTCTACTTCTGAAATCATTATTGCACTATGTGCTAACTAGCTTGGATGTAAATTAAAAAAATACATACATACATACATACAAATAAATAAAAATGTTTTTCCCAACACCTAAAATAGGGCCTAACACATAGCAGCTGCACAGTAAATAGTGTTTGAATGAGTCTCTAATACCACCGTTCTATATCCAACTCACTATCTTTTCTTGTTTGGAATACAACAAACTAGCTTATAATTTATATTATTTTAACAGCCACCCTTTCTAATTCATTCTCTACCTAGGATCTTTTAAAACTACAATCTGATTATCCAACCCTCTCTCTGTCATAAGCACATCCCATTTAGCGTGTGACCCACAACTCCTTTTCCAGTTCACCCCCTGTTAATCTAGCTCAATGTGCTTCTTTGTCAAATAGTAGAGGAAGATTGGAGATTGTTCCAGTACATTTTTTAGTCATCAGTATTCAGGATTGCTGTTAGTTTTCTACTCTTGTAACCTCACCTTATTGCCTGTGCACCTTGCACCAGGATGTTTTTTCAGGCTTCTTTTTAATTTGTAAAGAGAAAGAACAGGAGGCCCAAAGGTGATTACCAGTCAGAGCAGTTCATCATTAAAAAGGTCTGAGATTTGTGGCAAATGGATAACTGTAAGATACAGGTCAAATGGATTTTGCACTATTCAGGCTCAGGCTGAATTACAAAAATTAAATAGCACTCTAATTAACCAGAGTAGTTAGCACATAATTCAGATCTCTAGAAACCCAGCTGATTGTGGATTTAAAAAAAATGTATAACATAAAAATCATCCTTCCCCCCACCCCCATATACAGGCTTTAAGGGTGAAAAGACAGTACAGATTTCTGCAAAAACAGAACTATTCTTACTCTCCAGGAGAAGAAAGGTGGATTCTGTGTTTCAAAGAGAATAAAATATTAACCTAGCGAGAGACAAAAGAAGTTTTGAATATTGTTGTTAAGTGCTGCATATATCCTGATGTGGGCATTTTAGGACTGCACCAGATGAATGAAAAAAAAAAGGGGGGGAAATAGGATTAAAACAACATTATATGCAAGTTTTGTAACTAAATCCGCCTCACCTATTGCTTTCTGAAGGTGTAAAATAGCCATTGCTCATCAGGTATAAGTTACCATGCTGGCATGCTACCTAGGTGAACTTAAAAATTGCTCATTGAAAAGAATGATTACATCAACAAAAATTACTTAAACTCTTGATAAATAGCTGTAAAAAATGTTGGGAACCTTCTAACAGAGACTTAAGATCGAGAGGGCACTATGGAAATACTAGAGAAATTTCGGGAGTATATCCTCTGCACATGAAATGAAAAATAAAATGAAGTCTGATTTTACTATGGCACTAAAGAAGCATAGGCAAATCACTGTGCAATATGGGCAAATATCAAAGCAGAGACATGAAGTAGACAAGTGGTTGCTTTAAAAATTAAAGCAATATTACCACAGGGAAAATATAACAAAAATCCCTTGTTTTCAAATATCTAAATTTCAAAATTCATTTAAAATGTTTCCATTTAAGGGTTAATTTCACACTTTTTACAATGTCACTTTTTAAATTTTTTCCTAAAACAATGAGGCTAATAATAATAACTAACATTTATTGAGTTTTCACTATGAGTCAGACACTATGTTAAACACATGCATTATCCCATTTGACCTCACTACTCCAGGAAAGTAAGAACTGCTATCTGTCTTGTATAGATGAGGAAACTATAATTCACAAATATGTAGTAAAGTGGCCCAAGATCTTACATATAGTAGGATCATATATACTTGTGAATCCAGGGGTTTCTGCCTCCAGTACCCATATTTTTAACTACTACCCTATACTATCTCCCTAATTTAAATTTCACCTTTTCCATGGAAATGAAGTGAAGAACTAACTAAAATCTGCTCAAGTGAATTACATTTACAAAGATTATGGCCACTCATAATTTATTGCTCATAATAATATATGATATTAAACTTTGGAGAAGTGGCTTAGATGTCTTTCTTTTTGTCCACTTCAGATACTGTTTGCCCCAGGTCATAATGCTAATGTAGCAAAAATAATCGCATATTTTGTTGTGTTCTGTGCAATGTTTTTCCTACAATGATCTAGTCACTGGGGCAAACTAGGCTTTTGTCTTTATAAAAAAACAAGAGAGTAATTCAAGGATCCTGCAGGATGACATTCTTCACGCTGTATTTTTCTTAATAGCCAGTATGAGTAAAGGTATTTTATGTTCAATTAGGAAAAGATATTTGAAGTTTAAAATTTTGAGGGGGATTACAGTGGAAGTTTTTACCCTCCATAGCTTTATGCCCATTGGGTTTCTTGTCACACCAAAACATTTTTTTCAGAATAAAATTCATCTTAAAAGTACGCATTTTTGGGATGCCTGGGTGGCTCATTTGGTCAAGCACCCAACCTCAGCTCATGTCATGATCTCATGGTTCATGAGTTTGAGCCCCATGACTAGCTCCATGCTGACAGCTTGGAGCCTGGAGCCTGCTTCAAATTCTGTGTCTCCCTCTCTCCCTGCCTCTCCCCTGTTCTCTCTCTTTCTTTCTCCCTCTCTCTCTCTCTCTCTCTCTCTCTCTCTGTCTCAAAAATCAATACACATTTAAAAAATAAAAAAAATGAGAAAAGTAAGCATTTTCTTTGGGGGGTGGGGACAAAAAGTTTCTATAGTTTTTAAGTAACTTTTAAGAATGGATCTGAATTGTAGGCTTATAATTAGGTCTACAGTACTAAAAGTTGGTTAAGTTGTAATAGAGCTTGTGCCCTGGATTTTTGTTAGAGGTAACAATGTTTACAGTTTCCTAAACTGCTTATCATTGGATAATTTATGCACATATGTAATAAACAAATATTTACTGAATACTTGCTGTATACAAGGCACTCATTTAATGATAAATAATATAATTTTCTTCTCTTTATGGAGCTAACAGTCTTGTTGTAGAGGGTGGGATGAAATACACACAATATAAAAATTTTCAAATAATAAGAACTGCCATGAAGACAATAAAGCAGGATGACATGATAAAATGATACTGATGGGTGAATGTGGCTATTTTAAAAGGGTTGTCAGAGAAGACCTCATTGAAGATGTGACATTCATTCTGAGAACTTTATAAGAGTGAGCCATGAAAATGTTCTGGGGCAAAAGCATTCCACTCAGAGAAAAAGGGTGGGGGGAGCCATAAAATGAAAACACATGTGGTGTGTTTAAGGAACAGAAAGTAAGCCAGTATGCCTATAGAATGGAAAATGTCAGATGAATGTTGAGATGAAGTAGGTCTTGGTCAGAATTGAGATTTTCTTTTATTGCAATAAGAAATCATTGGAGGGTGACTTACAGTTTGGAGGATTAATTTGGGGCTATATGATTTATCAAAGAAGTTTGGATTTTATAGCTAGGAGTTCCATTTCTGTCTGCCTCCAACAAAAATAATATATGGAAAAAGATTAAGAGGTCTCTAGCCATAGTGCTATATTGAAACCAGAGCTTAAGCCCTCATATTCAGAGACCACTCAGTGAGCTACAGTTTATACATTTTACTTAATCACAGTGGCAGGCACTATTTTAGGTATCAGGGATATAGCTCTGAATCAGAAAAGTTTCTTGCCTTGGGGCGCCTGGGTGGCTCAGTCAGTTAAGCATCCAACTCGATTTTGGCTCAGGTCATGATGTTAAGATTTGTGAGATGGAACCCCGCATAGGGCTCTGTGGTGACAGCAGGGAGTCTGCTTGGGATTCTCTCTCTCCCTGTCTCCCTGACCTGCTTGAGCTCTCTCTCTCTCTCTCAAAATAAATATTTTTTTTTAAAAGAGAACATCTTATTGCCTTATATTTTGGATGAGAGAACAGAAGGAACCCTGAGTACTTGTAACACTGAGTATGTATTGATGGTTCTTTTTAATAATCTATATTCCTTGTTAGTCATAAAGCTTCAGGACTTGACTGCATTATTCATCAATTATGATTGATCTTGAACATATTAAAAATGCTTGACACATAGTAGGTACTCAATATCCTTAATGAAACTGAATTAAAGATTATCATGTTGGCTTTAATCTCACTGATACACAGTTTTCCATTGTGTGAATGTATCTTTTTTTTTTTTTTTTTCAAAACCATATCCTATTTTTGAACATAACCATATTGGGAAATCATTTTTTTTTTCCAAGAAGGCTTTATGTTTTTATAGGCCTTTGCTGTATCAGTCACTATGTTATCCTCATTTAGTGTCATGCAGTCTACCTTAGACCTGTGAATGTAAATCTGTATGGGTTATACCTATTTTGCACGTAAATTATGTGAAGTCAGTTAACCCCCAATGTTTTTTGTAAACATGTATTTCATAGCCACCTAAACATGTTCTAGTTTGTTTTCACACATCATAAAGGAAGTAACATGGAGGAAATTTGTCCTTTCCTATTTCCAGCTCTACATCCTATTATTTTAAAAAAAAAGTCCTATTATTAAAAAAAAGTCCTATTATTAAAAAAAAGTTTCTGATTATTACAGAAGCCAGTTTAAAATACCACCACATTTTGATTTTTCTCTGGGCTTTCCCTTCACTTTCTATGAACTGTGGACAGTTCCTCAAAAGTGGCCTATTCAATTTTATGTTGCCCATTCAACAACATTGGAATGTCTATCTCTCTTCTCATTCTCCTTCCTATGTAATTTATTTTCAACCTATGGGATTTAGCTTAACTTTGACCATTTCTAAAAGCCTTTGTTTGACCTTCCATATTGGGTTAGCTGCCTAGGTTTCTCCTATTGCCAGTTTTATCACATATTATTGTAATTTCTATTTACTCCCAGTTTATTTTTCTAGACTATAAACTCCCCATGGGCTGGGACTAGATCTTAATTACATTTCTAACTCCACCTCCTAACTCTATGACTACCAAATAGTGGACTTTTAACAAAAATCTGTCAAGTGAATGAATAAATTGATAAATTAGCTGTCATTTTCTAAGGCAGATCATAATTTAATTTGTTCTCATGGTCTGGTACATTAAAAAAAAGGGGGGGTGGGGTGGGGGCTTTGTTCATACATGTGATTTTCCCGGTCTCCTGAGTTCTATTTTTATAATTGTATTTTGTATAGTTTGATTCTTAGCATGTTACTTTAGAGCAACATAGCTTTTAAGTCTGAGGTAGAAAAGAAAGAAAAGACAATCTAGTATTGGTATAAATCTGCTCTTAGCACCCATTTCTCAGGAAAAGCAAGCAGGAGTGAATAGTGGTTGAGGATCTAAGAGCAGGCATGTGTCATTAAGAAAGAGAACAGGGCATCATTTCTACATTCACTTTCATTCCTCTGATATTTCAGCTCACAAAAGCTCCGGCTGGATTGTTGACAGTCACTGTGTAAGAACTGGGGTTTCTACTGCCTTTATACAGGAAATCAGTGTGGCTGTATAACGAGTGAGAAATGGTGTTTCCGTCTCATGAATAAAAACTGTGTATCTTGATGTTGCTGACAAAGAGCTGAAGTTACTAAGCCAATGATATACTCCCAGGAAAATATAGGTGAAAAAGATACTTACTATTTTTTTTCTTTTTTTTTTCCCCCTTTCCTAGCTCTTTATCAGCGTTCAATTCAACCCAAGGAACCAGGAACGGAGGAGGAAGGAAGTAATTGACATTCAAAGCCTCTATTTTTAGACACCTTTACACTTTCTTTTGCTTCTAACTAGCAAGGATTTTTCCAAACAAGCTTTTAATTAGCAGGTGAGTTTAATTGATATGTGGGTTTCTCAGAAGGGGAAAGGACCTCAATGCAGAAAAGGAGGGGGGAGGGACTCCAATCACTCTGGCTCACAATAGAAGACCATTAATTCATTTGCACCTGGATGTTTTAAAGGATCAATTTACTGTAGCAAAGAAAGAAGGCAGAGAATCAAAAGGTTGGAATCTGTCAGAGAAGAAAGAGAGGCACTATAATTTAACATGCTATGCAGATGATTTAGAACTTGGAAAAATATTGCTACTGATGTCCAAATACAGAAACTAACCTATTTGCATTTAGTCGGGCTCTGTCCATCTGCTGAGAGAAGATTAATGTTTCAAAATCAATGAAGTTATTTTTAAGTTTTTAGTCTGCAGGAAAATAAAAAATAAAACAAAATACATAATTAAATCTCTTTCATTGCTCTTAAAGGAGTATTTTATTAATGTAATTGAATGTGAGGATGTTTTAAAGATTAAATTCAAAGAGGTCTTGCTTTTTGTGTGGGCAAGAGCAGATACATATCCTGTGTCCAATTTTCTAAAATAGGAAGTTGCAGGAAGCATGGGAAGGCGCATACATCACAAATCAAAAACCACTGGTTGCGTGCAACAGAGACCAATACTGACTAACCTAAGGAGAAAAACAAAAGAATAAATTGAAAGCATATTGGCTTTCTCACAGAATCAAATGGATGGCTCAGCAATAAAGCCTCACAAAAGGACAGAAACTAGAGAAGCTCTGAAATTTAGGTAGCAGAAACTATTGGAAGGTCTCTTCAAGGAAAGAGGATCTGATCAGTGAGGGTTGATTTCATATGCCCACCCACTGACAGGAGAGGTGAGATAACTTCAGTTCCACCAGCATTATCCGTAGTCAGAGAGAAATACTTCATCAAGTAAAAAATTCTAGATGCTGATTCAATCTTTGACCTACTCTAAAACTCTATGTATGTGTGTAAATACACACATAACATGTGATCTATACATACATATGTAGACATATATTGTTACTAAATGGTAATTACCAAAAATTTTCCCAGTATTCCAGTACCAGTATTCCCTGCCTACTTCAGGATGATTATAGGTGTTGAACAGGCATGTTGAAACTTTGTGCCACATCAGACATTGTTGAAGTGCATGTTCTCCAATAGCCAGAGTGGAAGTCTGCCTTCCAGAGGAAGAAAATTCCTCTTTGATTTCCTGCAGCCAGAAACTATTTTTTAAAAAAGGCTGAATTTTCACCCTTTGAGATGCCTTTCCAGATAATTTGATATTTATTCTTTAAATAAAAACCCTAAATAATGGCCTGGACCTTGCTGAGTTCACCATAGAACTGTCAGAGACTTGTATTTATTGGACAAATGATAATTACCAAGAACACAGAGTCCTAGAAGATAAACCAGCTACATACACATCTCCTACCCCTACATTTCTCCCTTAATAATAGGCCAAACTGAGACTTTTAGTGAGCGTTATTACAATTGAAACTATTTATCTGTTTATAATAGGAAGAGATAGCTCATTATTTATGAATGAACCACTCTTTTCAGCATAAATATTGGGGACTCTTGATATTTATCCTAAAGACGATACAGACTGGTCCCCAACTAACAGTTTTCTTGACTTTACCTGGAATGAAGGTGATACATATTTAGTAGAAACCATGCTTTGAATTTTGAATTTTGATCTTTCTCTTGGTTGGCAATATGTATATGATACTTTATCATGGCACCAAGCTGCAACTCCTGGTCAGCAACTCAGACACGGAGGTAAACAACAAACACATTTACAACCATTCTGTACGCATACAAACATTGTGTTTAGTGCTTTCAATACGGTATGTAATAAATTACATAAGATAGTCAGTACTTTATTATTAAATAGGCTATGTGTTAGGTGATTTTGCCCATGTGTAGGCCAGTATACATGTTCTGAGCACATTTAAGGTAGGTGAGGCCAAGCTATGATCTTTAGTAGGCTAGGAGTATTAAATGCATTTTTGACTTAGGATATTTTCAACTTACGATGGGTTTATGAGGATGTAATCCCATCATAAGTTGAGGAAGATAGGTACTTTTTTTCTTTATTAAGAAACAGAATGGGTGAGAATGTTTTTAAGACTGTTGCCTGACCTCATGGTTAGTTCAAATGGAAATGCATTACTATTTTTGGCAAAGTAATTAGATTCATAGCTTGGCTAACTTGGCTTATGTACAGGCACTCTGTATTTGTAAGAAAAATCTGAAGTGAGCATCATATCCAATTACAATTCTGCCTTGTGTGATTTGTAGTTCCCTGTTTGTATCCTTCTCTAGAATGTTAGCTAGCAATACAAGCTCTCATAGCAAGCAGCTCCCCAAGTCCAGTGTGTGCTGATGTTAGGAAGGTAATAAAAACAGGAACCCTTGAATGCTATAATTGGTGATCCAGCCTCCTAGACTACTGAAAATTAATTGACCAGATGTTCCCTACCCAACTGTAATGTGGGATAATACAGGAGACTGAGTTTTCAACCTTCCCCAGGTGTGCACATTTGAGCAGAGAAAAGTGATTATGAGTGACATGATGACAGCTGCAGTGCCCATGTTCCACACGGCCCTTGTGTATCTGTTATATATTTAGGATTTTTCCCCTGAGGCACTTCACAGATATGAAAATAGACAATGAACAAAACCAAAAGACCTTTAAAATAGTAAAAAAAAAAAAAATTAATAAAACCTTAGAAGTTGTGAGTATTCTATCATGTGTATATTAACTATTGTTATTTAAGGTCACATTTAAGCCTGTCACTGTAAGCTCTTCTTATAATTATGTGCCAGGCCCTGTACTAAGCACTTTACATTTTGTGATTAACCTTCACAATTTTACAGGTGGGTACTTATATCACCTCTGTTTTTTAGATGAGTCAACTGTCATTTTGAGAGATGGAATCAATCTCTCACAATTACTACAGGAAATGAGAGAGTAGACTTGTGTATCTAATATCAGAGCTCATGAACTTACCTAAGCTGTATGGTTTCCACAATAGCAGGTTTGTTCACCTGTCCAAGGCACACTGTGATAAACCCATTACCTGTATTATCTCATTTAATCTTCACAACCAAGATAAGTACAAAATAGTGTCCTGGTTTCACAGAGGAAGATACAGATACTACATGAGTTTGATCAACTTGATCAAGGTCATATGACATTACAGAACAGAGAAGGTGCTCAAATATACTTTTCTCTGATTTCAAAGCCCAGGTGTTACCCACAATGAAGCAGTGCTACAGAAAGGATGGGTCTTGTGGATGTGAAAGTATATCATCACTATTTTGATTTAAGTCTGATTTCCTTTATTGTCCTTATTCGCATGTTTACATTCACGGCCAAAGTGATTATCCTGCCATCTTCTCCTATGCAATATTCCTTGAGCTTTAATTTTGAATGGGGCCCAAAGCATCCCTTGATTATTTCATGCAATTGCCCTCAAGGATTATTTAGGAACAAAATGTTGTTCTTCTAATAAAACAGCACAGCTGTCTCAAAGAGCTTTTAATCCATCTTTTTAAAAGATGTGGACTTTCTAAAATAATGTCGCCCCCATTTGTCTTCTATGAAAGAAGATATTTCAAAACCAGGAACACCTATCATAATAAACCATTAAGATGACTCCAGCCTTTCAGTGTATTTTTAGAATTTCATATTTCACCAAATGTTGTTATATATAATTCATGGTAGTGGGATATGATGGGATATGACAGTTATCTCATTTGTGAAGAAAGACCAAATAACTCATTGTCCCACATCCACAAATAAATTATTCTTGTCCCCAAGCATAAGATTCTGTTTTGTTTGTTTCCTTACCTTAATGGATTTTCTTTTTTACATTAATATTTTTTGCAAAAGACTATGACCCTTAAATATCAATTTGGCTATTGGGAAAAAAGGAAAATTCTCAGAAATTAGCCTCACTGATCTAAAAATGAAAACAAAGCTGGATGTACTTCTAGAAGTAAAGGAGGCCTTGAGTGATAATTATTTTGTACAGTTTCATTCAGTGTTTTTGTCACATGTCAAACATGTGAAGAGAAAGCCTGAGTTTTCCCTTTGGGGAACTTTGAGCAAATATCATCTGTTTTAGCTCAAGGAGGGTCTAGGGTTCTATTTTTATTTTTTCATCAATTTCAAGCATCCTATATTTGATTCTAACATTGTAACTCTATACTATCTAGAACTTCCAAAAATTAAACTTGGGGTCTTAATGTAATGCTTTAGTCCACAGGGCATTTAAACGGATACATGAATATAAGTAAATGAAAATGTTCCTTAATTAAATTGCATTAGTGTTTTAGAATATGCCTCAGTAAGTTTTGCCTGCATTTTCACTTCTTATTCTGCATAATCATGTACACTTCTTACGTTTTTTAATCTTACCTGATGTGAATTTTAGTCTATGTAGTCTTCGTTCATTGATCTCCTTAAAGACAGATTATTTCCTATTTTTTTATTATCTCAATTTGTTGGACATTCATAAGAGCACTCAATAACTCCTTTTCAAGTCAAAGTGAAATTAATTTAATGCTTTTCAAGGAACAGAAACAGTCTCATGTTGCCTCCTTAAGGGTAAGGATCAGTGTCGAAGGAGAAGAAGAAGGCTAGCAAGGAAGCATTTGGAGGAAATCCTAACTCATGCTTTTATTAATTTTTTTCTTAGAAAATTTTCCATGGGAAATAGTGTGATCTTGCATTTAGTAATGCCTTTTCGAATGCAAATTTATAAGTACATGTTTATAGAATAACTAAAGTTATGTATATGTTTTTGTCCTAAACAATCAATATATACTATATAAATAATATATAGAGAGCACTTTAATTTGCATTTGTACTTACATAAGCTAGCGTAAAATAACTTACTTGACCAAAGCATTATCACACATTTATATATTTATGTAACTATGTACAATTATCCAATTATGATAGGTGATAGATGATAGATGACAGATAGATCTTAGTTGTGTGTCTGTGTGTGTGTGTGTCTTCTGTTTGCTAAATATGAGTCTCTCTGTGTGTCCTATTTGCTAAATGTTGCCTGTGGGTGTGCAAATGCTCATTGCATCAGGCAGCATTGATAGCTTAGCTCTAATCTTTTTATGAGAATGTATGTAGGGAAGAGGAAAGAAATATCTGAGTTAATTGTCCCAGTATCGTCAGTAATCACCCCTCAGCTGGACTTCCTGGACTTTGATATCATCTGAGTGCAAAGCTAATAATAACTCCAAAAGCTAGATAGCCACTGGCCTCTAGTAAGAGTTCCTCAGAAGCGACTTTTTAGAGCCCACCACAACCAGGGATTTAGAGCAATGACAGAGTCCTGCTAACACCATTTTAATAATATCTTTTGAGATAGTCAAATTCTTAACTCCTCGACCATTTTGCATTGATTCTGGTTACTTTTCAGTAATCAGTTGATTAAGGCAAATATACAAGCAATGATTCTTCAACAGATTCTACAAAATGTGATTGTTGATTTGGACGTGCAGTAGCCAATAGAATTCTACTGCTTACTGCCTTCAATATTTAACATAAAGATTGAGGGGTAGAAAACTGCAAGAATAGAACAAAATGAAGATACAAAATCAGAGCATTTTAGGGAGGGTGACAATGGAGCTGAAGACATTTTGTGTGTCTTTGAGGTGTCAGTTTCTCTGGCATGTCTGTTATATCCCTGATCTCATTAGTTTTCCTCCTTAGGGGTAGATTGGTTATCTGCAGTTTCCAGATAAGGAAACTAAAATTCAGAGAGGTTCAGTGGCTTTCCAGTGCATTTTCTTCTAGGAAGCCTTTCTTTCCCATCGGAATTGGAGACAGGTATCCTTGCTTACTCTTCCTCTTTCCCAGCCCTGAAATTTAAGCCCCATGGGGAACTGAGATTTTGTTTATTTTATTCATTATTAGACCTGAGAATTTAATGCATTCATTAACTTTCTTCAACAAATATTATATGCCAAATATATGCCATGCACTATAGAGATAATTAATAAAAACAAACCATACTCTCTGTCCTTAAAGAGCTGACATTCCAGTGTAGGGAGACAAGGATGAGCATAAAAATTATGTAAAATATAGAGAATGTGAAATGGAGAAAGGCATGATGAAAAATAATAAAGCAGGGCAGTGGACTAGAGAAGGAGTGGTCAGGGAAGTCTTTCCAGAGAAAAGAATATTTGAACCAAGACCTAAGGAGACAAAGGATCAAAAGGATCAAAGGGAAGAGTGTTCCAGGCAGAGAAAATAGCCAGTTCCTTGGTGTGGAGCAGAAATGAGCCTAATATGTCTGCATGCAGCAAGGAGTCCAATATGGCTGAGAGGAAGGGATGAGAAGGAGAATAGCATGATACCAGGTCAGACAGGTAGAGGAGGGTAAACCTTCCAGGTTCTTGTAGGCAGTTTACTAAGAGTGAGACGTTTGAGTAATAGGCTTGGTGTGACCTGATTTACCTCTTCCTAGGATGATCACAGATTGCTGTGTTGAGAACAGACCAACAGAGGTCAAGAATGGAAGCGGGGGGATGTTTAGAAAGTATTAAAATAATTCAGGGAAACATAATCACATCTGGCTTAAACTGACGGGGTTGGGGGTGTGTGGCAGTAAGGTGGTGCGTAGTGGGGTGATTATGGATATATACCTTGAAGGTAAGTCTGACACCATAGATATGGAATGTGAGTGAAAAAGACAAAGTCAAGGGTGATCTCAGAGGTTTTTGCCTGAGCAACTGGAAAGATGGTACCTCTAATGGTACCTTATTATGCATTTCTGCTTAGCTTAAATCCTAATTGGGATACTATTTTCCCCTACTATCACAGAATTTCTCTGGATTCTCATAATTTTCACTCTTTGCTTGTTTTTTAAAAAAAATTACTAATTGTTTCCCCCCATTCTCAACCACTCTTGTTTAGAAATAAGGAAACCTCTGTTACTTCCTCAGGTTCTGTCATTTTGATGTAGAAAATCAATAAATAGGTACTCTCTTGCAAGGTAGCATGTTCTGGGGGGAAGGTTTGGAGCTGGGTGTTAGACATGCCAAATTTGAGATGCCTATTAAACACCTTACCTGAGATATGAGTCTGGTGATTGGATATATTCAGGTCATCTGGAGCCGTAGGAAGGTTCAGGGCTTGAGATAGGATATGGTGTTATCACTGTAAAGATTGAATCCTAAGTCATGGTACTGGATGAAATCTCCATGGGGTTAGTGAGGGACTGGTAGATATTAGTTCATAGTTGATAATTTTAAATTTTGTATGTACAAATGAATGGATGTGTGCAACAGAAGGGAGCTAGGAAGGAAACTAGTTTGACATCAGAGGCCTTGTGTTTCTTACTCTTTGTGTAGATCTAGGTTTTTAGTTGGGACAAGAGAAAGTGTCTGGTTATTTTAAGCAACAACAAAAAAAAGGAAATTTACTCAAAAGAAGTTGGGGCACTCACAGATTTTTTTTCTTTGAGAATTAGAGGACCAGGTTTGAATGCTACATAAGCAGAAATAAGAACTATAATTACACAACCATTAAAAAACCTGTTATCAGTATGTCACCTTTAGCAACAGAGTATGAATGGTGATGGTTATAATGATACTAAGGGAAATCCTTTTTGATGAATGCCTACCTTGTGGCAGATCATTAGCTCATGTAATCCTCACACCACTTTGGTGAAAGGTGCTCTGGTGTTCTCACTTTGCAGACGAAGAAACAGAGGGTCAGAAATGTTCGTTAATTCTTCTAGGTCCTACAAATGGTGAGCACTAGAGTCTGGATTCCCATCCAGATTAGTCTCATACCAAAACCGCTTTTCCCTTTTTACCAGACTGCCTTTTTATGTTTTTGTTTTTTTAATTTTTTTTGTTTATTTATTTATTTTTTAATATAGGAAATTTATTGTCAAATTGGTTTCCATACAACACCCAGTGCCAGACTGCCTTTTTAAAGCAACAAGTAGGGGCAGTGTTTCAGAAAAGGCTGCAAATTCTTTTCAGAACGCTGTGAGGTAGCCTGGACTGATGGTTTATTTCTGCTTAATAGAAAGGAAAACTGGTTGGGGCGCCTGGGTGGCGCAGTCGGTTAAGCGTCCGACTTCAGCCAGGTCACGATCTCGCGGTCCGTGAGTTCGAGCCCCGCGTCAGGCTCTGGGCTGATGGCTCAGAGCCTGGAGCCTGTTTCCGATTCTGTGTCTCCCTCTCTCTCTGCCCCTCCCCCGTTCATGCTCTGTCTCTCTCTGTCCCAAAAATAAATAAACATTGAAAAAAAAAATTTAAAAAAAGAAAGGAAAACTGGAGCTAAATGATCTAGCCCAGCCCAACAACCTATAAAGCTGACCTGAGATTTGGCTCCCAGGGCGCTAAATGTGAATCGGAACTTTCTCAACATCCCTTGGAACTAAGTTTAGCAAAACTAATGATGATTCCAATGAAAATATCTCTATCCTTTTGCAAAATTTTTTACAAGTTATTGATTGCCTTCAGTCATACATATATGTGAATGTATTAAACTCCTATATTTATTCATTGTGAAATTGGATATTTTTGGACATTCTAATGATACTTCTTTATGCATTTCTGCTCAACTCAAATCCTGATCGTGATAGTATTTTCCCCTACTATCACAGAATTGCTCTAGTTCTAATAATTTTCACTTTTCACTTGATTTCTTTTTAATTATTAATTGCTTACCCCCCCCCACCCCAAACACTCTTGTTTGGAAATAAGGAACCCTCTGTTCCTTCCTCAGGTCCTGTCATTCTGAAATGGAGAATAAATCTCTTTCGTCAATAAAATATTTCTCTGCCTCCTTTGTCATTTATTTTTGTATTGGATTGTCTTTCACTTTATTTCTCTGGTCTCTTTCCTTTTGACTCTTTTAAAAATTTATTTCTCCCAGCTGAATCACTTCAGTTCAGTGGAATGAGATTTTGCTTGCTTTTTCTCCCTCAACGTGTTATGTTTATCATGAGATTAACATCTTTATTTTTTTGGCTCCAAAGTCTCTTGAACATTTTCTCTCAGGCATTTTTATTTTCCTTCTTGTCTCTGTGGTTCTGTGTTGTGAAAGTTCTTCATAGCCTGTTCTCCACTATCTTTTAGTTTGTCCTGTTTTCCTACATCAGCTTCTAGGGAGGTTTTATTCTTCAGTTTTTTTACACGATGATATCAGAAATCTCTGCTACTAGGTACGGTCAAAGAATTATAAGTCCTCTGCTCTGTTCCGCTCTCTGCACATGTTTATTAGTAAGTGGATAGTATTGGAAGAGGTTCCATTCTTATACGAGGCTTGTCCAGAGTTATATTTATTTTAAAAAAGTACTTCAATCTAAAAGAAAGTATATCTCAAAATAAGATTTAGTTTTGTAAAAACTTACTGGTATTCAAGTGTTCAAGTGGTCTTGGTAACCCACAAGAAATACTTTTCTGAGTTATCACTGCATATTGAGTTATTTTAAGTTTTGATTAATGTTTTGAAAGTGAAAAGTACAACAGCTGCACACAAGAAACATTTTACAGTGTAAACTTAAATGTTTTGAATGAGATTGATAAGGTTGGGGCAGCACTTGGGTGTAGTAGACAGAGTTGAACTCTGGAGTTGAACAGATTTGAGTTTGAATCCCGGTTTCACCTCCTTACAATGTGCAGCCTTCAGCAAAATGAATTTTTCTCAGCTCCAAGTTTCTCATTTTTCTTAAAATTGGGGTTATTGTATTTGCTCCATGGATAGTTGGAAGTTTTGACGTGATGCCATTTTTAAGTATTTTAATTCAGAGGTTAAAATACTGTAGGTGCTCAGTAACTTGGAGCCACTATTTTTATTTTATATAAAATGTCAACATTTCTAGTATTTTCTTTTAAGTGTGAGATTATTGCCAAAAGTAGCCATGACCTTTCTTTCATCTCTTCAGTTTGAGAGCATTTGTCTTCTTCCTATTAAGAATTTATTATTTTATCATTATAGTTTGAATGTATAGTTGTCCTGATAGGGAAAAAAAAATACATGGCAACCTAGAGAAATTTGATAGCTATAAGTATCAAGTAGATGTTGCCTTAGGGGGAAAAAAAGACACCTTAAAAATGGTTAAATATTTCTTGATTATATCATCACAAAGTAGGAAAATTATAATTAAGGGGAGTCTGAATAAAACTTTTAGAATGAGGTGCCTTAAGAACTGATATAAGAAATCTAATGAAGCAGGAGGTTATGGAATTCTTAATGATGAAGACACATTTCCTTAGTCCTTACAGGAGCCCTCTGCAGATAGTATCCTCAGTAACTTCGTTTAAAATTAGCTAGTTAAGGGTGTGTCTGGATGGTTGTCGGTTGAGCATCTGACTTCAGCTCAGGTCATGATTTCAGGGTTCCTGAGTTTGGGTTCTTGACTTGGAGCCTCACATCAGGCTTGTTGCTGTCAGTACAGAGACAACTTCTGGTCTTCTCCACCCCCACCCCCGCCTTTCTGTGCTCCTCCCGCCCCCGCTCACAGGTTCTCTCTCTCAAAAATAATCAACATTTTAATAAATAAATAAATAAATAAATAAATAAATAAATAAATAAAATTAGCTAATTAAGAGTGTATACAAGTAAGAGTCCCATTCTCCTAAGTCAAGGTTTTACACAGGGAATTAAATTCTGACTCTGAAAGTATTTGCCTTCCGGGTAAACTCCATCTCCATCCAAAACCTTTCTTAGCTGGCCTGCCTTCCCTCTTGAGAGCTGCTGTTCTATTGTGTGACTTGAATGTGGTGTATGCTCTTACCTCAGTTTTAGCAAGTCAAAACATCCTTGCATTTTCTGACCACATGCCTAGCAAAGCAATCCCACATTTGCCAATGTGTGCCAATGGTCGTATCATTGTAGTGAGTCCTTTAAGTCACCCTTGACTCTGTCATTCAGACCTTGTCTGACCTTGTATTCTAATTCCTTTGATTTCTTTTCTTTTCTTTTCTTTTCTTTTTCTTTCTTTCTTTCTTTTTTTTTTTTTTTTTTTTTTTTTTTTTTTTTTTTTTTGAGAGAGCGAGGGAGGGGCAGAGAGAGAGGGAGAGAGCTCATCACAGCAGGCTCTGTACTGTCAGCACAGAGTCAGATATGTGGAGCTCCAACTCAAGAACTGTGAGATCATGACCCGAGCCAAAATCAAGAGTCTGACTCTTAACTGACTGAGCCACTTGGGTACCCCCAATTCCCTTGACTTTAGAACCTTCACTGATAGTCTCTCCTGGGCATTTGCTATTCTTCTTGCTTTAGTACTAAAAACAAAACAAAACAAAACTCTGGTAAGTGCTTTCAGATGAAGTATCTGACCTAATGATCAAAATCACAAACAAATCTATTAGCATGATGAAAAAGGCTATTAATATTATATTGTATTATTATAAATCATAAATATTATTGAAATGTTGCATAATTTTAGCATATAATGGCATAAATCAAGCCAGTGTACAAAAGCATAATATCCCCCCCCTTCTTTTACTCCTAGGAACTCATTAAACATTTTTCCTAAAGGTGAAATATTTTGGAAGCCCACAGACACCTATACATCAATTTTCTTTTGTTCCTTCCTTGCTCTAACTGTAGTTCTAAAAATTTTGTCTGGTAAGGAATTTATTCTTTATGTGTGTATATACAACCACCACATGAGATGCATCTCCCCCATGCTGTAGATTATGAGAAATCTAAATGATTTTCATGGCTAATTTTGCCTCTCTGATTTTTGCCTTACAAGCTATTTTATAAGGAATGCTTAATTTGGGACTCCATGGTCCCATTTCTCACCTACTTAGGTGGCTATTTACTAACCACAGAATAACTTTCAAGTTCTTTAATCTCTTACCTAAGTCTTCAACTTCTGCTTTTATTCTTCCACACACCATTAAGAGCATCACATCAGGCTTGCTCATTTTTCCCTATTACAGACTGTGCTTCTGCTTTGAAAACTTGGCCCAGTCCCCTTTATATGTAATAATCTTCCCCTATTTCCACCTCAAGAATTTCTACCTGTCTAATAACTGACTTAATCACCCACTGCTGGGAATAGGGTCTCCTTCCTCTGTGCTATGGGCCTTGTATCAGCACACGTTCATCCCTAGCTCTGCCATATTCACTGTGAAAAGTGAGCAGTGCAGAAAACCAAGAAAAAGAAATAAGTGGCTCATTGTTTCACTCCTATCAATAGTCGATAATAGGCTTTTCTGGCTTTGTTCTCCTTATGCATCATCATCCTTCTAGTGAAAAGTAGAAATTCTATCACTATTTTACTATGTGTCAGATACTATTTTAGGATTTTACAACCATTGTATTACATAATCTTTATGACTACTGTAGGAGTATCTTATTTTCATAACCTCATTTGATAGAAAAGAAACCCAAAGCTTAGAACTCTCAGGCCAGTTTCCCAAGGTCACGGAGCTTTGACAAAGGGGTAGAAAGTGGGTATGAGCCAACATTTGCTTCACTTCACACGTCTTCCATATTAATTACAACACGGTGCTGCCACTCTGTACATATATGCTGTTATATATAATTTCAACAAAATTAGTTTTCTTAAATATAAAAACAATAAAAAGTTTAAGAAAAAAAGGAAAAAAAATGACATTTCTATGACTAAAAGTGAAACTCTATATTAAAGAGGCTATAGTGAATCATTATCTTAAAAGGGCAGATTTAGTCATAAGAATAATAATTATGGTTCACACCTGTGAGATGCTTATTACCTCATGCCAGGCGGTGTTCTAAGTGCGATATACATGGATTCATTCACACTCACAATGACTCCATGGGAGAAGTACCATAATTGTCACCGTTTCAAAGCAGATGAATTAAGTGATCAACCTAAGACTATTTGGGATGTTGCAGCCTATAAGATACACAGTGGAGATATATAAATATACCTTATATTTATATATTTATAAACAAATTTTATAGATACCCATATATAATACTTTTACATCTAACCTTTTGTTTTTATGTATTTTTCCTATTATAACCACAATGTGCTTACCTTGGCCATAACATGGCATTTAATATGTAATCGGTAGCTCAAAAACGGGGGATGATTCTTGAACCAGTTTTGTTTGCAGAAGCAAGGAACTAACTTTAATTAACTTTAACTAGGACTGCTTATAACTACATGTGAGAAGAGACACAAAAAGGCCCATTAACTCTGAACATCATTTCCATGTTTTTGCCTCTGTATGCCCTCAAGATAGTACTTTTTCCCTGCTGTTCTTTGATTTTTGCCTCTTTCCCCATTTTTTTAAAAAATGTATTAGTGAACGGTGTGAGTCTAAAATTAGTCATGTATCCACTGTAGCTTTTTAGTTCATCTAAACACATTATTTCTGGGGAAATGGTAGAGAATTTTGAGGAAAATTATATTTTAAAGGTTGAAAAACCTTGTTTTTAGGAATCTGCTCATCCAGTTCAGGGGTAATTATTTGGCCTAATTTTTTTTCTGAGTGTATGTGAGTGTGTATGTTTTAAAAATATTCTTTGCCAACAGGATCTTCCTCTCCCTGTAATGCATGCTCACTTGCCTTTGGTTTGATAATATTAAGGGAATATTGCTAACTTTCAGATATTTAATGTGTAGTTATAAAAACTGCTACATGATTCCACATGTAAACATTTTCTGAAAACTAGCATTTAAAATTACTTTTTACTATTTTCATGACTCTAGACTTCGAAGGAATTCTTCAATGACAGCTGAAGCGAGACATTCAGCAGCCACCGTGCTTTTTGTATTCTGTGCCAGGCGCGAGGACTCCATTCCTCTTGAAAGTTTTATCATGTACAGGCTATTAACATTATGAGGATAGGCTGAAGCATGAATAAATCCCGAGACTTACTGATGATGTCATTACACTGGTCAGTAAAATGCATAGAGGGAAGGGCTTCCCACGCTACCAGGTTCAGTTAACTAAATCAGGATACACGAGCAATTAACTCTTTAATTAAGATGAATGGGTGACATTAGCCCTCCTTAAACTCTGCTCGTCAGCATTTACAAACAGAAAAAGACGGATGCCTCTTTCCCAAGAAATGTAGGTTTTGTTTCTCATTCATTGACAGAGTCTCATTCTTGCTACTTTGTAAACAAAGTCACCTAAGTATAATAGATGGTCAGAGATATTTTAACAGGTTCATTGCATCAGTCATATCTCTTACTATTTAATGATACCATTTTGGAATTTATTAGTTTTTTGAGGTTTTTTTTGTTTGTTTTTTTGTTTGTTTTTACAAAGCTAACTCTATCATTTTTATTATTAAGCACAATGGCTTTGCCTTTTTCCCCATCGCATCCAAGGAAGATTCATGTCAGAATCATATAGATGAATGCCACACAGCATGGAAATGATATCTATCCATTTTTTCTTCCAACAGCTGTTCATTATTATCTGCTACTTTGCCAGTAACTTAGCTTGGGACTGGAAGTCTAGAGATACACGTTCCAGTTCTCTTATGTCTCTAGTTAGCCTTATGACTGTAGACAAAGGGAGTGTTTTTGAACCTCCATTTCCTCATCTGTGAAACTTGATTACTAGAGCAATTGTCCTGTAATTCTCTGTCAATAATATTTAACACAGGATAATGGAAACCAAAGATATGATTCATTCTTGGAACAAAGTGTCTAAACCAGTACTGTGCTAGAGAAATATAAGGTGATCTGTATATGCAATTTAAAATTCTCTAATAGCCATATTTTAAAATGAAAAAGATGGAATTATAATATTTTATCTAACCTAGAGCATAAGAATATTATTGCAACATGTAATCTTACCTATACACATATATGTATGTATTTTATATATACATATATATACATGCACATATAGTTACATGATCTATTATATATAATATATATATATATATATGACCTATTTTATATTATTGTTTGTGCTAAATCTTTGAGATTTTAGAGCACACTTCAATTTAGATGGGTTCAAAAGCCACATGTCATTAGCAGCTACCATATTGGACAGTATAATTCAAATGTTAGTGTAAGAACAAATACAACTGTAGCTCTTAAATATTTTTCAATTTAGAATAAATTTTTAAATCTTTATTTATTTTTGAGAGAGAGAGAGAAAGAGAGAGAGAGAGAGAGAGAGAGAGAGAGAGAGAAGAATCCCATGCATGAGCAGGGAAGGGGCAGAGAAAGAGGGAGACACAGAATCTGAAGCACGCTCCAGGCTCCAAGCTGTGAGCACAGAATCCAAAGCTGGGCTTGAACCCACAAACCATGAGATCATGACCTGAACAGAAGTCTGACACTTAACTGACTGAGCCACCCAGGTGCCCCTAAAATAATTTTTTTAAACAAAAATTTACCCAATGTCTAAGTTTTCATTGATTTTAAAACCCAAGATGACTATCCAAAAAATAAATAATGAAAATTGGATTGTCCATAGGTCATAGAATTTCTCTGAATGAATATGATTTCTTATAAGAACAATCACTATTAAATAAATGAATGTGCCACTCTATGGCATAAAATGAGAAGACCCAAGTGTGGCAACAAAAACTCCCCACTGTAAATGATAAGTAGTAAATGACAAGACTCTCAGCTCCATGGTTAGTGATAGACAGTCTCGTGGATCAGATATTCTAATCAAAGAAAGATACTAACTATACTAGGTATAAACATACCATTTAAAATGAAGCTTTTATTATTTCTTAACGTTATTAATATTTAAATGGAAATCTTTGAGTTTTAGAGACAGTGACATGTCCATCTTTTCATAGCATATTCTACTTTAGCCAATCCCATTTTTTTCTGGTTTAACTGGACTCAATAAATATTTTTTGAGTTAAAAAAATAAATTGAACTGTAAAAATATTTCATTAAGAGATTATAGATTTTTATTTCTGCAGCTTCTTTGTCATCTCACATTATTTGGATTTTTTCATTTTGAGATATTTCCTCTAATAGAGAGTAATAGTGACAATAATAGTAACATTAACCAATATATATTTAGCTTTTACTAAGTGCTAGATACTGTGCTATAAGTGTTATGTATTTTATGTAATAAAAATCTGACTTGGATCTCTGTATGGATTAAAATAACTCAAAATAACCTCTCTGATTCTGTCTCTAAATAACCTCTTCTCTTTATAAACACTAGGAAACTTTATACATTCTTTTATTTTCTATCAAATGAATGCATATTATTGATTTAAATTACTTAGAACATGAGCTAGAGCACAGAAAGCATTCAGTAAATGTTTGTTGAAGAAATTATTTAAACATATTATAGGTTTTTAAATAAGGCAGTTTTGGGGGAATATCTACTGAGGCTTTCCATGTGATAGACCTGTTTTAAAGTGAATAAAATAAATATTTGAAAAACTAAAAAAAAATCTTTCTGTATGGTGGACCCTTTACCAAGTGAAAGATATACACGTTAAAAAATAGTCCAACAGTTTTCCACCTTATAGGAGCTTAAAGTGTAGTTCATGAAACAGATGTGCAAATGATTCCAAGACCACATTATAAAATGTTTCTGTAGAAGATCTGGCACAGCAAAGAAGGTTAAGTGTTCCAGGAGATAGTAAAAACTACGGGGAAGGTGGCATTCTAGGTGAGTTTAAAACAAGTGGAACTTTTCCAAGTATGAATGTCACAAACCAAGGAGACACACAGAAATGGGACAGCACATAGTAGGTTCTTTTTTGGATAGCCTGTGAGCTTAATAATTATCACATAGTGAGAAGTAGAAGCATTTGAGGGTGGAAAGATATATGTATGTGTGTGCATGTATATGTATGTTTCACAAATATTTTGGTCTTTGATTTGCTTTAAATGACATAAAATCAGATTTGAGTTTTACATACAGTAATTATGGAATCATAATGGTAGGTGATTTGAGAAAGCAAGACTATAATTGTAGGGCATTGTGCTAGTCAAGGGTGAAGATAATGAGGGTCGAGGCAAGCTTGGAGTGGTAGATGTGAGGGAAGTCTTCAAAGCTTCAAGTTTCCACAGGGCTTGTTAAAGGTATGTGATGAAAGGAGACATCATGTAGAGCTCTAAAACCTCTAACGAGGTGAATTCTGGTATTATTAAATATTAAAACCACCCTTAATTTAATCACTTTGCTAGTTTCAAAAGCATTTTCAGTATTAAGTAATATTCCCTGTCAATTATTTGAGCAGCAGTTGATTCTAATGTGGAAAATACACTAACAGAATAAGAAAAATTATTTAATGTACCATCTCTGCAAATAACACACAAAATTCTTTACTCTGAAGAGATCAAGTATAAGCATCACATCTGTAAGCAGTTTTTGGCTATGGAGAAGTCACTTAACTTCCCTCTGTCTGATTCTTCTTTATAGTCCAGTATTTATAGGAAAATTAGTAATTAAGCACTAATGTGCTTTAAAAATCAGGCACAGTAAATATTCTGGAGAGAAGACCTTCAAATAATCTCAAATGTTCCAGAAAAATCTAAAAGTTATTGAGGCTTTTAGTGAGTTAGGGAACATGGGACAAAGCTATCTGTGCTTTTTGTCAGCCCCTTAAAAAGTTTGGAGAAAACAAATGACTATCTAAAACTGTCCTTTTTCAAATGTTCCCAAAAGAAAAGGCAATTAAAAGATCATGTTAAAGCAGCATCACAAATATTCAAATCTTTATTTGTAGTAATATAGAAATAAGTTGTTGTTATATTCCTAACAATATATTCTGATCTTTCACTTGGGGTTGTAAGCAGTTATCGGAAACATGACCCTTTTGGGTTGCAGGAATATAGACCAGTGACTCTAGACCAAGAATCATTTGCCCTGGAGGAAACATTTGGCAGTATTTGGTTGTCATGACTAGGGATTGTTGCTGGCACCTAGGTGGTAGAGACCAAGGATGTTGCCAAAATGTACAATGCACAGGACAGTCCCTTCCCACAATCACCAAAAAATGATCTAGTCCCAAATGTCATCAGTGCTGAGGTTGAGAAATTCTGATGTATAGCATGTCTGAAGCTTCTTAGGCTCTGAGAAAGTGCTGTCATAACTTAAAGAAAATTGTTTGATATTTTAACTTAAAACATAACCAAATGGGGCAGATCATGAATGAAGCACTCTGTGGCACTCAAATGGAAGGTAGGAATATAACGTTTCTGTTACCCCATATTCTCTACCAATGAGCATGTTTTTCACTGTCTGTAAGACCAATTCTATTTGAAGTCGTTAATGTGGCATTTAGCATTTTTCCTGGGAAACTGCTTTACAAAAACCCAAGTTGAAGTTGTAATACCAGGGAAAATGGAATACATACATTGGCATACTCTTCCACTTGGGAGTGACAGCTTGTGTGGTCCATTTCTATCTGTCTGCTCCGAAAAGTGAATTTAACTTAAAGCCAGGGTCACAAGCTTAACTTCCTAAAGCAAGGCTGATACAGGTACCACTGCTTTTGCAATAGTTCGAGAACAGCTACTGCTGCAAGCTCCACCAGGAAGTGCAAGCTGCCCCAGGGGTCCTGACCTGTTTCCTAACCTCTATGCATGTGGTCCCACAACAAAAGGGTTAACTCACAGCCTTGCAGGGAGCCCCAGACACTGCTTCCAGGACCTGCAAGAATTCTAATTGGTTGGGGCCCAAGCTATACCTGCTGTTAAATATTTATCTGTCTAGATAAAGTAAATGGTGAAATGGCCCAGGTGGAAGATGTTATACGGATGATGACAATGAGCTTCACCGAAGAGTAAACACTCAGGAGTGGTGGGGACAGTGGGGCACTGGATAGCACATGCCACTGTAAATATGAGCAGCCCCTACCCAGATTCGGCAGATGGTCGCCATGTGGGAATGCAGGTCCAGCGTTGCCAGCTTTTTCAAGAGAAGCAGTGAAATCTAATGATTTTTAAACATTGACAATTAATTCAAATGTAAAACACTATTCAGCCCCCACTGCAGCCTATATAATCCCTTCTGGGGATAACCCATGGGCCAGCAGTTTGCAAATTCTGCTGTAGAAGGATGGGGAGAGGAATGTCTTGATTCTCAGTTCCAACATGGAATTATTTCTCAGACTACAGACCTCTCCTGACACTAAAAAGGATTTCTCTGAAACACCATTCCAGGTGAATTCAGACTGCAGCTGGTATTTGAGACAACAATGGGCCTACCTCTTAAGGAGCCAGACAATTGACAACTTTTGGTTGTGCCTTTTAAGGCATAAAACTCCCATCTTCACGTGACCAAAGAGAGGCTCTGTGTACTTACATGTCGAGTTTGCAAGAAAACATTTCCTATAGATGGCTTAAATATGAGCTTGATGTTATGCTCAGGTAGGTATGAAATTCAGGGACTATATTTATGATTTTACCTAAGGAAATATATTGCATAAAAAACAGATGCTAAGTACTCTTCCCTGTGTAAATGGTACTAATGAAAAATGCCTCATGAAACTACTTCAAATGAACACGGCTAAAGGTGACAGAAACATTTCACTTAATATTAAAGTCTGGAAAAGAAATGATTCCATAATTCGGTTCCAAACAATTGATCCTCTAAAGTGCCTCCCTCTTTTGCCTTTTATTGATACTTCAGTCATATCTTTTTTTTTTTTTTTTTAATATTGAGGGACATTTGGATCACTTAAGTATTTGCTGTCTCATTCCCAATTTTTTAGGGTCTTTATCTCAGAGTAACAATTTGTATAATGACAGAATTGAGGATAAATATTTCAATGAAAACAAAGAGCATCCAGTTTTCAACATAGGGCCAAAGAATTACCTGTCAGCGGGGCAATCTGCATGAGGATTACAGATGACTCATTCTTGTAGCCAGGTACAAAATTCCAAACAAAAGGTATAAAAGAAGTAGGGAGGGTTCAAATGAGCAAGGGCTACTCAGTTCACAGCAACAATCATGTCATGGATAGTTACTCCTGGAATTTCTTTGGAAAAAATAACCTTCACCTCTTCTCTGCTATAGCAGAGGACATTGAGGCCCAGAAAGGTGATGTTACAGAATCTGTAAGTCACAGATCTACTTTTCTGATGACTGTTTACTGTATTTTCCTCTGTTGCCATATTTGTTGGGGTCATATCATATGATAGGGGTAAAAAAATATGAGATGAAACCCATGGTGTGTGTGTGTGTGTGTGTGTGTGTGTGTGTGTGTGTGTGTGAGAGATATTTGTTGGAAATTCTGTTCATGTGTTCAAGGAGGAGGAAGTAATACCCAGAAAGTAAAATGAGATGTTACTATTCCAATAATTCTCAACTCTCTTTTATGCTGCTTAAGTCAAGACCTGTTAACATTCATAATAACCTATATTGATTCTGAGGAACTGAAGAGTTTCAAGAGGAAGGAAGGAATATGTACTGAGGGCCTATTATGTGCTTTCTCTTAAAATACATTATGTAATCATAACCTCACAAAAGCCTGAGTCTGAGACTCAGAAAGTCAAGTCGCTTTCATAAAGCCATGCTGTTGATCACTGGCAAAGCTGGAAGTTCAGTGGGTGTAGTGGATAGAGGACACCATGATAGTTTACTGCTCTGGTTTGAACCCTAGCCTCCAACACTCCCAAGATGGAACCTTGGGCTCCTAACTTGAATCTTGTAGTGTGAGTTCCCTCATCAGTAAAACAAGATTAAAAATAGTTCTCACATCGGGGTGCCTGGGTGGCTCAGTTGGTTGGGCGTCCGACTTCAGCTCAGGTCATGATTTCATAGTTCGTGAGTTCAAGCCCCTCATCAGGCTTTGTGCTGACAGCTCAGAGCCTGGAGCCTGCTTGGGATTCTGTGTCTCCCTCTCTCTCTGACCCTCCCTGGATCACACTCTGTCTCTGCCTCTCTCTCAAAAATAAATAAACACTTAAAAAAAGTAGTTCTCACATCATTTGAAAAATGGTAATGAGAACTCATAGTAGTAACTGTTAAGGTTGTTTAAAAGAGTCAGAGGAAAAATCATGGAAAACGTTTTGCTCATGCTTGGCCCGTAGTAAATGTTCAGGAAATATTAGTTGTTATTAGTGTTATCATTACTCCTGGGTTCCTGGGTGTGTGTGTTTCTCACTATAGTATACATTTTTTCTATACTCCTAATCATAGTTTACCACCTTGCATGTTATACTGTTATGTTAAAATTCTGTGATGAAGATTTCCATTTTTCAAGTATCTACAGGCATTTTAGCAATAATTTATCTTCATAATGGGTTTCTAAATGAAGAAAGTGTTAACAAAGCTCAGCTGAAAATTAGGCTGGCTGATTGAACCCAGAATACCTGAATACCCCCTACCCTTTTACTAATCATGTACACCTTGACCACTTTCCTAATGTGATGCATGCAGATTAAGTCTTTTGTTTATTGATTGGCCAAATATATGCAGGGCGGATGTATGCTACTTCATCCTTAGCTCTTCCCAGGGAGACTGTTACCATAGTAACAAAGGCATCCTTTGACTCCTATTTCTACACAGAGTTATAGAAATGCTTCTTAAAAAATACTTACGACAATGTTTAATGTCGAATCTAAAGTAATTTTTCTCATTGTTTGGGGAGCAAAATTGATTTTCTCTAGGCAAAGTTTGTTTGGCTGCCCAAATGTACTGTTTATAGTAATGTGTTCCACCAAATTTCTTTAAAAGCCAGTTAAACATATTTTGTCTTAACTTCTAATCTAATTCCATCATTTGGAAGTGCCTCTTGCTGCAGTGTGCCTATTTTGATTTGGAAACAGTGCACATTCCGTCTTTGCTATGTCAGGGTAAGGTGGAAGGGAACAGAATGAATCATTTGATTTCTTATATCAGAGAACAGTATGTGTGGCATGGGAGGGAGATCACATGCTTGGGTATGTTCAGGAGGCTGTGGCTTATTTTAAAGCCTAGATTTTCAGGTGGCAGCTGGTGCCTGGTTTAGGATTCCAGTGGTTCAAAACCCATTCTTCCCTGAGGCATCTGTTTTATTTTATTTTTTCAAAATTAAAAATAACTTCTGTTGTTCTCATTACAAGAACAATACATAATCATTTCAGAAGATTGAAAAAATATAGATAAACCAAAGAAAGATGCCCACAATCCTGCTTTCTAGAGATAACAGCTATTAACTCTCTGGGTATATCCTGCCAGAGTTTTATGTGTTTATTTTCTTTCACAAAACAAGACCATACCTATTTATTATTCTGCAACCTGCCCTTTTTTTTTAAACAGGTGCTAGTACTGATGACATATTAAAAATCACTTTTAAGCATTTTAATGGTGCAACCTGTAAGGAGTTGTAAGATATTGGTAAATTGAATTAATACTCACTTGTTGGATATTTTGCTAGTATCTAGATTTTTCCTTAATTTGAGCAGAATTGCAATGACTTTCTTGATATGTTAACCTTTGCCTATACTCTTTACACATGCTTAAATGAGAAAAGATAAAGGTAGATTCTTATGTCTTGCTGGGATGGAGGAGATGTGAAGGTGTAGTTGAGATGGCTCTTGATTATGTCTCAACTTCCCTTTCATGAGAGGACATACAGACACGCCTAGTAGTGTCTGTATCCATGAGTGAAAGCAGTGAACTTGGTATCAACCCATCCTCTGTGACTGTGAGCCATTCAAATGCTGGACCCTAGATCCAGTTTCCTATGATCTTGGGAGGAATTTCAGCTTCTTTCTGTTATTTATTCTACAAACATCTATTGGTAATTAATTATATTCCAGTGCTGTGCTACCCTTTGTGAATTATATCACTTGCTCATACCATATATCTGATCCCAACTTGTACTAACATGTACACAAGGATTTAAGTTGTAGGATGTTGGAATATGGCATAGGCTTTCAATTCTGATAATCAAGGGTCTGGATTCCAAGTCTCCTACTTGGAGTTAATAGTTAATTATATTTCTGACACCCAATTTTTCTTATCTTTAAAGTAGTGAAAATAAAAGTTATTTCATTTTTGTTGTTGTTGTTGTTCCAGGATTCAGTGACTTAATATATAGAAAGTGCTAGGCATGATGCCTGACAGACAGTAAGATGTGGCAATGGTGATGCCAATGGCAATGGGAAAGCATGGAAAGAGGAGCTACTCATCCTTCCTAGGGGGTTCAGGAAGGCATCCAACTTCTGGTTCAGTGCTAAATAGACTAAGCAGAGAACTGCAAGTTTATTTTATTTTCTTAAGTTTATTTATTTTTGAGAGAGAGAGAGAGAGGGACCAAGGGTCAGCAGGGGAGGGGCAAAGAGAGAGGGAGACACAGGATCTGAAGCTGGCTTCAGGTTCTGAACTGTCACCACAAAGCCTGACACAGGGCTCGAACTCACAAACTGTGAGATCATGACCTGAGACAGAGTCGGATGCTCAACGAATTGAGCCACTCAGGCACCCCCAGAGAGCTGCAAGTTTAAAACTCCATGTCCAAGTGCCAGGTCTCCATGACTCACTGCCTGACCTTGGGTTAACCACTTAATCTCTCTCTGCCTTGGTTTTCCTTTTCATAATATGAGCATAATAACTCTTACCCACCTCATTGGGGCAAGGATGATTGATCAGTGTTTATAAAACTCAATAAATCCTTTGGGTAGAAGTGCAGTGAGATTGGAAAACATTATTACTTATTAGCTGCTTTCTTAATATCTAAACCAGCATGCCAGGGGCTGCTGAATGGAGTACCACAGAGTAGTACCCTCATCCTATATCATTGTCAAGAATCTCAGTTCCTTTAGCCCTGCCCCTGCAGATATCAGTTTTTCTACTGCTATTAATGCTCACTGTTCAACAAGGAACAATCAATTTCTTGTTTATACCCAAGCGTCCACAGCCACCCACACCCATAAGCAATGTTTGTTGCTTTAACAAATATTTTATCGAACAGTTGGAAGGTGCTGTGCTGGATCCTAGAGATACAGGGACGCATAAAAATCAATATGGCACTTACCTTCGAGGTATTTAGTACCTGGTAACTGACCCAGACTGGTAACCAGCAGTCCTATTACAGCCCAAGTGTTCTGATGGAAAATATACAGGGCCCTAAGGATACACAATATGCACATGCACAGTCAGTAAAATGTTTCTGCTAGAACTGATATGGAAATGAAAACTGAGAGAGAGACAACTTCAGGGAAAAATGGGGAAAGGGTAGAGAAGAGGGAAGAATGCTCTAGGAAAAAGACAAAATATTATAAATGACCCACAATGAGAGTGAGCAAGATCTATTAAGGAAATTGAAAGAACTTTCATATGATTAAAGCTAAAGAAAGGGGAAATGTCATATAAGAGGGTGCATCCAACAAATGTAATCCTGTATTTTGATCAGGCTAGCTTCTTGACCTGACTGACCATTGGTGCCCTTCATTTAATGCACCTCACAGCCTGGGATCTTGACTCCTCTCCATCCTGAAAATCTGAAGTGATTGCTTCTACAACTCTTGGACTTCAGTCTCCTGGACCTGTAACTTCATGTGAGTTTCTTAGTATCATTACTAATGAACATTATTTATTGATTTTCTTGTCTGACTTCTTGCTGTTGTCCAATCCCTGTCTGACTTTCCTTGTAGCTATCACCTATTCCTAGGAGAGCTATCAACCTAAGGGATGATATTGTTGCAAATCAAGAGCAGAGTTTTTAAAAAGTGAAACTTTGTACACATCAAATGAAAGGACTACAAAAGAGAGGCATATCTGAGAAGAGTTAAGTTGAACATCACTATGGTCCTCCTGTTTATAATTTTGAAAGGAATATGCATGACTTAGATTCCTCCTATGCATTCATAGTATACATTAATTTTGCAAGCATAAAATAGAAAGTCCTTGAAAGTAGCACCAGTAAGTATATATATCAAAACAAAAATGACATAATGAAATCTTAGGAATAAAGTGAGAATTATACTGAAAGAACTAGACCCCCCAAAAGAGAGAAGAAACTTGTCAGTAATAAAAACATGGTATAAAACTTTAATCAACATCGGAGTTAATCACCTCATTTGGTAACTGACAGTTCAATGAAGTTTCTGTTTTGAAATCATGGGCAAAGCAGACTGCCAGGTTTTATTTGTCATCTGATATAAGTTGAGCTATAGTCCGAGATGGTGGAAAACCTTTTTTGTTGGGTTTTACCTCTTGAATCTTAAATGAAAACTGGCACTCCATCTGGATAATGTCCAATGTGACACATTTTGGGAGCCATCAACTACCTAGCCTTACAAATCAAGAACACTGATTAAATAATCAAGATTTCTGAAAAGCCTTGAGGGAGCTATACGTTTTTTGCATCAGTAATTGCCATTCTGTTTGTAGCACAAGATGTTTTGAGCTCTGGATAAGAACTTGAGTTTGACATACTGGCATTGAATATCTTATTTGTGGGTTAGCAGAAATTTGACATTCTTAGAAGTATTGTGATAGCAAAGAGGGAAATTGTGGGATTTAAAAAAATGTCTTAAACTGGGCACCTGGGTGGCTCAGTTGGTTCAGGGTCTGGCTGCGGCTCAGGCATGATCTCACAGCTTGTGGTTTCAAGCCCTGTGTCCGGCTCTGCGCTGACAGCTCAGAGACTGGAGCCTGCTTCGGATTCTGTGTATCTCTCTCTCTCTGCCCCTCCTTTGCTTGCACTCTGACTCTCTCTCTCTCTCTTTCTCTCTCTCTAAAATAAATAAACATTAAAAAAATTTTAAGTGTCTTAAACTAATGAAGTTTGTCATTAAGAAAATGAAACAAGGTGGGGCGCCTGGGTGACTCAGTCGGTTGAGCGTCCGACTTCAGCTCAGGTCACGATCTCGCGGTCCGGGAGTTCGAACCCCGCGTCAGGCTCTGGGCTGATGGCTCAGAGCCTGGAGCCTGCTTCCGATTCTGTGTCTCCCTCTCTCTCTGCCCCTCCCCCGTTCATGCTCTGTCTCTGTCTGTCTCAAAAATAAATAAATGTTAAAAAAAAAATTAAAAAAAAAAAAAGAAAATGAAACAAGGTAAGTAATCGGTTATATGTTTTTGAGGGATACAATAAACGTAATGATATTTTGCCAAACATCCATTTAAATAAAATCTGTGGTTCTTCCTGATAGTATGTAATATGCAACAAGTAGCTACATAATTCTAATCCTCCCTACATAAATTAAAAAGTCACCGCTCCTTTATAATAAATAGAAATGTAAAAATTCTGTATGTGACACATGGTCAAAAACACCTTTATGATGATTTAAAATAACCACTGCTCAAATTAGTAAGACATTGATTAGAATAATAACTGATTTCCCAAAATTGCATGCATGAAAGAGCAGTTCTTTCATTAGAGATGTCAAAATTAGTCCAGGAAATATCAATGAACATTATTAATGTTATGTTCAGCTTTGGCCCTAGGCAAAATTGTCAATTTGGTGAAGTTATTCTTTGCCATTTCTCAACATCCCTTGGAAGGATTTTTTCCTTTGCTGGCACTCAATCATTTATTCATTCAATAATTTTTTATTGAGAGCCTACTAGATGGCAGGCACAATCCTCAGTGCTAGAGGTAGAGCAGTGAAAAAGATAGTCAACCACCCTGTGTATATAGAGATTACATTATAGAAATTAAGATGGACTCAGACAATTAAAAAATAAGTTAACAAAAAAGAAAATTTTGGATTATAGTAAATACAATGGCAATTATATTGTATGTAAATAATAAAATAGCGTGGTATGTTAGAGAGTATCCAGGGCTGTCTTAAGTCAAGTGGTAAAGGAAGACCTCTCTAATGAGCCGATGCCTTTGATCCAACCATGGGAAAATGTTGGGGTGCACCATTATAGACAGAAGAATTCTGGCAAATGCAAAAACCTCAAGGCCATGTAAGTGAGACAGGGGGCTTACTTGGACTTTGATGGATAAGAAGAAGATCTGTATGACTGAGTATAATGAACAAAGAGAGAACAGTATAAGGCAAGAGAGTGAGACAGGGGTTTCCTGCTTATGCAGATTCTAGAAACTTAATAGGAACTCTTTTCAATCTGATAGGAACCCACTGCATAGTTTTAGTAGCTATCTGTCCTCTTCCTTCTCTCTTTGATTCTTTTCCCTTGTTTTTGTTTTTGTTTTTAGAATCTTTTACAATTATAGCTCTCATGATAGCTCCCTTGCCTAGGATCTTTTATATTTCTTTTAATAAAATGTACCTTTCAGCTTCCTTCTCTTTCAGGTCATGCCAGGTAATTTGTAAACTAATCTGATAAATCAGTATGAATTAGAGCATTCATAGTAACTTCAGGTTAAAATGATGCTCCTCTAAGATAGAAATTTTTTTTTTCTTTAAAACATCTTGTATTATCTAGACTTCAAGGAGTAAAGACTTTAGAAATGATAGCTATTTACTAGAAAAAAACCCCACATTTAAGCAGCTGCTTTTTTCCCCCATGCAAAGAAATATCCTTGATTATATGAAATCTTCAGACCATTAACTATTATTATCATACTTGGTTTTATGATCATTATGATTTATTAATCCCCTTTTGAGTGCCAGGCACTATATTAGCTACTTTATATACATATTTGCATTTAATTCTCACTAATGATCCTATACATTCCTAATTTATATATGAAGAAAGTAAAGCTCAGACTTACCTGCCTTGTTCCATTTTGTAGACCAGAAATGAGAACAGGTCTAAAAACATAAAAGACAATCAATAACTATTTTCTGGATAAATGCATGATTGATTCAAAAAATAAAAAAATAAATAAAATAAAATAAAGTAATATAAAATAATAAAATAAAATAATAATGGTCACGTGGCTTGGAAGATAGTGGGTCAAACTGAATTCAGCCTTTACAGACTTCAAAACCCACTCTCTATATAACAATGCCTTCCTCATGTAGTATGTAATCGGCTTGATTTTCTGAGCTAGGCTCAGAGAAAAGTTTACTCAAAGGCAAAAAAGAAACACACCCAGTGAAGCAAAGTTTTCAGTTAGTTAGAAGATTCCCTCCCCTTCTGTTTTCTGGTTCTGGGGAACAATTTGCTTTATCTCCTGGCAAAATCAGGCTGATTAGATGACTAAAGTCTGATAATTATGTTATTTTGATAAAAGGAAAACCTGCCCGAAGGTGTTTCCCAGAAACAGACACTCATACACATGTGTGCATGCATGCACGTATGTGCACACACACACACACGCATGCACACACACACTGTAAATGGGAAATAGCCATGTGAAACACAAAAGCATCTAGGCTTCGCCTCCAGTCAGTGTCTATAACCAAGCAAGCTTGTTTTTGGGTGATGTTCAATATCTTACCAGTTACAAAGAAAATACCCCTGTGGTGTCTAAGAATGTGATAAGAGTTATCTTCAAGGAATACAATTTTGTTCTTTGATTTTAGCGAGATCTACACATCTCTGTCAGAAGCTGAACAAGTGCCAGAGTCTTTAAAACAGAAACAAACAGTGTGTGGCTCTGATTCTTTTCAGACATAATACTGAACTCTTGGATAGACGCTCTTCTAAGATATGATGCTTCAATTTGTATTATAAACTTGAACTTAAGGATAAGTTAGAGACTGCCCAAAATAATGCTCTTGCAAAGCACTTAATCCATGGATTACCATGTGAGAAGAAAATATTCTTTAATCAAATATATTTAGGAAATAAAGTGAATTTTCTGATCTCTTAAAAATTCACAAAGACCATTATTAAAGAATCAAAGAAGTCCTAAAAAACAAACAATAGCAACAACAATAACCTCTATAGCTTTGTTCACCCAGTATATCTCAAACTAATTTGGCAACCATAATTTAATAATTTAACTTATGACACCATAAAAAGCCCATGGAATTAGTTGTCTATGGAATATCTTTTGGGAATGTCAACTAAAGAACTTTAAGTGGTTCATGATAGGTAGAAAAGTAAAGTTCATATGTGTAGATAAAGCTTTCATAACCTCTAGTGACTTAATTTATAAGATTTTTTAAAGGAGAAACATCTTTGGCATAATATAGCCTTTTTATATGTGGTGGTGTTACTTCTGACCCTTTAACTGTACATGAAAAATCCTGGCAGGTGGGAACACAGGCTGTTGGGTCAAGTCCTAACCCTGACACTTAGCAACTTACATGACTTTATATGACTCACTTAAATTCTTTGAACCTGACCTATAAATAATACTTAGCTCAAAAGAAATTATGAAAATAATATAAGCAAAGAGCTTAGCATTATGCTGGGCAAATAGTAAGTGCTCAATAAGAGGCAACTATTTCATTTTTTTCCCCTGATGCTTCTTATGAGTTTGTGCAGAACCATTCACACTCTCTTACACAGCCCTCTTCTTGTCAGGGCATGCATTTGTAAGAAGGCCGAGTGGGTATTAACTACATAGACCTCATTAGTGCAATTCACAAACGAAGACCAAAGCTTTATGGATACAAAATGCAAAATTATTTCTTGCAGTGTTACTCACATTCTTCTTTAGCTATAATATTCAGTTAAGTGGCACTTTAAAAAGCTATTAGCGCAAAAGTCACTCACATCAAAACTAGTCTTAGCATTAAAAATCAGTGTTTTATAAAAATCTGTGAATATCCTTTATGCTGTTACTAAGCCAATGCAGGGATGTCCCCTTAAAAACCAAAATGACTATCATAAAATAATCTCCCAAGGAAATTTGTAGTATGACATAATGGAATAATGTTTACCCTAAGTAAGGCCAACAATTGCCAAACATTCATTTGTGTTTGCCAGATTTACATGTTATTGACAGAACTATAAACAAGTGTTTCAAGTTATCCACAAGAAATTTGCTGCTCACATATCTGTAACCTACATTTGTAAGGGTAAAATCCCTCTTCAGATTTATGAAAAGATTTTGCTACATACACTCTTGAGTTGATAATGACTTAAGTAGGATGTCTATACTATATTGTTGGGTTTCTTATTTAATTTGGAGGCAGAATATGACAACATTTCTTAATAATTTAAAATGACTATGTATTGTTAATGTTGTTATTCCTCTGCTACAATCCAAAAGTGTTGCCCCATCTCATTCACAATAAAAATGGAAGTCCTTGAAGTGGGCTCTAAGGCCCTCTGATCTCACCCCTCCTCTCCACTTGCTCATTCTGCCACAACTATACCACCCTTCCTGTTGTTCCATGCATGCTCCTGCCCTCAGGCCTTTTTGTATTTTCTGTTTCTTCTGTCTCAAATGCCTTTCCTTCAAATGCTTGCAAGATTGGTCCCCCAGTTCCTTCAGGTCTCAGATCAAATGTCACTTCGCCATTCTCTACAGACTAACATTGCTTTTCTCAAAATTCCCTCATATCTGTCCAGGTTTTATATTTCTCCATATCACTTAATGCTGTCTGACATAGTCAACAATACATGTTCATGAGAGCCAATTATTAAATTTTCAAAAGTTTTGTTAGGTCTTGTTAATTTTTGTTAAAATATTGTTAAAACACTGAAAGTATTTTGACAATCATTAAAACATTGAACGCTTGCAACTGACTCTGATGGGAGTATTTACACCATGGAAATTGGCAAAATTCTATGAATCAGAGCTTTTATTTTTTAGAGAGTTGGTTTACCAGAATACCATAAGGTATAAATACATTTTACTTGTTTTCATTTTTACTGCTGTCCACTACCAATGTATAAGTTCATTGAGAGCAGGGGGCTTGTTTTGTTCACCACTGTCTATCAAGAGTCTCGCAGTATCCAACACAAAGTAGATGATTCATAAATATATGTTGAATGAATGATTGGTGAGGATTAAGACTTATGGCCTTTAATATTTGTGAAGAATGAGATTGATCCTTTTATTCATTCACTAATTTAGGCGTTCAGTACATATTTTTGAGAACCTGTTTGCTAGGTTTTCACACTGTTCTAGGACATGGAGACATTTTAATGGATAATAGAGAAATAATTCCTACATTATGTTGCAGGAGCTTACATTATGTTAGGAGGGATAAAAACAAACAAAAAACAATAAAAACATTAACTTCAGATATTGGTATGTGTTAGAAAAAGATAAGTTACAGTTATTGGTAACTGTTAGTAAACCAACCAACCAAACAAAAACCGAACAAGGTAATGGGTAGAGAGAGACTGGAGGAGGGATTAATGTCTTAAATAGAGAAAACAGGTGAAGCCTTTGTGAAAGGTACTTTTGAACTGAGATATGAATGATGCAATTAATCCAGCCAAGCTTAGATCTAAGGAAAGAACATTCCAAGCAGAGGCCACAACATAGTGCAAGGTCCCTGGAGTGGGAATGAGCTTGGTGAGTTTGAAGAACAGAACGAGGGCTGCTAATCTTGAAACATATCCGGTTAGGGAGAGAATGGCAGTGGATGAGGTCAGAAAGGCAGTCAAGGCCAGATCACTCAGGGCCTTATGGGCCATAAGAAACCATTAGAAAGTGACTTGATCTGATTTAAAGTTTACAAAGATCATCCTGGCAATGTAGGATGTTAAGAGAGCAATTAGAGGCTCCTATAGGTGTTCAGGACGTATGCAGTAAAAATATAAAATATATGTGAATAGAATGGACCTGATGGGTCCTGATTGTTTTAAAGGTGACTTTAAGCAAATCTTCCATAAGCATGAAATCTTTGGTTTTACATACTGTTCAACAAGAGATAAAATGGGAGAATAGTTTGCAAATTTAATTTAAAGGTAGTATAACCTTGATACTGAAGCAAAACAAGGAAAGTAATATATATATAGCCTATGTCAATTAAAATTCTATATGCAAAAATACTAGGTAGACTATTATTAGCATGCCCAATAAAGAAAAGTATAACAAATACTTTGTGACCAGAAAGGATTTCCTTCATGAATTCATGGGTGGTTTAGCATTAGAAAAACTACTAATGTAATTAAATATTCCAACAGATTAAAGGAGGAAGGATGACATGGTTATCATAAAGGATACAAAAAAAATAATATGACAAAATTAAACACCCTTTCCTCATTAAAAATGTTAGGTTCGGGAAATCTAAGAAGACATCCATAATATGATGAGGGTATATACCAAAAACTTAAAGCCATCATCTTAATGTTAAAAGGTAGAAATCTTTTTTTACATTAGATTCTCTTAAATTGGCATATAATTGACATACAATATTGTGTAAACTTAAGGTCCCCACTGTGATGATTTACTACACTTATGTACTGCAATATGATTACCACTATAGCATTAGCTGAAACCAAAATATTCATTCCAAAGTCAGGAAAAAGTCAACAATGTCTTTTGTTGTCTTTTCTGTTCTACATTGTATAATGGTCTTAAGTAATGGAAAAAGATTTTTAAAAAATGTGCCAGGGTGATGAGCATTGAGGAGGGTGCTTGCTGGGATAAGCACTGGGTATTGTATGTATGTGATGAATCACAGGAATCTACCCCTGAAGCCAAGAGCGCACTCTATACACTGTATATTAGCTAACTTGACAATAAATTGTATTTTTAAAAAAAGAAAGAAAAAATTGTGTGTAGGGAGCGGAAAAGAAAAAAAATACACTCATTATTCCTAAAAACATCTAAAGCAAATTATTAGAACTTAAAAGAGCTATGTACAAAATCTAATAATATCCTATGCACCTACAACATAACAATTAGGAACATAACTCTGGAGAAGATACCATTTAAACCAGTGAGATACTTAGGAATAAATATAATAAAAACTTAAATTTTATGAAAAAAAAAACATAAAGCACTCAAAACTCGGATGATAGTCATAAATTTAATTATATTAAATTTTAAAACTTAAGTATTAAAGTATATGCCATGAACATAATGAAGGGAGAAGTCTCAGACTGAGAGAATTTTGCTGCCCATGTAATTACCTATGTATTATATTAAGAACTCATACAGTACTTTAAAGTTAGACTACCATAGATTCCAATCCTTGGCACTCTTCTCTTTCTAACTTACACCCTTGCTGATTTTATCCATCCAGACTCAGTTCTGCTTTTGATGACTAATAGGTATCTCAAACTGTGATCCACCCCCAGCCTTCCCACCTCAATTGATGCACCACCCTCCTTCCAGTGTTGCAAGACAAACTCTAGCCTGTAGCAGTTGTTTATTTTTTTTCTTCAGTTTTTTAACATTTATTCATTTTTGAGGGACAGAGAGAGACAGTGAGTGGGGGAGGGACAGAGAAAGAGGAAGACACAGAATCTGAAGCAGGCTCCAGCACAGAGCCCAATGGGGGGCTCAAACTCATGAATCAGGAGATCATGACCTGAGCCTAAGTCCAATGCTTAACCTACTGAGCCCCCAGGTGCCCCTCCTGGAGCAGTCCTTGACACCTCTTTTCTCACACACACAATTCACATCCTGTCCCTGTTTATTTTCAAAGTATATCCAGAATCTGTGCACTTTACATCATGTATGTTACTACCATTCTGGTTCAAGCCCTCATCATCTTTTGCCAATGTTACAATTGCCTCCTCACTGGTCTCTCTGCTGCTATTGTATTCCTACACAGAACCCACATGATCATTTAAAACCTTAGAGCAGATTTCTGCTCAGAACCCTACAGTGGCTTTCTCATCTCCCCTGCAACTTCTTCCTCCCTTAATCACTCTGGTCCAGCCACAGGCTAGTCTCCCTTCTGATCTTAAGACATGACAGGCATTCATCTACCTTACAGACTTTGGCCTAGCAGGTTCCTTTGTCTGAAATGCCTTTTTCTGTGAGAAACTATTTGGCTAACTCCCTTAGCAATATCCAGTCTGCTTGAATCTCCCCTCTGTAAGCGCTACCCCAATCACAGTACTTCACAACGTAACCTGCACAGTTCCCTTCACTGTGCATCATTTTTATTTTCATTTTGCCTGTCACCTTGCATCAGACTATATATTTTACTAATTTCATTCCATTCTTTATCTACACCCCTTCAGAAATGTCAGCTCCACAAGGGCAGCCATTGTGTTTTGTTCATTGAAGTTTCTCCTGCACCTAAAAGAGTGCCTATAACAGTGGATGTTTACTAAGTAGTTGTTAAATAAATAAGTGAATGTGAATCAATAATAAAAAATAAAAATAAAAAGTGGACAAGTCTACTAAATGGCCAATTCATTGAGAAGAACACTCAAATGAACAATACTCATAGGAAAAGCAGCTCTGTGTTGTAATAATCAATAAAATGAAAAACCACACAAACATAAAATTTTATTTTCACCTCACTGGCAAAACAAAGTAAGTCTTATAATAAAAAGTGTGGGTGAAGGTTTGTGGAAACAAGCAGTAATACAATGTGTTGTTTGAATGTAAATTTGAACAATCATTTTAAAGTTCAATTTAGATTTTTTTAAATGCTAATTCATCTCTGAAAGACAGAGAGAGATAGAGCACAAGCAGGGATGGGGCAGAGAGGGGCGGGGGGACAAAGAGTCCAAAGCAGGCTCCAGGCTCTGAACTGTCAGCACAGAGCCCCACGTGGGGTTTGAACTCACGAGCTATGAAATCATGACCTGAGCCGAAGTCTGAGACTTAACTGACTGAGACACCCAGGTGCCCCTTGAAGTTCAGTTTAATAATGCTGAATAAAATTATTCATACTCTTCAACCCAGCATCTCCTCTTCTCACAGCATTCTCCAAATACACTCTGCCACATGGACAAGGAGATATTGGCAATGCTGCTTGTAATAGTAGAGAAAGGAAAATGATATAAATCCTTCAAAAGGAAAAGAGATAAATAAATTGTGGTTTATTCATACAGTGCACATTTATACAATTGTTAAAATTAATGAAACAGAATTATATGTATTGACATTAATTTTTAAAACCTAATGTGGGGTGAGGAGTGCCTAGGCAGCTCAGTCACTTAAGCGTCCCACTCTTGATTTCCCCTCTAGTCATGATCTCATGGTTCATGAGTTCAAGCCCTGTGTTGGGCTCTGTGCTGACAGTGCAGAGCCTGCTTGGCATTTTCTGTCTCCCTCTGTCTCTGCCCTTCCTTGGATCACATTTGTCCCCTCCCCGCCAAAATATAAACAAACAAACAAACAAACAAACATTAAAAACAAAAAGCCTAAAGTGAGGTGAAAACAAATTGAAGAATGTAACCCTTTGTGAACTTTTTAAAGACAAAAAACAATAGTGCAGGTGTTTTGTATATAGAGAATGTAAAAAATACAAAATACAAACAATGCATGAGAATGGCAATGTCTGCTTCAAGAGAGTGACGGCCTTTGGGGAAGGGCTTAGATAGTAGTGCTTTTAGAGTTATGTTTTATTAGTTTCTGTTAAAAATATTTTTTAAGTAAGTATGATAAATATTAATACATACATAACCTCAATTGTGGTAGACTTTGATATTGTGGTAGTCTTTTATGGAATTGTAAATTTTAAATATGAAAGTAACATTTTGGCAAGTAAGAGTAAAAGAGAGATTAAAAGAGAGATTGGATGATAACCTAAGGTAACAGCAAGAAAAATATAAAATTCTGTTGGGATTCGGGAGGTCTAAGTATATTTGTAAGCAAGAGAGAAGGGGCCCTAAAGAAAGAAGAAATAGACAATACAAGTGGAAAGGTAAAAGAGTAAAATAATCATGACATGTGTAGGATGTCAAAACAAAAGCATACAGGTAGCTCTCAGTTTTGACAGGAAAGAGTCATATTTCTTCTACAAGCAGAAGGAGGCAGGAAATACTGGCTCAACATATTGAGATACGGAAGAGAAAGATAAAGGAAATTAAACAAACTTAACATTCTCAGAAGTGAAGACAATGGGATAGATATCAAGATTATTTCCAGCCAGTAAAATAATCAAAGATTTTGAGACCAGAGAAGATATGAAACCTCCTCATGTACATAATAAAAAAACAGTATGTAGATAGTTGTTACCAAGCAGCTCTAAAAATCTAATTGTGTTAGAAATTAGTGAGTTTTATGTGGTATGGATTTTATAACTTCCCCCAGCAACGTTCAGAAGCCAAGGAATAGAGAAAATGGACCTCGAGTTGGGGGAAGGACAGACTCAGTGTTGAAAATTGACAGAATTCTTGGGGCGCCTGGGTGGCGCAGTCGGTTAAGCATCCGACTTCAGCCAGGTCACGATCTCGCGGTCCGTGAGTTCGAGTCCCGCGTCAGGCTCTGGGCTGATGGCTCGGAGCCTGGAGCCTGTTTCCGATTCTGTGTCTCCCTCTCTCTCTGCCCCTCCCCTGTTCATGCTCTGTCTCTCTCTGTCCCAAAAATAAATAAACGTTGAAAAAAAAATTAAAAAAAAAAAAGAAAATTGACAGAATTCTAAAATTAAAAAAAAAAAAAAAAAGGAAGCCATGAATCTATGGCATTAATGAGAGTGTCAGTGAAATAGCTTAATCTGTTATCAAGGCTGGGAAGAGACAAGGGATACCTACAAAAATCTCATAAAATGAGGAAACAGTGAAAAGCTGAAGATATGAAGATTTTCATGAGGACAAAGGAACATTTTCAGCAAGACTGTATTGACAGGAAAAACGAGAGAAAGAAGGTGATGGTACTCTCGAATTTCGGAGAATGACATCTTAGACACTCCTTAGTTCAGGATAAAATAAAAAAGTGTTTAAAGATGTGCAAAATGAGTGAAAATGATCATTAAAATGTAGAAGAGTCATGTGAAATCCAAGTAGTACTGGATGATATCTTAAGTATAAATGTTGGAATTGGAGCAGCTGAGGAGGATGGAATAGGTGAAATGGAAGATCTCCAGGACAGCTGTTCAACTATTCGCAAGAGAATATTACTATTAATTTAGGAAACAGGGTGAAGAGTGAATGCTATTTTCATTTTAATATTTATAAATTGTTTATTCAGTATAATGTTATGGGAGATTTAGTTATGTTGATAACATGTAGATCTAATGCATCTATTTTAATTTTTCTACAGAATTTTTCTACAGAATTTGTATGAATGTGCTAATTTGTTCCCTATTCTCTAATTGGTGGAAATTTAGGCTGTTTTCAATTTTTATTTTCTGCCCTGTTATAATACAAAGTAAATTTTATTTTTAAACCTGCTTTATTATGATAGGGGAATAGCTCAAGAATATGTAGAAGAGAAATTCGTGGATCATAGGGATCCAGATCTTAAACTGGAATTTGTGTTATAGAACAATACATATACTAAATACCATATTTGTAAATTTTTAAAACACAAACCGGGACAAACACTTCCTCTAAAGAAGGATAATTAGGGGCACCTGGGTGGCTCAGTTGGTTAAGCGTCCGACTTCAGCTCAGGTCATGATCTCACACTCTGTGAGTTCGACCCCCGTGTCGGGCCCTGGTGCTGACAGCTCAGAGCCTGAAGCCTCCTTTGATTTCTGTGTCTCCCTCTGTCTCTGCCCCTCCCCTGCTCATGCTCTGTCTCTGTCTCAAAAATAAATAAACATTTAAAAAAAAAAGGATAATTAGCTGTCTATTACTTTCTTTATAATGTTTAAAATATTTCATAATAAAAAGATAAAAATAATATGTTGTCAAAATGATATAATTTGTTGTAGAAACTTGAGATAACTGAGTGAAAGAAGTAGATGAAAATAACATAAAATAACCTTTCTTCCCCAAATTCTGAAATAAGAATTGTTAATATTTTGGTATTTTTTTTCATTATATATGCATGCATGTAAATAATAAAAACTTACACTTTATATCATGTTTTATAACATGCTTCTCTTTCACTTAACAGTATATCATAAAAATCTTATTAAAATTCAAGTTCTAGCTGTGACATGTAAAGACCTTGGAAGTTATCACTGCCATTATTAAAACAAACAAACAAGAAAAGCTGAATAAACTGTAAACCATTGTCTTTTCTTGTATCCATTAGAACTGAGGTTCCAAGGCAAACCCCCATGGCAATATATACAAAGAAAGGAAAATCCCTAAAGGCATAACCAGGATCTATAACTGGAGCAGAAGCTGCTGGATCCATAAACTAGCAGGAATTCTTAAATGGTAATTGTAAGAAACTTTTGGAGGCTAAGCATGGATGCCCTTGACAGTGAGAAAAATCCTGGAGGCCACATTCAGAGACTCTCCACACATTCATGGGCTTTATCTCCAGGAACCCCACCAGGTTCTCATGTTGAAGAGCCGAGAAAGATTCCCTCATGAGTCTGGCTGGGAAAGGGAAGAGTATCCATTAGGAAATATACCCAGATCATTCTCCATAATAAAGGCCTACCATCCAGAGAAAATAGTTTACTAGAACCTTATCCAAAGTGGGGAATAACACTTCTCCAAATCAAACCCCTGGAAGGGTTGAGTTAGGGATCTAAAAATACTTTGTGAAGGTCACAGCCAAGGGACACATGACCATTAGAAAATTGAGATTCATAAATTATGGAATGCTTCCCTTCTCCTATACCTTATCACCACATGAACAAAGCTCCAGGATAATAACAGTGAATTAAAGCTGAAAGAGCTGTAAGACACAGACTTTAACCAAGGAAAAGTTCTTAGGGAAATCCAAAGACAACACAGGAGTGAAAGACAAGTCCTCTAGAGAAATTTGAAGCCTCTGGCACCTATAGTTGCAACAAACATAAAGCACAGGCCAACTCCTATTCAGATTAATATAAAACCTAACAGTAAGAATATATTTATCTCAATTCCAATTACTTACAAGGTATGCTAAAAGGTAAGAAAAAACACAGTCTGAAGAGAAAAAAACATGAGAACAAAACTCAGATATGATAAAAATTTTGACATTATCAGACAGAGAATTTAAAGTAACTATGATCAATATATTAAGAACTCTAATGGAAAAAGTAGACAACATGTAAAAACAATGGTCAATATAATAAGAGAGGTAGAAACTCTAAGAAAGTGTCAAAAATAAATAGTAGAATTAAAAAATACTGTAACATAGATGAAAGGTGGCTGTGATTGTCTCATCAGTGGACTACACATGATCAGGGAAACAATCCTAAGTTTGAAGATAAATAAGAAAGTTTTCAAATGGAAAGAGAAAAATAATAATAATAAAAAATAAAACAGGAGTCCAAGAACTGTTGGAAAACTTCACAAGATGAGCATACATATAGTTGGAATACCAGGGAGAAGAGAGAACAGAACAGAAGAAGTATTTGAAGAAATTATGGTTAAGAATTTTCCAAAATCAATGCAAGACACCAAAGCACAGATGAAGGAAGCTCACAAATCAAGCAGAATAAATACCCAGACATTTACATTTAGGAATATTATATTCAAATTTCAGAAAACCAAAGACAAAGAGAAAAAGGAGACAATTTTGAAGGATGCCAGGGGAGGCTAAGTATCTTACAGATAATTTACCTACAGAGGATTTAATAGACTTCTCATTAGAAGCATGCAAAGAAAGAGACAATAGAGTGAAATATTTAAAGTATTAAAAGAAAGAAACCACCAATCTGGAATTTTATATCCAACAAAATTGTCCTTCAAAAGTAAAGGGTAAACACTTTCTTGGACAAACAAAAATTGAGAGAATCCATCTCTAACAGACTTGCTCTGTAGGAAATGTTAAAAGAAGTTTTTTTTTTTTTTTCAGGCAGAAGGAAAATATTAAAGGTAAGAAGCTTGGATCTAATAAAGAAAAGAAGACTGTTATTTTATTTTTATTGGTTATTTTCATTTTTAATGGTTCTAAGTGAAAGAAGACAATCTGAAAATTCTACAAATTACATGGTCCTAACTGTATGACGTTCTGAAAAAGATAAAACTAGAGCAATGGTACAAAGGTCTGCGATTGCTAGAGACTCAAGGTGTGGGGGTTTGTTGAGTAGGTGAAGCACAGGGGAACTTTTAGGACAGTATGATACTGTAAGTATGGTATCTATAAGATACTCTCTCTACATATATGACACCGCATCAGTCAAAACTCATAGAACTTAATAGCCTGAGGAGTGGCACATTCGCAGTTTTTTAAAAAAAAATCATTTAGGTGTGCAGGAGATTCCAGGGTGGAAATCAAAATGTGATAAAACAATATAGGTGTATTTACAAGCCTATAAAATAATCTCACTGAAGTCTGTGGGAGAAAAGGTGCTGACCTAAGTAACACTGGGAATGAGTGGAGTCTGTAAGATTAATGTCAAAATGAACTACATAAGCACTGTACTCTAGTTGGTAAGCTTGATTCCCTCAGATTTATGACTCAGTGATTCTGAAGCTATTACCCATGAATCCTGAAATGGAACAATTGAGAAAGTGGATGGCAAATGGTGAGAGTCAGGTTTCTCACTGTTGAAATGGGAAGTTACAGATAAGCAAAGCGAGAAGTCTAAAATGACCTAGATAGTAATGGATTACACTTGGAGATATTAATATGAATTTATGTTTAGGTTAATATAATTACAGATGGTTAAATATGGAAATACTTATAAATATGTCTATATACTCTCGTTAGTATACTCACATATACTTCATTGTTTTGTCAAGCTTAGAAGCAATGACACCTCAGTAGCAATGAACACACTAGTATCAAGGTCTTGATTTCAAATACTATTCTCCAGTAAAAAAAATGTGGCCTCCATGGAGAAAAGACTGATTCTAGGACTGGGTCAAAAAATGTACAAGATGAGCTTGGAGCACCCTGTGATGTAAGATGGTAAGACAGTGCTAAAAACCAAACTGAAAATAAAACCAAAACAAAACAGCTCCCACAATGAAGGAGGTACATTAAAGGGACATAGCAGTCAAATGAAATAACATTCAGTGGCCAAAGCTGAAACTATTTGAGTAATAAGGTAAAATAAAGCATAAATTAGAATCTGACCTAAAGTATAAAATATCCGTAAATTTACATAAGTTTGTGCTGATATAAGTTATTGAATAAATAAATAAATGGGGAAAAGAGATAAATCTCTCATGCATAATAATTATAAACAATTTATGTCGATATTCCACTCTCAAGGCATTGGACCATAACTCCCTGTTCCTAACGTGTAGACTCTGTATAGTGACTTCTTTCCAAAGAATACAGTCTGGAAAGAAGGAAAATAAGAGCAATTTCACAGTAGAGAAACCTAGCAAATCCTACTTCAGCCAGGTGATCAAATTCAGTATCACCAGTGATAAGCCATCCTTGGTATGATCTAATCAAAATGGTACTTTGCTCCGTGGCTCTTCCCCCAAACCCATTAACAGCAATCTCTAATAATCTATTCAGTCTATTCTATACATAACAGCAGGAGAAGTTGGGGAAGGCCTTTTCAGAGAAAATAACAACTAAGATAAGCACTAAAGGCCGAATCTACCTCCATAAACTGAATTCCTTTTGTAACATTAGCATCTTATCTATTTTCTCATTTTGCATGAATGAGACCCACTTATCACAATGACATAATTACAGTTTGTGTGCTCCATGACAGGAGTGACTGGGAGCCAGGGGCATGGTTGCATGGGAGGCATCAGGAAGCACCTTGAAAACAGAAGCCAGGTCATCAACAACATTCATTAATCTACTTGAGTTGGCTTCAGTGGGCTGGCCAGCCCTTCACTGCCTACTTAGATGAAATATCTCTTCTACATGGCCCTATTCTTGAAATCATAAAAATGCCTGATGAATCCTCCATGTGGCCTACTGCTTGATATTTCTGTTATTACTCTGGTCTTAGTTTTAAAATGTAGCAAATATCAGAGTTGTAAAGTACAAATTATAAGAAAGCATCTTTAAGTCAGAGAGCACAGATGTGTATTGTTGGAAGGAAGAATGGTAGGGAGGGAAGAAGGAAAGGAAGAATGAAGGGATGGAGAGAGGGAGAGAAATAGAAAGGGACAGGAAAAGAGGGAGGGAGGAAGGAAGGAGAGAACTATGGAGAGAGAGAGAGATATAATGAAAAAGCAAAACAAAATAATTCCAGTTTGTTTTAATAGGCTTATTATGTAGGTATGGCAAGGCTCATACATAGATCAGGAAATGACTGCCATTGAAAAGGTAGTTAATTCTACTCATAGTTCCCAAGGTTGAGCATACAGGCCACACCTGTGGGTGGTAGGTGGCAGACAGAGGATCCCTGGGTTCCATTACAGACAGAGGAAGGGGGAACTGTGGGCAAGCATCTTTACTGTGGTTTCCAGGGCAAAGAATGACACAGCAGGGTAAGCAGGACTTTGATTGGCTAATTTGAATAATTTCAGCGAGGTCCAGCATGTAAGGGTTGTCTGTGGTTATCGGGTACGTGGTTCTGGGTGGATGTATAATGGTCAGGGCTGTGAGAGCCTGATAAGGGAGGCAGCTGGGGTATGAACCTAGCTGCTCAAGAAGAATTGCCAGGTCTCTAGCCAGCCTCACAATTGGATTAAGGCAGCATTTAAAAAACAGTATATACTGAATGCTACCAGACTCAAAGAAGCTATTTAAATTCTCTATACTTCATTAGGGGGTGAGGGGGCATACTCTTGATTTTATCCACTAATTTTTAGATGATTGAACAAACACAAAACCCAACCTACAAATAGTTAAGTTCATAGAGAGTTTGTTATATCACTGCATATTAAAAGAAGTGAAAGTCAGTTACAACATGCCAATTAAAATATCTTTATTTTAAACAGATATGAGGCAGGATTTATCTGCAAGAAAGGTAGAAAAACTACTCACCATTAATTACATTAATGTTTGTTTTTGCACTATTCACAAATTTGAGGCAATCTATGCAGTTTTATTTACCAGTACTTGAAAATCATTAAATTCTGGTCTGCTATGACTAATGTCAAAGCAGGTTTCATGTAAAGATTCTGGGGAGAGGAGAATGACTCTGTGTGCCCAGAAGGCTAATCTGCAGGTGATATAGAAAGTGTCACTGGAAAGCCCAGTGATGTAAGTGAGCATCAAGCTTATTAATTCTTAGATTTACTAATAAAAATGGTTCTTTAATGAAATGCAGAAATTAAGGAAACAAGGACAGGTAGTTAAATACTGTAGTTAAGTATATGACTCTCCATCTGTCCAAATGGCTTGTATTGACATAATTTCTAACATGAATAAAACATCACTAAGATCAATACATAGTGTATGTTCCAACCAAAATGTGATAATAATCCACCCATGGTAGCGTTAATTTGATCAAAGACTTTATGGTTATTCAATCTATTTAACAAAAAAAGCAATAACATTTTAGTGAAAATTAAATTAGGGCTTTAAATACAAGGTAATATTCTTCCTAAAAGTATTTTGGCAGGAGTCACTCATTCCAACAGTGACATCTTTAATATTATCTAGCACTTACAAGGCATTCTCATCTTCCAAGTGTTTTGCTCACACTGACTAATTACTTTTCATTATATTGTAACAAGATAGGTAAGTACAAGTTAAGGGAGAAGCTAATTTTTTTCCCAGTCCAGATGGAAAGTCAATGTCAAAATTTAAATTATGCATAGGATTTGAGCTTCAGTCCTTTGTCCCAATTATTAAGTAAAACATACCTATCTCAGTATTATCAAATGGTATGAAATCATGTCTTTCAAGAGAAAGAAAAAAAAATTAAGCTCAAGAGCCAAAGTTGAAAGGATAATTTCATTTTTTCAGGACTTCCTCTGTGCTTTCCTATTGGGGGGAAAAAAAGTAAAGGGAAAGAAAGAAAAAAAAAGAGTAGTTCTTTTCCTTTATCCCTCTTGATAAAATTGCTTTATAGTCCTGATAATGTCAAACTGTAGTCCCTACAATATGAAGTATGGTAGTTTTCAAATTATCTGTAAAATAACAGAGTATTTTTCATAAAAGCGTTGGTGAGAAAATACTGAAAAGAATCAGATGTGCAAATCGTGTTACAGCTCAAGGATGTCTGCATAACAATGTGAGAGAAAGAATTCTTTTCAAATACACTTACACTCAAGGTATCTTTATATACCAGAGACTTAAAAAAAATTATTACAGTTTGAATAATGCATACATTCTTTAGTCACAAGATTGCATTCTTTAAATAAATAATAAATATCTCACAGTGCTAGCCATAAAAGAAACCCACATGAAGGCTTCAAACTATGGTTAATCGAAAAGAAGGCATTCCCTTTGTAGGAGTGACTGAGATACAGGCCTCCCATTATATAAACTAAAGAAATTTTCATTTTTCCCAAATCACTGCTGTAAATCAGAAAAATATTAAAGCCAAAGAAGTTTCTAGGCCATGCTAGAAAAGCTTGACCTTATGTTTCTTTTCAGGGGTTGGCAAACTATAGTCCTTGGGTCAAATCTAGGCACCCACCTGTTTTCATAAGTAAGGATTTATTGTAACATTGACGTGCCTATTTGTTTACATATTACCTATAACCACTTTTGTGCTTCAAGATTAGACTTGAATAGTTTTGGCAGAGATCCTCTGGCCCATAAAAGTGAGCATGTTCATTATCTGACTCTTTATAGAAAACATTTGTCAATTATTTTTCTATTAAAAGTGACATGTTGAGTCCCTGACCCAAGTCAGACTACACTCATGTAGGCAAAAAGGAGGCAACCAAATATGAAAAAGAAGTAAATTTAAATTTATACTTATATGGGGAGTACCTAATTTCTGAGTAAGATATGATACAAAATTCATTTGTAAGTCACTTACTCCTCACTGAGTCATATTCATTAACTCATAATATGACTTACTAACCTACAATATAGTACAAATTGTGTTTATAGGCCAGACAATGAATATTTAAAGCGTTATCCTCCTACATCTTTCAAGAACTTCTGTAGATCCTGAAGTTACTTAGAGAAGATCAAAACAAATCCTGTAGAGTATTTCATCCCCATGAAGCCAGCAGACTCACTGGGAGTGAGCAGTGTAACATGTCTACCTTGTTTCAAAGGAATTCTGTAGAGATCACAAAAATGACTTCTTCACAATGGATAGCAGGAAGGAGACTTTTGATATCCATTATTTTATATATAGTATAATATTCATATAAAACAGATTCCTCTGATGTTTCTGATCTTCTCAGGCTTTCTGAAGCCATGGTGAAATCTTCATGTTGTCTGCATTTTAGTGATGATGGTGATGCTATGCAACATTACTCAGCATGTACTATGTTCTCTTTGCTCTTCTAAGCTTTTATATGTTGTGAGTCAATCCTCAGATAACAACACCGAGAAGTAGAATTGTTATTATGATTACTTTACAGACAGACAAAGAAATGAGTAGCTTCTAACAGGTTACATAGCTAAAAAGTAATAAAAGGAAAAAATAGGTCCCTGTCAAAGCTTTAAAGATGCACTAATTTCTCTCAGCTTCATAAAGTTCTTTGGAAGACCTCCTTCTATAGGTTTATTTCAATCCAGATAAATTATATATGCTTAAATTAATTTTAAACTTGATTGTCTATTGTTACCACCATAAAGCAATACTTATGATACCTGAATTTTACCCCACATCATTCCACCCCTGCCTCAATTCCATTTCCCACTGTTTTATGAGGTTTTGAATAAGAGGCTTGAAAATAATGCAAGTTTTTAGTAATATTTGGGAGGATTAGGTTGGGTCACTGGAAAAAGGGGGGAAATGCAAAAATATCTGCTAGAATTTTATCTTTCAGCAAATGAGTATATAGCTTTATTGCCAGTTACCCAAAAGATAGTTACATTTTAATTGTGGATAGAAGTAATAAACTGCTTTCTGTTTTAATACAACAGAAGAGAAAAAAGCACTGAAAATGCAATCAATACTGTGCATGATTCATGCACCTTTCAGCATCTGCTTGTAAATTTGTAATTAAATAATAAAATTTAATAGGAAAATATATAGTATTACATGTTACAAAACAAAAATCTTATTTGATTTCAAGTATATATATTTTATATGTATATATGTGATGTATGTGTGTCTGTGTGTATGTATTTTCTTAATCAGCAGACATATGAACCATACTGCTTTTCTGTCTTGCCTAACTGCTAAGATTAGCTATTTAATCAGTTTTTTTCAATACATGAAGTTTATTGTCAAATTGGTTTCCATACAACACCCAATGCTCATCCCACAAGGTGCCCTCCTCAATACCTATCACCCACCCTCCCCTCCCTCCCACCCCCCATCAACCCTCAGTTTGTTTTCAGTTTTTAAGAGTCTCTTATGCTTTGGCTGTCTCCCACTCTAACCTCTTTTTTTTCCCCCTTCCCCTCCCCATGGGTTTCTTTTAAGTTTCTCAGGATCCACATAAGAGTGAAACCATATGGTATCTGTCTTTCTCTGTATGGCTTATTTCACTTAGCATAACACTCTCCAGTTCCATCCATGTTGCTACAAAGGGCCGTATTTCATTCTTTCTCATTGCCATGTAGTACTCCATTGTGTATATAAACCACAATTTTTTTATCCATTTATCAGTTGATGGACATTTAGGCTCTTTCCATAATTTGGCTATTGTTGAGAGTGCTGCTATAAACATTGGGGTACAATTGCCCCTATGCATCAGTACTCCTGTATCCCTTGGGTAAATTCCTAGCAGTGCTATTGCTGGGTCATAGGGTAGGTCTATTTTTAATTTTTTGAGGAACCTCCACACTGTTTTCCAGAGTGGCTGCACCAATTTGCATTCCCACCAACAGTGCAAGAGGGTTCCCGTTTCTCCACATCCTCGCCAGCATCTATAGTCTCCTGATTTGTTCATTTTGGCCACTCTGCCTGGCGTGAGGTGACATCTGAGTGTGGTTTTGATTTGTATTTCCCTGATGAGGCGCGACATTGAGCATCTTTTCATGTGCCTGTTGGCCATCCGGATGTCTTCTTTAGAGAAGTGTCTATTCATGTTTTCTGCCCATTTCTTCACTGGGTTATTTGTTTTTCGGGTGTGGAGTTTGGTGAGCTCTTTATAGATTTTGGATACTAGCCCTTTGTCCGATATGTCATTTGCAAATATCTTTTCCCATTCCGTTGGTTGCCTTTTAGTTTTGTTGGTTGTTTCCTTTGCTGTGCAGAAACTTTTTATCTTCATAAGGTCCCAGTAGTTCATTTTTGCTTTTTTTTTTTTTTTTTTTTTTTAAATTTTTTTCAACGTTTATTTATTTTTGGAACAGAGAGAGACAGAGCATGAACGGGGGAGGGTCAGAGAGAGAGGGAGACACAGAATCAGAAACAGGCTCCAGGCTCTGAGCCATCAGCCCAGAGCCCGACGCGGGGCTCGAACTCACGGACCGCGAGATCGTGACCTGGCTGAAGTCGGATGCTTAACCGACTGCGCCACCCAGGCACCCCCATTTTTGCTTTTAATTCCCTTGCCTTTGGGGATGTGTCAAGTAAGAGATTGCTACGGCTGAAGTCAGAGAGGTCTTTTCCTGCTTTCTCCTCTAGGGTTTTGATGGTTTCCTGTCTCACATTTTGTCTCACATTTTCCTGTCTATCCATTTTGAGTTTATTTTTGTGAGTGGTGTGAGAAAGTGGTCTAGTTTCAATCTTTTGCATGTTGCTGTCCAGTTCTCCCAGCACCATTTGTTAAAGAGACTGTCTTTTTTCCATTGGATGTTCTTTCCTGCTTTGTCAAAGATGAGTTGGCCATACGTTTGTGGGTCTAGTTCTGGGGTTTCTATTCTATTCCAGTGGTCATTGTGTCTGTTTTTGTGCCAATACCATGCTGTCTTGATGATGACAGCTTTGTAGTAGAGGCTAAAGTCTGGGATTGTGATGCCTCCCGCTTTGGTCTTCTTCTTCAGAATTACTTTGGCTATTCGGGGCCTTTTGTGGTTCCATAGGAATTTTAGGATTGCTTGTTCTAGTTTCGAGAAGAATGCTGGTGCAATTTTGATTGGGATTGCATTGAATGTGTAGATAGCTTTGGGTAGTATTGGCATTTTGACAATATTTATTCTTCCAATCCATGAGCACAGAATGTTTTTCCATATCTTTATATCTTCTTCAATTTCCTTCATAAGCTTTCTATAGTTTTCAGCATACAGATCTTTTACATCTTTGGTTAGATTTATTCCTAGGTATTTTATGCTTCTTGGTGCAATTGTGAATGGGATCAGTTTCTTTATTTGTCTTTCTGTTGCTTCATTATTAGTGTATAACAATGCAACTGATTTCTGTACATTGATTTTGTATCCTGCAACTTTGCTAAATTCATGTATCAGGAGATTAAGACCTGAGCCGTAACCAAGACTCTGATGCTGAACCGACCTAGCCACCAGGCCCTCATTCAGTACAAGTGTTTAAAAAATGGCACACCGGGGCGCCTGGGTGGCGCAGTCGGTTAAGCGTCCGACTTCAGCCAGGTCACTATCTTGCGGTCCGTGAGTTCGAGCCCCGTGTCGGGCTCTGGGCTGATGGCTCAGAGCCTGGAGCCTGTTTCCGATTCTGTGTTTCCCTCTCTCTCTGCCCCTCCCCCGTTCATGCTCTGTCTCTCTCTGTCCCAAAAATAAATAAAAAACGTTGAAAAAAAATAAAAAAAAAATAAATAAAAAATGGCACACCAAGTTATAAGATAACATAAATAAAACTAGCACAAATAAAATATTAATAACAGTCAACACAAAGATAATAAAAACAGATTCATTTCAACTGCAGAGACTGAAGTTATGTGATGTAGATTTAAATTAACCTTATTTCTGTGATCAATAAATTTAAGAAAATGTTAAAATTATGGAAATGAAGAAAAAATGATACTTTAAAAATACAATAACGATTATTAAGTACTCATTGGGTAAGTTTATCAGCAGATTAGACACAGACAAAAAGAGACTCAATCAACTAAGAATATATAAGAAAATGTCCAGAATAAGCCACAAACAGAAAAGAGTATGGAAAATCACAAGGAAGTGTCAAAGATAGAGGATATGATGTGAAGGCCTAACATGAATGCATGCAGTTTGAGTCCCAACAAGAAAAGAAACAAAGGTTTAGCAGAGAAATAGTATGTATGTAAGGAGATAATGAGAAATTTCCAAAATTGATGAAAGACATCAAGCCTCAGATTTAAAACTTTCTATGAATGTCAAACAAAATACACAAAAACTAATCCATGCCTAGTTATATAACATATAACCTTTGCAAACTAAAAACAAAGAAAAAGAGTAAAGCAGCCACATAAAAAAGATCCCCTTCAAAGAAGCAAATAAAAGACTCACATCTGACTTTTCAACATTATGGCACGGCTAGAAGATATACTTTAAAGTGCAAGAGAAAATAATTATCAAACTAGAGTTCTATAGAAAGAAAAAAAATCCTTCAAGATTATATAACAGAAATAGATATTTTCAGACAAATGAAAATCGAGGGAATTTGTCACCCACATTCCCATGCTAAAGGAAATCTTACAGGGTATTCTTCATGCCAAGTAAAAGTAATTCCAAATAAAAATGATCCCCCCCCAATATGTAGAAAAAATAAGAGCAATAGAATGACAAATACGAGGTTAAACATAAATGTATACTGACTATATAATAATAATGCTAATGCTACTTAATAATAAAACACCAAAGACTAAAAATAATAAAATAATAGTAATATGTCATGTCTCATTGTGTTTAAAGACACATACATACACATAAAATGAAATGGTGTTAAACAATAAATGGAGTTAAAGAATAAGGCAACAAGTGATTAATTTTAGACTTTGGTAAATGAAACATAGAAGTTACAGTTTCTAGGGTAACCAGTAAAATAATTATAAAAGGGTATATAGTTTCACAAATAATAGAATGAAAATGAAATAATCCAGAATTTCCAATAAATTGAAAAGGAGCCAGGAAAAAAGGGACACATGAGAATAAAATAGTAGAACAAAATACTTAGCATGATTTTATATTTAAACCTAAATATTGAAGGTAGATATTAAAAATCAATAGGAATATAAAAAGTTTGAAGAACATGATGAGCAAATGATCTAATAAGTATATATATATATATATATATATATATATATATATATATATATATATAGTATACTACTCCCAGTAGTATACTACTACTGCATGTTCTTTTCAATGCATGTCAAACATTTACAAATGGACTGTTTGCTGGGTCACCAAGAAAATCTCAACAAAAAAACTGAAATCATGCAGAATGTGTTCTTTGACCATGAAGAAATTAGCTATAAAAGATTGCAAAAATTCAACTAGAAAAATGTTCACATAAGTTGGAAGTTTTAAATATATCCTTATGACAATCTATTTGGGTCAAAGATGAAATCAGTAACAGAATTAAGATATTTTGAATTGACTGATAATGAAAATTCTATTAAAAAAATGTATAAGCTGCAGCAAAGACCATTCTTAGATGGTAATTTATGCCATTAAGTGTATTTATTAGAAAAGAAAACATGCTGAAAAGAGCTTTCCCAGGATTTAAAAAGTAACAACAAATTGACTATACAATAGGACAATGAGGGGGAAAAAAGAATAAAATCAAATTAAATAGAAAATAAACAATGCTGAAAGCTCTATCTTTGGAAGGAGTCATAAAATTGATAAACTTCTTGGACTAACTAAAAAAAAAAAGACAAAAAAGACACACAAATAAACAATTTCAGGAGAAAAAAACCTGAGTCAATACTGCATAGCTACAGATATTGAGAAGATAACTAGAGATTACGATAATTTTATGCCAATAAATATAAATGTTTAGATTAGACAATTCCACAAAAGAATTACATAAGAATAAATTAAAAATCTAAGCATACCTGTAATTAGTAAAAAAAAAAAATCAATTTATAAATTAAAACCTTGCCAAAAAATACAACATCAGGCCCAGGAAATTCTAGCAAACATTGCAAAAAGAAATGATGCCAGTCTAACACAAAATCTTTCCTAAAAAAGGAGCAATTTTATGTGTCCAGCACAAATAATCTTGAAACCAAAAACCTGAAAAGATCATTATAAGAAAAAATTAATGGCCAATATAACTTACTCACTTAGATGAAAATATCCAAAACATATTATTAATAAACCAAATCCCAGAATTTAAAAACTAATAATGCATCCTAAATAGGCTTATGCCATAAATGCAGGATTTGTTTGATATTTGAAAATTATTGTAATACCACATACCAACAGAAAAAAGGAAAACTATTATGTAATTTTCCTAAAGATGCTGAAAAATTTTCATAAAATATACTATTCTTTATGGATCAAAAGATAAGCAAACTAGGAAGAAAAAAGGATTTCCCTGATTTTCTAAAAGTTACTCACCAAAAAATAAAATAAATCACAACCATCATTATTTTTTTTAACGTTTATTTATTTTTGAGACAGAGAGAGACAGAGTGAGAGCAGGGAAGGGGCAGAGAGAGACGGAGACACAAAATCTGAAACAGGCTCCAGGATCTGAGCTGTCAGCACAGAGCCGTGGGGCTTGAATCCTCAAACTGCGAGATCATGAGCTGAGCCAAAGTCCAGAAGCTTAACCGACTGAGCCACCCAGGTGCCCCCCAACATCACTTTTAGTGTAAAATATTACATGGTTTCCCTTTGAAATTGAGTGCAAGACAAGTATGCCTAATAAAATAACTTCTGTTCAATTTTGCACTGAAGGTTATAGCTAATATAATAAATCCAGGAAAAAAAGAAAGAGAATGAAGTAATGCCGAGGAACCAAGAAATAAAACTATTTGCAGACAATATGATTATATGAGAAGTGCAAAAGAGTTGCGTTGAAAATGCTAGAATTGATAAGGTCAATATAAAATTAACTATCAATTATATTAAACAGGAAATTGGACAATGAATTTTATAGAATCACACCATTTATGAAAGTATCAGAAAAGCAAACCACCTAAGAATAAAACTAATGAAAGCTGTGCATAACCATACAAATGAAACTAAAATATTATTGAGAGAAGTTAGAGATGACCTAAATAAATGAATGGAGGTTTTAAAATTTTTCTTTTGCGGATGGTGCAACTTGGTACATATTGATAGTAAATGCATGTGGAAAAGCTGGGGGCCAAGAATAACCAGTACAATTTGGAAAAGAAAAATCTGGAGTATTTACTCTACCCAATATCAAGACTTTATTATAAAGACATAATAATTAAGACAGAACGGTGTTTCTGTAAACATAATCAAACTGAGACATGAAACACAAATTCCACAGTTTCACCCATAATTCCCGATCTATGACAAGATTGGTACTGCAGAGTGGGATATGTACAGTCTTTCAATACATGTTGCTGACTCAATTGGAAATGCACATAAGAAAACGAAAAAGTGACCCCACGTCATATCATACACAGAAAGTAATCCCAGATGAATTGCAGCTTCAATTATGAAAGATAAAACAATAAAAAAGAAAGACAAAACAATAATGTTTCAAAATATAAAATTTGGTGTAAGGAAAAAAAGAATTTAAGAGACACTCTAGGCATAAATATGAAGAAGAACATCGGTAATTAGATAGCATGTACATTAGGAACACTGGTATATTAAATCACAGAATTAAACCTGTGAAAACTGAAGCCACAGAGTGGCATATACAAAGAATTCCTACTAATGGGAAAAGAGAGATAATACAATAGAAAAACAAAAGATAAGTACTTGAATAGTCACTTCACACACACACACACACACACACACACACACACACACAAAGACAACCAAATGCCTAATACGCGTATGTAAATTGCATACAGGATCCTTAGTTATCAGGGTTATACAAATTAAAACCACAAAGTGATATGACTACACACCCAGCATAATGCCTAAAAATAAAAGGCGGAGGATACCAAGTACTGGTGAGGATGTGTAGCACCTGGAACTTATACACGGCCATGTATGGCTTCCCTACACATAGGTGTGCTGCACAGATATAGGTTAGCACACCTTTGAGAAACTAGAGTTGGAAACATGGACTGCTTGAAATGTCACTCTTAGATATTAGCTTAAACCACATAAAATTGACAATAATTCCTTACACATGGCAATTTTATATGATCCGATCAGAAATATCCAAGTCGACATACCCAGCTGAAATGAATACAGATATACATAGAAAAGATGTATAAGAAGGTTCATAGCAGTATTATTTGTAATGGTTCCAGACTGAAAGTGACAAAAATGTCAAACAGCAGTAGAGTGGATAAATAGTGGTAAATTCTCCCAATGTGGTATAATACAGTAATGAAAATAAATGCACTACAGCTACACAGAGTAAGATGGATATAAAAGAATGCATTCTTTATTATTTCACTAATAAAAAATTAAAAGAGGCAAAATCATAGTGCTCAGAGAATGACTGGTAGGAAAACCATAAATAAAAGCAAGGATATGAGTACTAAAAATGTCTGGAGATTGATTATCTTTGAACCGGGAGGAAGGGCATATGATTGAAAGAAAGCATAGGGGGCCTTCCAGGAAATGTAGTATTACTTCACCAGGGAGGCAGTTCTATCAGTATTCACTTTGTGATGAATCATTGAGCTTTATATTTTTATTTTGTTGTCCAAAGGTGAATATTTTACAGTAATAAAAGGTTAAATAAGATGATAGACTTTAAAAACTAATATATATGCCAAATTAAAAAGGGCATATTATCCCCCCAAATTATTACCAAAGAGGGAATCAACAAATCTGATTTGTTATACTCTCACATCATGGGTAGCTCTCTCCATCAGTTAATTTTTGAGCAGTAGGATAATTTACTCAACAACTATTTTATTCATTCAGCTAATATTAAGTGCCTATTAAGTGGAAGGCATAATTTCTAGATGTTGTGTTTTAACCATGAGCACAATCTAAAAATCTTTGCTTCTCAAGGAGCTTATAGTCTGGTGGTCAAGATAAATAATAACTAAACCAAATCAGAAAATATATCAGCTAGATTATCACAAATTCTAAGGATAAAAACAAAACAGAAACAGCAGGGTCTTCTGTCTGGCTCAGCTCAGTTGGAGAACATGTGACTCTTGATCTCAGGATCATGAGTTTGAACCCGATTTTGGGTGTAGAGATTACTTAAAAAAGAATTAAAAAAAAAGAAAAACAAGATTTATTTTATTTTATTTTATTTTATTTTATTTTATTTTATTTTATTTTATTTTAAGAAGTATGTAGTTACAATTTTAGATATGATGACCTCTGTAAAATAAAATGAAAGTTCAGTGAGTGAGGGATCCAACCGTGTGGATATTTGGAGATATTAAGCACCACAGTCAGAAAAACAGCAAGTGTAAAAAGGAAATGTAAAACACACTCTCCAGGTATGGTCTCAATCAAAGCAACTTTCAGATTCTTACAGAAATCAAAGATGAGACCAGGGGAATAATGAAATAATAATTTAACGCAAAATTAGTAATCTTGTGGTCTGGCCTCACACCTGTGTTATATTCCATTGTAAGTGAATCTTTTAAATTTCCTTTCAACAGCAATAGAGTAAATGGCTACATCTTGGAGATCATATATATGACCTTTCCGTATGAATGGGAAAACAAGCAAAGAAACAAAGTATGCAAATGTTATGTGAAAGAGCTCTTGTGGACTGCAATAAAATTACCGAGATCATTATATAAGATACATTATACAAAGAGCATTATACATAAAAGCTCTTAATTTCCAAGAGATTAGAATGAAGCAAAAACAGTGGGTTCTGGAAAACTGTTAAGCAAGTCCAAAGGTGACTTTATTACTGTTGAAGATACTTGCAAAGAACTGAATGAGGATGTTTCAGGAAATGTCAAAGTATGGAAAATTACTAAATTAATACTTAAAAAAATATCTAATTGTAGGTATGTGTCCACACAAAAACTTTACATGAATGTTTAAACAGCAGTATGCGTAATAGCAAGAAGGTGGAAACAATACAAATGTCCATCAACCGAGTAACAGATAATCAAAAGTGCCATATCCATACAATGGAATGTTACTAAGCCGTAAAAAGGAACAGAGTACTAATTAATATAGCTGAACTTTGAAAATGTCATGCTAGGTGCAATAAACCAGTCACAAAAGACCACATATTGTATGATTCTATGCATGTAAAATAACCAGAACAGGGTAATCTATAGTGACAGAAAACCTATTGCCTGGGGCTAGAGATGGTGATGGGCAGTAGAGGCAATAGCCAAAGGCCGCAAGTTTCTTACTGAAATTCTGAATATACTAAAAACCATTCATTATACAGTGTAAAAAGGTGAATGATACAGTATGCAAATATACCTAAATAAACTATTTTTAAACATGTAATCTTGAATAGATAGGTACAACCAAATTAGTAAATATAAGCAAACATTACGTGTTTTCAAATATAGGTCAAAAAGTGTACAGGTCCACACTGGCTCCAAACATTCCTTTTCTAGATCTCTTCTTTGGAAAAATGGGGCCCTCTCCAAGGACTTCGGAATTTTCGGGTTAGGTATAGCAATTAAATAATGGGCCAATGTGTAGTTCATTGTTTCCAGGTCTTCCTGACTTGATCATCCACTTCAGTTTTGATCTCCATCCCTACCTGTCACTTGGTCTCTACTTTTTCCTTGGTCATGTTTGAGTGTTGGAAGATGGAGGCAGGAACAGATTCAGACCTTAGTGGTTCTAATCAGGGAACGACTATGTTGCCAACAGCTATACATAATTCAAAATAAGAGAAAACAAAACCTAAACTCGGAACTTACATGTAGGTGGAAATTAAAATAGCTTTCCAGCTTTTTTGATTGCAAAACTCTATATAAGTTCATCAGAACTGCCTTCTCTCTCCTCTTCTCCCACTGCTTTTTTTTTCCCCCACTCAGATGGCGTACTCTGCAATGATGCCAGTACCCTAAGTAATATTCCGTCTGCCTGTTGGGTGACCCAGCATGGAAAGTAGGAGAAGGCAGATGCTGAGCACGTTGGCTCTGAGTAGAAAAATCAGCATGTATAGAAATACAAGAGTGTAACTATGCTGTGTTTTTAGCATTTACATAGAAGACATTTTCTTTCTTTTTAGAAATTAATTTGCTTCTGCTATAAATTCCTTACTTAAATCTCCCTGTCTCTAGCAGTGGAAAAGGTACCTTAAGCAATCATGAGCGAGTAGGTCAAAGAGTTTGACTTAACGTGGGCAAAAAGTAGCAGGAATTTATTCAGTTGATCAACCTGGTGTTCCTCCATCGTCCTATAAAAAATGAAAAAAACTAATAGAAAAACACAATCAGTGTACACGTGCAAGCATAAACCATGTCTGCTTGTGTTCTCACAATGATTGAATCATTAGCAGTGCCACAGTGTATAGGTACCTTCCACACTGCCTTGGGCATGACAGTCAAAATGTTACTACGATATCCATTGACAGTTTGACAGTTTCCACCTGAATCAAAATCCTAAGACAAGTTTGCCATTTTAGAAAGTAACTACCATGGCAAAATTAGACCTAAGAACAATTTACAAATATATCAGCAGTTACAAAATAAGCAATTGATTTACAATTAGATTTTATTAGGCCTTTTTAAGACGGTTTTTCTTCCGTTATCGGCTGTTCTTTTATTTTTTTCCCACAGTGTGTTAAGAGATCCTTCTCTGCACAATTAAAATTAAAAAGAAATTCTAGCAACATGAAAATAATAAGATGACAGCCATTCACTAAAATGGAGAGATGTTAAAATTTATTATGTTTTAAATGCAATACCAAAAAAAAAAAAACAATTGAAAAAATTTAAATATATAGAAGGATTTATCCTTTACATCCATGTGTTTAATGTGATGGAAATTCAGTTTTGATTTTATATTTCTGGAGCCTATTCAGTATTCTTTCTCCAGTAACTAACCTGTATTTACTCAGAATATAAATCAGCTGCATTTTTGTAGTGCATAAAACACTGTCTAATTGAGCTTTATTTAATTTGTTTTAACTCGGAGTGCAAAGGAGATGACACAATGTGAATTACTCATTATAGTAACCTCTCCTCACAACTACAAATGGGTATGAAGTGATGTCTGTGTGTGTTTTTGTGCTGTAACATCACTCGCAGAAGCAGTTCCTCAGAAAGATGATAACAGTAATGATGATCCTTAGCATTTATATAGCATTTTCTGTCCTCACAACACTTCATACACCTTAACTAAATAATGGTACTTGCCAGAATGAGGTTACAACAGCCGTGAATTATCATGGCCTTTGGTGTAACTTTAGTTCTCAGAAATGTCACCTCACTGTGTCTGTTCCTGTGGGAATGATTGCCTCTTGTGATGGATTAACACCAGATACAATTGATTGGCCCATCTTGGCCTGCACTCTTGAGGAGCCTCCATAGCCTTTGAATGTTTATTTTGATTAGCTCAAACAAAGGTGTCTTTATTTCTGGTCACAGACCAGTCCCCCACTGACATAGCCAAGTAGAGACTTTAAGATAATTATTTCAACAATTCAATCCTTAAAGCTCCACTTATTCTGAGTCACTGAGGTAGTTGCCTCAATATTCTGTATCAAGGTTTTTCAAACTTAGCAATATTGACAGGCCTGGAAAACTCTTCGTTGTTGGAGCTGTCCTGTGTATTGAAGGATATTCAGCAGCGTCCTCGGCTTCAGTCTGCCAGGTGCCACTGACCCACTCACCAACAACCCCAAGCTGTGAAAAGCAAAAATATCTCCAGACATTGCCAGATCTTTTCTGAGGAGCAAAAATGCCCCCAGTTCAGAACCATTGTTCTGGATTTGCCAGTGGCTAGCCATTCTTATTCTGGATCTTAACTCTACCTATTTCTCCACAGCGCCTCCTGTGGCAATGAACTTCAAGTGCATTGTTTCAGTTTGATTCTCATTAACTGGGAAACCCCAGTGTCCTGGTTTAGGAAACCTTCTTTTCAAGTCTGTTTAGATGACATATTGCCCCACTACCTCCCCTAATAACCTCAAGTCAGGAATTCTTCCACACTGAGTGCAAAACAGCAGTATAAACATACCCTGAAAATCAGTTTAGCATTACAGGTTATGAAAAACTTATTTTACAGGGTTTTGAGATAAGTTGACAGAGGCTAGTTTGAAAGCTCAGCCTTACACATTTTGCTTCTCAGCTGGGCTTAGAAAATTGTTGCGACTGTAGTTGTAAGGAAAATACCACCTCAAGGCCCGATCATAAAAGCTTCTATCAGACAGATGTCTGCAGTTATTTTTGGTTCTGGATTCAATAAGTTTTATATGGACCTAATTCCCAGAAAAACTCCCCAGTCTGTTTACACGGGCTGGATAAACTGGCTGTGTTTTCTTTGTATTCCTAGTGTGAGCTGGTAATTATGCATCTACTGCTGGGATATTTCATGTAACTGGTGGACATTTTAGACACCATGTGCATCCTTAATCTCCCTAGGATTCTCTAGGAACAAAATTATTTGATATGAAAACCTTTGATATTACAAGTTGTGTTTAACATTTCAAGCCTCATTTACATCAGTTCAGTTCAGTGATCTGCTAAGCACTCCGGACGACATATCATGGAGGGAAGGAAACCTATAGATGCACTCAGTAGCCTGAAGGTATATTATACAAAATAATAAAAATGAACTGCTGAAGAAGTATCTAAAATTTATTAGCATAGGGTGCAGTTAGTGAGGCCATTGAGCATCATCTCAGATTATTTTTCCAAACAAATAAATGAGAAGATGAGTGGATAGTGAAAATGATTAAGAAGGTCTTGACATATAGATTACATATACTATGCATATGGTATAATCTATGGGAAATGAATTATCCAAGCATGGATGTACCAAATCCTCTACTGATCTAAATACTACAGCTTAAAAATCTTATTTTCTTTCCTGCAAATCACTAAAGGCTTTGACAATTTCCACGTGGGCTAGAATGAAGCAAGCAGTCGAACAGTTACTGTACATCAAGGAGGTACTAATGGCTGTAGCTGAAACACCTGCTAATCTGCTATTGTAAGCATTTATCCAGTATTTGCCTGCAGCAGAAATAAATGAATAAATAAACTTTCACTAGTCATATTACATGAGTTAATGCACTATAGCATTATGTAAAGTAGCAAAGCGCATTCTTCTGGGGCTTTTTAAAAATCATTATTTGTGGCAGGTTGGAACATATCTGCTGGCTTCTCTGCTCCATTTTCCTCACTTAGGTTTCTTTCAGAACCCTCATGACTACGGGGCTAGTTGGCCTTTGCTCTCTGAGGAATACCTTTGAGACAAACACACTTACTAATCCTCAAAGAGTTTTAAGATGACATTACAAAGAGGATGGATATATTAAACACCTCAGCTGTCAATGAATAGAATCAATAATGGTGGGGATGCAGCTTACATTATATCTACTTACACAGGGTTTCCACATATTTGGAAAGGAAAGCTTTTCCTTTGACAAGTTGGCATCAGCTGTTTCAAGAAATAACACAGCTGTATATCCCCAACACACCTGGCTCTCCTTTCATAACGTAAGGAAGAAAGGTATGAAGCAATGACCAGAAAGGGCAGACCACTGCCAGAAGCCTCGTTTTCATGGATATTTTCACTTGAATGTTATAGAGCATTAAGGCTACCCTCAACCAAAAATAAATAAAATGAATCTACTCCTTCTCTCCCCCCAAAAAAGTGTTAAGGCTAAATTATCAATTAAAATGGAAAATAAAAATCTTGAGTTGATTGTTGTAATCTTTTAAGGCTATAGGGATATATTACTTCAGTCAGTAAAATATGTAAAGTATATTTCTGGGAAATAAGATTATTAAACACAACTATTATAATGAATAATGTCACTGAACATAGTATGAATAATAATGTGTTGTATTTCAAAATATGCTGTCCATAGATCTGCCTTGATTTATACTCCAAGGTTAAATTTATTTTTGCATTTTATAGTATTTTCTCCCATTTTAAATATCTCTTTCCTTTTCTAATTCAGAAATCCTATAAGTAAAATTAGGCAGGTCAGGACCTAATAGAAGAGCTTGCTTTGAGAGATAGATGTCCCCCCCCCCAAAAAAAAAAAAGAAGAGCATTTAACCCTGATCATTTTTAGCATCATCTTTAAACATTTGGCATTTTACTGCCTATGGGAGAAATATTCCTAATTTAACTTCTTCAGTTGTTGTTGCCTAATTTTCTTATATCGCAACAGGAGTACAGTGGTAGAAGTTAAAAATGAAAACTGTCCTTGGCGTTATACAAATTTGCACTAAATCAGCTATGTGACATGTTTCCTTGCAAGACAGTTGCCTAAGTCATTTATATTTAATGCGTTATGTTTTGTATATATCTATGAAAATGAAACTAAGAATAGCTCCACTTATCAGAGCATCAAGAAAAATAAAATAGGAATAAACATATCAAAGGAAGTATAAAATGTGTACAGTAAAAACCACAAAATTGTTGAAAGAAGTTAAAGAAGATCTAAATAAACAGAGAGGCACTCAATTATCATGGATCAGAAGAACTAATATTGTTAAAATGACAATAATCTTCAAATTGATCTATAGATTCGACACAAATCCTGTCAAATCACGGCTACTCTTTTTTGCAGAAATCGACAAACTGATCCAAAAATTCATCTGGACATGCAAGGGACCCAGAAATATACAAAACAATTTTGCAAAAGAACAAAATCAAAAAATTCACACTTCCTGATTTCAAAGCTTAACACAAAAGTCTAATACTCAAAACAGTGTGGTACTGGCATGAGGCCAGACATATAGATCAATGGAATAGAATTGCATTTCCAGAAATAACCCTTACATTTATAGTTAGTTGATTTTCTATAAGGGGAGCAAACCAGTTTTATGGGGGAAGAGTGGTCTTTTTAAAAAGTGGTGCTAGAACAATGGGATATCCTCATGCAAGAGAATCAAGTTAAGCCCCTACCACAAAGCATATGCAAAAATTAAACCGAATAATAAACCTAGAAGTAAGACCAAATTGTAAACATTTCTAGGAGAAAATGTAGAAGTAAATCTTTGTGACCTTGGGTTAGGCCTTTTTTTTTTTTTTTTTTTTTTAAGGTTTGATAAACAATAGCAAGTAAACAAATTAGACATCATCAAAATTTTAAAAATTTGTGCCTCAGAAGACACAAGTGAGGAAGTGAAAAAAAAACCCCATTGAGTAGGAGACATATTTGTGAATCATATACCTAGTGACTTATATCCAGAATATATAAAGAACTTTTAAAATTCAATAAAAATAAAAACAATCCCATTATAGGTTGGGCAAAGGATCATAATAGATATTTATTTAAAGAATATGGACAAATGGCCAGTAGGTGCATTAAAGATACTCAAAATCAGTAGTCACTAGGGTAATGCAAATCAAAACCACAATGAATTACCACTTCATACCTTCTAGCATGGATATATTTAAAAAGACAGACAATAAATACTAAGGAGGATGTTGAGAAATTAGAACTCTTGTACATTGCTGGTGGGAATCTAATTTGTGTACTCTCTTTATAAAACAGTTTGCCAGTTCTTCAAAAAGATAAACATAGAGTTATTATATGACCCAAGTTGTATAGCCAAGATGAGCAGAAACATACATCTATACAAATCTTATATGTAAATGTACAAAACTCATGTGTGCATGTTTATCACAGCATTACTGATAATAGCCAAAGAGTATAAACAATACAAATATCCATCAACTGATGGATGTATAAATAAATTGTGGTATATCCATTCAGTGGAATATTATTTGGCAATAAAAAGTGAAATATTAATACATGTGACAACACAGATTAATCTTGAAAACATTATGGTAAATGAAAATGCCAGTCACAAAAGACCACATATCATATGATTCCATATTGATTTACCAAATGTATAATAATGAAGGATAACTAGACATAAAGCTTCTGTGTTTTCAACTTTTTTGTCAATTACAAGTCAGTGTTTCTCAGTACCCAGAAGATACCATGAATAATATTTAATAATGTTACCAAAGGAAAAAAAAAGTCATTTAAATTTCAGAAATTTCCTCTGAAGTTTTCAGAGAAGTTTTCTCTGAAAACAAGTTTTTTTCATTGCAGGGGAGATGTCAATGAATTTGGGCAAGACAGCAATATCACTGGATGTTATGTACAAAAATAATTTTTATGAAGGTAAAAAGGTTGCTAAGCTCGTTCATTTGTTTAAGCACAGCTATGTATTAAACCCCTACAATGTGTCAAGTGATACTTGAGGCCAAGGGTCTTTAATGGTGAACAAGCTTCTGTGAAAACAGATGCTAAACAAGTAAACAAATTAATAAAGTGCTTGCAGATGGTGATAACTGCTATGAAGAAAATAAAAGAGGGTAATGGGATAGTGAGCATTTGAGCGGGGACTAAATAAGGGAAAAGGTCTGTAAAATCCAAGGGAAGAGAGCTTCAGGTATGTGCAAAAGGAAATGGTAAGCAGATAAGAGGAGTGAGTTTGAGGTCACTCGGGGCAGAAGACAGCCTGTGCAGCTACGTTGTGGTGACTCCCACAGAATGGGAGGAGGTCAGATGAATAGGCAAGGCTAGACCATCTGAGGTCTAGTATGACCATCAAGGAATCGAAAGTGTATTTGAAGTACGACTGGCAGTCATTAGAGGGTTTGACATTGGAGGGTGGGACAGTGCCAGGGTCAGATAGGGTTTTTAATATTATATTGACTGTGTAGGAAGAAAGTGGACGCAGGAGACCAGATAGGCAAAGGTCATGGTGTGGTGGATCTGCATGGCCACCACAGAGATAGTGAAAATTGCTCAGGTACGAGTTACTTAAGACATTTCTTTTTCTGCTTGATTTTTTTTTCTTGTGGGATGTAAGAATATTGAACATTTTGTTTAGACTTTAAAAGTGAATTTCTGACTGATTATCTGGCCCTGCCAAAATGAAAGGCGGACAATGGCATCTGACTATTTTTCTGGGCAGCTCTAGCCACCTCTGCCTCAATAGTTAGGGTGTAATCAATAAACATAGCAGAGGCTATTCATTCCACCAGGATGGATTCCAACAAAAGGACTCTATTCACACGGGTAATAGACAGACTTTACTTGTTCCATCACATTATGTATTATGCCTAGTGTCTTCAGTCACCTACGTACTTTACTGCTCAATGATGGTGACATGCTCTGTTGGCATAAGAATGATTACAAAGCTGGACTGTTTACACTCCTGGTGGCCAAGACACGGTCCTTCCAATTGAGGGTGAAAGACTGTTCATTACAAAAGGACAAATAATTCACATATGTTAAAGGTTTTGAAATTGGGTGCTTGGTGAGATTTGGATTGGGTTTCAAAGGTGTCCTGCAAAAAATAATGTTTTCAGTTGAATGTATTAATTTATGTTAATAAGTCTAGTGAATTTTAGTGGGCAAATACTGATGATGTTTTTAAAAAGGTGAAGTTATTTTTATCCTATCTTTTGTCCAGTCTCTTCCATTATGAAGAGACCATACACCTTTTCTTAGATCAGAATTCACCAGGCCAATGGCAGCATAGTCACAGGCAGTAAAAAGTTAACATTCATTAACTTGAACTTTTAGTAGAAGGCTGGTGCTGTGGGTTTATTTTAGAGCAATTACATATGATTTATTCTCCATCATTTATTGACTTATTCATCCAGCAAATGATTATTGACTGCTTACTGCTATGTTATACAATGTGAGGCAAAGAAGGCTAATTAATAATAATGGCTAGCTTTTGTTTAGTAGATACTGTGAGCCAGCACTCACTTACTGCTTCATATGTTTTATCTCACTTATTAAAAAAATACCTGACAATACAACTGCTCTTATTATTGTGGAGAAGAAAAGTGAGACAAGAAGAGCTTAAACATAATCTCAGGATGGTACGTGATAGATCTGGAAATTGAACTGAAGGACTGTTTCAACAGCCTTTGCTTAGGTGGTAAGATATTCAGCCTGCCAAAAGATGGTAAACATTCTGTCCTCAAGAAGTCTGTATGCTGGTAGGGGAAGTAGGACATTTATACAGAACAGTTCACAGCTAATTCAAATACAAAAACAAGTACAAAGTCACAGATATTGAAAGAAAAAAGTCCCTTCCACCCAAAAGCAGTAGTTTTCAACTTTGGCTGCAGGTTGTAATCACCTAAGGATTAAAAAAAAATACTGATGCCTGGGCCCCAACCCCAGAGACCCTCACTTAATTGACCTGGCATGTGCTTGTGCAGCTGAATTTTTTGAATTCCCCAGGTGATTCTAATGTGCAGCCAATTTGAAAACCCTGGACTAGAGGGACTAGGGAAAATGTTAGGAAGAGGAGGGGTTCAGAGTTGATTTGCTAAAACACAAGTAACTATTTTAAAATTTGGAAATGTCAGGAGTGCAAATGGGACTGGATAAATATGTTGTGATATGGAATATATCCTTGTTGTGCAAAACGTGGTCTGGGACCAGTAGCATTGGCACCACCTGTGTTAGAAATGTGGCATCTGAGGCTTTCCCAGACTCAGGCTTTCCCATGAATCAGAATATGCATGCCCAGGCAATTGGTATGTACATTATAGTTTGAAAAGCACTGGCATAGAAAAATAGGGGGGAACCATACGACATATTTAGGGATTGGCAGATTTTACCAAGCAAGGGTCAATAGATGGAGTAGAGAGTATAGTGCATTTGTTGGGGAGATGTGACAAAGTGGAGGTCAAAACAGCCGGGTGCTTTGATTGCTAACACAAGCAGTTAAAATTTGTTCTGTAGATGGTCGGAAGTTGTAAAACTTCCAAATTAAAGTGATGTGTGCATGGATGGTTTAGGATAATAATCTGGTGATGATTTGCAAGACAGATTAGGAAGACGGACAAGGCCGGAGGTGAACAGGTACTCAGGCCTCCACATGAATTCTCAATTCCCAAATATACAAAGAGTGAAACTGAGACCACGGTGCAATTCAGTAGGCAAGTTCTTATCTTCAAAACACATTGTTTTACCTTGAAGAATTCTTATCTACTCTAGCAGCCTGACTTTGGAGCTACATTATGTATTTGAATAGAGATATAAGCTACATCTTACTCTGAGTGGCAACCAGTGTGTTTAGAACACCTTTGTTATTTCTTCCATAATACACACCACCCCCCAATATTAGAGGACTATAGAGGAAAAAGAACAGAATTCCAGTGGTACAAAAAAGACATGGATGTTTGCTCAGCAACAGTATGATAACTATTGTACCATCAATTTTCTTTTTTTTTTTAATTTTTTTTTCAACGTTTTTTATTTATTTTTGGGACAGAGAGAGACAGAGCATGAACGGGCGAGGGGCAGAGAGAGAGGGAGACACAGAATCGGAAACAGGCTCCAGGCTCTGAGCCATCAGCCCAGAGCCCGACGCGGGGCTCGAACTCACGGACCGCGAGATCGTGACCTGGCTGAAGTCGGACGCTTAACCAACTGTGCCACCCAGGCGCCCCTGTACCATCAATTTTCTATGTGATCATGAAACAGAGTATTTATTGTATTTGATAAACTATTCTGACTGAGGAGGGTTACTAAGAATTCTTGGGAGGGGCGCCAGGGTGGCTCAGTCGGTTAAGCGCCAGACTTCGGCTCAGGCAATGACCCCTCAGTTCGTGGGTTCAAGCTCTGCATTGGGCTCTGTGCTGACAGCTCAGAGCCTGGAGCCTGCTTCAGATTCTGTGCCTCCCTCTCTCTCTCCGCCCCTTCTTGGCTTTCTCTCTCTCTCTCTCTCTCTCTCTCTCTCTCTCTCTCTCTCTCAAAATTAAATAAACATTAAAAAAAAAAAGAATTCTTGGGAAAGTATCTTAAATGTTACACCAGCTGAAAATACTTAATCCTGAGTATATTGTATGTAAATTTTGTAGTTGATGATTATGAGACTCTTTGGGGTCAATAGCAACTACAGTGTCTAAGGATCACCATTAAAAGGGTCAGTGATCATTTTTTTACATATAAATGAGCTAACTTATAGAAAAAAAGTCATTGGTTTTCCAAGTCCTGGGCACATGTATTATAATCTTTTAATGTAAGAGAAAACTTTTCATTACGTAGTATCTATTACTTTACATATAGTTGGTTCATTTGTCAAAGGAACAAATGCAGACTTGGCATGAAAAGATACTGTGTTATGAATAGACTTTTAAAAATCAACTTTATAAAGATATAATCTATGTAAAATCAACTGCATACATTTAAAGTATATAAATAGACTTTAAATTGAAAATAACTGGAGAAACTGAATAATCAAATGCATTACAAGTATCTTTGAAGTTATCTATTAATAATAAATTAAGAATATATTACTTAAATGATCATATGGTGGTAACTCTTTGTGTAGTCATATTTTTAAATTCAAGCTTGCAGGTAGAAACTTCAAAAATATATCCATGTCTTAAGACTTGATACTGCAATTTGTGTATGCTGCCACTAGATGGTGGTGTTTGCTTTAGTCATGATCACATGATCAGCCACTTACAAATTAGGTGAACTGATATTCAAACTGTGAAAACCTAAGCCTTTTTTTCATTTGTGGAAAACAAACTAGTGGATTGCTTCATTGTTGGCAGACATTCCCAGTATAAGTAAGAATATAACCTGGGCTTAAACCCTGAAATAACTCAACATCCTAGCAAGGATATCAGAAATTACATAGTAAAAGAATTGTTAAATTTAAGAACTGGTAAAGAAGCACTAAGAGACCATGCTGAATTCTTCCTGGTGGAGTGTAAGAATATTTTAGAACAATGTTTTTCTATTATGCAAAAGTTGGAAGGATAAATAGTTCACCAGATGTGGAGAAGAAAGAGAATATTGAAAGTGAATGAAAAAAAGACATGCAAAGGTACAGAGCATGATTCATTTTTAAAAAGATAGTCTGTGTGATCAAACTTGGGGGTCCATGGTTGGGAAGAGGAGGAAGATAGTACCTGATAGTAGATTAAAAATAGATGGTCAAGAGCAAGGTATGCCCTGTTTGGTTTAAACCTCATTTTTCATGCAATAGGAAGCAGCAACTGAAGGTTTTTAAGAAAGAGATGGCATGAGAAAATTTATAAGGTAAAGAGAGTTTAAGAAATAAATTCATGGATGCAATTTTGTCTTATCAGGAAGAAACACTTCTCTTAAGGATATCCTTGTGAGGAAATGTTCTCAACAAGAATTTTCCAGTAGTCTCCTACTTCTTCTGTTTTTCCCCCTGCTAGGTTATCAAATCAATTTGTGCTGCAGTCTCTTACCATTTCCCTTAACATTCGGGGAATGGAGTGACACAAGCTTCCTTGTAAGAGCCGCTGTCATATTTCTTCCTCAATACCTTCTCTCTAGCTGAAATGCAGATTGGAATAGATTATAGGCTTTCTTCCCCTCTTCTCTTTTTTCTTCCAATGACCAATGGCTGTGTCCTGGGTCAGAGCTCTCCATAAAGGTTTGCAACCCATTTGATCTGAGTTTGGGGGAGGAATGGGATAATTACATTTCCTAATCTAAATCCTTTAATGGCTACTTTGTTTATTACTTGCCCTTACCTTGACTGTTTGGTCTTTTTCATAAAATGGAAGTGAGGGCCATGTGCCCTATGTCTGGTCTGTTCTAAGAATAGGTGGTCTGCTCATAGCGGGTGTTAAATGCTGCCTAAGTCTGGGTACCCTAGGATAAAGGCTACTTCTCTGTTTTCCATAGAAACTGCTTTGTGGAACTGGCTCCTCTCTCCACCTGGCTTGCCAGAAGACCAAAGGCTCACTGATAATACTAATCCTCTCTGACAATTAGTTGGCAACCTTTCCTACTAGAATATCTTTGAAGTATTCCTGGTTGCGGTTGGGGGGTGGAATTTAGGCTGGCAGGAAAGGACACAGGCCTTTTAATCTCTCTTCTGACTACCTTATTTCTTAAACTTCATTGCACCGTGGAAGGCATTCTGCCCCTCTCAGTCACTATAACATAATCACATGGAACTTCCGAGTGCTTTTGGAAGCCCCATGGTGGAGGTTGTCTCCTTACCAGAGAAATATGGTTGGGGAAATGTAGTGAGCCCTCCATTCTTTTTATAACTCACCTCCTCACAGGTTTCTGGGCGAAGCACTAACCTGCCCTTAACCTGTTACTTCTCTGAGCATGTTTGTTGATGGCTGTGAACTGTTCAAAGTCTTCGCGGAAGAAAAAGAAAGAAAAATAGAAAGCTGAATTCCAACCCATTTACTACCTTCTATTTGAGCCGGCTCACTGTACATTCTGCCTCTCAGAACATGGAGTGTGTGAGGGGACCACGGCAGCGAAGGTTCCTGAGGCCTCTTGAAAGCACGCACAAATGAGAGCAACTTCTGAACCTTTTTGCTGCTCCTTAACAGAATTGCACACCCTGAGAAAGATCTTTCTTGATATTCCTGCCATCCCTCTACTCCTTCTTCCCTCCTCCCGACTCCACCATGAAAAGCTTATTTTAAGCACCATCTTTTCTGCTGGAGAGGGCGGACGCTTAAACCACCTTGGAAACCACTGCTAGCACTTAGGTCCTGATGCATGCCCTTTCCATGGGTTAGTTCATTTCCTGTCACAACAACCCTGATGGAGTGTTAGTGCCATTTCTTTGAGGAAAAACTGAGGCTTAAGGAGGTCCCATAACTTGCCTGAAATCACTGAGTCAGTGGATGGGGAGGGTCAGATATGCTCTTCTGCATTCCTCCCTTGTCTCTGTGACTTTGGCATCCTTGTAGCTCCTATTTGCAAGGAGTATTTACTTATTTATTTACTTACTTACTTATTTTAATTATATCAGCACTACTGAGAAACCTGCAGCCAGGAAGACAATGTTTTTTTTTTCATTTTTTATTTTATTTTATTTCTTTAATGTTTACTTTTGAGAGAGGGAGGGAGAAACTAGGGGAGAGGCAGAGAGAGAGGAGGACCAAGGATCCAAAGTGGGCTCTTCACTGACAGCAAAGAGCCTCACGTCAGGCTAGAACTCAGGAACTTTGAGATCATGATCTGAGCCAAAGTCAGCTACTCAATGGACTGAGTCACCCAGGCACCCAAGGAACACAATAAACTGTGCACACCTGCCTAACTGGATTCTAATCCCTGTACCAGATACCTATTCTCAGAATAAGCTTGCCCACTTCAGAAACTACACATTTCGTTTATCTCATTGACATTTTAATTACTGGGTGGGGAGGGGACACAGCTGAAGCATGCAGTGAGTTTCAATGGCATTACTTTGCTCCACCCATGATGTTTGGCAATCAGGAACCTGCTACTTGGGAATTTTTTGACATGGCTTTCAACAGGCTGGTATATGTAACTTTGAGAGAGAGGAAGAAGAGAAGAAAGAGAAGGAAGAAGAAAGAATATTTGATTTTTTTTAATGAAGCACCTACTATATTCTGGGTACTGTTAGTTGTTTTCTATGTATGGTTACAAATAATGCTCACGGCAAATCTCGAAGAGATTTTTTTCTTTGCCCCCATTTGATAAATGTAACGATTGAGGTTCAGAGATGTTAAATAATAAGGACCAAGGTCACACAGTTAGTAAGGGGCTAACATGATCTGAAACTATCATCTGAAGCCCTTGCTCTTTCATTCTATCAAGAGGCTTTTAAAGAAATAATATGACAGTTGCTTTTAGCCAAAGGGAAATTGGAGGTTCATGACCCAGGACTTCATTCTCACAATGGTGCCATGTCATTTGATAGTAATGAGGATTTTAGGGGCCTGGGTCTGTGGACAGAATGTCAGGTGATCCTGTGAGTATTAAATATAGATCTTCACTTTGGAAATGAAACTAAATCACCCTTGCTATGTGAATTAGTTTAACCAATAGGACATGTTGGCTCATTTGCTTTCTACTTATTAATCTATTAGCGAGTTATCAGACATATAAGGGTAAGATTTAGCTGGAATTTCTCTCTCTTACTTCTCCTTATTGTCCTCTTTGCTCTTTCCCCCTATGCTTGCTCCCAGCATCATGGCCAAATTAGACAGCGTCAATTACAAGCTGTCTAATGACCTTGGGTGGTCATTTAACCTTTCCAGACTTTAGTTTCTTTACAAAGTGTTTATAGCAATGGTCTCTCAAACAGTTGTTTTGAGGAGAAAATGAGTTAATGTATACAAAGTAGTTTCACAATACCTAGACTATAGTAAGCTCTTAGTGAAAGTCCGTGTTATTCCTCAAACCAATAGGTGTCAATCTAGACCTGTTGCAAGGAGCTCAGGGTCCTTTGCTATGAAGCAAATGGAATTTCCCCGATAGAAGATATCACTAATTTTCATCATGATGCGCCTCTCTTGTATGATTATGTTTAAAATATAATTTTATATTTGTTTTCAGGGACTTTGTTTCTTATTCCATGCTTAGTGGCATCCCGTCTCTCTCTTTTCTCTAAAAATAGTTCCCACACCATGTCTCTGTGAGGGCACGTGAGCTGCTGAGCAACCTGGGAGAGTAACAAAGCTGGTAATGTGGAAAACTGAGGGACAAGGAAAAATAACAATTATGTAGCCCTCACCAAATGTTTCTCATCTTGAAAGTGCTTTGAAAACATTAACTAATTAATTAATCAAAAAGAATTTCTACCAATCAGTGAAAACGCTCCTTACAATGTTTTTAAGCCTCTTAAAAAGTATTATTTATTCAATGATGTTATCTCTTCAGCTTTTCTTTCTTTCTTTTCTTTCTTTCTTTCTTTCTTTCTTTCTTTCTTTCTTTCTTTTCTTTTCTTTTCTTTTCTTTTCTTTCTGAGAGAGAGACATTTCAGGAGATTTTGCAGAATCTCTGCACAATTATCTCCCTCTTCGCATCCCAGAAAGCATGAGCATGGGAACATACACACAGACACAAAATTTTCTTTTAGAACCAAGCCCCTTGACATTAAACACATTAAAATATTATATAAGATTCTTTAACCTACTCTGCTGACCAGCTTTTTATTGACCTGACAGTAAAGTCGAGACTAGAATTTCTGTTGAGTGTCAAGTATCAATGTGACCTGTTACATCTTTGTATTTTCCTGTCTTCCCCCCCCCACCTGGGAGCCCCCTAAAAGCTGCAACTTTGTTGCCATATTCTTAGAGTCTAGCTACTGTTAGTGCTTCCCCAACCTTAGCCCTATTCTCTAGCCTACAAAATGTAACTTAATCTCTTTGTGACATAGCAGGAGAGTAGTAATAATAATCTTATGTTCATTAATTCAGCAGATATTGAGCATCTGACATTCATTTATTTATATATTCCTATAGCATACACTTTTTAATTGCAAGTCTTTGTGTGAATCATGGTGATGGATTCAAAGATGATCCAGACAGGGTTATTGCATTCAAGGAGTTTGTTGTCCAGCAGGAAAAATAAGGCAAGAACATAAATAATCTTAATATAAGGGGGACATGATGTACACCTTCAACGAGGTTCCTTTAGAAAGATGGGAGAAGAGTTCTGGCTGGGGCATTCAGGGAGGAATTTTGGAAGGAGGTGACACCTGATGGGGGTCTGAAAGAGGAACTGGCCTATGGAAATGAGGAAGAAGGAGATATTGTTCCAGACAGAATGAAACTAAGAAGGGAAACCATGGAGAAAGGAAAATCTACTTGTATGGGAGTCACTGATTTTGACTTAGAGCTGAGGTGCTGGGAGAATGTTAGAGGGCGTAATCTGGGAAGTAAGGTTTGGCTCTGTTTGGAAAATGCATGGCATGTACAGCACTCTATTGTGTCTCCATCAGCAACAGCCATTATTAATCAATCTCAGCACTCAGCATAATGTAGATCCTGTGGATGTGGCCTCCAAAGCCCTCTTGAGACCCCATCCAGTAGTCACTGCTAATCAAATGAATCAAAATGCATTCGTTCAGGAGAGGAAAAACACATGCCACTTCATTACCTGAGCCGAACCAAGAGTCGGACACTCAAGTGACTGAGCCACCCAGGAGCCCCCACAACATGGAGATTTGAAACTGATAAGCTGAAAACTCTAGCCTTTACTTTTTCGGCATCAGATAGTAATCAAGCATGGATTCAGAATCAACATCATTAATAACATTTGCTGGTCTACATTATTGCCATCTGAAGATACTCGAAGTTCTGTTGAAATGTGGGTATTTGGAGACTTACCCATGTATTAAATTAAGCCTTCAACATATTTTATATAAAATTTACATTTCGTCTCCTGTTTTTTAATTATCTGGTTATCAGTTTCTGCTTCACGTTATTATTTTCTAACAAGAGCAGCTTGCCTGTTATTTTCTGATTCTCTATGGGTTTGTAAATCCAGACCTGTTAGAATACTACATAAAACTCAAGCACATCGGCTCTGAGCAACTGTGTGAGGGGTTTTCAGGATTGAAATTCCAATGCTATTCCATCTATGTGAGCTGTTCAGACATCATTTCTTTTTATCTGACTGATTTCTGGAAAGATGAATGATTACTCTACAAGATGCAATCTCCACACTTAAGTTACAGAACCAAGACTACCATTCCTTATCCTTTTCTATAGAAGATCTTATGCAAAAATGCAAATGCTGGCACATGTGTGAACTACTCGGCACGAGCTTAATCTAGCTGGTTGAGATCACATTTTGAAGGGTCTTTCCTGTCCTCTCTTAAAAGCAGAAAATCATAGCTTCGACTGAATCTTCAAAAGGATGTTGACAGATCGTGGAAACAAACATGGCAAACTGCAGTGATTTTAAAATGCGCATTTTGTCTCTCCTTCTAAGTTTCCCATCTTTAAGAAAGTAAGAATCTTCCAAAGTGTATACCCTGTAAAGGTTTCTAGGAAATCGAAGGGAATATCTGTCGAGAGAGAATGATCTGGGAAATGGTTGACAAGTTCCTTGCAGTGCTACTTACCAGCAAAAGGAATAAGGCATATCAAAGGAGACGCAGAATCCATAGCTCCAATGACACCCTTTTGGATGGGTTCCTCCCACTAGGCTCCATATGCATCACTTTTCCAATTTGCAGAATAAACTAAATCATGTTCCTTTAGAAAGGCTGTCTTACATGAGTTTAGTTTCCTAGGAGGATAGCAGTATCACTATACACGGAGTGTTGTGCACACCAAGTGCAAAGAAGCCTCCTCCCTCACCCCACCTCTCCCCACTTCCAGTTCCATGTGCAGAGGAATGTCAGAAGTTCAAGGCAGCAGAATGTAGAGTTCACCACACAGGTTTTGGCATCAGACAGACCTGGACTTGCACCCTAGCCCTATTACTCCCTGGTTGTATGCCTTTGCTGTAAGTGGCTTACCTTTCAAGAGCTTCTGTTTCTTCATCCATAAAATGGGAATCATGACTGTACCTTCCTCAGAGAATTGCGATGGGCGATAACAGCAGCAATCTCCATGAAAGCAGTCAACATTTCAATTATTAGGGGACTTCTCAAAAAGCTTTCAAGTTCACATCCCAGGGCCAGAGTAGAACGTCCGCCAACATTCCAAGTTTTCAGCACAGTTTTCCTTGAAGATTGCCCTTCATGACTTTCTTAATGGGTTATTCTCATCACGAGTTAAAGATTCTGCTGCTCTCATGAGAAAAATCAAACTAATGTATATGTAGGAAGGGGTTACGGAGAATCCCAGAGAGCTTTCTGCCTCCTGAAACATTCTCTAGGGAATAAATTTATTCTTAGAGTGAAGGAAGGAAGGGGCAGTATTTAACCTCTTCTTAACAATCCCTCACTCATTTTATTCATCAGATTTCAGTGCAGGGCAAGTTAATAGACAAACAAATACAGGAGACAAATCCATAGTCAAGGACTGGTGTGTAGTTACAGCTGGTGTATGTGTCTATAGCTGCCAGGTATGTAAATAGATGAGTACAATTTCTGGATGTTTTTTGTGTGCACCTACAGAGAGGACAGAACAGAGAGATGAATACTAGAAACAGGGTAGAAAATGCATGGAATTGAGATATTTTTCCATATCTAAGCATCTCATTCTTCTAGACTACTAAGAATTCTCATAGGCTGGGAATCTCTGCAGAAGGCTACCTACAGACATCCCATTTTGCAGTAATACTCCAAAATGGAAAAATAGTTAACAAAAGCTTCCTATTTGTAATCAGTCTCTCCTTGTCACTGAGCATGCCCAGTAGTCTGAAAGCAGAATTGTACAAAATGCAGTTTTTACTTTGCTCTGGTTTGTAACCACTGCTGCTGCTGAAAATTAGCAGGCAGGCAAGCTGAGGCATTGGGTTCAAGATGAGGCCTGAGCAGGCAGAGGAACAGGGGCCTGAAGGGAGGTGGAGCCCAGAGGAATGGTAACAGGTAGGAAGGGTGGCGCCACAGCTTTGCTGGTTTCACTGCAGCAGCTCCTTGCTGAGTGAGGACTTCCCTGGTCCCCCCAGCCAGAAACCTCTGAAGATCTTGGATACTCTTGTCTGCCACTCATGACATTCTATACCATGAGTTTGCAGTGAGGAAGTCCTGGGTTTAAAATCTACCTCTGCATTATGACACTGGCTGTGACCTTGAGCAAGTAACTTTCAGTCTCTGAATCTCATAATCCTTGTAATACTTGATGAGAGATAGAAAAGGCACAGCAGTGGCTCTCCCTTTGGACAGTTCCAGATAAAGCCTCCAGCACTGTAGCATGGCTCAACTGTGAATCCCCCAGTGACCACCCCAATCCTAATTTCCCCTGAATTTCTTAAGTCAACCTAGGTTAAAATCCTAGCTCTGTGACTTTCTAGCCATAAGACATTGCGCAAGTTGCTTGTGTGTGTGTGTGTGTGTGTGTGGAAGAGAGAGAGGGAGTTTAATGTCTGCCAGGTACTATTGAATAAAATGTAAAATAAAAAAAATGGGTATATAACTTTGTCCCTGTAGTTTATAGTCAGGTGGATTTGTTTTTATTGGGAGGGGCTTAGTTTCCTTATCTGCAAAATGGGAATAACAACACTTTGCCAGAGTAAGTGTTGTTAAAGTTAACATAAGAAAAGTTCTGAGCAAGGTGCCTGACATATGGGGGAGAGGGTGCTCAGTAGTAGGTTACGAAATCCTAGTGTATGCCTTCTCTGTTTCTGCAATTTTGAATTGTCTGTATCTTCCTTCATGCCATCCCCAGCAATCTGTCTACTTTATTTCCCATGAGCTGCTTTCATGTGGTCTGTGGCTGCTGGATAACACTAGACAAGCAGTAGAGCCTGAGGTCTGGGCTGTGGACTTCAGTCAGACAGACATGTGTTGGAGTCCTTCTCTGCCACTTATCCAGATGTGTGACCTTGGGCAAGCTACTTAACCTCTGTCAGCCTCATTTTGACTCGCCTGTTAAATGGAAAGGAAAATAGTTCCTACCCTAAGAATCATTATTCCTATTCCAAGAGTAGTTTGTGTGTGTGTGTGTGTGTGTGTGTGTGTGCATGTGCATGTACATATGTGTATGAAAGAAGGAGATGGATCAAGAGAAAGTTTAGCATCTGCCAGGCTCTATAAGTTTGATGGGAAATTACAATAGACAAATTTCCGTCCTCTTGGAGGTTACAGTCTAGGGGGTTGACTGCACTGAGGAGACATATACTATCGAAATCCTAGCACAAAAGGCAAAAAAAAAAAAGAGTTATATGATGCCATGATGCCATCAAAGCCCATGGTAAGGGGGATTTGACTCAACCAGAAAGGTCACAGATGGCTTCCCTGAAGAGGTGACAGTGGAACAGAGAGCTGAAGGACAAGTAGGAGTTTGTTAGATGAATGTGGAAGGAAGCTATCTTCCTGGGAAGCTCTCACTCAGCATCATTAGCATATGAGCATCATCTTGCTAGACTCTAAACTCAAGAGTACTGGCATGTGTCTTTGTCATCTTCTGTCACCTCTAAGACAGCGCCTTGAAGGAAGTAAATGCTTAGTAAATATAAATATTTGTTGAACGAGTGGATGTTAGTAGGAAATCAATACATGTTTGTTGAATGAAATAAAAAGTAACTGCTATGCCCTCATCTCATGGCTTTATTTGGATTGCAGTTAAGGAAGACACATAATTTAGTAAAGACAACATGTAGCTTGGAGTCAAACAAACTACACCCCATCATTCAGACCCTTTCACCTTGGGGAAGTAACAGGACATCTCTGTTTCCGTCTCCCCCTGTAAAATGAGAATAAGCATAGCTTCTTTACAGGGTTATTTTGAAGTTTACTTATTTATTTTGAGAGAGAGAGAGAGAGAGAGAGAGAGAGAGCATGCACTTGAGTGGGGGAGGGGCAGAGACAGAGAGGAGGAGAGAGAGAATCCTAAGCAGGCTCTGCATTGTCAGTGCAGAGCCCAATACTGGGCTTAAACCCAACAACCCTGAGATCATGACCTGAGCAGAAACCAAGAGTCCAATGCTTAACCTACTTAGTCACCCAGCCACCCCTACAAGGTTACTTTAAAGATTATACTGGTAAGTATGTAACACTTAATAAAAGGGTTTGCCATTGTGTTGGACAATGGCAAATTGCAGGCATGCAGCTTTTCAAAGATTTGTAGGTTGCTGAAGACAGGCCAGGTACAGCTTGAAAGCCAGAGGGTGTTATCACCCAAACATCCACCGGCCCTTTCTCTTGCTGGAAGTGTCTACAGCTCATCAGTGCACTGTGTTCCATCTCCAGTGTCTGAGTCAGAGCACCAGGTTTGGATTCCCGGATCCACTGGTTGTCATTCACTGGCAGTTGGTAAAATATACTGGGACCTCAGTTTCCTCCTAGGGTTGCTCATATAGTGTTTGGGAAGGATAAAATCAGGTATTTCATGGGCATCAGGTAGCACAGAGCCTGCACAGGATAAGTAACCAGTATGTGGTAGCCGTTACTATTACCACTGACAGGCCCTCTGGATTTTCTGGCAACTACCTTGTAACTGAATGAGCTTTTCCTGGGCCGGGAATTACTTCCTTTTGGAATTTCCTTTATGAGGGGAAGAAAAGCAAATCCTCTCTGAGGTCTGGATGCCTAGCTTCCCAGCGCCACGCCCTCTCGGGCAGGTTCAGGGCCAAGGAGCAGTCCAGGTGAGGCAGGTTAGCAGGGACTAAAGGCACTGGAACCTCCGCTTTTTCCCTCAAGAAGCCGCCCAACTTGGCTCTGCCCCCTCTCCGCGCTCCTAACCCTGGAAGGCGTGTTCTGGGTTCCAGCCCAGCACTGGGCATGCTCGCAAGTCAAGGCTGGCTTGGGTCGTCCGCAGGACGCGCAGGCTTGCTATTCCCCCCTGAGTGCAGGGACCCGGGTGCAGCTTCGGTGCGTCAGGTTTCGAAGAACTGAATCCTTGGTGCGTGCAGGCAGGGAACCGAGCCGCTCCTGGCCAACCCCAGAGCGGAGCTGAACTCTGCACCGCCCGGGGTTTGCGCAGTGTCTGGTCTTGGAAACGCCCGGTCGGGGTTCTCTCTGCAGACAAAGGGGTGCACGTGCCCCTAACGCCCCTCTCTCGTAGGCGTGAACCCCTCCCTGGTCCTGTGCTCCGCAGCCCCAGCAGCTACAGCCCTGGCGGCCGCGGCCTGTGCGCGCACTCGGGGCCCGGGGATTGGCTCACACCCCCCATTCGGGGCTGCGCTGGCTGGCTGGCGGGCGGTGAGCGGCGGCTCCGTGTGTGTGTTTGTGTGTGTAGAGGCGGGGGGCTGGGGGTCGACGGTGCGCGCGCGCGTGCGTGTGTGCATGTGTGTGTGCGCGTGTGTCTGTGCGGCGCGCGGGCGGGCGCGTGTGTGCGCGCAAGGACTCGCGTGCAGGAGCCACTGGGTGTGCGTGCGTGTGTTATGGGTTTGATTCCAGAGCAGGTTGCACATTGGTCCTGGGTGGCTCGCAGGCTCAGGTCGTGCTTGGGCGTCCTCCTCCTAATCGTTTCCGAAGTAGCAGCACCAGCAGCAGCAGCAGCAGCAGCAGCAGCAGCAGCAGCAGCCGAGGCGGCAGCGGCAGCAGCAGCTTAGCTGCACAGCGGGAAGAACTGTGCAGAAGCGAGCACCGTTTGGGGAGTCCGGGGGGCGGGTAAGAGGGAGGAGGGTGAAAGCCTGTCTTGGTCTTTGGGATTATTTTTCCCCTTCTTTCCCTCTTTCCTGAGGGTGTGTGTTGCCCCCTCGAAGTGAAGGAATTTTGCTCCAAAGCGAGCTGGGACCGAAGACTCTAGGCTAAGTTATCTCTCTATGTAGATGGTGTCAGGGAGCGAAGCTACTGACCGAGCCGCTGGTAAATGTTTTTCACTTCTTACTCTTTAATGCTGAAGGCTTTTTCCCCCCTTTTCTTTCTTCCTTGTTTCCTTTCTGTTGCTCCTCATTCTGCAATCGCTCCTGAATCAGCTGCAGTTCTCTTTTCTCTCTCTCCTTGCGTTTGTGCAGTTTGCAACTTGTTTCGTGGTTTTCTGTGTATTTTTTTTTTCTCCTTCATCCTCAGATGAATGCTGGAACATTTAAAATCGGCACTTCGGGAGGTCATCATTAGTTGCATGAGTTTCAGGGGGGAGGGGAAAGATTGGTAGAGCAGACTGTTATTTCTCTGCAGAAGGACTGCCGGTTTCTCTCTAATGTTCATCGCAATTATAGGGATTTTTTTTTTAGGATGCATTTTAACGTTGCATTGATGTTTAAGGTTATCCTTCTCCAGGATTACAATGCATTTTGACTCAGTTTTGACAGCATGACAGATGCCAGTGATTCCAGAACTACTGTATGGTACATGCTGGCTAAAATATTCAAGATTGGGGGAAGGATCATTTGCATTCCAAAAGAGAATTTCTTAAAAATGATGGTTTGCATCACATTCGTGCAGATTTGCAGGAGGCAATATAATAGACACCACTACTTAATGTTGCTTGCGAAGATAATAAACATATAAGTGGTTTAGTGTATCACATACTGTCCTGTTCTCCAGTGATTGAGCTATTGCTAAATTTACTTAATAATAAATTTAGGGCTGTGGAGAAGAAGAGAGATTGCTGGTATGGTTTTATTCAAAATTGTGAGATGTGTATAGCAGTATCTAACGCCAAACCAGCCCTCTCTTAGATCTTACTTGAAGTGGCATCATGTCAATTGGGGAGGGGAAGGGCAGTTTCTACCATACACATGGAATAAAATTATTTAAAATAGCCAGCATAATGCATGCAAATTGAACTCTAACTCTTTTCTTAAAAATAGAACTGACTCTGTAACTCTTGCTTCCAGGATCTGTTTTAAATATTATTTAAAAATTAATATACAACAGTTCTTTAATGCGTTGCTATCATTTAAGTTCTTTGGAGGGTTCTTAGCTGTTACCATGTTTAATTTGTTTTGCTCTTTCCCCCCCTAAGTTTTCAGTTGCAGTTCAGTAGAGAAACTGATGGGTCAGTAAGTAAGGCAAATCAGCAGTTTAAAAAGAAATCAGTTTATAGTTGTAAAATTTCTGCTAAGCCATGGGAAAATGAGCTACAATAATGACAACATAAATGTAGGGAGGGAAGTCTGGGATAGAGCAGGTTGTATTTTTGATATGTATATTATTATCTTGAGGAGCTCTGAACTCTAGACTGAGATGAGAATATCCAGTTCAGGGGTACTCTGAGGCTCACAGATTTTATAAAGGGAAAGTACTGTTATTTAAGGAAGCCTGTTTCTGCTTTGTGGTTGCCACATCACGGAACAGCGGGTTACCTGTGTACAAAGAATATGTTTGCAGTAATACTGTTAAACTTTGTTTTAATGTAAACTTAGCTGCTGTTGGAAGAACAGCATAAAACAGTGCATGCAGCCTGTTCAGGACTGAAGAACAAAAACAAACTGTAAATTCACTCAACTGGTCAGACCCTCTTTTTCATAGAGGAAATCCAAGACACCATGCAAATTCACCTGTTCTGGGTTGCCTGTGTTGACAAAGGCTTTTCTTGAAACTGTGGACAGGATTCCTGAGATCTAAAGCTTATTTCTACTTTTGTAGTTTGCTGATGGTAATAAGGCATTTTATTTAGAATGAAAGCTCAGCTTACTCATAGGTCCTTTGAGATGGCAAAATTGCTATTTTAAAATATTTTCAAGGACCCTCGCTTGAATTTACCATTTTGATCAAGTTTTGGGAAGAGGGGGGAGGACTCAACTTCCATTAATTAGCATCACAGCTGTCTTTGAGTGAGCATTTGTTTTGTCTGGGTACCAAAGAAAAATGAATACATATAGTAAACTATGATCCTGAGTAGCCAAGTCTTCTAAAGCATCATGATTTTCTCATTCTAGGACCCAAACCAGAGAGCAGTTTGCCCCATGCTGAGCAGCTGTATTATTTCTTTGGCATATTCTACACACATGGGCACAAACACCTAACTGCCCAGGCTAAGGACTCCTTTTATGTGGCCTATGGGGCAAGATTTCTAATTGTTATGTAATGTATTCAGAGCATGAATTCACTTAGGAAACATCACAGTTAGCTTCAGCACCAGCATCTTTACTAGCTGGGAAGACCGAGAGAGTTCATTGATTTAAGGAACATACTCTTTCCTACTGAGGTGGGTTTTTACCCACCCACCCCTCTTGGTGCTTCCAGTTTCCTGGCAACTTCTGAAAAGCTTGGAGAGTTTATGTTAAAATATTAAACATACCTACATTTTGGGTGTAGTGCCTGGTTAGATGACTGTTCAACCAGTGGGATTTGTAATTACTCTTCTAGGGGTCTGTGTGGTATAGTGTTTGTGGCCTGTCAGTGGTTTTATTATTATTGTTATTATTACATTTTCCATTGAATCTTAACTAAGCTCATTTTAATTTTCTGTGCCTTGTATTGATCTCAGGTTATGTATCAGAGTAATTCCATATTTTTATCATGCTTGTTGATAAATGAGCGAGTTTACTTTCAGTTGGTGTTTGTGTTGAATTTCTGCATTTCCAAACATCATGGGGAGAAGGTAACTTAGTTTGGGGGAGAAGGCTATATATAGAAAGAGACTGTTGGCTTATGGAACTTGACAGTCACATTTGCCTCTATTATTAGGGTTCCTATTTTCATTTTGATAAGAGTGGAGGTTTCTCTGCATGTATGAGGTGTTTATTATGCTAGAGCTACTGAATGTTTCTTAAAAGTAATTGCTATCCTTTTCATTGTGTAATTGAATGGAACTTTGAACTACTTGTGTGTTCTTAAGGAAAACCTGTATTGGCACGCTTTTCCTTTGTTTTCTATTCTCTGTAGACTAATTTTGAGAAGTGATTTTTGGTGAAATATGGTCAAGGTCATTGGCAAGGGCCTTTATCCCTCCCTACTTAAGAACTCAAACTTAAATTCAAATTCAGATTTAAAGAGACAAAACTTACATCAAGCTACTACCTCAAATGGGGCTATGTGAAAAAGTATATGTTTTGTCTCTCATCACTTTGGGTAAAGCAAAAGTTTTGTTGTTAGTAGTGCTGATCTACTCATGGTCAGAAACCTCCATTCTGCCCTTACAGTGCACACACCAAATTGACAACCTTCGGGGAGATGGCAAGAACGTTTTTTTTTGTTTTTTGTTTGTTGTTTTTTGTTTTTTTTGCAGGGGGCTAGGAGGCAGGTGGGTGTCTTTTGATATGTTCCAAATGGAAAGGGACATAGCAGTGTTTCATAAAATGTGATATAGTATCTAATTAGATAATACCTCATTTAAAATTTGTGAACCCAACAGAAATCTTAGAAGTCTTTTGTGGTGAGAGCAAATAGTAGCTGTTTCAAAGTATCTCTTTGTGCTATGTTCCTATTTTGCTTTATAAAAGGAACATTCACATTGTTCAAGACTTTGTTGTATTGGTAACATATTTTTTTAAATTCATTTGGATTATTTTCTCTACCTAACGAATATAAAATACTTTTTTTTTTTACTTAAGGTAATAATTTTAGCTGTGTTAAGAGTACCCTACTCTTGTTTCTGAAAGATTTCATAAAGTTGAAGAGGTATAAAATATTTTCTCTAAAATTCATGTTACTCAGTGCCCCAGTCTATTTAGTATACTATGTACTACAGTGTGATTTTGCACTTGAAATATTGCAACCTTTTCTTCTGAATTCTTATTAAGAAAAAAATGGCACACCTTGAGAAATAGTTTGTAAATAAAGTTCCTTCATTTTTGCTGAAGGACTTTAATTGGCCCACCCCCCCTAAATGTAGAATTAGAAGCCTTTTAGACCGAAAGGATTATCAGGAGAAAAAAAAAGTACAGTTCCGTGCTGTTCGGCAGCAGTGTGCATGAAAAGAGAGCAGGCGTTTCAACTCTTTTCATCTAAGTTTAGTGAATAGATCTAGAGAGTGAATAATACAGTTGTATGTTAAAATGAAATCTATTTTCCCAAGTAAAGACTCCCCACACCTCTCCCCGGACAATATGAATTGAACTTTGACTCTGGTGGAACAGTGTTCCTGTGTTCCTCATCTCATCACTGCTCTGTGGCTCCCACCAGAATATTGGTGATGGGTGCTAACGATACCGCATCTGTCTGGGGAAAGTGTGAGTGCTTGGTTTGGGAGGAGAGTGGTGATTTCTTTAGAAGTTGCCACTTCTCTGGCCTTGGCGCAGTCCTTCTGGAGGAGGCTTTGCGCTTCTTGCTATTTATTTAGATCACCTGTGAAGACTCCCCCCCCCCCCCCCAAGCTCCCCCTTTCATTAATGTAGTTCAGCCGCAGGTTATTGTAATACAAACAGGATGCTAGATTTCTCAGTTTGGCTGTCCTTATTATTGTATTAGTTGGTGATTTCTGAAATGTGATGCAGATCTGTAAAAGTTTGGAACTCGGCTTTCCAGAAGACATTCTGCTTAATTGTTCTGATGACTAAATGATTTAACTAGATAGGCTCAAGCCTGTTAAAAAAAATATTAGAAATTTTCTATGATCCATTTCTGTTCATATGGCCTTGGTAAAGTGCTTGTTTTTAAGTTCTATAAAAGGGAGTTGTGGACTCTGTAAAATAAAGGACTTATTTATGAATTTGGTTCAAAAGAATAAATCATTTCTTTTGTTTATTTAGGTTCCCCCAAACTTCCATTGAAGGAGGCAAGGGTTAACATTGGAGAATAGAATTCATATGATGAAGATCAGACCGATACTAACAATAACATACTGATTTTAAATCTTTAGAGAGGACAATTCTACAGAGGATTCCTTTGGGAAAAGCTTATGTTTAAATGTCATTTTTATTATTGCTTAGGATTTAACTGATACTCAGTGTTTTGACATTTCTCCTACTTTAATTACAGGAATAAGGGTATCTGTGGAGAAAAGAAATATATCATTAAGTAGAAATGATTTTGGCAAAGGTTAAAAAAAATCCCATAATGTAAAATAACCATTTCACAAATTTGTATAAGCTGCTTGCTATATTTGTGACACATTTTTTTTAAAGTGCCACTTGAAAATTGCATTTTGAATGTTAGAAATAGTCAAGTTGGGTTCTTAGATGATTTCTAAGAATGAAACTGAACTATTAGAGAAGATAGTTATGTCCGTGCATATGGCTAAATAGTAGACATCTACATAGCTAAAATCATAGTTATTATTGGAGAACTCATTGCAACAGACTTTGTGATCTTAGCTGTGATAATTTTTCTGAACCATTTCAAATGTAAGAGTATATGGTTATATACTACACATTTCAGTAGATATTACTTACAAAGAACATGGGCAAATTAAAGCTGCAGGAAAGTATATTTCAGTCTTTCAGTCTTTTTTTTTTTTTTTCTTTCAATAAACCATTTTTGGATTCCTAAGACAGGTCAGGTACTGTGCTCATATAAGAGCTAAATCTTATGGTAAGAGTAATTTGATGCCAAAAGTATGTCTAAGAAAGTAAATGGATATAGGGGAGCGTGCTTATTTTAAACTACAAGATAAAACTTTGTTCTTTGTATCACTCAAGAATATATCAGAAAGGTGACTTAATTTAATTTTGCCTTAGGATTTGTTCAGGCAATAATTGTATACAAACATCTGCTCATTCTCCACCATCTACTATGCCCAGCTCATTTTCACTCATGTAGTTTGGTGTGGTATGACGCCTGAAATTGGAGATGCGAGTTCAAGTTTAGCACTACGTGCATGGATTTGATGGAAGTGTGGGGAAGGGCAATGTGACTGGTGGGAAGGGAATGCAGACCAGAGGGAAATGTATTCTGTAGGTGGCTACTATTTCCTCATGGTAATAATCATGCCATCAGTTTTATTTTTAGCCTGACCTAACTTCTTGAGAAGACACAAACTGCTTCTCTATATTTTAACCCTAGGAATAATAATGTAATTATTACAAAAACATTTCACAGTGGTTAGGACTCTGCAATTTGTGTGACCCAGCATCTAATTTTTCTCCTCTCTAATCCTGTTTATATATCCCCACACATAATCAGACTCAGTCAGATGAAACCAATTACTAAGGGGGGAAAAATCAAATTTATTTATTATATTTATTGGATGTGTCTGTTGCTTAATTATCCATTGGCGAATTTACATGTGGCCACAGAGAGGGCTGTGGATGAGTGTGGAAAAATGATCAATCATCACTTCCACAGTCCAGAGGAGACTGCCAACAAAACAAGGAAAAAAAAACCCAAAAAACAACAACAGCATAAAAAAACTATCCTTTCTCATTGCTTCAATGTAGGGAACTAAAACTGAGAAGAGTCACCCCCAAATGTATTTGGCTTGACATAGGAAATCTGTAAAACATTGGGAGTTATCACTAGCAGACTTTTTCCAAACCACTTGATGATAATGTTAGAAAGAAAAGTAAGGAGTTCTGTAACACTTTGAAACAAATAATGATTTAAATGTTCCAAGGTGTGTGTTGGAAATCTGGCTTGAATGATTCGACAAGGCAGATGACCAAGCCCACGCGTTGGCTGTGTGACGGAGCGTGGGAATCTGAGGAAGTATGGTGGGCTGGGATCGGATAAGGTGATAGGCAGGGTGGTGTTTGCAAAGTTATTGACCAGTACATGCTACTCTACCGAGGGAATGCTAAGACAGCACTCCTAAGGCAGTGAATTAAAATAGATTTTGTGTTTGGTCTTTGATGGTAAAAACATACACAGACTTTTATCTTTATCTCTTGTGTTTTTGTTTAAAAGAATTACTTACCTCAATCCAATCTGGTTTTCTTCTCTCTCTTTTGTTTTTTAACCCCCCTCTACTTTTAAGAGGATCGATCTTCACAGCTTATGTCTTATTTTTTCCCCACTTGCTCTCATAATACATTTTTGGAAATTTATCATTGTGGAAGTAGCTTTTTAAAATAGATAGCAACTGCAATAGCCATTATTTCAAGTAAATGTGGCAAGCCTAATTGTTAACAGAAGCATCATCTCATTTCTGTAATTCTTCAATTTCAGACCTCTGAATTTTTATAAATCTGTCCTATCCACACCCCCAAGGTAGAACGTGTATACAAACTTAAAAGGAAGAAAATAAGTCACTTTTGAACTTGCGGCATTTGGAGATTGTCTGCAAGGCGATACTGAATGAATTGTGTTTTAAGAATTACAGCATGCCATTAATGTATCATTTAAAGAAGACAATGAGTAAATTATGATTTATTGTTAATTAACATTTATTTGGGGCTGCTTCTGTTGAAGAAACTATTTAAGCATTGTAGATGATGCTTTTGTCACATTTGAATGCAGAGAAATTAAAATGGCACGTTGAGTCTTGAGAATTGAGAGGGAGAGGGAGTTTT